>NC_091065.1:179524476-180195809 GCF_000393655.2 Nicotiana sylvestris
GAGCGAGTCACCGCGTGCCGGTCGGGGGGCGAACTAGGAACGGTTCCTTCGGGGGCCTTCCCCTAGCGTCGAACAGCCAACTCAAAACTGGTACGGACAAGGGGAATCCGACTGTTTAATTAAAACAAAGCATTGCGATGGTCCCTACGGATGTTTACGCAATGTGACTTCTGCCCAGTACTCTGAAGTTCAAAGTGAAGAAATTCAATCAAGTGAGGGTAAACGGCGGGAGTAACTATAATTCTCTTAAGGTAGACAAATGCCTTGTCATCTAATTAGTGACACGCATGAATGGATTAATGAGATTCCTATTGTCCCCGTCTACTATCCAGCGAAACCACAACCAAGGGAACATGCTTGGCAGAATCAGCGGGGAAAGAAGACCCTGTTGAGCTCGACTCTAGTCCGACTTTGTGAAATGACTTGAGAGGTATAGTATAAGTGGGAGTCGAAAGGCGAAAGTAAAATACCACTAATTTTAACGTTATTTTACTTATTCCGTGAATCAGAAGAGGGGTACTGCCCCTCTTTTTGGACCCAAGGCTTGCTTGCAGGTCGATCCAGGCGGAAGACATTGTCAGGCGGGGAGTTTGGCTGGGGCGGAACATCTGTTAAAAGATAACGCAGGTGTCCTAAGATGAGCTCAACGAGAATAGAAATCTCGTGTGGAACAGAAGGGTAAAAGCTCATTTGTTTCTGATTTCCAGTACGAATACAAACCGTGAAAGTGTGGCCTAACGATCCTTTAGACCTTCAGAATTCGAAGCTAGAGGTGTCAAAAAAGTTACCATAGGGATAATTGGTTTGTGGCAGCCAAGCGTTCATAGTGATGTTGCTTTTTTATCCTTCGATGCCGGCTCTTCCTATCATTGTGAAGTAGAATTCACCAAGTGTTGGATTGTTCACCCACCAATAGAGAACGTGAGCTGGGTTTAGACCGTGTATATATATATATATACACACATACACACACTCTATCTGAAGTCCCTTTCTCAAAAAAAAATAAACAATCTTGAATTCTATCATCCTCTCTACTAGGGGCATACATGAGTGGGGTCGGTTTGGTTTTTATCAAAATCAAATCAAACCAACTATCAGTTTGAATTTGGTTCAGTTTTGTCTGTTTTTTTTTTTGGTTTTTCAGATTTTTTTGTTACATGAATATTATTCAAGCTTACTTTATTAAAGTTATAAATAAAGTTTTGATAAGTGAATATATTAGTAAAAATTTAAAAAATATATAATCTACTAAAATATTCTTATGAGAGAATATATTTTAGTAACACATGATAGTTATTTTTTTAGTCGTTTAACAATAATTTTTTGTTGATATACGCTTTCATGGTTAACTGAATTAAATAATTAAACACAAAAATCAATATGAAACCTAAATAATGATATGTTTTATTTAATTTTAAAATTACAGATAAAATACCATTTCGAATTCGAAAAAAATAAGAGTTTAATAGATCTTGACATATAAATATGGAAGAACAAAGAGATTGACGCATTTCAATAATAGTTGATAAAACAATAATGATATGAGCCATTATTTAAAGTTTATAAAAATAGATGCACTTCAAAGTTCTATTTAATATTACAACACATGAGAGGATCACAAATATTTCGAGATAACTTTTAAAGAAAATTTTATATAAAATCTTAAAAGGATGTGAAAATCAAATGTATACTCAAATGAGCTCCTCTTGTATAGATATCCCCAAGTTGTTCAATAGTTTATGTGTATACTCAAATGAGCTCCATTTGTATAGATCTCCCCAAGTTGTTCAATAGTTTATGTCGAGACATAGTGTGATTACATATTGACCCCGGAAACAGAATAAATCGACGAGAGAGAAACTTTCTCCCTTGTCTCTACACATCAACACCTTCTCCATGCTTTGTTCAATGACCAACTCAATCCCTGACAACCTTACACATATGTACAACCTCCCCGTTTTCCGAAACCACCAAATATAACTAGTCTATCTACTTACTCCAATCCTTCAATAAGCTTCAAGGACAAGCTCCTCACAGATGGAGAACAATTTATGAAAGACACTGACATGCACATCTGTAATAAAAACTCGGCATCAGCACAAATTGAACCTAATCTAACCAACAACAGCCCATTACCTTCCACGAACCCCCTAAACACCTTAGAACTCTCCGATGAAGACAAACAACATATGTACCTGCTATGGATATTCTCACTAATTATAAAACTTCTAGGGAAAAGAATCCCCACCAGTATTAAAAGGCAAAAATCCAACAACTGTGGAAACCTACAGAACAATTCCCTCTAATTGACCTTGGCTCAGACTACTTTATCATTAAATTTACAAAGGAAGAAAACGTGATAAAAGCTCTGCAACAAGGACCTTGGTTCATCAATGGCTACTACTTAATAGTACAAAAATGGAAACCCAACTTCGTTGCTAACCAAGCTAAACAAACATTATCCGCCAACTGGCTAAGATTACCAGAATTACCTACAGAATTCTATGATGGAACGATCCTTAAAAAGATCGGTAATTTGATTGGAAGACTACTAAAGATTGATGCTTGCACTAGTGCTACTCTGAGAGGTAGATAGGCAGGGCTCTATGTTGAAGTCCCACTAGTACATCCAGTTAAATCTCATATCTATATCGGCTCTCACAAGCAGCCTATAGTATATGAAAGTGAATAACTACTATGTAAGGGATGCGGCAAAATTAGTCACACTCAACAACACTGCCTAAACCTACTAGAGAAGGGAAAACAAATCTTCACTGACCACATAGAAGGATCATCCCCACCATCCAAAATACTAGACAACAGGGACGCCACTGAGGAATGGCTTATAGTGTCTTTTCCAAATAAAAAAAAGGGTCTCTTGCGCATGCGTAATCAGGAACAAAGAGGGAACCAGTATCAATCCATCACACCCACTAATGAAGGTATAAATGTTATGATTTACGATGCAGCATCAGGTAAGTACATTAATACCCAAAAGTTAACTTTCAAACCCAAAGAAATTACTTCATGTCTGAGTCTTAGCAATAATAGTGATCCCGTTAATAACAAAGATTCCCATGTCATACATCATCGATCATTCAAAATCCAAACACAAAATAAATTTTCAGACCTTCCCATGTAGGAAGAATGCTCTGATTATTCCGAGGGAACTCCAATCATTGCTCCTGCCATGCACGCCTAATCACACTCACTTTCGATAATTCCAAAGGAACCAACTCCTAATGTGCCGCCATATGGTCAAAACGTGGCTAAGGCTGATATTTCCCCACTAATGGGCCCTAACACTAATAGTGATGTAATGATATTATCCCCTACTACTAGTAATGACAGCTCAGTTATTACTAATAAATCTCTTTTAGAGACCTTTAAAACCATATGCGCCACCAACATATCTACTCTACCCAATACATGCATTCAACACTTGACAAATTCTATTGGACAAGTAGACATGCAAGTTGATACACTAGAGTTTAACCCTACTCACACGCATATTATTTCTACCATGCAAACCAAATCTATCTCTACTGATTCCTAATCATACTCTAATCCACATGCCCTTCCTTTACCCCAAAATGTCGGGCTTATTATTTCCCCTAAACAGGAGACAACCCGACTAGTCTTACTAACTCATCGGCTAACTCGAAACTCTTCAATGGACAACCCAGCATCACCTCCCCCACTGTTTCCAGCACCACCTCCCCTACTGTTTCAACCCAACATCCCACTGTATGTAACCCAAACAATCCAACCGACACAACCACCTCTATCGTAGATCGAGCAGGGCCTGTAAGGACAAGCAGTGTTCTTCAATCTCAGCATCAATGGCCAGGAGATAATTGTCATCATCCAAAATCAAAACTTCTTTACAAAACTGATAACCGAGGGAATGAGACTAGAAATGGACAACTACACGAATTACATGTTGATGGCCAATATTCTAGACCCATTAGCCCCGGCAATGGCCCCTGCACTTTTCTACAACATGCATGCCTAATGGACACTACCACAACACTTCAACCCTCTCCTAAGCATGAATCAAGTATATGAACTAGCTTTCTTCACCCTACAGGAGACAATCAACACAAAATCCCTTGTTCTTTCCATGGTAAAGCCAACCAATCCAAGCTCCACAACCACCCCAGATGCCCATGCAGATGGACAATCCACAATATTCTCCTCCACAAGAACAAGGAAAAATGGAAGCGCACAGAACCTCGTTCACAGAAATCTCAAGTTTGCTAGGAGCAGCCCTTATGCTATTCCCAGAACTGAAGGACAAGAAATACATACACCTCTGCCATGTAGCCCTCTATAAGTGCTCCCTCCACATTCGCCCACCTCTCAACACTGCGATAACAAAATATGCAGTAGTGATGAGTCCATCCCTGAGAGGCATCCAATTCCCTCAGATTCAGAGCAATTTAACTCATCAAACAAATCCCCAAACCATGAATAGAGCCACAAGATTTGTCATCTAAAAATTAGGGGGCTAATAAGGATAATTTTAGGTGAAACTTCAAGGAATTAATCAATATGTATAGCCCTTGCATGGTCACTTTTCTAGAAACTAGAATAGAAAGTCATGCTACTCTAAGAGACGACTTCAACTTCTCTGACATGATCGAAGTCCCTGCGCAAGGCATGTCAGAAGGTCTAGTTATCCTTTGGCAGGATAATATTGTGGTTGTCACCCATATATCTCAGTCCCCTCAAGACATTGAAGCCATGATCCAGGTAAAGTCCAGCCACCAACCTTGGTTATCTAGTACCATTTATGCTAGTACATTAGTAGTAAACTGTAATCTACTCTGGGATCACATTAGAACTATTTATAATAATTATAAGGGTCCCTGGTTTATGAGAGGCGACTTCAATGACATTATAAGACAAGAAGAAAAATGGGGTGGTAGACCATTAAATAGAACTAGATCCTCTAAGCTTTGGGCCTCTATTAATTACTGTAATCTCATTGACCTAGGATCTAAAGGCAGTCATTACACTTGGTCAAATCATAGAAGGAGAAACCATGGTTTAATATTGGAAAGGCTTGATCGTTGTTTGGCCAATGATTCATGGATGCAACAGTACCCCCAGTCCCCAGTCTTGCATCTCCCAAAAACATACTCAAACATACTCTGACCATAAACCACTCCTTATTAGTCTTACCCAACCACGTACCAAACCTATAGATAGACCATTCCGTTTAGAATCTTATTGTTGCACTCATCCTGACTTTACTTCAATTATTTTTAATAGTTGGTAGGGTAAGGAATTTGTGGATGCTACTCATTTTTTCCAACACAATGTTATCAACTGGAGTAAGAATACGTTTGGGGGATATTTTCCAAAAAAAAAAAAGGCTCCTAGCTAAACTTAACGGTATCCAACAATCATGTCATTACCTAACTAGTACTTTTCTCCAAAACCTAGAACAAAGCCTCTCACTTGAATACAATACCCTCCTTAAAATCGACGAAGACACTGGAAACTCCGATTTCGTATTAATTGGTTAAACGAGGGACATGCCAATACCAAATTCTTTCATCTCTCAATTATTAATAGACGAAGGAGGAACATAATCTCTTTTTTTAAGGAAGATAATGGCGGCTAGATCATGGATTACGATAGACTTATGGACCACACCCCTGCTTACTTCCAATCTACTTTTTCTACAAGCCATATCTCCACTAATTAGCAAGATATCAACAAGAGTCCTACGAGCTTCAACACTACTGACCTTTCTGACCTAGATAGACCCTTAGGCAACCAAGAAATCCTATTTGCTTTATTCTCCTTCAAGACCTTTAAGTCTTCGGGATCGGATTCCATCCTTTCTTTTACCAAAACAACTGGAACATTGTAGGGCCCTCAATCACTAATTTTTGTCATGAAATATTTAGGACCCAATCATTTCCCAGCTTTATTAATAAAACCTACTTATGCCTCTTCCCCAAGTTCCATAATGCTAACAACCTCAAAAAAAATCGGCTTATTGGTCTTTGCAATACTATATACAAGATTATTTCAAATATTATTTTCAACCGTACTAATCCCTTGCTAGACAAAATCATTAGTCCATACCAACCTAGCTTTCTTAAAGAGCGTAGAGCGTGTAATAATGCAATCATCATCCAAGAAATTATTAGTTATATTAAAAAACTGAAAGGTTCTAGAGGTAAACTTATCCTTAAAATAGATCTTGAGAAAGTCTTCGACAGACTTGAATGGTCCTTTGTCTATCGTGCCCTAAAATTTTTCAAATTCCCCCAAACATCACTAGACTAATTATGAGTTGTATATCTACTAGCACTATAACAGTGCTTGTAAATGGAGCCAAAACTAACTTCTTTGCTCCTACTAGGGGAATCCAGCAAGGAGATCCCATGTCCCCGTAAATCTTTATTCTATGCATGGAGCTACTATCGGTCTATATTAACCACCAAGTCGATGTTGGCCTTTGGGACCACATAAAATTATGTCCCGCTGGTCCCTAACTATCATAACTCTTCTTTGCAGCGATCTTACACTCATGTCTAACGCTACTACTGGGTTTGCTAACTCAATTCATCATTGCCTAACTCGTTTTTGCTTTATCTCTAGATGAAAAATCAATATCTCAAAGTCCAAAATTCTGTTCTCCAAAAACTGTAATAACTCTATCATTGGAGTCATTTCTTCAAAGTTCAATATCAATCCTACTGACACATTTGGTAAATACTTAGGTTTTCCTATATTAAATAAGAGGACAAGAGCATCTGACGTCCAATACATTATTGACAACATGCGAAGTAAACTTTTGGGATGGAAAACCAACTTTCTTGCCCCATCGGGAAGAATGACCCTAGCTCTTGCAACTTTGAACACTATATCCAACCACTTCATGCAATATATTCAACTTCCCATAAAAACCCTAAAGCAAATAGACAAAATCCAGCGAGATTTTATACGAGTATCTACTAATAGCTGTAGAAAACTTCACTACCTTAGCTGGGAAACTAACACTCATCATTAGCCACCAAAGAGGTCTTGGACTTAGACCGGCTTCCCAAAAAAATACTACTTCATTAGCCAACCTCTCCTGGAGACTCTATATGAAGCCAAACTCCCTATGAGCTACCACTCTTATCACCAAGTATGGAAGGAATAATTGTTCCCAACAAAAACTCCTTTATTTGGCAGAATATTCTGTGTGGCTGGGACGTTTGCTCCCAAGGTTTAGTCAGGGTAGTAGGTAACGGCAAACATATTGGCCTCTGGAATTCAAAATGGATTCCTCACTCAAACAACCTCCGCTCCATTATATAAGGGTCACTACACCACTCGGACCTCAATTTCAAAGTTGACTCTATACGCCAAAACAATAATTGGAACTGGACTAACATCTCCTTTGAACTCTCTGGAAGACATTAAAAACAAGATCATGTCCATCCACTTCCCAATTACTCCTAATAGCACTGACATTCCTATCTGGTCGTTAACACCAATGGTATTTGTTATGACCCATTTTTTGAACAAGCCGGGATTGGCACTAGATCACTAAATATGACCGAGTGAACCATCTCTGCTTATTAAATCGATTATAACTCCAAACTTTATATACAACAAGGCAATACTCTAACCAAATACTTCTGATTAATTTAAATATTTAAATAAATCAACTCCAAAACTTTATTCGTAGTAACTACTGAAATACTGCTAAGTTATTATCAAAAACATTCGAATCTTAACCCGGCGACTATGTCTATGAATCCTCTACTAATAAAATGACGCACTACTCAGGACATGAAATTTCCTAACCAGTTCTCTAAGTAAACAAAGAAATAACTAAATAAAGATGACTCTAAGAAATACTCCACGAACAAAAGCGGATCTCACCAATAGCACTGGAAGAGAAGGAAGTCCTAACACATACCCTACTCACCTGCAAAACCGGTTCCTACGTTATACCACAGACCAACGTAGGTTCCCAAAAGAGAACGTCAATACCATCCATTGTACTCAGTGAGTCTCAACAATAGGGGGCAAAACATTAATAACATATACATTACGAGCAAATGTTATAAATGCATATAAAACTTAAAGCTTATAAGAATAATTTGTAAAATAATTGCATAATAGCAGTTTATGAATATTCTAAAAGAAATTCTTTTCTTTTTCTTCCTTATAAAAAAAATACTTCACTTTATACTTTGGGAGTTCCAACTATCCTAACTTAATTCTGTCTCAGTCACCATGTGATCGGCACATGTCCGATCCCAACCTGATCGAATAGGCCCAATCCACGAGGTGCCACTCGCTTCATGATTCTCAACGATCATGTATCATACCTTAGCATGGCTAAGGAAATTCTCAGCAATGAGACCCTCGGCTTGTGTGCTCCCTACTTTGGCACACGTAGTTTCAGGAAGTCAATACCTTGGTCAGGACCCTCAGCCTGGGCGATGACCCCTTCTCAGAATAAAGGATACTCCCAAAAAATCTTTTCTTTCTAAAACTTCTTCCTGTGACTTTTCAAGTCTAAATCTTTTCTTTATAGAACATCATATACATGCTCATGCTGATATCCTTAAATGTAAAGCATGACATAAGAATAAAATAACATGTAAAAGTATTTCTAAAGATTCTTGCTTCTTCATAAATTTGCAACATGAAAATAACATATAAGAATAACACAAAAATCTGAAAATTTATGCACGTATATCATAATAAATCATCTAATCTTTTGCTAGAACAATTCTAAGTTAATAGGTACTCACTTGCTCCAATTAAGTAAATATAAGCTCTTTTAAGCAATTCATCAAACACCTTGTATGCGTGCTTTCGTGAGTTAAATCACTTTATTAAAGGGTTATATCAACTCACCTCAAAACTTCTCGAGCCAATACGTAGGCCCAGTCCAATTGACACCAGTCAAACAATAGATTCTACAGCAACTAGTGCATTTTAATTAATTTTAAAGTTTCGCACCTAAACACGGAACATTACTGTTGATATAGAGAAAGAAGGGAATTAATTATTCTTCTTACCTATTACTACTGTAGAGTAATTGACAATAGAGAATTTTATATACCTGAGTTCAAAAATTAATGGCGTGTATAGAACCCCAAAATTTTCTTTTCGTTCCTGCTTGCCTTGCGATTGATGCGTAAAAAGAACAATGTTCTATTTTTGTTTTTTGGTATTAGGCTGCGTCTTTTTTTTGGTATAAGACTTTGATTAAAGTTTTGCATTCCACAACCCTTTATGGGCTAAGGCATGTGCTTTCCTTTTTTTTTTGTTTTCCTTTTTTTTTTGTTAACTTAACTAATAATTAATGATACTCACCTTTAATAATTAATAATATTAAAATTATTAATATTTTCCTAATTGTATATCCAATTATTTATAAATATAGAAGTAACCCAAAATTAATCACAAGGGTTTAAATCCGTACTAGCAGTATAATATAAGGGGAAAAAATTAATTCTATATTTAACGAGTGTTTAAACTTCTATAGATTTGAGAAGTGTTACAATTTTCCCTTCTTAAAAACATTCATCCTCGAATGTTGCTAGAGCCTTATTTTTAAGCTAATAATTATTTTCTTATGTGCTTGAACTTCTTAAGTTTTCTTAGCACTACTAACTTTCCCATGGGACTCAAAATTTTAGCTCCCTAAATTTTTAAAAATTTTGGTAGAGTCTCTCCTGTAAATTGTACTATCCAAAAAAAATATTCCTATCACAAATACCACAACTACACCAACAACAACTAAATATACCATAACAGGCCATTCATAGGCACCATACACAGCTCATAAATTAATTACTCACACTCCGGCAAGGAGGTACCACAATAACCAACAAGAATCTAAAGCACAACACTTTAGCAAAAGTAAATCACTTTAATGAGTTAAATGTACTCTGGCATGGCACTAGATTATTAAATAACTAAATATACTCTGACAAAAACTAAATTACTTCAACAACTAAGTATAATCTAGCAAAGACATAAACATATGCTAACTTGTATTTAGTATTTTAAATATAAATGTCAAACTAAATCTAGGTTCACATACCTTTTTTCTCAAATAAATATGGATATTTCTTCCTCATATCTTCCTCGACCTCCCACGTAGCCTCTTTTGAATCATGATTACTCCACAAAATTTTTACTGATGCTATATCTTTTGTTCTCAACTTTCTTACTTGCCTATCGAGAATTTCTATAGGTACCTCTTCATAAGTCAAGCCTTCTTTAATTTCTATGGTATCGGCAGGTATTATATACGAATCGTTATGAATGTACTTTCTAAGCATAGACACATGAAAGACAGGATGAACAGAGGATAACTCAACGGGCAACGCTAGCTCATAAGCCACGTTTCCTTTCCTTTCTATAATCTCATAAGGTCCAATAAATCTAGGACTAAGTTTCCCCTTCTTACCAAACCTCATAACTCCTTTCATTGGTGAAACTTTCAAAAACACCTTGTCACCAACCATGAACTCTAAGTCACGATACCTCTTGTCAGAATAGGACTTTTGACGACTTTGAGATGCTTTTAGTCTTTCTCTGATTAGCTGGACTTTCTCTAAGGCCTCACAAACAAACTCTGGACCAATCAAAGGCACCTCTGCTGGTTCGAACCAACCCACTGGAGACCTACATCTTCGCCGATATAATGCTTTATAAGGAGCCATACCAATGCTGGCCTGATAGTTGTTATTGTAAGCAAATTCTATAAGTGGTAAGTGATCATCCCAATTACGTCCAAAATCTATAGCGCATGTTTGCAACATATCTTTGCGAGACTGAATGGTCCTTTTTTCCTGGCCATCAGTCTGTGGATGGAAAGCGGTGCTCAAATTGACCTTGGTACCTAATCTTTTCTGAAATGCCTACCAAAAATGTGTCGTGAACTAAGGGCCTCTATCAGATATGATTGAAACTGGAGTACCATGCAATCGGACTATTTCTTTGATGTACAACTGTGCATACTGCTTTGCGAAATCTATCGTCTTTACTGGTAGGAAACGCTGGGACTTTGTTAGTCGATCTACAATAACCCAAATTGAATCATGCTTGCGGTATGTGCGAGGTAGACCTACTAAGAAATCCATATTAATCATCTCTCATTTCCACTGGGTATTTCTATATCTTGATCTAGGCCACCAGGCCTCTGATGCTCGGCTTTGACTTGCTGGCAATTCAAACATTTAGCCACATGATCTACTACTTGCTTCTTCATGACTTTCCACCAATACAGCCTTTTCAGGTCCAGATACATTTTGGTAGCACCTGGGTGGATAGAGTACCTCGAATTGTGAGCTTCTTCTATTATGGCCTTCCTAAGACCATCTACATCAGGCACACATAACCAATCATTTAACTTCAAAACTCCGTCACCTCCTAGAGTGAAAGCAGTGATTTCTTTGTTTCTAACTCCTTCTTTTAACTTTACCAAGTACGGATATTCGTCTTGCTTAGCCTTAACATGCTCAACAAAAGAGGATTGCGCTAAGGCATAAGCAGCTATACCTCCTTCTTCAGTCTCATCCAGTCTAATTCCATTATTTGCCAGTTTTTGAATTTCTCGACCCAAAGTTCGCTTTTGCACTGCAAGATGGGCCAAGACACCCATTGACTTCCTACTAAGTACATTTGCTACCACATTAGCTTTGCTCGAGTGATAAAGGATATTGATGTCATAATCTTTCAGTAGCTCGAGCCACCTTCTCTGTCTCAAATTTAATTCTTTTTGCTTGAAAATGTACTAGAGGCTTTGTGATCTGTAAACACTTTAGAATGCTCACCATAAAGGTAGTGTTGCCATATCTTTAATGCAAACACTACTGCTGCAAGCTCCAAGTCATGTGTAGGGTAGTTCTTTTCATGATTCTTTAACTGCCTGGAAGCATAAGCAATAACTTTTCCATTTTTCATAAGAACACAACCAAGACCCACATTGGAGGCATCACAATACACTGTGAACCCACCCGAACCTGTCGGCAAGGTTAACATAGGTGCAGTGATCAACCTCTTCTTTAAGTCTTGAAAACTCTGCTCACAAGTGTCTGACCACTGGAACTTAACTGCTTTCTGAGTCAACTTAGTTAATGGAGCTGCAAGTGAGGAAAACCCCTCTACAAACCTTCTATAGTAGCAGTTAACCCTAAGAAACTCCTGATTTCGGCTGGCGTTATCGGCCTAGGCCAATTCTTAACTACTTCTGTCTTCTGAGGATCTACTTTTATGCCTTCACTAGATACCACGTGGCCTAAGAATGCCATTGACTACAATCAGAACTCACATTTTGAAAACTTGGCATAAAGCTCATTCTCCTTCAAGGTCTGCAAGGCTATTCTGAGGTGTTCTGCATGATCTTCCTTGCTCTTAGAGTATACCAAAATATCGTCTATGAACATAATAATAAAGGTATCAAGGAATGGCTTGAAAACTTTGTTCATGAGGTCCATGAATGCAGCTAGAGCCTTTGTCAACCCAAAGGACATTACTAGAAATTCATAGTGCCTGTAGCGAGTTCTAAAGGTTGTTTTAGATATATCTTCTTCTCTGATTCTCAACTGATGGTACCCCGATCTTAAGTCTATATTTGAAAAGTACTTTGCACCCTGAAGTTGATCAAATAAATCATTAGTTCTTGGTAGTGGGTACTTGTTCTTAATGGTAACTTTATTCAACTGCCAATAGTCGACGCACATTCTAAGAGACCCATTTTTCTTCTTGACAAACAAGACCGAGGCACCCCATGGTGAAACACTCGGCCTAATAATCCCTTGTCAAGAAGGTCTTTCAACTGTTCTCTCCACTTATTAAGTTCTACAGGAGCCATCCTATAAGGAGGTATAAATATGGGTTGAGTGCCCGACATGAGATCAATGCCAAAGTCTATGATTCTTTCAGGAGGAAGTCCGGAAAGGTCATCTGGGAAAACTTCTAGAAATTCTCTAACAACTAGCATAAACTGAAGAGCTGGTGGTTCTGATTCTGGATTAATGATGTGAGCCAAATAGGCGAGATACCCTTTAGTGATTATTCGTTGTGCCTTAAGGTAAGAAATAAACTTACCTACAAGCGATGCTGAACTACCTTTTCACTCTAAGACTTCTTTATTTGGAAATTGGAACCTGACTATCTTGGCACGATAATCTAACATGGCATAGTAGGAAGACAACCAATCCATACTCATGATCACATCGAAATCCACCATTTCTAATTCTATGAGATCGGCCTCGGTGCTGCGACCTTGGATTGAAACTATACAACCTCTATAGACTCTTGTGACTCTCACTGACTTGCCAACTGGGGTAGATACTAAGAATGGCTCACTAAGTTGTTCAGGTTCTAGCCCGAGGTTAATTGCAAAGTATGGTATCACATATGAAAATGTTAAACCTTGATCCATTATGGCATAAGCATTATGTGAGAAGACTAAAAGTATACCTGTAATAACTTCTACAGATGCCTCTGCACTCTGACGATCAAGTATAGCAAACAAACGGGGTTGTCCATATCCCTAAGTTACTCGGTCTGCACCTCTGCCCGCCCATGCTTGGACTGATTATGAGAACCACGAGCCTGGGGTGGTGCAACTATAGTAGCCGAGGAACTAGAAGGACGAGTTGATCCCCCACTGAAATTACGTCGCAACTTTGGGCAGTTGCCCTTTATATGACCAATGTCTCCACAATGATAGCAACCATGAAACCCGAGCTTGCACTGACCTGAATGTTGCCGCTTACATGTTCCACAAAGACCTTATTGGTGTGAATGTTGTTCAGCATGACTCTGGCTATGTGAGGATGATGTCGTAAAATTCTGATTATGGCGAGACTGGTTTCCATAACTCTAAGTACATCTGAAGAAAGACCCACCACCTGACTGATGACTGAACTGAGCTGGTGCTAATGACTCCTTATTAGAGGAATCCCTTCCACCTCCGCTGGATGTACCATTAAACCTTCCTGCTGTCCGGGCTTTCTTGTTATGCTCTTTTTCTTCTCTTCTTTGTTGTCTGTCTTTTTCTAAGCGCTTGGCGAATCCCACAACAGAGGAGAAAGTTGTCATTCCTACCGCTGCAGCTGATGTCATATCCTTAATGTGGTAAGCCAAACTGCCAACAAACCTGTCAATCTTTGCTTTTTCTGTCTTAACCATGTGAGGAGCATGCTTAGCTAACCTTATGAATTCCATGTAGTACTCTTGCACACTTTTATTCCCTTGCTTGAATTGTTCGAACTCTGTAGCCTTAGCTTCCCTATCCTCTTTCGGGATAAAGTTAGCCATGAAGGTCTCTTCAAATTCTTCCCAAGTAGGCGGACCATCATTTTCATCTCTTTCCTTTTCCCACATCTCAAACCAAGCGCCAGCTTCATCTCTAAGCTGGTAAGTAGCAAGCTCCACAACTTCATCATCAAATGCTTCATCGCTCGGAGGGCTTTCTTCACACCCTCCAGCCACAACATTGGATCTTCATCAACTATAGAACCATGGAACACTGGAGGACTCAACTTTAAAAATTCATTCACTCTTGAGGACTCAGAATTGTTTTGTCTATTTGATTGAGGTGGAATCTCATCTCTTCT
The DNA here is from genome assembly GCF_000393655.2 of Nicotiana sylvestris. Taxonomy (NCBI): domain Eukaryota; kingdom Viridiplantae; phylum Streptophyta; class Magnoliopsida; order Solanales; family Solanaceae; genus Nicotiana; species Nicotiana sylvestris. Next base: position 179,539,086 of record NC_091065.1, read on the forward strand.
CTCGTTCTGGTTGGCCATGAAGGCTTTAAATATCTCCATAGCACTATTGACTGCATTAAACATCTGACTCACATCTGGAGCTATAACTGTCTGAGTTGGAGCTGCTGTTGGGGGCGGCACTAGATCCTAAGGTACTTGCTCATCATTATCCACCCCTTCTTCACATTCAACCCGGGGTACTTGGACCCCTTTTGTGGATATACTCTTCCTTTTCTGAGTTAAAGACTTCTTAATTCTGCCTTGAGCCACAATAGTAGCAATAATTTCTTGAGAAACATCCTAAGTGTCGGTGTCAGAGTTGCGAGTACGAGCCATTTATGCGAGTATTGAAGAAATGAATACATTAGATAGTTTCTTAGAGGTAAGATCTACTGCACGATTTAAAGTATGAAAAAATGAGACTTTTCCTAAATGCTTGTAGCCTCCTGTTTATAAGTATGGCGCGCTTCATACCCATAAACAAGACTCTACTAACACGGCTTCATAGACACCTAGGACTCCATAAACCGAGGCTCTGATACCAAGTTTGTCACGACCCATTTTCTGAACAAGCCGGGACCGGCACTCGATCACTAAACATGACCGAGCGAAACATCTCTACTTATCAAATCTATTATAACTCCAAACTTTATATACAACAAGGCAATACTCTAACCAAATACTTTTGATTAATTTAAATAAATCAACTCCAAAACTTTATTCGTAGTAACTACTGAAATACTGCTAAGTTATTATCAAAAACATCTGAATCTTAACCCAGCGATTATGTCTATGAAGCCTCTACGGATAAACGGATGCACTGCTCAGAATATAAGATTTCCTAGCCAGTTCTCTAAGTAAACAAAGAAATAACTAAATAAAGATGACTCTAAGTAATACTCCACGAACAAAAGCGGAGCTCACCAATAGCAGTGGAAGAGAAGGAAGTCCGAACCCATAACCTGCTCGCCTGCAAAATCAGTTCCTACGTTACACCGCAGACCAACGTAAGTTCCCAAAAGAGAACGTCAGTACCATCCATTCTACTCAGTGAGTCTCAACAACAGAGGGCAAAACTTTAATAACATATACATTATGAGCAAAGATTCTAAATGCATGTAAAACATAAAGCTTATAAGAATAATTCTAAAATAATTGCATAATAGCAGTTTATGAATATTCTAAAAGAAATTCTTTTCTTTTTCTTCCTTATAAAAAAATACTTCACTTTATACTTTGGGAGTTCCAACTATCCGGACTTGATTCTGTCTCAGTCACCGTGTGATCGGCACATGTTCGATCCCAACCTGATCGAATAGGCCCAATCCACGAGGTGCCACTCGCTTCATGATTCTCAACGATCATGTATCATACCTTAGCATGGCTAAGTAAATTCTCAGCAATCGGCTCGTGTGCTCCCTACTTTGGCACACGTAGTTTGAGGAAGTCAATGCCTTGGTCAGGACTCTCAGCATGGGCGATGACCCCTTCTCAGAATAAAGGATACTCCAAAAAAATCTTTTCTTTCTAAAACTTCTTCTTGTGACTTTTCAAGTCTAAATCTTTTCTTTATAGAACATCATGTACATGCTCATGCTGGTATCCTTAAATGTAAAGCATGTCATAAGAATGAAATAAACATGTAAAAGTATTTCTAAAGATTCTTGCTTCTTCATAAATTTTTAACATGAAAATAACATATAAGAATAACACAAAATCTGAAAATTTATGCACATATATCATAATAAATTATCTAAACTTTTGCTAGAATAATTCTAAGTTAATAGGTACTCACTCGCTCCAATTAATTAAACATAAACTCTTTTAAGCAATTCATCAAACACCTTGTATGCGTGCTTTTGTGAGTTAAACCACTTTAGTAAAGGGTTATATCAACTCACCTCAAAACTCCTCGAGCCAATACGTAGTCTCCAATCCAATTGACACCGGTCAAACAATCGATTCTACAACAACCAGTACATTTTAGTTAATTTTAAAGTTTCACAACTAAACATGGAACTTTACTGTTGATATAGAGAAAGAAGGGAATTAACTATTCTATTCTTACCTATTACTACTGTAGAGTAATTGACAATAGGGAATTTTATATAACTGAGTTCAAGAATTAGTGGTTTGTATAGAACCCTAGAATTTTCTCTTCGTTCCTGCGTGCCTTGCGATTGCTGTGTAAAAAGAACAACGTTCTGTTTTTTTTTTTTGGTATAAGACTTTGCTTTAAAGTCTTGCATTCCACAACCCTTTTGGGCTAAGGCACGTGCTCCCCCTTTTTTTGTTTTGTTTTCCTTTTTTTTTGTTAACTTAACTAATAATTAATGATACCCACCTTTAATAATTAATAATATTAAAATTATTAATATTTTCCTAATTATATATCCAATTATTTATAAATAGAAAAGTAACTCAAAATCAATCTCAAGGGTTTAAATCCGTACTAGCAGTATAATATAAGGAAAAAAAATTAATTCTATATTTAACGAATGTTTAAACTTCTATTGATTTGAGGAGTGTTACAGTATATTCACTACTAAATCCGTCTATAAGTTACTTCAGCAAGATATTCATAATAGACATTCCTTCCAATGAATCTGGGAGCTTCACTCCCTTAATAAGATCAAATTCTTCCCATGACAATGTCTCCACAACAGAATTCCTACTCGTGCCTACATACACAGATTAGGATTTATTGATAATACTTTTGTCCGGTGTGTAAAAATGTGAATGAAATAGCCAAACATATCTTTATTGAATGCCTCATTGCCCTTCTTTTTTGAAATTCTATCGGGATAGATATGAATAACTTCTCCTCCCCCGATGACCACTGGTTATTAACCATAAAAAATATCAATGCACAGCTCCACTTTCCCCAAGTAACCTGGATCCTTTTTTTCCCTTTTGCACTTTAGCATATTTGGCTAAACGGGAACCACAATATCTTTGAAAACCGTTCACACCCAATTCACAGCCAAACTGTGATAATGCGTGCGCAAGAATTCATCCTTATGGCTAATAAAGTCACGAGCACTCTACATCAACGCTCCTTTCATATCGAATGGTACCCACCCGTAGTTGGCAGCTTTAAGCTCAATATTGATGGTGATTTCAAGAGCAATGACACTCAAGGAGGCATAGGAGGAGTGATAAGAGATGACCAAGGCAACTGAGTGGTCGAATTTACTAAAGCAACTTATGGACAAAGCCATACACACATGGAACTCCCTGCTCTACACTCAGGCCTACAATTGACCTACCAAATGAGCATACTCCCATTGGAAGTAGAAATCGATTCTATGGAAATTCTGCACCTATTACAAAATGATTATCTCACTTACATAAATATTCTCTCTGATTGTAGGTACTTGATGAAGAAGTTGGGGAATCCAGCACTCCACCGTAGATTTTCGTGAATGTAATGAAGTGGCGCACCTTTTGACTCAACATGGAAGTAAAAAAATTAATAGTCAGCCATCTTCACATCCTACTAGTGGCGCCAAATTTTGTGTTTGCTAGACTACAAAGGGACAAAGATGGTCATATAATATCTAAGAAAGTTTCCTCTAGTACTTGTAATATATTAGCACAACTGGGTAATGCTTGTATTATTAGGAACCTCAGGGACATTAGCCCCTGTCCTCATATAATATCTAACTAGTATTAATGATATTTTCCCTTTTTGCCCAAAAAGAAAAGCATATTGACCCTAAATCTTTTTTTTTTTTTTAATTACAAAGTGGCTAATGCTCCTTCTCTGCTTTTCTCGTATGCTGTTTCTCTGCTTCTCTTCTCTATTTTTTCTACTGATTTATCTTATATATATTATACTAATAACATTACAAATTTAAGTAATTCCAAGGTTTGACCCTAATTAATCAAACTTGAGCATGAAATTTTTGGATAAACAAATTCAACGTAAAAATTAACTATAGTGAAACAAGAAATAATAATTTTGATATTTGTGATCTAAAATAAACATGTAAATTATTTCACTACTTATAGAAAATGAGTTTTAATATTTTAATTATTTTTAATAAAAAAAAATAATACTCCCTCCGTTTCAATTTACTACTTGTTTGGATGGTTATTACTCATTGTATTGTATCGTATTGTTACTTTGAATATAATGTTTGTTTTGATTGTTACTTAAGTTTTATTGCATCGTATGGTTAAATATGTCGTTACGTAATGATGAAAAATGTCACTTTATGAAACGACGGATTTGGTATGGTGGCGTCGTTACGTTGCTTTTTTCTCTCATCTTGTACTTCCTTATTGTTAAATAATCATATTTTATCATTTACACGACTCTTTTATATAATAATTCTCCGTATCCTATTTTTTCTTAGTAATATTACAAGTTTATTCTTTATATTGTTGGTGCATGATATCATGAAATAACGATGAATGATACAATCTATCCAAACATTATGTTCATCAAACAATACAATACAATATAATACAGTACAATACAATATGATACAATATGAAACGACATGTAACAACAATCCAAACAAAGTGTTAGATGATGTAATTTGATTTGACACAAAGTTTAAGAAAAAAAGAGGATACTCATATGGTCCTATAATCTTAAGGGGCAAAAGTTTTATAGGACCATAATATTTGTGTGGCTATAAAAATTTCTTATTAATGGTAAAGTAGATAAAATAAAAAATTTAATATTAAATTATAATTATTTCTAAATATAGAAATGTGTTATTTTTTTTTTGAAACGAACTAATAAGTAAAATGTGTCGTCTAAACTGAAACAAGGATGCTATATTTTTTTGGAGCAAACAAAAAAGGGAAAAGTGATAAAAACTCATAAATCTCCGAAAGTAGCAAGAAAAGCCACGGGGGCAAATTGTATCCTTTGTGGCATCGCACTACCACTACATAATATACGTACTTTGTCCCTCTCCGCCTCCTCTCTCAACATCCATCTAGGGTTTGAACAATATGCAACCAGCAAATTCCATGATTCCACAACCAATGGCGGCGGCTCCGCCACAACAGTATCAACAACAGCAGCCGCCACAACAGTGGATGGCTCAGCAGCAGCAGCCGACGTCGTACCAGGTTCCGCCGCAGCAATCCGGCTATTATTACCAGCAACCACAACAAACTCAGTACAACGCGGCGGCAGCGGGGGCGACGGCTCAACCGACGAGTGCCGATGAAATCCGGAGCCTTTGGATCGGAGATCTACAGTTTTGGATGGATGAACAGTACATCCATAACTGCTTCGCTCATACTGGAGAGGTATACAATATATACTGAAAGTTTGCGCAACACATAGTCATTGTTCTTCAACTAATGTTTATGTTACGCTCAAGTTCTTTGTTTGAAGAACAAATCTCTAGGTTATATTACTAGAAAATAAGTGACAGGAAATCTGTAGATACTGATATCTAGATATGTTTATATGTGGCTGCTGAGAATTTGCGTTAAGAATTAGGAGGTGTTAAAGTGGAAAGGCTGGATACTTTTTAGGGAAAGTTCCAGTTTTGCCCCTAAATTATTGAAATAGTTCAATTTTTCCCTCCTTCACACTTTTGGTCCTCCATACCCATGATGTTAGTAAATTATTCAAGTAAAAAGGTCCAAATTTACTGCTCAACCTTTTTATTATGGTTTAAAATTACCGTCAGGTTGGAGCTTCGTAAGGGGTAAGGGGTCAAGGGAACGAGTCTTTTCTTAATGGCAGGGTAGTATTAGACCAAATACGTAATGGAGGGCAAATTTTCTCAATATTGGATAATACACGAGCAAATTTGACCCCTCTCCCTGTTTTCTGTTATCGAGAATTAGCATATATAGCTGCTTTTGCTTTCATATTAGATGTATTTTGTACCCACTGTTTTAAATCTTAATTCGAGGAACATGTTAGACTTAAGTGTAGTTTATATGCATTGAGTTTGTATTATATTTATGGTTAAAGATGTATCGTTCTCCTTATGTGTGCCAGAGACAAATTAACTTCTCTGGGTAGTGCCTCAATATAACTGTTTTGATGATAAAATTAGCTTGTAGAAAGGTATAATTGAAGAAAATGCTTGGGATTAGGTATATAATCAGAACTGCCTAACATACCTCTCCTGCCTTAAGTGTGTATTGTGTGGGGTCTGTAGACTTTGGTCTCAATTAAGTCAATGCTCAGATAAGATATTCAATCTACTTTGAGTGCTATGGCTGAAACATGGTTCTGGCATGAGTGCATATACACTAAAGTCTATTGACCATTGGCTGTGATCTCAATTTTTCAAGAAAGTAGGTCCATAGGTTTTAGGGAGTTTGCAAGATGTTAGGCAGTTGTTCTGAAACTTAGAATTTGTTTCTTACATACTGGAGCATTTCAGTGAATGTCAGCAGTGTATGCGAGTGGCTGTGAGAAGGGAGCCGATACGTCCATAAACTATTCTATTGTTTTCTTTTAAATCTGTAGTTTACTATTACAATTTGACAACCACACATTTGGTTTGGTAGTGGAATGCCATGCTCAGTGTTATCAATGGAGAAAAGTGCAAAAAGGCTCTAAGGTCCTTTGGGGCTTTAAGCGCAAATAAAGTGTGGGCTTTAATGAAGAAAGGCGCAAATAAAGGAATATACAAATATGTATGTGTAGTTCAAGACTAACAATTATAAGCATAAATAACTAATATATGTGGATAAAGAAATTGAAAAAAAACTATGATAAAGTAAATATCAATTTTTTTAGTGTCGCCTCTTCAAAATTACGTTAATTGGCAAGGAAAAGTATGTCTTAGAGCCTTGATGACGACATTGAAGCCCCCACTAAGGGGAGCGAAGCACTCTACATGTTGTGTCTAGCTTCAGGGCTTAAGCGCAACACTAGCCATGCTTAGCAAATCAGGGGTGATTAGTGGAGGCTTCTTGTAATTTTACATTGTAAAGATTTCTTGGCTCTTGTTTCATCTGCCTTTCCTGATATGGAAAGTGCAAATTAGTGCTTGCTTAATGAGTGTGCAATTGTATCCTTCAGCCTACATCCATGTAGGCATATGGCAAAACCTTTTTGCTTTCCCTTTTAATTTATTCTTGCCTTTTGCTGCACATGTTGTATGAATTATAGTATTTCTGCCATTTGAATATGCGTTCCCTTTTTTTCCTTCCAGTTTTCTGATGATTGTATGAGTGTTTTAATTGTTATTTATGCAGGTGGTCTCTGTTAAAGTTATCCGCAACAAGCAAACTGGACAATCAGAGGGTTATGGATTTATCGAGTTTATTAGTCACGCGGCTGCAGAAAAGAACCTACAAACATATAATGGCACCTTGATGCCTAATATTGAGCAACCCTTTAGGCTCAACTGGGCATCTCCTGGTTCGGGCGAAAAACGTTCAGATAATGGTCCTGAATACTCAATTTTTGTTGGAGACTTGGCAGCTGATGTAACTGATTATATGCTTCAGGAGACATTCAGGGCCAGCTATCCCTCAGTCAAGGGTGCCAAGGTTGTCACTGATAGGGTCACTGGGCGCACAAAGGGTTATGGGTTTGTTAAATTCGGGGATGAAAGTGAGCAATTGCGTGCTATGACTGAGATGAATGGGAAGTTCTGCTCCACTAGGCCAATGCGAATAGGTCCTGCAGCTAACAAGAATAGTGTAGCTGGTCAGGTGCAAGGTATGTTCCAATCTCGTTGTTACTTATGCTGGTCTATATGGATATCTTTTAGAGCTGTTAAGAACTGCATAGAGCTTGCAGTTGATTACTTATGCATTCCTAGGTTTCGAGTCTTTGCCCTTGTAAATTTGGTCATTGCGTGCTTTGACAATTGAATTTTGTTGGCTTGAGGATGATATTGGTTTTGTCTGGGGGCAAGTAATTGTTGTTTTGGCCTCACTTGGTTAAGACAGTACTGTTATGTTTGCTTTCATTACTTGAAGATTAGCACCAGCTTACAACATCATTTCGTTACCATTAGTTAAAGACACACCCCTTGAAATATTAATTCTCATAAACCTACGGTTGTCTCGAAGCAGGGTAAAAGGAAGGCTCTATCATTTTGGAGCCTGGAGCTTGTTTCAGCTGAAATGAGTACCTTTTAGGACGTGGTGTTGTGTAGGTCAGTTCATTTAAATGTGGTTAAATTTCCTTTACATCGGATCCTCGCGGCATTAATTTTTTGATTTTTCCAGTTTCTTTCCCTTTTCCATTATGCTTTCTATCAGATTATTTTATCTTTATTTATCAGCCATTTTATTCTTCATATCTTGTTAGCCTGCCACGAGTGGCACACTAGTCTTCAGTTTTCCTCTAAGCTTTCCTCACAGTCTCACTTCCTAAATAAAGTTAACCTAGTCCTGTATCCCTCCAACTCTTAAAACTTTTTCACTGCAATACTTATCAAAATTATTTGTTGTTTACCTCCTGACCTCTTGTACAAAATATTGGCAACAGAGGAGTGGGATTTCCCCCTCACCATCATATGCTAATGCAGCCATAACATGTCCCTTTTGGTACACCATACTTGACATGGTTCTTTCTGCTTGTGGCTGTGTATATTCCACATGTGGCTGCATGTAGTTTTATATTTCATTTTTCAGATTCTAGATCCAAAATTCCTTCTGTTTATTTTTTCTGAAGTTTGTATAGTTAGTTTTACGGTTTTACCACTAATATATTAAATCTTTTCTTTTTGTTTTTTTCCCTGTTTGTTAGGGTTTGTAAAGAGTTTTAATAAATTAAGGGATATTAAGGCTGGAGGAATCTCTCCCACATTATCTCTCAATTGGTTCAATTTATATGATGGTGTTTGACGAGTATGAGTTTATAATGTTAACCTGACTTGTTCTTTCTCAAAAAATATTAATCTGACTTGCATATTTATATTAGTGATACTGAGATAATTTTAAGTAAAGGTTCATAAGCCCCAAGCACATTGGTTAAATGGTAAAATAGTAAAACACATGATATGTGCTAGGCTCGCGTCATGAGCTCAAAACCCGATGAAAAGTATTTTCATTGATTAACTGCTCTTTCACTCTTTTGCATCTTTGACATTTTTTCTTCACTTTTTTGGTACTATGACCTAATAAGAAATATGAATATTAATTTGGTATTGCTTGCCAACCACTTAATACAGCTAAATATGTTTACTATGGAGTATGGAGTATGCATATTGTTGGGGGCTAAGTTGCTTGGACTCTTCACTTTCAGTGCGCACCCGTGTCGACACGACGTGGGTGTGGGATCTGTATTGGATCTGGTTAACCAATTTTGGGTATATTGACCAAAATTGACGGGGGAATTTGGGTCAGATATAATGGTTTCCGAAATAAAAACAAAAGCTAGGGTGAAATTTATTAAAATGGAATACCTTGTATATAAAAATTTCTATGTCAGCAAACCTTTACCTTATTAAAAAAAAAAAAAATTCTATGTCAGCTCTTATCCTTTGTTTTCTTCTTAGATTCTCTTCTTGATCAATATTCTCTCTTTCTCAGAATACTTTGTAAGCTTTTCACATAGTGTCTCATAGTTTAGACGCATTTTTATAACTCTGTTTTAGATATTTGAATTATTTTTAGTCAAAACCCCCACCCATACCCGTACCTGGATCCGTACCCCCTAACCTTAAAATTTAGAACATGAAGGGTCCGACCTCTAGATCCAAATCCGTATTGGACACCCCATTCGAGTCCGGGCAACTTAGGTTGGGGGTCCAATGGAAGCAAGTTTGCTTGAATATTCATATCTGATGTTTTTTGGGGGAGAAGGGGGGTTGCGACTCATATGATTTATTAAATAATATTACCTTCGATGATCCACATTTATGCATTATCAAAGGACAATAGCGGCTCAGGGTGGGCAAAGTTATCGGGTACATGTACTGGTGGTGGGAGGTAGTAGTTATCCGGTGAAATAGTGGAGGTGTGTGTAAGCTGGCCCAGGCACCTCCACCTCCATCACTGGAGAAAATGGTGACTCATGGGATCTTTTTTTATCTCTTGAATCGAACACTATAGTGTTCTTTTTATATGCCAGGTGTAACTAATCCTTAAACTTGTTTGTATTGACCTAGCACAAAATGATCTTATCTATTTGATTTTTTTCTCCTGCTCTTAATGGTTTACTGTACACATGCTTGTACTTTTCTTTTTCCATTTCTTTCCCAAATCCTTAAACTTTTTGTATTGACCTAGCACGAAATGATCTGTTTGATTTTTTGCCTGCTCTTAATGGTTTACTGTACGCATGCTTGTAGTTTTCTTTTCCATTTCGTTCCGTTTTCTTGATAAACACTAGGAGTTTTTTTTTGCAATGATAAAAAGTTAATCCGCTTTTCCCCTCACTGATGCCTTTTTTATTTGCAGCTTCTTATCAAAGTACCAATGGAACTCAAAATGAGGATGACCCTTCTAATACAACTGTCAGTATATTTATTTATGGACGTACTAAAATTTTCTGTTGACTTCTGCTCATATTAGGTTGACATTGATTGCAGATATTTGTTGGGAATTTGGATTCCGATGTGACGGATGACCATCTAAGGCAGGTTTTCGGACATTATGGACAGCTGCTTCATGTGAAAATACCAGTAGGCAAACGTTGTGGTTTTGTTCAATTTGCTGACAGGTTAACTAATGTGCCTTCTTAAGATTTTGTATTTTACTTTAACTGCAATGGTAACTAACATGGGAAACCTTTGTTGTAATGGCAGAAGTTGTGCTGAGGAAGCTCTACGAGTATTGAATGGAACTCAGCTGGGTGGACAAAGTATCCGCCTTTCATGGGGTCGTAGTCCTTCCAACAAGCAGGTTAATAGTCGTGCCTAAATGTTAATTTTTGGTTGGACTCTAATCTTAGTCCCCAAATCTGAAATACATGATTTTCATCTTCAGGTTGTGCAGCCTCAGGCTGACCCAAACCAGTGGAATGGTGGTGGATATTATGGGTATACTGCTGGATATGATGCCGCCGCCGCCGCCTATGGTTATGCTCAACCTGCTCAGGATCCAAATCTCTATTATGCAGGCTATGCTGGGTATGGAAATTACCCTCCACAACAGCAGCAGCAACCACAGGTTTTCCCAAAAACCCTTTCAGCAACTTATTACGGACAAGTTTAACTTGTAGTCTAAACCCCAACCCCGCTCCCCCCGCCCGCCCGCCGTTGCTGACTGTTACAGCGGTAGTTCATTCAATACAGATAATTGTTTTTAATATTTGTTTCTATTCTAATGTGGCTATGCAGTGATCTGCTGACTGATTAAAACGAGCTGCTGATAGCTTCCTACCACGTGCAACGGCATAGAAAAGGGAAGCACGCGAAGTTTGCATCAGATATATTATAAGATCGCTACTGTAGGCTAGTCCTTGAAGATAGTGTTTATGGTTGTGTTCAACCGTCACTTATTTTATTTTTCATGAGTTTAATTTTTTCCTTGATCTTTTTTCGTTTTTTTTTTATCTCTATTATCTCTTTCGTGTGTCCAATTTTGGTGCTTGGATATTTGTTCTTGTTAGCTAATATTATACTTTTATGGTATTGGCCGGTCAGGTGCTAAACGTTCATTATCATTTGCTATGTGTATCTCATATTTCGTAGGTGGCGATTCTATAAGACTTGGTTCTTGTTTTCTAGAAAATCAAATGCTCGTATTTGGATTTGAAGTTGGTGTTGAGTTTATCTTTTGGATAAATATCAATGAAGTTGTAAATAAATCCTGTATTCCTTCAGATAAGTTGAACTCAATTAAATCCAAACAACTTTAGATGCTACTGCACATATTTAACATTTTCTTTCAGAGCTGCAATTTGTTCCAAACCAAAAGCTCCTCAGTTAATAAATCTGGTCAAAGAGTCCAACGGACTCAAAATCTTTTTTCGGTAAACTATTCCAACAAAATCTTTTAATATCTCCATTTTTCGGATACAAATCTTCCCTTTTCAAATAAAAGAACTCTTTTCATTAGTTTTTTTTTTCTCTCACGTGAAGGCATTTGACCATTTAAAAAAAAAAAACCATTTCTTACACTTTCTCTTTTTGCTTGTCACGTTACAAAACATAGTTTCACCAAAATGGTACATTGAATCTCGTCTCAACCCGTGACCCTCTCTGCATCTTTTTGAAATTTCAAAACAAAACCCTAGCCTTTCTTTCCACTATAAATATTCTTATAATCATTCAGCTAAAATGAAGTCTTTTGGACCCATAAAAATCTAGTGCTATTATCAATCTTTTAATCTCATTTTTTGCTCTAAAAAATTGAACCTTTTTTTTTTGAGTAGTCCGTCCGGAGCACAAAAACCCAATTCTCTGCCTCATAAATATGTGCAAGTAGGCGTTTGCTCGTGTTGGATGTAAGTGATCACATATGTTGCTCGACCAATATAGCGTGGTCCTTACATTCAAGGCGAGTAAACGACTAGTTGGCAGTGCATTTGATTCAACTATTCACGTTGGCCTAGCTGTTTCAGATATGAGCAAATACATTTGCATCACCTTTCAATGTAATGTGACGCATATACTCAGTTATATAATGTTGGTTCATCTTTAATTCAGGTTTCTAAGTAGCTTTTGTTTGACCTTTCTGTCAAAAAAAAAAAAAAAATGAAGTCTTGTTCTAGTATTTGGGAAAATAATTGTGCATATTTGAATTTGAAATTGGTAAGGGAAATGTACGCTGTAAACTAGTTTTAAATAACTAACTACTAATACATGGTATAACACCACTTTCAAAAATATAAATCCCTACCATTTTTCATAAAAGCATACCAATTTAAGTTTTAACTACATAATTTAACACTTGTAAAAAACTTTGTAGTATTTACACCATCCATGTAATTAGTAAGTAATAAAATCAAAACGTATTCAACAAATTGTTGGCTACAAAAGTTCACAGCATCTCCATAATGGTGGAAGCGAAGGAAAATGTACATGAATATGTGTGCTAGGCCTTAGTCCTTTTCTCACTCTATGTGATTCATTCCAAAATTTTGGAGTCTAATCAAATTATTTACGAGCATTTCTTTTTTCAATTTAATCATTTGAGTTCAATGGTTGTGGAATGGAGACTTGGTATAATCTTTAAGAATGACAAGTTGTGTGTAATTAATGTTATGTTTAGGAGGCAAAGACAGGTATTCATAGTATCATTAGTATCTATTAGGATACTAGTTATTACTCCTATTATTTATTAACAGACACAATTTGAATAGACTTAGGTTATTATTGGACTAATTCCTGTGAACTTGTGGTCCGGCCCTTCTCTGGACCCGCGCATAGCGGGAGCTTAGTGCACCGGACTGTCCTTTTTCCTATGAAATTGTCATATAAGAAGAGCTTATAAGCTCATAATCATTAGAGTTACCTTGTTAGGTTTGCTTGTTAGAGTTGTCTTAATGATTATATCCTATTAGAGTTTTAAGTTACACTTAACAGTGTAGAAATTTTTCACACTATCATGTTAAATTAACCTAAAATAACAAATAAATCTTCATAACAAACATGACATGGTAAACTGAACAATAGAATAATAACCGGCCATTGCAATTACATTGAATTGATAGTGTAAAAGTGTCATAAGAATCCTAGAGCTAAACAAATTCATGAATGAGGGAAAATCTGTTCAGCTAGCAAAGGCTGCAAGTAAAGGTGAATGAAAATAAAAAAAAGGGCAGCCCGGTGCACTAAGCTTCTACTACGTGCGGGGTCCGGGGAAGGGCCGTACCACACGGGTCTATTATACGCGGCCTTCCTCTACATTTCTGCAAGAGGCTGTTTACATAGCTCGAACCCGTGACCTCCTGGTCACATGGCAGCAACTTTACCAGTTACCTGTTTTTCCGAACAAAAAGAAGAAGAGAGACCGAGTCAAAAACATTGGAACATTACATGCAAAACTCTATTTTGCTTGCACAGTCCCATATAAACAGTTTTCCTAGTTCTTATACTCAGGTTTCAAGGATGGCTATTAGTTTGAGTTTCAAGATTTGCTGCATAATCAGATTTTTCAGTGTCTGCATCTTCTGGCTGTGGTTCGCATTGTGAAGCTAACACAACTTCATCACTAGGATCAGTTGCTTGATTCCTTTCATGCGATGATTCTTGATTTCCTACAGCCTTAACTTCAGTTCCAATATGAGTACTTTGTTGTAGTTCCTTGATATTTGTAAAACTTTGCTTTTCCATCATAAAGTCCGTCGATTTACTGATTGATTCTTGAGGCAAAACTTGATTGTCTTCAGTAACCAGAACTTGATTGGGATCAGGATTTGGTTCCTTTTGTGCAGATTCAACAGCTTGAGGCATGTCATCAACAAAATGTAGTTCAAAAGATGAACTTTTCACTTCATTGTGAATTGGATCACTTAGTTGGACTTTACTTTCTGCTGCTAGTGATTCTTGGGCAACAGAGTTAAGTTCAGAAAATGGAGGATTTTGGTGGGGTTGAAAATCTTGATTCCCTTGTCCAGTTTGTGACAACTCTTTCGGCTGAAGCTCCGGATTAACTATAGGAAGTTCTTGAGAAATGAAGTTGAGTTTCTTTAGTTCACACTGAACAAACTCTTTTGGCTGAAGTGGAATTCCAAGATTGGACTTGTTCTTCTCCACTTCAGATTCAACCTGCTGTTGATGATCTAAATCCATTTCTTGAGACTTATCGACAACATTATTATGCTGAATCGATTCGTTTGAGCTGTTGAGATTAGTATAAACTAGAGTACCAGGCTGAATTATTGAGTCCATTAGTTGATTTTCGCACTCTTTGCTAGTTTCCTCACTAGCTTTTGGTTCCAATATGGATTCCGAACCTACATATTTACCTTGTTCTGCATTTAACTTGGGACTTTCTGATTGATTCGCGACTTCAAATACTTGCATCACCTCATCTTGTTCAACCATTATAAGGTTTTCCAATATAGGTATAGATTGGGATTGAATTTTGAGTGTTTGATCTGGATTAGCATGTTGATTAGTAGGTACTAAAGTAGCATTTGACATTGGCTCAGAAGGTAAATCTTGTCCTGGAGACACATTCAACTGCTTTTCAAGCTGATTAGGCTTATCGGTACGATTATCTTGATCTAGAAGTTTTATGACTTGACTTCTGTGATACATTTTAACTTGTGGGGCAATGTCATTTGCTGCTGTAATGGGAGAAAATTGCCCCGGCTCAAAGACTAATCCGCGGAATGTGTTGGCATTGTTACCAATATTTATAGAAAGGAAATAGCCTGCATCAAAACAACCATCAACAACACCAGAAACTATTTGCCCCAGCATGTTTTCACTAGTGCTATCTTTTTGGCTCATTTCAGCATGTTGTTGAATTTTGTTACTGTTTTCAGTTGCTGGTGTTGTTGGAGTTTGCAGCATCACTCTTTTAGCAAGACCTCCATCTTTTCGAGGACGACCACGCCTTCGCTTTGCTGGAGGAATTGTTGGAGCAGTGTGGTGATCATGTTTATTTTGATCATTCATTATGTGTAACTTGCTGCAAATCCTAACCTTAATCTGGTTTTCAGGTACTTCACACTGCATATAATAGAAGGCACAATATTTTTCTATCAGGTCTAGTATCACAAACACATGGACTAGGATAAAAGATTCAGACAAAACTGTGACAAAAAACATATAGGAAATGAGATGTCAATCCTTTGTTTATTGCTGCCTAAAGAGGGCAGCCCGGTGCACTAAGCTCCCACTATGCACGGGATCCGTAGAAGGGCCGGACCACAAGGGTCTATTATATGCAGCCTTACCCTACATTTCTGCAAGAGACTGTTTCCACGGCTCGAACCCGTAACCTCCTGGTCATATGACAACAAAATTTAGATATTTATTGCTTTCTAATCATCTTAAAATTTCAAACTAACAAAATTATATCTAAATACAAGTTTCATTAATTTGCATAGTTATCAAGTTTTCAGAAGTGGTGCATATTAGTTCATTCCAATGGAATCAGTCTATACAAGCAAACTAAAACTCATCCATACAAAGTTATATTCAAATTTATTGAAGTATTGGAGGTTTTCTTCTACACTCCATTATCAGTGGAACACACTTTTTAGGTGAAGTCTCAAACTTAAGAGAATGATCTGTTTAGTAATCCTTTTAAGTGAAGTCTCAAACTGAAAAGATGATTTCCTCTTTTCCTTTTGATTTGGTATATACTCCATAATGTATTCCATTAAGTTAAATTATACATAATATACACCATTTTTAAATACTCAGAGGACCATCAATATATCAGGGCAAAGATCACTTTTAACCCGCGGCCGAGACTATTTATATTGCCGCAAATGTATATAACATATAGAAATGTGTGTGTATATATATATATACAAAAAATATACATATTTTTGGCTATTATTTAAGAGCGGCTATAGAGTGTCATTTTCCAATACTACTCATACTCTATCCTATACATTAGGGACCATTTGAGTTAAGTCTCGAACTTAAGGGACTATTTTGGGTTTTTTAATAATTTTACGCCTGGATAAGGTTCTAAACGTCGTAGCTTTGACTCAAACTCTATATAAATATCAGAAGTTTACCCATAAATAAATATAAATAATAGATTGTGAACCCATTAAATCAAATGTGATATGGTAGAATGTAGGACTCGAACTCATGATGTTCAAATCCTAGATCCGCCCATGCTTGAAGTAATTGGATCATCCATCAGAAAATCCAAAAAGGAGTTGGTCATTAGTCTTCTCTATCGTTGTTAAACAATTTCTTTTTCATTTCCATGATTATCATTAGCATATTAATTTCCTACCTATCAACACTCCATAGATATCAATTTCTAGACAATAATTTCTTGGATCTTGAAACAGAAGATATAAAAAAAGAAACAATATAACATGTTTTTCACGTGCATGTACGAGAAATGTTAAATCAAGTATACGCATATGAATCTTTGTATCTATTCTTGAAATTGATGAATAATATTATGAATGAGAAATTAAGAAATTGCCTGCTTCTATGCTCCACAAGAATTGGATACTGATCAAACTTCAGCTGCAGATAGAAAAGATCTTGTTTTCGAAAATGAATCTATTTTCTCCCTTGTTCTTTGAGGTTAATTTCATGAACGATAACTCAACTTTTATTTTATTGCACTAAAGTCACTGAAATATGTTTTTTCTAAAAACAATTACTTAATTTTATCTAAGTTTCGGGAAAGTCACTAACTTTTTTTTGTAACGAAAAAATCATGTAATCTTGACTATTGTACTTAGGTAAAATTGAGTAACTTTTTGGTTACAAAAGTATTTTAATGATTTTGGTGCATTGATATAAAAGTTGAATGACCTAAAATTAAACCTTTTTTTTTTTAGGTAACTACCTTTTTGGAAGATAGCTGAAGAAGAAGTCAAGGTGCTATAAGTTGAAGAATTCTCAAGATTACAGAAGGAAGGGCTTGATAATAACTTCTTTCTTCTTTATTCTACAATTTTATAAGTATCATTATTTGTAAGATCAAGAATGTGTTTTATGAATTCCTGTTTTATGGTCCTAAAAAAAGAAAAAAGAAAGAAAAGAAAGTCATGGCTTCGCCATGACTATTGTTCATTAGGTCGTTTTTACGAGCTCACAAACTTTTAGGCGATTCGGAGCCCGTCACCCGAATTCATAAAGATGACGTGGACATTAGCACATGTAAAATTGGAAATCATCCTGAATTTCTGTTTAAAGGTCTTAAAACGCCAAAAAATGAGGAATGGTCATGGCGAAGCGATGATTATTGTTCATTAGGTCATTTTTTATGGTCCCAAAATTTTTTAGGCGATTTGAAAACCTTCTCCCAAATTCATGAAGATGACAAGGACTAATGCACACGAAAAACTGAAAATCATCTTGAATTCATGTTTATGGCCCTAAAACGCCAAAAAACGAGGAATGGTCAAGGTGAAGCAAGTCGTTTCCGATGGGCCCAAAAAAATTTAGGCAATCTAGGGCCCGTCGCCTGAATTCATGAAGATGCCGTGGACTTTAGCACGCGAAAAATTGAAAATCACCCTAAATTTCTATTTTATGGTCCTAAAACAACAAAAATAAGGAACAATGATGGCGAAGCAATGAGTATGTTCATTAGGCCGTTTCTGATGGATCTACAAAATATTTGGCGATTCTGAGCCCGTCGCCCAAATTCATGATGATGGCATGGATATTAGCACATAAAAATTAGAAATTGTCCCCAGTTCATGTTTTATGGCCCTAAAACGCCAAAAAAAGAGGAACGGTCATGGAAAAGCAATGACTATTGTTCATTATGCTTGTCCCACAAACTTTGAATGCGATTCGGAACCTGTCGTCCGAATTCATGAAGATGGTAAGGATATTAACACATGTAAAATTGGAAATCATCATAAATTCCTATTTTATGGCCCTAAAATGCCAAAAAATTAAGGAACGACCATGATGAAGCAATGACTATTATTCATTAGGTCGTTTCTACTGGGCCCATCAAATTTTTGGCGAATCAGAGCCCGTCACCCGAATTAGTGCAAATAGCATGGACATTAGCGCACAAAAAATTGGAAATCACCCTGAATTCCTATTTTATAGTCCTGAAACGCCAAAAATAAGAAACACTCATGGCAAAGCCATGACTATTGTTCATTAGGTCATTTCTAATGGGCTCACAAATGTTTAGCATTTCGAAGCCCGTCACCCGAATTCATGAAGATGACGTGGACATGAGCATACGTAAAATTAAAAATCATACTGAATTTTTATTTTATGGTCCTATAACACTAAAAACGAGGAATGGTCATAGCGAAGCAATGACTATTGTTCATTAGGTCGCTTCTGAAGGGCCCACAAACTTTTAGGTGATTCGGAGACCGTCGCCAGAATTCATGAAGATGTCGTGGGCATTGCACACGAAAAATTAAAATCATCGTGAATTCCTATTTATGGCCCTAAAACTTCAAAAAACGAAAAACGGTCATGGCGAGACAATGACTATTGTTCATTAGGTCAATTTTTATGGGGCCACAAAATTTTAGATTATTTGGAGCTAGCCGCCCGAATGCAAGAGGATGACGTGGACATTACCACAAAAAATTGAAAATGGTGATGAATTCCAATTTTATGGTCTTAAAATGCCATAGAACGAGGAACGATCATGGCCAGGTAGTGAGTATGGTTCACTATGTCATTTCTTATGGGCCCACCAAATTTTAGGCGATTCAAGACCAGTCGTCCGAATTTATAAAGATGGGATAGACATTAGCACACAAAAAATCGAAAATTGTGTTGAATTCCTGATTTATGGCTCTAAAATACCAAAATTAGAAACGATCACGGAGAGACAATGAATATGGTTTATTAGGTCATTTCTGGGACCCATAAAATTTTAGGCGATTCGGTACCGGTTACCGAGTTCATGAAAATAGCGTGGACATTACCACACGAAAAATCAAAAATCGTGCCGGATTCTTATTTTATTACCCTAAAATACCCAAAAATGAGGAACGGTCATGGCAAAGCAACAACTATGGTTCATTAGGTCATTTTTATGGGCCCACAAAAATTTTAGGCGATTGGCGGTCGATCGCCCGAATTCGTGAAGATATCATGGATATTAGCACCCGAAAAATTTAAAATTATGCTGAATTCTTATTCTTATGGTTACATAGGTCGTTTCTGATTGGCCCACAAAATTTTAGGCGATTTGAGACTGGTCGCCCGAATTCATGAAGATAGCGTGACCATTAGCACACGAAAAATCGAAAATCGTGCTGAATTCTATTTTTATGACCCTAAAATGCTAAAAATAATAAACGATCATAGCAAGGTACTGACTATTGTTCATTAGTTCGTTTATGATGGGCACATAAAAGTTTAGCGATTCGAGGCCAGTCGCCCGAATTCATAAAGATGGCGTGGACATTAGCGCATGAAAAATAAAAAAATATGCTGAATTCCTGTTTTATTGCCCTAAAACGCCAAAAAACAAGGAACGATCATGGCGAGGTAATGACTATGGTTCATTAGGTTATTTCTGATGGGGCCCACAAAATTTTAGGCGACTCGGGGCCGTTCGCCCAAATTCATGAAGATGGTGTCGACATTAATACACGAAAAATCGAAAATCGTGCTAAATTTCTTTTTATATCTCTAAAATGGAAGAAAATGAGGAATTGTCATAGCGAGGCAATGACTATTATTCATTAGGTCGTTTCTGATGGTCCCACAAAATTTTAGGCGATTCGAGGCCGATAGTCCTAATTCAGGAAGATGACGTAGAAATTAGCACATAAAAAATCAAAAATCCCGCTGAATTCCTGTTTAATGACCCTAAAATACCAAAAAAAAGGAAACAATTATGGAGAGGTAATAACTATTGTTCATTGAGTCATTTCTGATGGGCCTTCAAGGCCGGTCGCCCGAATTCATGAAGATGTCATGGATATTAGCACACGAAAAGTTAGAAATAGTGTCGAATTCTTATTTTATGGCCTTAAAATGCAAAAATACGATGAAATGTCATGGAGAAGTAATGATTATGATTCATTAGGTCATTTCTGATAGGCCCAAAAAAATTTAGGCGATTCAGAGTCGATCGGCCGAATTCATAAAAATGGCATGCACATTAGCACACGAAAAATCAGAAATCATGCTGAACTCCTGTTTTACGGCCATAAAATGCTAAAAAATGAGGAACGACATGGCGAGACAATGATTATGATTGATTAATGTATTTCTGATGGGCCCACAAAATTTTAGGCGATTTGGAATCGGTCGCCCTGATTCATGAAGATGGCATAATCATAGCATACGGAAAATCGAAAATCATGCCGATTTCCTATTTTATGGACTAAAGTACCAAAAAAATGAGGAACCGTTATGGTGAGGCAATGACTATTATTCGTTAGGTCGTTTATGATAGGACCACAAAATTTTAGGAAATTCGAGGCCGGTTGCCCGAATTCATGAAGACGGCGTGAACATTAGCACATGAAAAATCGAAAATCATGTTGATTCATGTTTTATTGCCCTAAACGTCAAAATACGAAGAATGGTCTTGGCGAAGTAATGACTATGGTTCATTAGGTCATTTATGATAGGTTCACAAAATTTTAGTCGATTCAGGGGCCGGTCGCTCGAATTCATGAAGATAGCGCGAACATTAGCACACGAAAAACCAAAAATTGTGTTGAATTCCTATTTTATAGCCTCAAAGCACCAAAATATAAGGAGCGATCATAGCGAGACAATGAGTACGATTTATTAGGTCATTTCTAAAATGCCCACAAAATTTTAGGCGATTCGGGACCGATCACCCTAGTTCATGAAGATGGCATGGATATTAGCACATGAAATATCTTAAGTCATGTTGAATTCATGTTTTATGGCCCTAAAACGCCAAAAATAGAGGAATGGTCATGACGAGGCAATGACTATTGTTCATTAGGTCGTTTCTGATGGGCAGACAAAATTTTAGGCGATTTGGGGTCGGGCACCTGAAATCTAAAAGATGACATGGACATTGGCACACAAAAAAAAACCGTGCTGAATTCCAGTTTTATAGCCTTAATATGCCAAAAAATGATAAACGATCATGGAGAGACAATAACTATGGTTTATTAGGTAATTTCTGATGGACCGACAAAGTTTTAGGTGATTCAGGACCGGTCGCCTTAATTCATGAAGATGGTATGGACATAGCACACGAGAAGTTGGAATCGTGCTAAATTCCTATGTTATGGCCCTAAAATGCCAAAAAAATAAGAAATGCTCACAGCGAGGCTATGACTATGGTTCATTAGGTCATTTTTATGGGTCAATAAAATCTTAGGCGATTCGGGACCGATCGTCCGAATTCATGAAGATGGCATGGATATTAGCACACAAAAAATAAAAATCGTGTTGAATTCTTGTTTTATAGCTTTAAAATGCCAAAAACGAGGAACGATCATGACGAGACATTTATGAAGATGACTTGGACATTAGCATACGAAAAATATGAAATCATCCTGAATTTCTGCTTTATGTTCCTAAAATAATAAAAAATGAGAAAAATCATCGTATTGTTCATTAGATCGTTTTTGATGGGCTCACAAAATTTTAAGTGATTCGAAGCTCGTCGCCCAAATTCATAAAGATGACATTGACATTAGCACACAAAAAATTAAAAATCGTTTTGAATTCCTGTTTTATAACCCTAACAACAACACATGGCGAAGCTATGATATTTTTTATTAGCTCGTTTCTGATGGGCTGATAAATTTTTAGGCGATTCAGAATCCGTCGTCCGAATTCATGAAGTATAAACTCTATGATAATTATAAAATATTGAGTTATTTCTAGTTCTTATTTTCTACATACTTGCTAGTGGATGAGGTCATTCACGCCTCAATAAGAATTGTAAGGTAAAGTGTAGCTAAGTAGTTGTTGCCAATCTAGTTTTGCGTTTAGGAGATACCTCAGTTGGCTATGAGATCATTCACTCTCGTGAGACTTAGATCTCGTGAGACGTCGGAGGTGCATAGGAATGATCATCTTTCCTAGGCAATAGATGTCACACTATTGTTACTTTTGGCCCCTTGTACTTTTTCTTTGTGGCTATTTCTTTTTATTATTAATAAAATTAGCCCTTGGCATATTGCAAAGTGAATTTTCTTAGAAAAACTACATTTCTGTTGTTGTTTTACTTGTTTGTTTGTTTGTTTGTTTATTTATTTATTTATTCCAACCGTCCTAATTTATGTTGAACAAGGGACAAAGTTTATGGAAAAAATAAAAGAAAGAGTTTTACAATTTGTGATATAAAATAAGTCATTAGATATTTGTGTGACTATAAATATCTCATTAAGGATAAGTTGAGAAGTTTAAATTAAATTATTTTTAAATCAAAAAATATTATTTTTTAGGTTAAATTAAAATTTAAAAGAAAAGTGTGCTACGTAAAATGCAACAAAGGAACTAGTGAAGTAGAAGGGATGAGGATAGGCCGATAGGGTAAGTTAAATATCCAAAGGAACTAGAAATATGTTGCTTATCTAAAGGAAGAAAAACCTTCAAAAGCAATTAATATTCCATCCATTTTAATTTATATAAATAATAATATTTAATTAGGTAAAAAGTTTTAAAAAGATGGAAAGATTTTTCAATGTTCCAACTAATCATTATTACACTTGGAACCTTTTAATTGACTTTTCCTTACAAATAAGGAGCAGCTTTTACATGTGTGGGATTTAACAAGAGTAAAATAGGGATAATCCCATTAAATATTTGTCAAATAAACAATGATGTTATTCTTTTTGAATTGACTAAAAATAAAAGAATGGAATATTATATTGTTTCATAAATCTATTTGACTTGACACATAATTTAAGAAAAAGATTTTTAAACTTGTGGTGTAAAATAAAACACATGTATTTTATTTGGCAATGAATCATTACATAAAGGTAAAATATTTCCAAATATGAAAAAAAATCATTCTGCTTGGTACGGACTAAAAAGGAAATATGTTCATACAAATTGAAGCGTAAGGAGAATAAAATTAAGTCAGGAAGTAATACATTTCTCAAATATCAATATAGATTTTATCATATTTTATTTATTCCACTAGCACATTAATAAATTTCACTCTAGTCCAATTTGTCTGCAAAAAAAATTACTATCCATACAATTAATTTTGGCAGCTCTACTCTAATATTTAGTCCTAACCCTAAGTGGATATATTTTATAGGAAAAATCCAAAAATTTCATGGCTGAAAAAGAAGGCATGTGGTCAGCACAAGACCCTCTAAAAATCAGCACCACAGAAATAAATAAAACCAACACTAACCTACCAATTATTCCAAAAATAAAAAAATTAAAAGTTGTAATTTTTGATTGTTTGTTCAATACTTCAATCTGAGCTTCTTTCTCTCTTCCAATACCTCCAAAAAGCATTAGTTATGGCTTCTCTTGTTACCAATGGAATCTCCTGTTTTTCTCCTCAACAAATCACTGAACAACCTAAACTACCAAAAGGGTGTCAATTTCTTCAAAAATCAGCTGTACCCAGAAACCCTAATTCAAGAAATTTGAAGGTCAAAGCTGCAGAATTGGCCAACACCACTCTTGACACCCCAGGTAAAGATTCCTCCTTTTCAACAAATGAAATTGACCCACTTCAGAAATTCTTGAAAAGAGACTATAAATGGGGTTTTAATGAAAAAATTGAATCTTTTGCACTACCAAAAGGGCTTTCTGAGGAAACTGTAAAGCTGATTTCTGCAAAGAAAAATGAGCCTAGTTGGATGCTTGAGTTCAGGTTGAAAGCTTATGAGAAATTTATTAAAATGAAAGAGCCTAATTGGTCTGATAATAGGTATCCAGAAATTAATTTTCAAGATATTGTTTATTATTCAGAACCTAAAAAGAAACCAACTTTAAATAGTCTTGATGAAGCTGACCCTGAGCTTATTAAGTATTTTGATAAATTGGGTGTGCCTTTAAACGAAAGGAATCGTTTGGCGAATGTGGCGGTTGATGCTGTTCTTGATAGTGTTTCTATTGCTACTACACATAGGAAGACTTTAGAGAAAGCTGGTGTGATTTTTTGTTCGATATCTGAGGCGATTAGGGAGTATCCGGATTTAGTTAAGAAGTATTTGGGGAGAGTTGTGCCCCCGGAAGACAACTTTTACGCAGCTCTGAATTCGGCTGTGTTTAGTGATGGATCATTTGTGTATATACCCAAGAACACTAGGTGTCCGATGCAGATATCGACTTATTTTAGAATAAATGCTATGGAAACAGGACAGTTTGAGAGGACTGTTATAATTGCAGAGGAAGGGAGTTTTGTAGAGTATTTAGAAGGGTGTACCGCGCCTGCATATGATACTAATCAGTTACATGCTGCTGTGGTGGAGTTGTATTGTGATGAAGGTGCGGAGATTAAGTATTCCACTGTGCAGAATTGGTATGCGGGAGATGAGGAAGGTAAAGGAGGTATTTATAATTTTGTTACAAAGAGGGGACTTTGCGCTGGAGCTAGGTCGAAGATTTCGTGGACACAAGTGGAGACAGGGTCAGCTATTACATGGAAATATCCGAGTGTTTTGTTAGAAGGTGATGAATCAGTAGGTGAATTCTATTCTGTGGCGTTGACTAATAATTATCAGCAGGCAGATACAGGGACAAAGATGATACACAAAGGGAAGAATACGAGGAGTAGGATAATTTCAAAGGGTATTTCAGCGGGACATTCTAGGAACTGTTATCGAGGACTAGTTCAGGTGTTGTCAAATGCAGAAAATGCCAAGAACTCCTCGCAGTGTGATTCAATGCTCATTGGTGATACTGCCGCCGCCAACACTTATCCATACATTCAGGTAGTTGCTCTTTGTGTACTTTAATCTCGTATTCTATCTTAGCTTGATAACAATAAGGCTTGTTTCATTTTTGTTTTGTTGCCACAGCATGCTAGGGTTGCTACTTATAATTTATGTAGTCACACTGTAACCATTTTCATTGTGCTATGGTGACGTTTGTTATGCATAATGCTAGTACAATTAAGTTTTTTAATGACCTTTTTCATAAAATAGACAATGTTTGTATTTCAGCAGCTAACGTCCAAGACTTCTTTTTTTCAAGATCTTAAATTAAAGGAAAAAAGAAATTCTTCCTTAGGAAGTTAGAAATCATCTACAACTATGTTGCATGGACTCTTCAAAATCTCTGTTGCACCTGTGTCGACATGACACGAGTGTAGGTGTGGGGTCCACACTGGATTTGGTCAACTTACTTTGGGTACTTTGACTACATTCAATGACTGAGAAGTATAGATTGATCGGGTATTTGGTTTGATTTTTGTATTTATTATGTAATCTATATTTAGTTATATAAAGTATGAAATGCTTTTATGTTATGCCGAGATATCGTATGAATAAAATATTAGGTGTTTTTAAAGAATGAAGTTTTATTAGTTTTAGTTCAATGACTTTAATTAATCGAAACATATGCTTTATATGCCGTAATATACATTTATTGGCCGTATCCCAGCACCCATTTCCGCACTCGGATCCATCTCCCGGAATCCTAAAATTTATGTGATGAAGAATCCGACCCCTTGATCTGCACCCATATTGGATACCCTAACCCGAGTCCGAGCAACATAGATCCACAAGATGAAGAAAGAAGGGGAGAAATTATCTAATTAGTCTTGGGTTGCATTGTTAATTAGTTATTTTAGCTGGATTGCTTGTGGAGTCGACATGAGTAAAAGAAAGAGTGCCATTTCTGCTCGAGTGTTTCATGGTGTCTTCATTTCAAGTGCATGGCGAAGATTAGATGTGTTCTTGTAATATGTCTATAGATCTTTTTTAAGTATGGATCAAAAGCCATTGCCAATGATGTTCCTATTTATTTATTTTTAAGGAGGTTGAATGAAGCATTGCGAGTACATTTAAAACTTGCGTTAGATGTAGCTAGATCAAGAATTTCAGTAGAAGATTCTTCTGCATGTTAACTATGTAACTTCCTGCTCTAATGTTGAACTGAGATTCTCTGTTCTCAGTTTTGAGTATGAGTTGAGCATTACCTCTGCTTTGCACTATTGCTTCTACTGATGTTATCATCATTTAAACAGAGCAAAAACCCAACTGCTCGGATCGAACACGAAGCTACCACTTCAAAGATTGGTGAAGATCAGTTGTTTTATTTCCAACAGAGGGGGATCGACTATGAAAAAGCGATGGCTGCGATGATTTCGGGGTTTTGTAGGGACGTTTTCAATGAACTTCCTGATGAATTTGGTGCTGAGGTGAATCAACTAATGAGCTTGAAACTTGAAGGATCTGTTGGTTAAGCATAGCATATTTCTGATTTTGACAATAAAGCTGATTGCTAGCTAGTGAAAAAGTTTTGGACTTGGTAGCTAATAATTATGTCATCTGTAAAGTTGTAATATCAGTTATAACAGAAAGTTTGCATCAATTATACACATTGTAAATAATGCATTATCTTCTGATACCTTTGTAATTTATCCCAAAACTTTTTGGAGGTAGATTCCAAATTGATTGTATTGGAGATTAAAGAAATCAAGCTTTAGCAATTAGCATTATTAGTACTTTGAGGTGTAAAGTACTGCTCATAAGCGTTTTTCAGTTGGTGTAAACACTGTAAAGATGTGTTTCAGTTGGTATAAAAAAAGGCGGCAAGGGTGCACAAAGTATCCCGTGTTTACGCAGGGTCTAGAGAAGGGTCGCACCTCATGAAGGCCTAGTGGTCACCGAAGTGAGGTGAGAATCATCAAGTCTCAGATTCAAATCCTATTGTAGGCAAAAATATTAGTAGGTGATTTCCTTGCATCGGTCTAAGCCTTTATAGACAGAGTTATATGTTTTTTGCACATTGATATATAAAAGTGGTTACAAGGTGGATGTTGAGGTGGCCAACAACAACAACAATAACAAAAAACTAGTGTATCCCACAAATAGAGGGTCCGGAAGATATTATGTACGCAACCTTATCTTTATGTTATGCAGGTAGAGAGGCTGTTTCCGCTAGATCCTCGACTCCAAACAAGCATGCAAATCACATCTGTATAGAGAGAAAATTACAGTATTCTAAAAGTCAGGAAAGCATTAACAAATAGGAAATAGAGCAATCAAAACACAGGCATGAGGTGGTGAAGCATTGGAAAAATAATTTCAGCATAAAATCCTGCTTAAGGTAATACTATATTTGGCTAGAGAGATTAGTCATTGTATAACTGATGCAGCATTTGACTGGCCGTAAAAGAAAAAATAATATCTATATAATTTTATGCAACATTTGGCTGACGATATTAAATGTTATCCACATTGAATTCTGTTGTATTAGCAATACGAGGATTAAAGTACGTAAAAATGAAAATACTCTTAAATTAAATAATTCTGGCATAGAATCCGTTCATTACTAATCATGAAATAACAATTTAACTATTAATATTTAAACATCGCAACCCAAAAACTATAAAGCTATTTAGTGGAGTCAAACTGGATGATAGATGCTACACCTAACACCACACTAGTTTACTAGAACTCTTAACTACGAAATTATTCACATATATAATCCTATAACAAATGGTTCTTAAGAAAATAAGAAAATGTAATTGGGTAACAACAGTTAGGAGGCAATTAGTGTCGCGCCCCCTTTTTTCTCGCGAAATCGGGCTTGTGACATTTGGGAGGACAACTCGTTCCCTTTTGGGAATTGGGTTTTTGAATTTGAAGAGTCACCACCTAATGATTAAGTGCATTAGGACACTAAGAAGGGTTTGAGTTTGAAGAACCAGAGTTTGGGTAAGGGCTAGTTTTGGCCATTGATCTTGAGTGATCAACGGTCCAGATTTAAGTGGTAGGTGGGGAACGGGTTGGGTTATTTAAAATCGGGCCGTGGGTTGGGTTAAAATTGGAATTGGGTTGGTTTTAATTTGGGCGGAATTGGGGTCAAATTGAGGTTAAAATTGAAAGGAAATGAGGCTGTAATTGAAATAGAAATAGGCTAAATGTTAAATAGCCAATTTTCTCTTTTATTTTATAAAAATAGCGAAAAAAGACTTTAAAAATAAATTAAAAGTACTGACCCAACTAATAATGCATACATATTAATTTAAAAATATTGAAACTAATTTTACAATTATAGAAATGCTATTAATCTTAAAATAGGCTATAATTGCTTATATGCAATTTAGTCTTTTAAATACCAAATAAATTTGTAAAAATATACAAAAATTATCTTAACTATATTTTGGTATAAATATGGGAATAAAATAAATTATTCACCAAAATGGATAATTTTGGGAATAATTATGGATTTTGTACTGCTAAAATGGATAGTAAATTGATTTAAAAACTCTTCGAAAGATTGGAAAAATACTAAAATACTTGGGTATGCTTATGTATGCATATATATGTTATTTTGAAAGTATTTTATATATAAAAATATATAGGAAAAAAATTGGGTATCAATAGCTGCCCCTCTTTACCCGGGAAGGATGAAAGAGTTGTCGGATAAAGATATAATGACCAATTTTGACCGAATGAAATGATTTGAAGAATTTTGACCGAACTCTGGTTCCTGAGCTGCCTACATATCCCTGGTCTTACAGAAATCAGGCCATATGTAGTTTAGGATCTATTGGCAGAATATACCGGTGGAGATTTCGAAAAGGGGACGCGATGTTCGGGTTGAGAAGGATGGTTGGAGTCTGATAAGCTGCGGGAACTGGAACAAGATCGCCCCTGCTGAGACGGCCGTTGCTAGCCGGTTTACCTGCAAATGAGCATATATTTTGCATAAATTTAAACGTGATGCAAGTTCCCATTGGACCATGAATGCTATCTTCGGACGGTTGGGATGACGTCCTCGGACTATGACGTCCTGGGCCATGAAGCGTATGATAAAGGATTCACAAGCTATGAAATAATGTTCTCGGGCTATGAGAATGATGCCTCCGAATTATGATGCCTTTGAATAATGATATGCAAAAGATAAAATGGGGTTCTCAGGCCATGGCATGACGTTCTCGGGCTATGCAAATGGTGCCTCAGAACAATGACGCCTTTGGAAAATTTGGCGATCTTTCAGCCCATGAAATGCAGAAGGTGGCGATATTTCAGCCAATGCAAGACGTAAATAAAAGGTGGCGATATTTCAGCCGATGTAAGACGCAAATAAAAGGTGGCGATATTTCCGTCATGCAAGAGTGATAAAGTGGCGATATTTCAGCCATGCAGGATGGGGACAAAGCTTAGTCTCGGAAGGCAGAAAGGTAGCCTTATGCAATGCAGATGGAGACAGAGCTTAGTCTCGGAAGGCAGAAAGGTAGCCTTATGCAATGCAGAGAAATGCAGATGGAGACAATGCTTAGTCTTGGAAGGCAGAAAGATAGCCTTATGCAATGCAGGGAAATGCAGATGGAGGTAGAGCTTAACCTCAGAAGGCAGAAAGGTAGCCTCATGCAATGCAGAGAAATGCAGATGGAGGTAAAGCTTAATCTCGGAAGGTAGAAAGGTAGCCTTATGCAATGAAGGAATGCAGATGGAGACAAAGCTTAGTCTCGGAAGGCAGAAAGGTAGCCTTATGCAATGCAGGAAATGCAGATGGAGACAATGCTTAGTCTTGGAAGGCAGAAAGGTAGCCTTATGCAATGCAGGAATGCAGATAGAGACAATGTTTAGTCTCGGAAAGCAGAATGGTAGTCTTATGCAATACAGAGAATGCAGATGGAGGTAGAGCTTAACATCGGAAGGCAGAAAGGTAGCCTTATGCAATGCAGGAAATGCAGATGGAGACAATGCTTAATCTCGGAAGGCAGAAAGGTAGCCTTATGCAAGGAGTAAAAAGGGCAAAATGATGATAGAATTTTCTTAGCTGATAGCGGATCGAGGCATTGCGACTGCTGGGGATATTGTGTCTGCTGGGAGCACTACGTGCGGATAGCAGCTGTGAGTAAGTGCAACGGTTCTGAGAGTTATATTCCTGATCAATGTGAGTCTCATGAGTGTATAGTATATTTGATGATTTTGCAACTCAAGTGCCTGCATTCAAAGAAAAATCGTGAGTTTTGTAAAGAGGGGAGGTTAGTTCGTATTCCCGCTGGCTCTGCTTGACCTGCTCGGCTCCGTTCCGATGATATTGGGCGTATCATTGGGGTAGCGTTGTTAAACGAAGCAACTTTGGTAACAGACATGCATGATTTAGTAAAGAAATGTGACAATAAATACATAATTAAGAATAGTTTTCTTTAGATGAACTAACGATTGCGACGTGGTCCAAGATACTGTAACATCTCTCACTCCGGAATTTTGAGGGTCCTCCTCAAAATTCTGCCCCAGTTTACTGGGTTGCTGCTTCCGACGGCTGCTTGCGTCGAATGGCTGAAATCACTTCGGAATCTTGAGGGTCCTCCTCAAAATTCTTCCCCAGTTTCCAATAGCGGGGGAAAATAAAAAAATTATTGAATTATGACCGAACCCATAGGGCTGCCTACGTATCCCCTCTTAAACAGGAATCAGGTCAGGCGTAGTTCAAATTACATCATATGAGGAAAGCATAAAAGTTACATATAGTATCGCTTCACTGCATCTTAATTGTTCGGCTTCAACCAAACTTTACCGTCCATTTCTTCAAGTATGAGGGCTCCTCCGGTGAGAACCCGGTGAACCATGTATGGACCCTGCCAGTTGGGAGAGAAATTCCCTTTAGCTTCCTCTTGATGTGGGAAAATATTCTTTAACACCAGCTGCCCCGATGTAAACTGTCTCGGCTTGACTCTTTTGTTGAAGGCTCTGGACATTCTGTTGTGATAGAGCTAACCGTGGCAAACCGCATTCATTCTCTTTCCGTCTATAACTGCTAGTTGCTCGTAGCGACTCTCTACCCATTCTGCATCATCAAGTTCGGCTTCCTGTATGATTCTTAAGGAGGGAATTTCTACCTCGGCGGGAATGACTGCTTCTGTACCATAAACCAACATATAAGGAGTTGCCCCGGTTGATATGCAGACTGTGGTGCGGTATCCCAATAAGGCACATGATAACTTCTCATGCCACTGCTTATGCTTTTCTATCATCTTCCTTAGTATCTTCTTGATATTCTTATTAACGGCTTCTACAAATCCGTTCATCTAAGGTCTGTAAGCTATAGAATTCTTGTGTTTGATCTTGAAGGTTTCACACATGGCTTTCATCAGGTCACTGTTGAGATTGGAACCATTATCAGTGATGATTGACTCCGAAATTCCGAACCGACAAACAATGCGGTCGCGGACAAAATCTGCTACCACTTTCTTAGTCATTGCTTTGTACGATGTTGCTTCAATCCATTTGGTGAAATAATCAATTGCCACTAGAATGAACCTGTGCCCGTTTGATGCAGCAAGCTCGATAGGTCCGATAACATCCATTCCCCAAGTGGCGAACGGCCATGACGAGCTTGTTGCAGTAAGCTCGTTTGGAGGCACCTTTATCATGTCTGCATGTATTTGATAGCGATGACATTTTCGGACATACTGGATGCAGTCCGTTTCCATAGTCATCCAAAAATAACCAGCTCGGAGTATTTTCTTGGCTAAGACAAAGCCATTCATATGCGGACTACAGGTCCCTGCATGAATTTCCTCCAATAGCCTGGATGCTTCCTTTGCATCGACACACCTTAGTAACCCCAAATTAGGAGTCCTCCTATACAAGATTCCTCCGCTATGAAAGAAGTTGTTAGATAATCTTTGAAGTGTGCGTTTCTAAGTAGGATTTGCGAATTCTGGATATTCTCCTTTCGTCAAATATTCCTCGATATCATGAAACCACGGTTTTCCGTCCGCTTCTTCTTCTACATGAGTGTAGTAAGCTGGATGATCATAGATCTTTACCGGAATAGGATCAATGAGGTTCTTGTATGGGTGCTGTATCATGGACGATATGGTAGCCAATGCATCAGCAAACTCATTCTGAACTCTGGGAACATGTTGGAACTCTGTCTTTGTAAACCTCTTCCTCAATTCATGTACATGATGCAGATAAGGGGGTATCTTGGTTGCCCATTCTTTTCGAACCTGATGTATAAGCAGGTCTAAATCTCCGATCACTAGCAATTCCTGAATGTTCATGTCAATGGCCATCTTGAGCCCTAAGATGCAGGCTTCGTACTCGGCCATGTTGTTGGTGCACAAGAACCTATGCTTGGCAGACACCGGATAATGTTGGCCGGTTTCTGATACTAGGACCACTCCTATGCCAATTCCTTTAAAGTTTGTTGCTCCGTCGAAAAATATTCTCCAACCATCATAGGGTTCTGCAATATCTTCCCCTATGAAATATACCTCTTCATCGGGAAAATACGTCTTTAGAGGATCGTATTCTCCATCCACAGGATTTTTAGCAAGATGATCGGCCAGTTCTTGTCCTTTGATTGCCTTATGAGTTACGTAAACAATGTCTAATTCACTCAGTAGGATCTGTCACTTGGCTATCTTGCTAGTGGGCATGGGCTTCTGAAAGATGTACTTCAAAGGATCCATTCTTGATATGAGGTAAGTGGTATAGGCACAGAAATAGTGTCTCAACTTCTGAGCTATCCAAGTCAGAGCACAACAGGTGCGTTCCAATAGAGAATATCGGGCTTCGTACGGGGTGAACGTCTTGCTGAGATAATAGATGGCCTGCTCCTTTCTTCCCGTTTCATCATGTTGCCCCAGAACACAACCGAAAGCTTCATCCAATACAGTGAGGTAGAGTAATAGAGGTCTACCCGGCTCGGGCGGGACCAAAACTGATGGCGTTGACATGTATTCCTTGATTCTTTCGAAGGCTTTCTGACAATCATTAGTCCATTTGGTAGCGGCGTCCTTCTTCAACATCTTAAAGATTGGCTCACAAATGACAGTGGATTGAGCTATGAACCGGCTGATGTAGTTAAGTCTTCCCAAGAAACTCATAACCTCATTCTTGTTCTTCTGTGGTGGCAATTCTTGGATGGCTTTGATCTTTGACGGATCTAGTTCTATTCCTAGACGACTCACAATGAACCCAAGTAGTTTTTCAGCAGGAACCCCGAATGCACATTTGGCGGGATTCAGCTTCAAGTTGTACCTTCTTAGTCTGTTGAAGAACTTCCTCAGATCTTCCATGTGGTCACTGGCTCTCTTGGATTTGATGATGACGTCGTCTACATATACCTCAATCTCTTTGTCATGGAAAATAGCAGTCATGGCCCTCATGTAGATGGCCCCAACATTCTTTAACCCGAACGACATCATCTTGTAACAATACATCCCCTACGGCGTAATGAAAGTCGTTTTCTCCATGTCTTCCTCATCCATCCATATCTGATGATACCCAGCAAAACAATCAACAAACGACTGCAGTTCATGCTTGGCGCAGTTGTCAATTAAAATGTGTATGTTCGAAAAGGAGAAGTCATCTTTCGGACTGGCCCGATTGAGATCCCGGTAGTCGACACAGACTCTAACCTTCCCGTCCTTCTTCGACACTGGCACAATATTGTCTAACCATGTTGGATACTCTACTACCCTGAGAACCTTGGCTTTTGACTTGCTTGGTGACTTCTTCCTTGATTTTCAAACTCATGTCAGGTTTGAACTTCCTGAGCTTCTGTTTTATTGGTGGACATGTCGGATCGGTTGGCAGTTTATGAGCTACAATAGATGTACTAAGACCAGTCATGTCATCATAAGACCAGGCGAATATGTCCTCATATTCCCTTAGAAATTCCGTGTACTCTTTCTTTTCTGATGGTGACAGATGAACGTTGATTCGTATTTCTTTGACATTTTCTACATCTCCCAGGTTGACAATCTCAGTTTCGTCCAGATTAGACTTAGGTTCGTTCTCAAAATTCTCAACCTCTTTAACAACCTCTTCTGGTATATCATCTTCTTCTGAGTCCATATTCGTTTGTTGCGTTGCCTCGTTGCACGTCACAATCGTCGGTTCAATAAGATAAGTAATAGTAATGTTGTGTAAATAAAGTAAACGATAAAAAGTGATAAGAGCAAGATTTATAAGAAATTGAAATTCTTTGATAAATTTCATAATTGTTTTGAACATTGGAGCTCTTATTTCAATATTAAAAATGCGGAAAGAAAGTCAATTAGCGAAAAAATAAAGATAATGCATGGTGCTTTGTTCAGCCTTGGTACCTCGAAGATTTCCGGGCCCTGGTGGTTCTGATGGACCAATTGTTGAGGCGTGCTCCTCAGCTCACAACTTGTATAGAAGGGCCTTCCTTCCCCTCCTCCTCGAAAATGACACAATAGTTCATATTATCATCTTCCAAAAACAAATTCCTCATCTCCCGACCCATATATGACATTGGCTGGCTGGAAAGTCTGCTCCAAGTGAGGTATCGAGTGCTCTAGTGGGTAGTAGGGATTTCTCCATGGTGGCAACCAATGGTTGAATTCCTCCCAAGTGTATTCATATCCCAAACCGAAAGTGGTACCGTGTTTCTTCAACTTAATAGGCTTAGCGATTCCTTGGAGATTCTTGCCAAGTCTCTTGCCAGGTTCATATCCACACCAATTCAGTATACTTTCAATTTTGTTATCCCACCATTTGTCCTTATCCACGACGTTGACTCGCTCAATGTGATGGTAGGTTTCTCCGCCTATCTTCCTTCTTCCTCTGATTGTTGGGATGGTCTGGCGACTGTATATGGGATTGCTACCGTCGCCGTGAATAATTACCTTTTGGTGATTCCACTCGAATTTCACTACTTGATGTAGGGTTGATGCTATAGCCCCAGCGGCATGGATCCAGGGCCGTCCCAATAGCAAGTTGTAAGATGCTGGAACGCACTTGAAAATCAACGTCGAACCAAGTCGGTCCCATTTGCACACATAAACTGATTTCCCCAATAGTGGACCTTTGGGATCCATCGAAAGCTTTGACATTGATGGCTCCATCCTTGATCTCATGCAGGCTCTTTCCCAATGTTCTGAGAGTCACCAATGGACAAATATTGAGGTTGGACCCTCTGTCAATGAGGATTCTGGTGATGAAATGATCTTCGCACTGCATAGTGATGTGCAATGCCTTGTTGTGGCTTAGCCCTTCAGGTGGTAGCTCATCTTTGTGGAAAGTGATTTTGTGACTCTCCAATACTTGCCCTACCATGTTTGTCATTTATCCTCCAGTTATGTTGTTGGGTACATATGCCTCGCTCAGCACCTTCAATAAGGCGTTCCTATATGCGTCAGAGCTTTGTAGCAGAGCCCAAGATAGAGATCTGGGCTGGCGTTTTGTTCAACTGATCAATGACCAAATACTCTTTGGCTTGTATCTTGCTCTAGAGATCATCAGGCCCAGTTTCAGTGACTGTTGGTCGTCCAGAGGCCTGCTTACTAGACTCAGCTAGATGTTTTGGGGTATAAACCTTGCCGGTTCTTGTCATACCCTGTGCTGCAATTACTTCTCCAGATTTGGTTTTCCCTCTCCTTCTTGCCTCAGCGGTGTAATCCCATGGTATGGCCTTTGGGTGGAATAGTGTTACGGCTGTCATGGCCACCGGAATGTGCACCCTTGCTCTAGGAGGTAATACAACAACCTCAAATGGTACATGTGCCTTGGGGGACCCAAACTCGACCTCAATAGGCCCTGGAGCCTTTGTAGAAGAAGGTGCTTCGAACTTAAGTGGTATGGACATGTTCACTTCGGCGTCTCCAGAAGGTTACATCTGGACCACAATCGGATTAAGTGTGATCGTTGGTTTCTTTGGCTCGTCACCTTCAGCAATCAATCCAATCGACCATTTGGGGTCCCAATCATCCTCTATCTCAATCATGTGAACACCTCCCCCCTTGTGGTCAGGCAGAGGGTTGTTGCGGACATTCGGAGCTAGCTCCTTTGCTATGATGATCTTGTTGTAAATCAAAGCTTGGATCTTATCCTTCAAAGAGCGACACTCATCAATGGTATGCCCCTTCATGCTAGAATGGTATGCACAGGTTTTGTTTGGGTTGACTCATTGGGAGGGGTTTTCGGGCTTTACAGCAGGGATAGGGGTGATGTAACCAGCAGCTTTGAGCCTTTGATACAGCTGGTCGATAGGTTCGGCAATGGCGGTATATTGTTTAGGGGGTCTACAGTCGAAGTTTGGTCGGGGTCTAGGAAAGTTTTGGCGGGTGGGAGGTGGTTGAATATTGTAGGTTTGGTAGACATGTGCGGGTTGGGAATATCTGGGTGAAGTGGGCTGATATGTGGGAGGTGGAGGTGATTGGTAAGTAGGTGGTGGAGTTTGGTAAGAGGTCAAGGGTGCTTGGTAATTTGGGGTAGGTTGATATGTGAGTGGAGGTATTGGGTAGGTTTGGTATTCAATTGGGTATTTTGTTCTTTGTGTAACCATCACAGTGCTCACGTCCCTTTTCTTGGACATGCCACTAGACTGTAGAGCCTTGTTGGTGGCCTGCAAAGCTTCAAAGTTAGTGACCATACCACTTTTGATACCTTCCTCGATCCTTTCCCCTAGCTTGATGATGTCGGAAAATTTCTGGCTTTCAATCAGCATTAACCTTTCATAATACTGTGGGTCTTGAGCTTAGATGAAAAACATGTTCATTTGTTCTTCTTCTAAAGCCGGTCTGACCTTAGCAGCTTCTAATATCCAATGAGTAGCATACTCGCGGAATGTATCCATGGGTTTCTTCTTTAAGTTCTGGATGTAGAACATGTCTGGTGCATTTTCCGCGTTGAACCTGAACCTGTCCATGAAATCGGACACCATACTTACCCAATTTGACCATTTCTTAGGGTCTTGGTTGATGTACTAAGACAAAGCATCTCCCTTTAGACTCCTCATGAAGAGTTTCATGTGAATCTTTTCGTCCCTCCCTACTCCGACCAACTTGTCGCAGTATGTCCTCAGATGAACTCTCGGATCCCCGGTACCATCAAACATTTCAAACTTAGGAGGTTTGTACCCCTCGGGCAGTTCGACATCGGGTTGAATGCAAAGGTCTTCGTAATTTAGTCCATTAAATCCCCTTACTTCCCTCGACGCCCTGAATTCTGCTAGTCAACTTCTTGAGTTCTTCTGCCAGATTCCTGATAATTGAGTCTTTATCATCGGACTCGGGTGTGGTTTCCACATAGATGGGGGTGTTGTGGGATGATCATTTGTGGAGTTTAGTGGTTTAGGGATGAGCAGTGGGGTGTTGTCTGAAGTGTGGCATGTGTTGCAGTGGTGATGGGGAGTAGGTTGGTTTTGTGGTTTCAGAATGCTTTGTGGAGGTGTGGGGTTTTAAGTGTTGGCAAAGTTGACATTTGGGGTAGTGAGGGAAAATGACAAATTCTCCAAGTTCCGAACTTGGTCCAGTTCTTCCTAAAACTTCAATAACTTCTGTTCGAGCTGGGAGGCACTTTCCTGAGGAACCTCTACCCTTTCAACTGAGTTCTCCTTTCTAATGTTGCTCAAATCTTCCATCTTTCCCTTGTTCTTGTTTCTGATAGGACTCGGAGGAGGAGGAGGTGGAGGGCCCTTGGATCTTGTGGAGTAAGATGACGATGCCAGAGTGCACGAACTAACATTTGGGGAGGGGAATAAACAAAAGGTAAAAACAAAAAAGGTAGCAAGTTAGTGCGAATTATGAGAAGAAAACGCTGCAATATTTAAACACATAGTGCAAGAATATAAATCGTGTGCTAATTTGGGAGCCTCGTTGTGCCCGAGGTAGGCCTAGCGACAAGTTGGTTTGGAGAACTTATAATGATAAATGCCTCACTTTATTGATAAAAAATAAGGCGAATCCCAAAACGACATTAATAGCGGTAAATAAAATGTTACTAATGGCCGTTGGCCTTATTACATTTTTAAAGCAAAAGAAAAGACTCCTAACTACTTGTTCCCAGAAGGACCTTCCCCAGACTCGACATCTTTAGCTCCATCGAATAGCTTCACCAGCTCACGTAGTCCCAACATCAAATATGCTCTAGCCAAGTGTCATCCTTCGTTTCCCTCAGCGTTCTGGCAGTTTTCAACCTTCTGGATGAACTTCCTCTCCAACTCTACTAAACCCTACTCCAAATACCCCAGTCATTTGTTGGCGCTGACAGCCATATCCTTCCATTTTTCGATCAACTTTTGATGGCTTCTTGAATCTCCCGGTGCTCACTTTCGCATTCCCGTATCCTCTTGCGCAATTGGTTGTACTTGACATGTGCTTCAGCCTTTTTATCAATGATCCTATGACCTCGAAC
The DNA here is from genome assembly GCF_000393655.2 of Nicotiana sylvestris. Lineage (NCBI taxonomy): Eukaryota > Viridiplantae > Streptophyta > Magnoliopsida > Solanales > Solanaceae > Nicotiana > Nicotiana sylvestris. Next base: position 179,577,763 of record NC_091065.1, read on the forward strand.
AAACCCAGGTTGGCCCAGACCATTGTGATTATCCTCCAGTCATCCTGAATAGTATGGGGTGCAGCCAGCATGGTATCTGTCTAGCTCGATAGTATCTCTTCCCATGATGATCTTGCAATGTCACATATGCTGAGCTTGGCACTTATAAGGACTATCATCAGCTTGGAAGTCAGCCCGGAAGTGACTCATCTTATCAACCCTTAGTATAACTTGCTTCCTATCAGCCTGTCTCATGACCCGGAGGGGGGCATAAGGGTAAGTTCCTCTTAAACCGATCAGTATCAGAAACAGTGCATCCCTGGATCGGGCGATGAACTCGTTAGTAGGGAACCATTCGAACATCCATTGTATTTGATCCTCAGTCAAATTTTCAAACAGCTTCACCCATCCTTTGGCATCTTCTGTCTGAGCAAACATGTCGGACATGTAGTTCATTCGCCTTGGTTGATGGAAGGCTATATGATCGTCCCAGTCTCTACGCTGAATCTCTTGCCGATATTCACCCCTTTGGAGATGCTCCATGAGCCAGAGCTGGAGTAGCAAGTTGTATCCCCCGAAGAGTGGGGCTCCTTATTGACATTTTTTCAAGGCTCGGTACATTTCTGCAACGATCATGGGCACTATGCTAAAGGGTTGCCCACCAATTCCCTCCATTGAGGTTTTAGTGATCATAGCTAGCCTGGTGTGAATCCTTGCTTTCTTCATAGGAAACACTATGATCCCCAAGAAGCAGAACATAAAGACAAAGACCCTTCTGTGGATATGCCCCAATGAGGTGAGGCCAAATTCATCTGGGTAAGTGCGGTAGGACTTACTATGGTCGTACCTCTCATACAGATAGTCGAAAGGAACGTAGGAATCCTTCAAACAGGTCAAGTCTGTATTTTTCTTTAGTCCTATCATTTTGAGAAAATCCCTACCCTTGCGATTTTCCGGCATAAGTAAACCCGGAGTCTCCCACGGAATACCAGCTAATCCTCCTATTTCATCAAGTAGAGGTGTCATCTCAATCTCCCCGAAGCGAAACACAGACCTATCACAGTCCCAGAACAGAGTAGCAGCTTCTATGATTTTGTTGTTGGGTTGGACCTCCAGGAGAGAAGGCAAATTTCCTAGGTATTTCCTAACAAAAGCCTGATCACTGGAGTGAAGATCCTTCCACCAGCTTAGCAACCTTGGGTGAATGTTGGTGACCATGCCAAATCTGGGGACTTCGTGCCTTATTTCTGCAAAACAAAGTGTTAGACCCTTACCCCGCCGGACTCGACTATTTAAACAAATAATTAGCATAAGCAGCATTTAGTTCTCCAAATAAATGCACAGAATATGGTAATGTCCATTTGGGTTCCCAAGAAACCGAGTGGACTTTGGACACGGCTATCTTAAAGAGTCATTATGTGGATAACATAACTGACTCGGCTAGGTTTTGACAGTGATGCATGCACAATTGAACAAAGTAGGGTTTCTATAGGGTATTAGACTGGTACCCTTGAGCAGACAACTCAAGAGGGAAAGGCACGGAACCGTCGACTACACCGTTGATCGACTGGTTTTACTGTAAATACGTCTTTTCCAAATTTAGGGGGTAATGATATCGGAAGGGCGCAACCACTCATTATAAGCGTTGCTATGGTATTTTGTTTGGCACGAGTAGAATATGGTATTGAATATGCAGTTACAAGTTGTCATGTATTTGTACGTTCATAAAGTAATGATTACAATAATTGCTCATAATTATAACAGTATTGAAGGAAAGCGGTAAAAGGAAGCATTAGAGAAAAGAAACAAAGAGCCAAGTCAGTTTCGTAATAGAAGAGAAATAAAGACATTAAATAAAGGCAATAAAGAAGCAGTAAAGTCACAAAAAACGTGAGATGGTAAAAGCCTAAAAGAAATCTCCCCAGCAGAGTCGTCACGCTGTCGCGCCCCCTTTTTTCTCGCGAAATCGGGCTTGTGACATTTGGGAGGACAACTCGTTCCCTTTTAGGAATTGAGTTTTAGAATTTGAAGAGTTGCCACCTAATGATTAAATGCATTAGGACACTAAGAAGGGTTTGAGTTTGAAGAACCAGAGTTTGTGTAAGGGCTAGTTTTGGCCATTGATCTTGAGTGATCAACGGTCCAGATTTAAGTGGTAGGTGAGGAACGGGTAGGGTTATTTAAAATCGGGTCGTGGGTTGGGTTAAAATTGGAATTGGGTTGGTTTTAATTTGGGCGGAATTGGGGTCAAATTGAGGTTAAAATTGAAAGGAAATGAGGCTGTAATTGAAATAGAAATAGGCTAAATGTTAAATAGCCAATTTTCTCTTTTATTTTATAAAAATAGCGAAAAAAGACTTTAAAAACAAATTAAAAGTACTGACCCAACTAATAATGTATAAATATTAATTTAAAAATATTGAAACAAATTTTACAATTATAGAAATGCTATTAATCTTAAAATAGGCTATAATTGCAATTATATGCAATTTAGTCTTTTAATTACCAAATAAATTTGTAAAAATATACAAAATTATCTTAACTATATTTTGGTATAAATATAGAAATAAAATAAATTATTCACCAAAATTGATGATTTTGGGAATAATTATGGATTTTGTAATACTAAAATGGATAGTAAATTGACTTAAAAACTCTTCAAAAGATTAGAAAAATACTAAAACACTTGGGTATGCTTATGTATGCATATATATGTTATTTTCAAAGTATTTTATATATATAAATACATAGGAAAAAAAGTTGGGTATCAACAATTAGTATCCAAGTTTTATGTTCAACCATACGATATTTGAGGGTGAAATTAAAAAATAGCCAGATTTACAACTGGTCGTTTAAAAATATCCCAGTTTTAAAAGTAATCAAAATTTAGCCACTTTTCATGTAAAGATAAATCTGAGCGAAAACACTATTCAAAACCCGAAAAATACGCCAGTATATTATGCCGGAGTTCCAGCGTAAGTATGCTTGAACTCCAGCATATTATACTGGAGTTCCAAGATAAGTATGTTGGAACTCCAGCATAATATGATGGAGTTCCAGCATAAGTACACTAGAACTCCAGCATAATATACTGGAGTTCCAACAAGTATACCGGTCCAGCATAATATACTGGAGTTTGGAGCACCGGTGCTCCAGTCTCCAGTATATTATACTGGAGCCAGTAAAGTATATCGGTCCAACATAATATGCTGGAGTTCATACACAGGTGCACCGAACTCCAGTATATTATACTGGACCGGTCTCTGCTACAACAAAATAGTGGCTATTTTTCATTTACTTGATAAACGCTGGCTATTTTTGAATGACCAATCCAAAAACTAGCTATATCGTGCTATTTTTACGATATTTGAGGCACACTGGTCCAATTAATCGGATTTCGCGTTGAGTAGGCCCATTATAAGGGTAAAGCGCTCCCAAGTCCCAACCAAGAAATTCTTCGTTCCCAGAGTTTGAACTGGAAATCTATGGTTAAGGGTGAAGGAAACTCAACCATCCTACAATACTCCTTGTGGTAATTAAAATTTGAATTTTTGACACAAAGGAGAAGCGAGATCCAACTTTGAAAATGAATTACTTTAGAAAATATGACGGGCATGAAAAAAAAATAATGTAAGATATCCAATTATAGCGAGCAACAGTTGCTCTCAGGTGGTCATTTTTTCTCGTCAATTGCTTAAAACTACTTTTAGTATTACAAAGAAATTCATATTATAAGAAGAACCAATTACATTGCTTAATTACAAATATTTTTGTGCAGGATGGGCCGACGAGTTTTTGTGGCCTAAAGTCAAAGTTTATAGTGGACCTTAACTTTTTTTAAAAAAATTATTTATTTATTTGAAGTCTATATTTCTAGCGTTTCTTAGATACAAAGTTATTAATAATTTTTTTATAATCAGTAATTCCTAATAAATCTTTCTTAATTGACAATATAGCTAATCCATTTAACCTTTCTCGAGACATTTTTCATCTTAGATAAGATTTTATCAATTTTAATTTTGAACATTTCTTTTCGCTGAAGCAACGGTAACAAGAGTTATTAACATTATTCCATAAGTAATATAGGCATTGAAAAAATAATCAATTCTTTTTATTTGACCTAGTGTATCAATTAAACCGTTATCTTCTAATTGTACTATTTTTCTTCATATTTTTAATTTTGAAAATAAATTTAAACCATCAATATCGAATTGATTATTATGTTTTAAGTAACATTCAAGATTAAGGCAATATTTTTTCAAATTTTTATATCTAGTGATCTTAATTTTTACTGTTAAATAGAAAACCAAAAATATTTGCATATGCTTCGAATTATTTAAATTTATTTTGAAGTTAAAAAAATAACCTTGTCTACTATGTATAATATAATCAACTCCAAAGAACTCTTCGAAATATTTTGATTATTATCAATATTCTCATCAAATTATTACTTCATATATATCATACATTTCTTACGAAATTCGGGTTCGATATTCATTTCAAATGCAATTTTTGTGGCAGAAATCATAGCAGTTACACACCCTTCTTCTCTATACTTGTTTAAGATAGAAATCAAACTTTTTCACTTCGCAGAACCTTTTTTTAAACTTATACATAGTCTATTAGGTATAACAAAAAATGGGGCCCTCACAAATGTGGGGCCTAAAGTAGTTGCTTTATGGAAGGGTCGCCCCTGTTTTTGTGATGACCCGATAGGTCATATTGAGTTTTAGCCTTTATTTCTGTGTTTCGAGACCTCAAATAGCTCCGCTTAGCATTCTTCGATTTGCGTGCGCAGTTCATGTCTTTTTCGAAAATTTTTATTTGAAAAATTGAAGAAAATGTAAAATTTAGTCTTAAAAATTATTTGAGTTGACTACGGTCAATATTTTGTGTAAACGGACCCAAATAAGTATTTTGACGATCCTGGTGGGTTCGTATCGTGATTTGTGACTTAGGCGTATGTCCGAAATTGAATTCGAAAATCCTTAACTTGATTTAACGTGATTTGTTTAAAACTAGTAATTTGAAAGTTTAAAGAATTCCTAAGTTTGACCGTGAGTTGACTTTGTTGCTACCGGGTTCGAATTTCAGTTTCGGAACTTGGTATAGGTTCATATCTTTATTTATGATTTGTCTGCAAAATTGGTGCAAAACGGAGTTGATTTGACGTGATTCGGACGTCAGGTTGTAAATTTGAAAGTTCTTAAGTTTCTTTAAAAATTTCATGCATTTTGATGTCCGATTCGTTGTTCTAGGTTTTATTTTAGTGTTTTGATCGCGCCAGCGAGTTCGTATAATATCACTTGTGTGCATATTTGGTTTGGAGCCCGAGGGGCTCGGGTGAGTTTCGGATAGGCTACAGATTGAGTTTTGGACTTTGGAGATAGCTGGTGCACTTCTGGTGCTGGTGCTCTGCTTCAGATCTCGCATTTGCGAGTCTCGATTTTGCGAACAAGTGTTGCATTTGCGAGCATGAGCTGGATTGGGTGGTTTCGCATTTGCAAGGATTATGTTCGCATTTGCGAACTATTAGTGATCGCGATTGCGATCTCAGAATCGCATTTGCGACTCAGTAGTCCTTGAGTTGTCTTCGTATTTGCGAATAAATGGTCCACATTTGCGAGGGTTGGGAGTTCGCATTTGCGAACCAAATGTTGCATTTGCGACTTTTGTGGTCCTAAGACGGGTTTCGTAATTTCGACATTGTCTCGCATTAGCAAACAAGACATCGCAATTGTGACATCTGCAGCTGGGTAAAAGGGGGAGGGGATGGGACTTAGCTCATTTCTCATAATTTTTCAACCCTAAACACCCTAGAGGCTATTTTTCAAGAGACTTTTCTTCCAAAATTCATTGGTAAGTGACTTTAATAATTTCCTTTTTAATTACTCATTACATTTCATGAGATTTCAACCTCAAATCTAAGATTTTCATGGTAGAAATTAGAGATTTAAGTATAATTAGGAATTTTTGTAAAATTGAGATTTAGACCTTGAATTGGGGTCGGATTTCAAAACAAATCACATAATTGGACCGTGGGTGAATGGATAATTGGGTTTTGGTCCGAATCTCAGGTTTTGACCAAGCGAGTATGTGGTTGACTTTTGTTGACTTTTTCCAAAATTATTAAATATTGAATATTTTTCACCCGTATGTAGTTTCTAAAGCTTATTTTGAATTGTTTGTACTATATTTGGTTAGATTCAATTGGTTTGGAGGCGAATATTAGAGGAAAAGCCATGATTGAGCTTTTATTTGATTGCGGAGCGAGGTAAGTGGCGTGATTAACCTTAACTTGAGAGATTAGGACTTGTTAGTCTATTTGCTACGTGTTTTATATGTGAGAACACCGTATATGTAACGTGATGAGTACTTATACGTTATAATTGTAATAAAGCATGCGGGTGAAACTTATTTCTTTGTGTTTTATTGTATTGTTAATTATGATATCCATGTTTAGGTTAGGTTATTACTTCTTTGATTATTCGTTTCATAATTTTTACTTATTTCATAGTTGTTGAATATTTTTGGAAGTTGAAGTTTGGTAATTTGGCATCATGTTTGACGTTAAATACATTCTCCGCATTATTTTTTACTCGAATTCATATTGTCACACCTCCTTTTTCGCCCACGCCACCTCAAAGAGGCGCGGAAGGGAGTTTTTTCAATTAAAGGACAAATCGAAACAGGATTTTATTTAAAGATTCAGATTTTCCACTTAGGAGATTTATGGTGTCCCAAGTAACCGTTTGAATCCCGAATCGAGGAAAAGATTGACTCTGTATTATTTGGGAAAAATCATAGTTTTTTCAATATTATGTATCTCTAAAAAATCCTAATTAGTTAATATTATAAAATTCGAGCTTCAAGTTCAAGTCCAGATCCAAACAAAAGGGAGCGCCTTTCAATTTGGAACCGCTACCTAACTTAAAACTCACAATGGGCCATTTGACTACTAACGAGCCAATTGTCAAAAGGCCCAAACCACATAATGTACGCTTTTGGACAAAAGTCCCAATTTTTCTGATTGTGTTTACCAAATAGCATTAGAGTTTAACATCATACATTTATTCAAATTAAATACTTCATTCATGTCCACTTATCAAACAGCCACTTCGTTAAATGGTGAGCCGATGTTGATATTAATTATTAATCTACACTATTAAACCTATGTTGAAATAAGGAATTCAACAGGACGAAAGAGTTGACATTAATAGCTAATCCGTTGGTATTAACTAACGCAATATGAAAATTTGCTTAAAATACGTGTTTATCTTAAAATCAAACTGGACCGGGCCATAACAAGTTTAAATAGTCCAAAGATCCAACGGAATACGTACAGAGGCCTACTGAGATTCTTCGTTATACTATCATCATCAGCTAAACCAAACTAAATTGCTAAACACATGGAAATACATCTAATTAATCTAACAGCATACTATTTAACAGTCCACATTAGTTCGAGTACGTTCCAATTCACACAAAGTAAATATAATTGGAATGAGCCTAAACAAATACAAACTACCTATCATTCGTCCTATTGCTACATCTTGAACACAGATACTATGAAGCAGGCAAACGTGCACTTCTCAATTCATTTCAACTTCAGCTTCAAATTCAAGCTTACATCAACACATGGTTTCAGAAGTGTGTACCTGGAAATGTTTACAATGGGAGAAAAGAAAGATCAGCAGCAGCAATACAACAACAACAGCAGTAATAGAATTCAGAACAGCTCAACACCAGTTTTAAGCCAGAATAATACTCGACCACAACCCAGAAACAATTGCAAAACCAAACAGCAACAACAAATAACCCAAAACAGACTCTACTGATCTTGAGTGAAACCAGCAATAAACCAGCACTTCAATGAGACAGTGTCAGCTTGTATTCTTTTTTTTTCTTTTTTTTTTCAACTCTCAAAATGATGATGTTCAAGTTCTCAGGAAAAATCTCAAAGAAATGTTCTCTAAACTCTTAAAGAGAAACTGAATGTTTTAGCTTGCAAAATGCTGTCTAAGACTGCCTGAAAACTCCTTCAGTTCTCGAAATCTGTCCAGAACTGAAAACTAACGAAAAAACTCTCCAAAAGCTCTCTAAAGACTGCCTGAAGAACTGATTTCCTTTAGTATTTTTCAGAAAGTGTTTTCCAGTTCTCCAAAAAAAAAATGGCTCCCTTAACTCTGTCCTAAGTGCCTCTATTTATATGCAAAACAGACCCTGCCAGGTCTTAAGAGCACTCAAACAAAATTAAGAAACTAATTCCGCCCATCATATTTCTTCTTTTTGCCCACTATTGTATATTTTGTTCCCCACTATTGTATGTCCCATTCTATTTTTAATTCAAATGTTATGGGCACATATTTATTTAATCACTCCCCATTAAACCTCCTCACACCGTTATCTTTTGCTCCCAACTATTATTAAACAACTACATTAGATTAATGGTACATTAGTACTTCCTGACAGTCCACTCAAGTTAACCCTCTTTTTTCAAGTTTTGAAATCCCCAAATTACCCCTGAAACCCCTATGATTCACTGTCCTACCCCAATCCCTTGTACTTTATCAGCTATAACCAATTTCAACTAATCAATTAACTACCTAGCCACATGAACCGATACCTAACAAGCACATCAAAACCGAATCCAATACAGGACAAACATTGAGATTCAATTCAGTAAAATCAACTAGAACTTGCGCTCAGATTATTACCCAAATGAAACTACTGATTCAAGGCAAATTGTATTGAACTACTAAAGTCAAACTGATTCACACATACACAGGGGATAAGCTAACCATATTGGGAACCAATCCTAATTAGCTTAGACAAACAGAAATGAGCAAGGAACCAAACAAACGATGAACAACAAAGAACAAACTTGGCCAATTTGAACAAGTGGTAACCATCAGACAATTTCAGGAGTATCCGTGGTTTTAGACAAAGCATTATGGACACTGAATAATTCGATGTGAACAACAATACAAACAAGAGACAAAATATAAAACAAACACAAAGCATTTGATCCTAAAGAAAGGGGTAGAAGATGAACTTACTGAATGAAACTAACAGAGGAGAAATAAGTGGAAACCTACCAGTTTAAACGAGGACCGAGTTCGAACCTCCGACCTTTGGATTTGGGGCTAAAACGGGCCCCATGTTGTACTCATCCTTGGATCCTTTGATCTGGACCAAAACGGACTTTAATCGTGTGTTTTCAATGTGAAAACAAATGATTAAAGTCTAATTTGGTCTACAGATCTTCGACTGTCCACTAAACCTCGAGCTTGAAAGAACTAGGGTTTGGGGTCAAACTTCAGTCTAAGATTCGAGAAAATCCAATGAGATTCGAGGGAACCTGTTAATGGTTTAGGGATGAGGGAAGTCAGGTGGACGTTGGGTGTTAATTTGGGGGCGGTTGGGTGAACTAAGGTTTTGGTCCGATTCTTCAGATGAAGATTCGAGACGTTTAGTAATGACTCGCGGAGAAAGGGTTGTGGATTCATAGAGGGGAGGGTCTGGGGGTTCAGGTGTGTGTTTTTGGTGGTCACCGGCATCGTTGCCGCTGGGTTTACGGCGAAGGGGAGGGGTGGCGGCTGCTAGGGTTTGGGGAGGGATCGACTCTGCTTGGAGATGACACAGAGTAAAGGGGGGGTTCGTTTGAAGGGGCGGGGTAAAGAATTAAGGCTATATATACGGGGGGGTGTTTTAATCTCGGCCGTTAGATCAATTAAGATCAACGGCCAAGATCAAGGAAGTTAAACCATACGGTGTCGTTTGGTTTAAGTAGTGGGTTGGTCAGAACCGGGTAATGGGTCGGGTATGGGGTTGTAGGTAAGGTGATTGAATCTTAGCCGTTGGATTGATTTAATCCAACGGCCTCGATAAAAAGTGACCAAACGACGTCGTTTGGTTTACCCCTGAGCTGGACTGGATTGGGGCCGGTATTGGGCTGGGTTGGGGGTGGTTTAATTCAATTTAAGAAATGGCCCAAAGACCATGGCTTTCTTATCTTCTTTCCATTTTTTTTCTATTTCTTTTATTTCCTATTTATTAAAACTAAAACTCTAAATTACATTACAAAAATCAAATTAACTTACAAAAATACTAATTAACTTCTACTAACAATTAACACACACAATTAAATACCAATTAAAAATAAAATTATACAATTTGGACATTAAATGCTAAAAATACAAAGTACATTATTTTTTGTGATTTTTTTGTTCTTGTAAAACAAACTTAATTGCTCCTAATTGTAGAATTAAATCCTAAATGAAAAATTCGACATATTTTTGTATTTTTTATTAATTTAACAAATAAACATGCACGGACAAATATAAATAATTATCCAAAAATGCCACAAAAATTCTCAAAATTGCACACAAAGGAAAATTATTTTATTTTGAATTTTTGGGAGTAATTTTCATATAGGACAAAAATCACGTGCTCACACATATTATCATCATTTCATGGTGAGGAAGAGAGTAAAATCACAAAGAGTGATGTCGTGCCATTTATCTCATTTATCCATTATCACACGGTGAGGAAGAGAGTAAAAACACGAAAGATGATGTTTTGACATTCATCTCATTTATTCATTGTTTCATGGTAAGGACGAGAGTAAAAGCACGAAGGGTGATGCCGTGCCATTTTCATAGTATTGGTTATCCGATTTCATTGGTTGATGATTTATTTGGCTATCTCATGATTTCACAATTGTCGCAGTTGTTATGTTTGCCCCCCCCCCCCCTTTTCATATCCCCTCCCAGTTTGTACGTTATCATTCTCTGTTATTGTTGTTACTTTATATATACTTGTACATGTTTATCTACGTAGTTGTCTTATCATAACCTCGTCACTACCTCGTTGAGGTTAGGCTCGACACTTACGGAGTATGTTGGGCCGGTTGTACTCATACTATACTTTTATACTTCTTGTGCAGATACTGGTATTGATCCCCCAGTGCGTGAGGTGCATCAACTTGGATTATTGCATATGGAGACTCAAGGTAGATCTGATGGCGTCCACAAACCTTGAAGTCCCCTTCCTTTTCCCACTTTTACTGTTCATTTCCTTCGAAACAATTGTATTTATTTCAGACTTTGTTTGTAGACTTCTAGTTGCTCGTGTACTCGTGACTCTAGATTTCTGGGAGTAGATATTATCATGTGACTTATATTAGTACTGTGTTAGATTGAGTTTTTATTTCTCGTTGTATATTATCATTATATTTTTAAATGTTAGAATGGGCTATTCAATTATCTCACGTCGGCTTGCCTAGCAACTGGATGTTAAGCGCCATCACAGCCCCGAGATTAGGATTTCGGATCGTGACAATTTTTTAGTTATCTTTTAATGTTCTTGAAATATATAAAGTGAGTATATCAAAGTAGTCATGCTCATGTTAATTGATAAGCGAACGAACTAAAATAAATTATGATAACTTGAATAAGTGCATCTATAAGTTCATGCCTTTAATTTTGAGGTAATTAAATCAACTTAATTTTTTTTTTTTTTTGGACAGTCCTCCTTAGCTTCTCTCGTGCAGAAAATACTTGGTGAGGGCTCTACTCTATTAATATAGCTACAGCTACAGATATTACTTGGTAAAGTATATATCATACTAAACTATCATATCTTTGTCTAAAATGGTCAAAATAATTATTGTTGGTAATTATAATTTATTGGCAAGTGACTAATACTCCATTAAGTCATTTGAATTTATAAACACCGAAGACGTCCCAATAATGCCAATGCAGGCGTATTATTTACCAACTGGTCTTTGGACACGTGTGTTCCATATCAGTTGGTACAAAAATTTTAAAACGATATAAATAATATTAAAACTTGTGCAAAATTAGTAACTAAAAATTTGAAAGGAAAAAGCACAAGCTGAACTTGATGAATATATAGTCAACCTATTTAATTTGAATGACTCGATGTCACTATTATATTTTGTAGTTGTAGACACTAAACTAAAATGGTATAACTTTTTCTTATGCAGTTCTTCTAATATACCACATATTTAGCTTGATAATTTTCTCGAATTTTGATATTTCATCAATACATAGTTTTAATATGAATATAAACAATGTTGCAAGTACTTCACGTCTTAAAGTTTGTGCCTTGTTTTTTTAGAAATTGTAGCCTCCTTTTAACAGCCGTATACATATCAAGAAGTTATCGAATGAAAGTAATCTTACCATCCATTTTTTTAAAAGTTATCGCATCACGTAAAATATTAATATATGCAGTTGATTACTAGAATTTCTTTTAAAACAAACCTTTCATCTTTTGTTTCTTTTTGTCTAAAGATATTCTCCAGTTTTCATCTAATTGAATTAAAATACTTATAATTTGACTCTATAAACAAAGATAAATCCTAAGCTACATTGATTATCAAAAGGAAACGATTATCCCAAGCAAGTGTTAGACAAAATAACTCATAGTCTTTGAATGTTTATCGCGGAGAAAAGGAAGAAAAAAGCTCTAATAATGGAACCAGTCGTTTTCATAATTAGTCTAAATTTATATCCAAAGGAGAAAAGAAAAAAAGAAACAAAACAATCAAAATAAAATATGATAATCAAAAATATTGGATCAGATATAAGATCGCAGACATATAAATTATAGTCTACAGATATATATGCTAAGTTTCCTTTAAAAACCTGCACAATGAGACTTCCTTTGATTACATAAATGGTGAAGATAACAATAATAACTGGTTAATAAGGGGAAAAAATTAATTGGAAAGCAATAAAGGAGCCCACCATAATTTCACTGAGATTTCTTTACATGGGCGTTATAATTGGAGTTGAGCAAAATTAAAAAAGAAAACCAGAAAGAGAATGTTCTTCTGCGAAAAGGGAGTTACTAACAAAGAAGAGAAAATGAAAAAAATGATGAAGTAATTTGACACTTTGGTGTCTGCTTTTATAGTGTAGTAAAGTATGAGTAAAGACTATGCATAAATATTATAATCGGTAGAAGCTCATAAGACCAAACAGAGAAAAGTTGGAATGTGAAACAATGCAATTGATTTTTTTCATTTATTTTACGGAAAAGGGCCTAAAATGCCCCTGAACTATCCGTTTTGGTACAATAATGCCCTTCATCCATTTATTGGGCCAAATACCCTTCCGTTAATGTTTTTGGCTCACAAATGCCCTTTGAGTTAACAGAGGGACACGTGTCATCCTCCTGTTGGCCCATTCTAAATATTTCTTAATTAATTAAAAAGACCCATTATTTATACCCGAAAAATAATTTTCTAAAGCAATTTTTCTAAAACTTTTTTTTACTAAAAGTTTTTACAAAAAAATAGATTTTTTTACTAAAATAATCAGTAGATGTAAAAAAGTAGATGTTTTTTGCTAAAATCAAAATTAAAAAAAAAATCATGTTTTTTGCAAAGTTGGATTTTTTTTGGAAGCCATAACGTGAAAATATTGAACCAAAAGAACAAACATTATAGGATCGTTTTCTGTTGTTGTGGAAGCTTGTAATCTGTGTATATAAATGGTTGACATAGGACCAATGCACATCAAAAAACATGGATTTTTTTCCAGTTTTTTAAAGAAATGTTTTTCTAAAAACTGATTTTTTTTATTTTTTTTTTATTTTAGCAAAAAATATCTACTTTTTTCCAGTTTTTTCAAAAATATTGCTTTAGAAAATTGCTTTTTAGATTTTATTTTTGTTTTTACAAAAACATTATTTTAGTAAAAAAATCTATTTTTTTGTAAAAACTGGAAAAAAAATTCCTTTTTTTTTCTTCAGTTTTTAGTAAAAAAAGTTTTAGAAAAATTGCTTTAGAAAATTATTTTTCGGGTATGAATACTGGGTATTTTTAATTAATTAAGAAATATTTAGAATGGGCCAACAGGAGGATGACACGTGTCCTCCGTTAACTCAAAGGGCATTCGTGAGCCAAAAACATTAACGGAAGGGCATATTTGGCCCAATAGGTGGATGGAGGGCATTATTGTACCAAAACGGATAGTTTAGGGGCATTTTAGGCCCTTTTCCGTTTATTTTAATTTAATAGAAGGCAGCTTCTTACTCATGGGCAATATTGTCACTTAGTTTTTAAGGGTATATTTGTAAATCAACTTTTAACTTTGGGTCTTCCCATTTTTAGTATAAGTAGTCTCTATGTTCGTGCGATGCACGAAATATCTTACCAAAAGTATTAAACAATCAATTGCATAAATATTCTAAAATTATTTGTTACTAAATATGTATGAACTCCAATAATCAATTCCTAAAAAAAATATTTCAAACCAACTCAATAATAAATTTTTGATAATAATCTAATAACAATGGAACTAAACATTTTGAAATTTATGCTAAAAGTTGTAAAATCACTTAAACAATGCAACAATACTTCATAACAGAACAAGTATTCAAAACGCATAGTCTTGCCATGTAATTATAATATTTAACGATGAGGATATATCAAAGTCATATGTCTTTAGATTAAGATACATTAATAACGAAAAATATAGAGATAACCGTTCTTACCCTCCATGACATTACTTTTTTTGTTGTATTTCATGTTATCCTATAACAAGTATTACGAAGCTTATATGTCATGATCCTTAAGCATGGTAGTTAATGAAATTTTAACATTAAGCCAATATCAGATATCACGTATAAGGATTGAGCTATACTTGTGCATGATTCAAATTTTATAGTCGAAGTTGTAACTTATCACCTTTATTTTAGTTGGATTGAATGATTAACTCAAACCTTTAGTCACTTCTCTTCAGGTGTATCAAGTAAAACTTTTTATGTTAAAAGAAATGTAAACTTTCATGTGACAAAATCTAACAATTCAATGTGTTATCTAAAAGATTATAGAGACATGAACTCAAGCAAACTTAAACTACTAAAGAAAAATTTAAATTATGGAAGGAATTCATGATTCGAGCATAAATCTAATATTTGGGCAAGCAAATAATCATAAAATATCCTTTGAGCCTTGTTATATACGACAATAGTCTTTGAGCAATGGAAAACTTAAATACATCTAATTTATTGGATGAATATTTTATTTGAAAAACAAAATGTGTGAATAAAATAATATGTAGCTATTTTTACACTTTTATACCCGAAGTTAACCCCAAGCGTACAAAATCTTATAACCAAAGTGAGATACACCTACACAAAGACAACATAATGACCGTTTAGAAAAGAACTAAACAAAAGATTAAATAGACAAAACCAAAAGAACAAAAGCAAAGAAAATCACCGTCGGTTAGCATCTAATACATAAGAAACTAAAGATAATCAACATATAATTAAAAGCAAGAAAGAAGCCAAAAATTACAAATCAATTCAATTTTTCTACGTTGAACTCCAAAGATTTTAGAATACCTTTCCATATCTTTTTCCCTATTAAAGATAAAAAGTTTACAACAACGTAAAAAAATAGTTCTTTAATATACCTTATTTTCTCCAAAAGGAACAAAAATATTTTTTTAATTTTGTATTCCAACATCCCAAGAATGTGTGCTACTTGACGTGACTGCAAGAACGTTCATGAGTCTATCTGCATTATTAAAAAGCCAACACTTAAAAACTAAATAATAGCATATCAAAGTTAGTCGAATCAAAGAAAAAAATATATAAATAGGAACAACATGCATGATCACCAATGAGGATGCGATCGTGTCTGTATCTATGTAAATCTGCAAACACATAATGAAGGTTGAAATAACTGAAAACTTTTGTGCTATATAATTTTATGGAACAAAAGGTGTTGATTTCTTTAGATTTCTTGGGATCAATGTTCTCTTTAATTTAATGAGAAGTTGCATATATGTAGAGCCTATTCTAATTAAATTAAAACTTAGTATTTCCTTACCATTCTCAAACATCAAAACTTCTATTGCCAAGTGAACGAATAAGAAAGATTCTTCGATCTTGTACAACCCTGTAAAATAAGGTTAATTTGATGTGTCGGTGATGAGCAGTCCAAAACCATTAAGTCGGCAAAGAATTATACCTAATATCAAATTTATAGGATCGTCATAGGTATAGTTTAAATCAGTAAAGAATTGCACCCTTGAGTGATTTACAATAATAACCTTAAATTATACAAATATTTAAGGGTATTAAAGTCGATCAATGTTACAAGGATATTTTAGTCATCCAATATTTAGCATAAAATATTCGTGTTTTTACATATATATATATATATGATTTATGTATTACTCCAGTCCATACGTCATATCATCAATTTTTTTTAGTTCTTTTTATATTTAAACTTATATATCAAGTTTCAAAGAATTGACAAAAAAGTAGGAATCTTTACTCTCATAAATCATCCTATCATCTTAACAATAACAGAACTTCAATTACTATAGAAGATGAAAATGATTGTTATATATACTCATTTAGAAACAACTTTTATAAACATTAGACACTAAAAAAAACACCCACACGTGACACCATATCTATATGCAGTTCCCAAGTTGCAATTAACATAATACTACAATTAAGATATTAGATATTTTATGTATGTTAATAAGAATTTCTCGATTAAATGCAAGAATTTAGTTCTACTTTTACACTAAACCAGATCTGGCAGTAAGTGGCAGATATAGCATGGTAACAAAAGGTGTAGTACCTCATTCACTGTCTTGGGTTTGAACTTTAAACATATAGTTGACAACTATAAAATATAGGCGGAATACATACGGAGACGTTTAAAGTTGACATGATCTTTCATTTAGATACCTGAACTTAAGAGAATTCCTATTGAGCACTTATACTACCCGAAACTTATTCCAATTGAGCACTTATTTGACAATCAGCCAAACTTACAAAGTTTGTGAAATGCACTCGCTGCTGACGTGGCGAATGAAGAATAATAAAAGGACATATATTATTTTGAGTAAAAAAAAAGGAAAAACTATGTTAAATCTATTTAATAAACAAAATAATTAGTGGTCTTGATGTTCTTCATAATTTTCATGTATGTTCTTGTTCCAAGCACGATTTTAATCCAAATTTTTAAGAGAAACTCCACCAAATTTGTTATAACTTCAGCTAAACATTCCCCACGACGACCCGAAGACAACCCCAATATTAATTTCTCAAACTTTCATCAAATCAAGTAACTCATTTTAAACCTTCAAGCTTTTTAAAGACCCATTAATGGTGGATTTCATTTAATTGCAGTTCTCTGCAACAAGGGGATGCGGCTGCTGCTCTTGACTTTTCCAACCTTAAATCAAATCCAGGATTTACAAGAAAAATTAAAATCCAATAATAAAAATTAAAAAATCAAAAATTGAAGAACATTGAACTCTTGTTAAGAGGGGAGCTCGTTGGAACCCAGATCGTATTCCTAGGGGTTTGGAATCTTTTCTGTGACCAGCACGGGAGAAGAAGATGGGAACTCGTTGGTTTTTTGGAGAGGATGAGGTCGCCGGTTTCTCTTGCCGAATTCTGGCAGTGAAGAGACGCAGATCTGTTTTGTTTTTGAGGGAGAAGATGAAGGAAATAAAAAAGAAAAAAGAAAAAAACTGTTTTTTTGGGTCTTCACGCGCCTATATCGGGTGAAATTCACTTTATGTGCCAACTCAGCAAGAAGTGTTCAATTGGAATAAGTTTCAGGTAGTATAAGTGTTCAATAGGAACTCTCTTAAGTTCAAGTGTCTAAATGAAAGATCGTGCCAACTTTAAGTGTCTCCGTATGTATTTCGCCTAAAATATACTGTATACAGTCAAAATAGGCTCGAGGAATCGCTTTGAGAATAAGTTCAAAACGGACCAAGCTCGAGCCTGATGGCGGAGTACAGGACTTGAAGATCGAAGTGCTCGATGAACACCGAAGCCGAGCATGACCAACTTCGAGATAATACCATTATGGTTTAATAACAGAAAGAGCGAGATTCCCGCATCGGCCCTAAGATCGCAGCGTAAATTCCGGAACGGATTTGTACTAGGCGGTTAGACAACTGTCCAATAAAATTCCCTACTATAACTAGAAATGTACTTTATTGAGGACCCCCTATTATATAAAGGGAAGCTCATTCATTTGTAACAGACGATTCATTGGAAAAAGGAATTTTACTTTCTTACCTATTATTCATCAAAGTTGCCTTATAATTTATTGCTCTCACTGACCCACCTCGAGACTGTCATAGCTCGAGGTCAAGACTTGGCTTGCATATTGGTTTGACTTACCTTATTCTTTAAATTATACATTCGATTCCTCGTTTATCAATTGGTATT
This sequence comes from Nicotiana sylvestris, assembly GCF_000393655.2. Classification (NCBI taxonomy): domain Eukaryota; kingdom Viridiplantae; phylum Streptophyta; class Magnoliopsida; order Solanales; family Solanaceae; genus Nicotiana; species Nicotiana sylvestris. The sequence goes on from NC_091065.1 coordinate 179,595,994, forward strand.
GGACTAAATCACATATCTTTAAGACCACAATATAAGTTTAATTGTTACTCGGATTTTAGGGTAAACATATATTCTCTCCGGTCCACAATAAGTGACTAATTTGCTTTGGGCACACCTATTAAGGAAATACTAAATTCTAGATAAAAATAATTAGTATGACTAAACTATCCTTAATTAAATGTTGCAACATATAGTAGCACTTACTTCTCTTCTCAAATGTGAGGAGTAAATGACTTTTTAGGGATACCAATATAAGAGTAAATTTGGAAAAATAAATTAAATTTTTTCTTGATTATATAAATGAACACTTATTTTGGACCAAAATAAATAAGCAAATTAGTCACTTATTGTAGACCGGAGGGAGTAGTTATCTTTCTATCCCAATTTATGTGCGGCACATTCCTTTTTACTCTAGCCATAAAAATAATATCTTTCTATGTTTTAAAAATATTTAATTAACTTTAAACATCAATAGCCTATAAATATTTATGACGTGTGTCAGTTCATATATTTCATAATTTTTTTTTCTTAAATTTCGTACACAGTCAAATACCTTGATGTTTAACTAGAACAAGGAAGCATATTAGTGCAATATTTTTCACGGGTGTTGATTTAAAATTATGGATCCACCCCGGATCTTGTCACAAAAAACCCTTCCCGCTTTGACACAACGTTTTAATATTCAGAGGCAGAGCTAGAATATTGGACACGGATTCGGTCGAACCCAATAGTTTTAGTTCGAATTCTGTATTTGTTTTAAAATTTTTATTAAAAATATATAAATTATTAATATAGAACCCTAATAATTTCAAATGATTAAAATCCCGAATCCATAAACTTAAAATCTTTGCCCTGTCTCTACTAATATTGACACTTGAGAAAATAACTTTCAATGTCTTGTCGCTTCAATGAATCAATTGATGCACGAGATGGTCGTTTTCAAGACCATATTCAAGAGATTTAAATTAAAGCAGCAACTCTTGAGCACATTGAAACGCATAGAATACAGCTAATAAGGGAAGCCGGCAGACATATAATGTCGTTGAATTTAAGAAAAGCAAAGGCTTAGCTGCAACTAAAACAGACATATGTGTGAGACCCTCATAAGTATTGCCTTATATTTGTCTCCTGACTTTCTGTTGATACTTCTAGCTGCTACATATATTATATTAGTACAATTATTTACACCTTTTTCAGTATTCTATTCCTACCAGTTCATCGCCAGACATTTATAATTACTTTTTTCCGTTTCAATTTAGATGACACAGAGTCAAATTGTATGAATTTTGACCTTTCATTTAAAAAAATATTTTTATTATTATCATATTGACATGAGAACTTGCTAACTTATAATACTTTTCGTATAGTGTTTGAGTATCAAAGTTTTAATGTTAAAATACTAATCAACTTAACTAATTCTATTTAACTTCAAAGTTTAGTCAAATCTACTCTCGATAAGCCAAATATGTCATCTTAATTGAAACAAGGGATCGGAGTAATTAGTTTATGTTTCATATTTCAATCGTCATATAAGCTTGAGAATTCTCCGTTAACCAGAGGCGGACCTATACAATATCGAGAGGGGTTACGACCTCTACATACAAAGCGAATTTTGGGTGACTCCAAAAATACACCCCCGATCTTTAAATCCTGGGTTCGCCTCTGCTGTTAACCCTTTGACTTTTTATGTGTAAGACAACTAGACACGTCATAATTCAGAATATATATTCAGGTAATCAAGATCTTAGTGTTTCCACTATAAATATTTTTTCCATTTCATCCTCGCATCTAAAGTGTTTCAACTCCCATATTTAATTTTCTGAAGCTCTTCAATTCTATTTATCTTATACCAAAAAATATCCAATTTCCTATAAATGACTACTTTTCTCAATAAACAACATGTTTATTTGAAGATTGAAAAGGAAGCCCCAGAAGATATAAAACATAGAAAAGCACAGTTCTTGATTTACAAGTCATTAAATAAAGCAGATTCTGTTGTGTCTCAAAGGAAGAATGTCCTATGGCTGAAAGTGAAATTCTGTAAGTTGAAGATCAAGATTGGAAGGAGATTAAATACGCTAAAAAAGGGCATATTGTTAACATTTTCTGTTGCTAAAGGTGGGGTTTACAAACAATTTATTTGCAAATTGAAATCTTTAAAGAAAATGCTTGTGAGTAGAGAAGACATGGTTGGTCTTCCTCCAGTGTTCTCTTGAATTTTCCCCTAAGAGGAAAAAAAAATTTAAAATTCCTTCTTTATTTTTCTCTATGTTTTCAGTTTACACTATTCACAAGAGAATGGTGAGACATGATATACACCTACATTTATATGTAAAGGGTTATCACTACTCTTTGTGAAACTAAAACTTTACAATGCAAAGAAGAAATTGTCTTAATTTGTTTCTTCATTTTCTTTTCAATATCAATTTTCAACAATTATGATTGATTGGTGTTTTCCCGTTTGCTTTTCTTCGTGTTTAGCAAATTCGGAAAATCAAGAATTTGGTGAAAATACCTTGTTATTTCGCGGTAGAAATGACACCAGATAGCCGGGAGAAATTCAAAAATAGCCAGATTTACAACTGGTCGTTTAAAAATAGCTCAGTTTCAAAAGTAATCGAAATTTAGCCACTTTTCATGTAAAGATAAATCTGAGCGAAAATACTATTCAAAACCCGAAAAATACGTCAGTATATTATACTGGAGTTCCAGCATAAGTATGCTTGAACTCCAACATATTGTACTGGAGGTCCAGGATAAGTATGCTAGAACTCCAGCATAATATGATGGAGTTCCAGCATAAGTACACTAGAACTCCAGCATAATATACTGGAGTCCAACAAGTATAATTGTCCCGTATAATATACTGGAGTTTGGAGCACCGGTGCTCTAGTCTCCAGTATATTATATTGCAGTCAACAAAGTATACCGGTCCAGCATAATATGCTCGAGTTCATACATAGGTGCACCGAACTCCAGTATATTATGTTGTACCGGTCTCTGTTGCAGCAAAATAGTGGCTATTTTTCATTGACTTTGTAAATGCTGGATATTTTTGAATGACCAGTCCGAAAACTGGCTATACCGTGTTATTTTTACCAGATAGCCGTTCTAAAGTGCTGCTATTTAAGAAGTAGTCAGTGCGTCCTAAATTTTAATTTTTCAGGACAAAATGTCCTGAGTTGTTCCAAAACTAAAAAATTTAGTTTAAAATTTCAGGACAAAATAAGTACTGATTATTCTCTAAATAATATCACTGAAAATGAATAATGTGCACTTGAGCCTTATTTGGTGTCGTGACAATACAATAATTAAGGACAAGGTGATTCGTTTGTGAAGGAAAATATTTTATTAAAACTCTCTGAAAGCTCTCTACAATTCTCACAAATCTCCACATATAAAATAAGCTATCAATACATCTATTTATAATAGTATAAAACCTATTTCAACTAGAAACAGGAAAGCATATTCCTATATTTATTCTAACTGCAAATCCTATTTAGACATAAATTAAATAAACCAAATTCTAAATAACTAAGATTTCCTATTACAACTTTGAATTAGTTTTCCAATATTCTCCCGTAATTTAAAGTTGTATATATCTGACTTGCCGTATGCAGCAGTTATGTTGGAGTACTTCTCTCTCCAACTTTCACTTTTGATGAAACACATGTCTCCATTCCTCAATTTTTGTTGAAACACTTGCCTCCAACTCAGTTGATGTACTTTGTCACCAACTGTTGATGCACTTTGTAATCAACACCCAATTTTGTTGAAGCCCCTCTCTCCAACTCATGTTGATGCACTTTGTCACCAACCCAATTTTGTTGAAGCACTTGTCTCCAACTCACTTTGATGCACTTTGTCACCAACCGTTGATGCACATTATCACCAACACCCAATTTTGTTGAAGCACCTGTCTTCAACACCCGTTGATGCACTTTGTCACCAACACTCAATTTTGTTGAAACACATAATCAACTTCCAACTTTTTTAAACCTCTCCAACTTTTAGTGAAGAGTTTCTTCATCTTGTGTCATATTTGTTGCATCTCTTTAAACTTGTTTTTTTTTTTTGAATCTGTCATCGAACTTTTAATTGAATAACCTAATTTTGTCGACAACTATCTATGATTTTGCCAACATATTTTTTTGGCCAGACGGGCGGCACCCATTGGCAAGTACCGCCCGCCGGTAGCGGAAGCTACTTGATTCTCTCCCAAGATCGTAGAAGCTCTGATACCAATTTGAAGGAAAATATTTTATTAAAACTCTCTGAAAGCTCTCTACAATTCTCATAAATCTCCACACATAAAATAAGCTATCAATACCCCTATTTATAATAGTATGAAACATATTTCAACTAGAAATAGGAAAGTCTATTCCTATATTTATTCTAACAGCAAATCCTATTTAGACATGAATTAAATAAACCAAATTCTAAATAACTAAGGTTTCCTACTAGAACTTTGAATTAGTTTTTCGAGGAAATATTTTATTAAAACTCTCTGAAAGCTCTCTCCAATTCTCACAAATCTCTACACATAAAATAATCTATCAATATCCCTATTTATAATAATATGAATCCTATTTCAACTAGAAATAGGAAAGTCTATTCCTATATTTATTCTAACAGCAAATCCTATTTAGACATGAATTAAATAAACCAAATTCTAAATAACTAAGGTTTCCTACTAGAACTTTGAATTAGTTTTCCGAGGAAATATTTTATTAAAACTCTCTGAAAGCTCTCTACAATTCTCACAAATCTCCACACATAAAATAATATATCAATACCCCTATTTATAATAGTATGAATCCTATTTCAACTAGAAATAGGAAAGTCTATTCCTATATTTATTCTAATAGCAAATCTTATTTAGACATGAATTAAATAAACCAAATTCTAAATAACTAAGGTTTCATACTACAACTTTGAATTAGTTTTTCAATATTCTCCCGTAATTCAAAGTTGTATACGCCTGACTTGTTCGTTTTGCAGTTATGTTGGAGCACTTCTCTCCAACTTTCACTTTTGATGAAGCACATGTCTCCACCCCTCAATTTTTGAAAAACTTCTCTCCAACTCATGTTGATGCACTTTGTCACTAACACTCAAATTTTGTTGAAGCACCTGTCTTCAACTCACGTTGATACACTTTGTCACCAACACCCAATTTTGTTGAAGCATCTGTCTCCAACTCACGTTGATGCACTTTGTCACCAACCATTGATGCACTTTGTCACCAACACCCAATTTTGTTGAAGCATCTGTCTCCAACTCACGTTGATGAACTTTGTCACCAACTGTTGATGCACTTTATCACCAACACCCAATTTTGTTGAAGCACCAGTCCTAACTCCCAATTTTTTTAAACCTCTCTCCAACTTTTAGAGAAGAGTTTCTTCCTCTTGTGCCATATTTGTTTGCACCTCTTTAAACTTATTTTTTTTTGAATCTGTTTTGAAACTTTTCATCGAATAGTCTAATTCTGTTGACAACTATCTATAATTTTGCCAACATATACTTTGGCCAGACGGGCAGCACACATTAGCTAGCGCCGCCCGCCGGCAGCGGAAACTACTTGATTCTCTCCCAATGTAGAAGCTCTAATACCAATTTGAAGGAAAATATTTTATTAAAACTCTCTGAAAGCTCTCTACAATTCTCACAAATCTCCACACATAAAATAAGCTATCAATACCTCTATTTATAATAGTATAAAACCTATTTCAACTAGAAACAGGAAAGCCTATTCCTATATTTATTCTAACTACAAATCTTATTTAGACATAAATTAAATAAAGCAAATCCTAAATAACTAAGATTTCCTACTATAACTTTGAATTAGTTTTCCAATAGTTTGCATTATTTTCTTTTCTTTTTAGCCTAAGCAAAAATTTTAGACTTTCAAGAGTTAGTATAACTAGGTCAAAAACAAAAACAAAAACAAACAAACAAACAAAGACAAAGACAAAAAAAAAAAATAATAATAATAAAGAGAAAAACGTGGCTCCCATAATTATGTAAGTTCAAACTTGTATCATACATGTGTGGAGAAATTCTATCTATACACCGTATTTAAATTAGACTGTTATGTAATCAATTACACATATATACTTTTATTATGTAATCATAATCTATATCTATACTATATTAAAAGCACGAAGTCCTTTAGCGAAATATACTTCGCCTTTTTTTACCCTTTAAAATATAAAGTTCACATTAGATAAAATAGTAATTTGAGTATTTCATTAATATTTAGAAATAATTATTTAATTAATTCTCCTATAATTTAGGAATAGCTATTTAATTATTCTCCTATTATTAACAGTCTAGGAAAGTTAATAAAATTCCGCCTAAATTTTTTCTTATTCGTTCTACTCCTTACGTACGTTGGAGTAGTTAAAAGCTTTAAGGTTTTGGAGACCTTTTTTTGTAGTTAAAAAAATTCTGCCTAGCCTAAATTTTCGCCCCTATGTTGGAGTATTACATTTGTTTATTTTGTAGTTAATATCTTTTAGGTTTAGGAGATCTTTTTGGTTAAATTTTTTGCTTAAATCGCACACACAATTTCCTTTTTAGTTAGGAGTCTGTATTATTTGGTAAAATTCATAGTACGCGCATTGCGTGTGTACCTAATCTCAATATGTAAGTATACTTACTAAAAGTTATATTTGAATATAAAATAAAAATTTTAAATTTTGAAATTGATAAATATTCTAATTCTATATATTCAACTTTTCAATTTTAGCAAGAATACATAACTTTTGAAGAACATAGCCTAGAGCGAAATATTAATAAACCTTTTTACCCTTAAAAATAAATTTCAAATAGGATAACATTGATATTTAATTATTTTTCCTAATAATTATAATTTTGAAATCAATTATAATATTATGATAAAATTATCAACTTAATTGTCCATTTTTATTGATTACTACATAACGAATCATAATATACATGGTTATTAAGACAAAAGCAATATTCATAAGATATACAAATTTCAAATTACTAATAAATTTTTTTGTATACGTTAACTTAATTTGTTACTTAAATAAATATTATTAGAAAAGGTCATGAATTAAATGAATAAATTTCTTTATATATGTGTCAATTTCATTATCAATATTTATCATTTTTAAGAACTCAAACTTTTACTTATACGTATAAATTTATACGTAAAAATATACTAGAATCTAAATAAAATATTATATTTAAACCCATAATTTAACAGTACAACAAATTATATTAAAAATCTTTAAAGCTAAACCCATTAAATTTGAATCCCGAATCGCTTCTGTCCACTGCTATATAAGTTTAATAAGCAAATTTCTTCAAACGCTTAAATTTCTATTGTTGTCGCTGTTTCTCATGATGATGGATGTCTTTTGGATACCGTGTAAAAGTGGAATAATCATATACTCTCTTTTTTTCATCGACTATTCAACTCTATATTTATAGTATTCCTTGATTTCAATAGCCATTATTATATTTAAAACAAGCTACTAAAAGACACGCACAATATACTACTCCTCCATCATTATCTGTGGAATTAGCATGAAAACAAGATTGCACTTCATGGTAAGTGTCCTAATTATTAGTTTATTTAGTTTAATACACACAATATTAGGAAGTATGCCAAAATTAATGACATGTTTTATTTTCCAATCAAAATCATAAAATGTATATGCGTTTTGTAAATCTAGGACTTTCTCATTCATCAAGCTACATTATCATACGAGTTTATCAAGATATATACCTTATTCTATAATTAATTTATCGCATGACCGTCCACTGGCAGTAGAGACAAAAATCATTACGCACACAACTGTAATCAATCATACCATAAAAATGGGGCTAACTTGAAAAATAAAATGGAGAGGCTTAGTGATTATCATTATTTTTTAATAATAAATTAATGCAACTAGCTAATATATCCAAAAGATGAGTTAATGGTGAGTTATGAAGGGTCTACTCTGCTTACCCGAATATTACCAAAAAAAAAAAAAAAAAACTGAGAGATGAAAAAAATATTCACACTCGATATGTACGCCAAATATTATAATGCAAGACATATACCCTGGCATATAAACCATTTTTCACACAATCATAGTTATGTTATAAGAATCCCACTTTAATTTGCAATTCTTATAATTACATCGAGGGTGAATAAGTATTTACGCTCAAGAAACATACCCAGAAAAAAAAGAGCCTAAAAGATACCTTGTATCCTAGACTAGGAAAAATCAGACTTATAGCCTGTTTGGTCAAATTTCTGCTTATTTTGAGAAGTGTTTTTCTCAAAAGTACTTTTAAAAAATATGTTTTTGGTGAGAAGTAATTTGTGTTTGGCTAATTAATTAGAAAAGCACTTTTGAGCAGGAATTAGTGTTTGGCCAAGCTTTTGAAAACTATTTCTAAGTGTATTTTTCTCAAAAGTGTTTCTCCTCAAAAATATTTTTTTCCTTCCAAAAGCTTGGCCAAACACCTCAATTTTTGGCCAAAAGTGCTTTTGGCCCAAAAAAAAAAGCTTGGCCAAACAGGCTATTACTTCAAAACAAACCTCATGAGCGCACAATTTGCGAGGCAAATACACGTATAACCATTCTCATGGATGTTATTTAAAGATTAGTCACTACTTATTTTGTTCTGAAACTTTAAACTAAAAATGTTAACTTCAAGACAAAAAAGTTTTGTGCTGAAAATTTGAACTGCAAAACTAAAATTCAAAACGCACTTGCTAATTCCTAAATAGCAACCCTTTAGAGTGGCTACCTGATGTCATTTTTGCTCAATCTGCTAATTGCAGGCCCAAGAAAAAAGTGACAAAAATAGAATGATAATAACCACACAACATAATGATATTTTTCTCATTCACTTAAGCTTTGGTAGATAAATTTATCCGGCACATTTGCTGGTAAGAGATAGCAGGTATCACGATTAAAATAATTGAGATGCACTGGACAGATACCACCATCAAAAAAATATATATATGGAAAAGACCATTGCAACCTTAAAAACTAACTCATAGAAACCTGCCCAATGCATTGGTTAACATAATGCTTTCTCAGGAATTCCAAATACATAAAGGCAAAGTTTGTCAAGTGGAAATAATTACATGAAACTGAACCTACTGTGTAATATTTTTCACAAAACTTTCTTATTGCCCAAAGAAAGGGAATAAAAATTTCGTCGCGAAGTTGATCTTGGTATCATCTCTGAGTTGGATTTTCACTCAGGTGCATGATTTTCCTGCATCTGTACATTTTAAGTTTTGATGTCAATCAGAGACCTTCATAGAACTGTAATTTTGGACAATTTTCTTTCTGGTCAAAATGTGCTTCCACAAAATACAGCTAGTAAGCAAGAATGGCAGCATTAGATATACAGCAGATTCCCAATATCATCGACGCCATCAGTAGCATATGTGACCACATATTCAATCCTTTACCTGACAAATTAACCAGAGATTTTAGATTAATGAACAGCTCTTAAACTTAAACAGAAAATAATCTCTGTTTAGTAAACTTCAGCAGCCAAATTCAGGTGAATATGTTTCAGACAAACGTAGATTGCTTAAACTAATAACAGCTTTCTTTAACGCTATAAAGTCTATGTTTTCACCAAAAGCCCAAGATCCTCATCGTAAAAATCCATATATATATATATATATATATATATATAAAAGAACAATTTTTTGAGAACCTTTGATGAAATTCCTGTTTCTGCCACTTCCTCAAACTAGCTCTAGTTTTCCTCTTTTACGACAGTAGTCAGCTGTCAGTATATACACTACCATCAAAATAATTCAAGAATGAAGGTTTCCGGTTTCTCCTCAACCCAACCCCATCCCCCCCACCCCCCAAGTGTCGTAGGCTGGATTTTGCGTAAGCGGTATCATTATTTATAGAAGAGAATTTAATAAACACTCACTTTTGTAGACAAGGAAGAGCCATGGCCTGTTGGTTTAGCTGGATCTTAAAGTAGAAGAGGTTCTGTTAGGCCATATTGTTTGTGTAAAAACTATCCAACATCAGAATTTTTTATACAGTTGTACCTCCTTCGTCCACTATTCCGACTGGTCATGCAAATAATAAATGCCAGTCATTTTACCAATTATGATTCACCTTTTCTATCAGGAGATATGACGTAAAAACGAAGATGTAGATAAACCTTCAAGATTAAGCTATTTACAGTTAGCTTCTGTTTTTCAATTTTCTTCTGTATTGTCCTTATTTAGAGAGGTAGAACTTGATACTGATGAAAGAAAAAGAAAAAAAGAACTGTCGTATTTACAATATAATAAAAATTACAAATGAGTAAGTTCATGTTCTTACTGATTTGCCCCGATGCTACAGCAGGAAGTGCAGGAATTCTCACAGCTGCAAAAGCAAGAAGTCGTGATGTACATCAGCGACCAGTCATATAAGAAGATAAATTCTGGAAACTGAACATAATAAGAAGGAATGGTTCCGACATACACTTATTGCATGATGAAGCTGGTAACTGAGACATAGATGGCCAAGGAGCCGGAATGTTGTCATTTAAATCGCAAACAAAGCTGATCCCCGTACTTTGGTCCAGTATTGCATCCGACGGTAAACTAGGCAAAAGACACCCCGAAACTACTCCAACAAAAAGAACAAATAATTATTAACTACTACAATCCCAAACTAGTTGTGGAAATAATTACTTATTGATGCTGTAAAAATTTAAGATAAAAAAGAAAAAGTAGGTAAAGATAGGACAGAGACCTACAGTACACAAGCACCTTATCTAGCAAAGGGAAATTAGCATGTAAATACATTACTTTTTTTTTAAGTAACTAACTACATAGTTTTCTTCCCGTAAGCAATTTATAAGCGGCATCACACTTCACTAGACAACGTACAAAAGTTTCCACCAATCTAATATATTGTTCTTCTGTCGTACAGCTAAAGTCCAAGGGCGGAGCTAGAAGCCGATACACAGGTTTGATCGAAGACAATAGCTTTACTCTAAATCCTATAATTGTATTAAGGAATTTACTATATAGGTACAAAAATTAAATTCAAAACCCAGTTACTAACACCTTATTTTGCTATCCTAGAATTTAGAATCCAAAAAATTCAAATCCTGGCACCGACATTGTTCGTCTAGTTCATAATATATTGTATGTAACAAAGCACCTCGACCAACCTCTATCCATTTGTCATAATAGAAAATTCAATGTCTCATTATGTGGAGTTTTAATTGTCAAAGCAGGTAAACTGATATGAAACTATCGAATAAAAAGAAGGAAAAAAGCAAAGAGGTCTAGAAATGGATTTGCGAACAGGTAAAGTAGGTAGATTACCTTCTGGTGCAACTGGTGTAGTGTAGTCATTTGAAGATACCATATGCCACAAACATGACAAGATCAAAATTTGACGTCAGCTCAACACATCTGTATACTGCACAACGCTTCAACTGGCTACTAAATAAAAAACTGACCTTGTACGGAAAAATCCTTGAGGCTAATGTGACAAAGATTGTAGACATTTTTGCTAACATTGGCTTTCTGTAGCTTAAGTCCAAGTGAGGCAGCACAATCCAAAGCTTGCAAGTTGGTGACAAAGCTCTGCCTTTGTAAGTGAGAGACATACCTCTCAACAGTATTACAGCATGTTGTTTGGTTATTCATCCCATCCCCACAAGCCTTTGTAATATTTTTCATGCCAGGAAAAGCCAGAGGGCACACTAAAGGGAAGAAAAAAAGGATCAGTAGATTTATAACTATACAGAAATGCAAAGATAGAAGGTGAGAACGGCAATCAGACTCTAATTTCTTTAGCAAGTGTTTTGGTGAGAATGTCCAAAACTATTCGTTTTGCAGATCTATGCCTATGTTTCGTGGCATGATGCCCGTTACATTATCAACTTAAGCATATATCTCATGAATAATGACTACGCAATGAGAAAGTCAAGGTCGTTATGAAACAGAACTGGTGTGTAATCCTCACCTTTATTGTTTTTGCAATTAGAAAGTCCTCTAAGAACATCTTTTGCTCCAGCAGGGTCAAGTTTACTTGCCAACCATCGGTGTACAATCCTTTTACAGTCGTTAACTCTGGTCGTGTGATCAGCCAGCACATGAGATCCATCCATGCTTAAAAGATCATATGCTTTAAGTGCAAGTTTTTTAGCAGCTTCTGATATAGCATTTTGGCAAGTTTGCTCACAGCATTCATTCACAAGATCGATCTTGCCACAGGCAGCAAGTAGGCTAGACGAGTCCACAGTCGTCTCAAACTCACGAACATCTTTGACTGGGCAAGAACCTTCGGTAAGATTTGCCGGATGGAGAGAGCATATATGCTGCAAAGTATCATTGGCACCCTGGCTCACCAAAAGTTGCTGAAAATCTGAAAGGCAATGCTTTGCAAGGGTCCCATTTAATGCAAGCATATTTGTTTTTTTACTAGACTGCCCAATAAGAATAACAAGAGTTGTTTCCAGTTGAGGGCAACACATGACATTAGCCAGATACTGTGCAAATGGTGCTACACAATCTATTGATGTCACGGCCATCATACTTTTCACAGCATCAAAGTTCAGTGTACAGAGTCCTGGAGAGAATGAGAGCAAAAGTCAGAGAAGACAGAGGATAGAGAAAAACTAAGATCCACCTAAGGTCTATTCTTTTATCTAAAACTATGTTGCTTCGTATCTTTTTATAATTGGTGGTGTTTTGGCTAACTTGCATGCACCTCGATTATGCCACCAAGTACCTGCAATCTCCCACCAGCACAAGTATCGGGTAACTCTACCCGCCAAAGCTTACACATATTGGAAGAAATCACCTAGTGTTTTTTTGTCCTAGTTAGGATTTAAACCTATTCTCCAAATCTAGGCTGCTGCATATTTGGACGTGGTCTTGGCATTTTTAAGATATTTTTCTGGCTAAGTCGAAAAGAGTTTGATAAAATTCGTTTCTTATAAAAACAGATAATATAGGTATACAATTACTTGTAAAAGTTTAATTAGTTTGTTTAGATCATATTGTTATACTGCTTTGCCCTGACTAGCTCTTTATAAAATAATATTGGCAAACTGTTCCTATCAATATATAATGACATACTGTTGTGTGCTATGTTTGTGCATACTCTTCAAAATGTTGCCGCAGTTGTGTCGGATCCTTCAAAAATACACTACTTTTGGAGGATCCGACATGCACCCGGCGACATTTCATTGGAGTCCGAGGAACATACTTGTATTTATACTTTTAATTACTCCAAGTTGCACCAAAAAATGGAAGAATGGTATGCTTCTTTTTTTTGATAAGGAAGAATGGTATGCTTCTTAAAACTTTATTCTAGCTAATGACTAAAGAGTTTAAAGTAATTAGTTTCTGAAACAAACCGGATAATTTGGGTAAAGTGCTGTTTGTGAAAGGTGCCAATGGAGAAGGTGCAAAAAGGGGAAGAAGGGGCTGTGGAGCAGCATTGGGGGAGATCTCTGGCAAAAGTTCATCCTCCTTTATGTCCTTGATTAGAGAGCCCGCGCTGCAACTGGAGTCTTGGAAGCCTATAAATAACAAATCCATCTGAGATTGGAAATAGCACAGGTTCCTAATAAACAGCCAGCAAAAGTTTGTATACAAAAATATACGGATCAACGGTGCAAGCACCATTATGTGCATGCACCACATCAAGTATTAAACCAAGACCACTAAAACCAGCAGATCAGATAGTCGCTCAAAGAACGCAGGTCGGCAGATAGCACAAGTGACTTATTATCCTTGGTCTGTTGAAGCCCACGTGTTGAGATTTTGTCTTTTTTTTTTGATAAACCATGGTGTTCAGGCCAACTTGCGTGCACCTCAACTAATTCCACACGATACCTGCTACCTCCTACCAGCAAAATGTACCAAGTAACTCTATCCACCAATGCTTGGACAGATGGGAAGAAATCATGCAGTGTTTTTGTCTTTGCTGGATTTGAACCCGAGACCTCAGGTTCTCAACCCACTTCATTGACCCCATGTTGAGATTTTAAACATAGAAATTCGTATATCTGGGGAAATCCAATATTTCTATAACTGTATTTTTTTTCTTGATTCGCTCAGTTTGGTACCTAAATACGCAGGAAAACACTACCTCACGCACTTCAGCAAGGATTAGCTCATGAAACTATTTCATAGCTAGTAATACTGTACATCACCATCTCCTTCTTTAAACCACTCCATAGTCCATATGCAAAGTTGTATGAATTCCTATGAATCTAAATAATTGACTTCCTAAGATCAAAGAAATTTACAACAGTATAACTGATTCAAGCAGCAGGAGATGCAAAGGAAAGAGAACATCACATTCAAGGTCTCCGAGCAGAATATGTTCTCCAGCCGACGCAGAGGATAAAATAAGATACTTCTAACATTTTTCTTTGAAATGGCTAATAAGATTAACATAATACACAACTAAACTACTAAAGAATACTTATCAAAGGACACGAGCCCACACACACATATATATCCAATTGAGGTTTATCTTGGAAGGATGACAGCATAAATGCGGACTTCTTGAAGAAAGTGTATCCCCTTCTTAATCCCAATTTCAGTGATCCTATGAAACAGTTCCAGCTACTCATTCACAATAAAAATTTTAGAAACACAAACATTGTTCTTCATAGACAATCAAATCTTGGTAAAGTAGCTCAATATAGTATCTAGCTGATACAAATTGACAGACGACCATCTAACAAAAAACATAAAAACAGAGAATTTTGAAGTAAAAAATATCAACTCACACCCTTAACATGGCCTAAAGGAAAACTCATATCCTACAGTATTAGGGAAGAGTTTAAGTTTTGTGCATTGTCAGTGTATAACTTTTTTACGCTACAGACAGGGGCGAAGCTACACTCTGGTAGGTAAATATTAGGTTTTAGAGGTATATAACATATATTGAACACTGGGATTTTTCTTTTTACTTCTTTCAAGTTTGAACACCCGGGGGAAATTCCTGACTTCGTCACTGGCTACACAGATTAATTTGACTTAGAACAATAGGTAAATCTTTGGCAAGTATGATATGGTAATTTATTCGAGTAACAACCTGCTATAGCCAGTTAAAATTGAGTTGATGGCGTAAAAACTCTTTACATTGTTGGTACATATAACTTAAATCCATCAGAACTATACAAAGAGAACATTAAAAATCCCCAAGTAACAATATTTTCTTGTTACTTAATATAAACATAAAGCAGTAAACTTTATTAAAACCCAGCTGGGTTTTTAGCAAAATTTGGTAAATTTCAAGACTATACTCACAGATCATCCAAGAAATAAGCAAAATAAACCAAGAAAAGCTCAAAAAGGGCATAAAACACCTACAAAGCAGCAGTATAAATACAACCAGAAGCTCAAGTTTGAAACTTCCACTGACCCCTCCTCTCATTTTATGCCTTCCTTTGCTTCAAGACCCAAAAAGAGAATCCAAAAATAAAAGCAAATCCAAGAAGGGCCAAAAGGGTCAAGAATTAATAGCAAATCTTGAATTTTCAGCTAAGAAATAACTGTAGTTTACAGCAAAGTGAGCACTGGAAAATGCAGAAAGTGGTGAGTGAGTTGGGGAGAAGCCATGAATGAGGTGCTCTTAAGTGGTGTGGGGACAGAAGCAGTAATCAACAATAGCTGTACAAATTAGTATAAGACCCCACTAATGGACCCAAGAGAACAATAAATAAGGGGTCGTTTGGCGGGGTATATAAAAATAGTGCTGAATAAGATGTATTAATACAGGAATTAATCATGTATATGTTAGTCATGCAAACATAAGCTATGCAGAGATTATTTCTTATTCACTGTTTAGTATGATATATTAAAAGTTAAAATGCATCGCATAATTTTTAAGAAAATTAGTTATTTATAAAAATACCCTCTATATTCTTAAGCTTTAAGATATTTTAGGGACTGGCTAAGCTAGTAAATTTTTCAATGGTATTCAAATTTGAAAAAAGTGAAGAAAAAAATCCTGACAAAGAGTGTTCAATATATGTTATATACCTCTAAAACGTAATATTTTACTTATATACACATTGCAATTTTTCAACAAACGGAGAAATATTTTTTCTTTAATGTATCCAGCCAAACGACCCCTAAGTTTCAGTGTGAAATCTGAGATAATGAAATGGCTGCACTGTTGGTGAGCATTAAATCCATCACTTGCCTTTTCTTTTAGTCACGCTCCAGGCACGAGAGATGTCAACTTCTCTCTCTCTCTCTCTCTCTGAGTTTTTGTGGTCTGTGTTGTATGGACACGTGGCGCTTTGTCCTTGATTTTCAGCACTTAATCAAGTGAAAATGCATGCAGATTGAAAAATTGCCATTAGTACTTCTAGTTAGCTCCGAGATAATCTTTTAATTCATAGTCTTAGGATTATTTTCAAGTAGTTATTTTAAGATAAGAAATCTTAAATGTACGAGTGTTGTATCTGGTCTTATAAATTAAGCTGCCGAAAGAGATACTCGCTGCAGAGGCGGATCCAGAATTTTAAGTTTATGGGTTTCTATAACAATCTCAAGTTAATCTACATGATAACTGGACCAACAAACTGGGTTCCAGGCTAAATATTCTTATACTTTTAATGAATTTTTAGTACAAATATAGGGTATATGCAAAAGTTAATAGGTTCAAGAAAACCTGTATCCTTTGCTCTAGATCCGCCCCTGACTTGCTGGAGCAACTCAACTAACTTGATATTATTGCTTCTATTTCAATTTATATTTATATAATTGCTCCAAAAAGAATGAAATTTTTTAAAATCAAGAAATAAATTAATGAATATTATATATTACAAATAAATATTTAAGATTTGTTTTACGCTACACATTTTAAATTCTTTTTTATTTTTTAAATTAGGCCCGAGATTATCATTTCTTTCACAATTCTAGGGTTATTTATTACTCTCCCGTCCATTTTAGTTGTCATGGTTACTCAAAATAATTGGTCCAACATACTTATCAGTTTAAATACTCAAGATATACTTAATTATTTTTTCTCATCTTATTCTTAAAAAAATAATTAATTATATAGCATGAAAAACATAAATATGAAGATATATATAAGGGTATAATAGTTAGAAAGCCCTTTTTCTTATCACAGAAATATGAAGATATATATAAAGGTATAATAGTCAAAAAGTCTTTCTTATTGATAATTTCTTGACGGGCGTATAGAAAAGAAATATGATAACTAAAATAGACCAAAAGAAGTAAAAGTAGCTAATTGAAAAGTCTAAAATCTACTGATGTTCACCCTAGTCCTATAAATTAAGCTCTCGAAAGAGATGCTCGCTTGAGCAACTTAACACGATATCACTAGCATGCATGTTCACTTTTGATACAAAGTATTTTTGTTTATTCGATGACCGGCATTTACATTAAGACCTCAACTCATTCGGATTCGCATCACATAACATTGTTCAAAAGAAAAAGGTTGCTACCAGAATAGTTACAACTTACGAGTCTTGAAGTTAGGATAAATAAGAAAAATGAATAAAGAGATGAAATAATGAAATTACAAATTTTGCACCTTACAATATGAAGTTTGATCACATGAATACTTTGGATTATGAAATATTTCTTTAATGATAATCCAGTGTAAGGATAATGTCACGTAGGAGTTTGTGTGGAAGTCCATTTGTATGTAATTGCTGAATATTAGGATTGGCCTGAAGATGTTGTAAGTATTCTGTCATTAGGAGTCCGTAGCAGTCACAACTTTAGAGTCTTATTCTCTAAGAAACTCATGTATATATTAATGTATTTGCACACGAGATATGAGTTGAGAAGCGTTTTCTACATGGTATCAAGAGCCATTAGAGGTTAAACCAACCCGTTTTTTTCTACGCTTCCATGGGTGAAAATAGCAGCTCTTCAATGGCTTCAAGCCTATCTGTTGTCTCTCCTTCTCCAAATCTCGCACATCAATTGCCTGTGAAACTCACATCTTCAAACTTTCTTCTGTGGAAGATACAGTTTATGCCTATGGTATATGCTTGTGGTTTGAACCATCACATTGATGATTGATAACGTCCAACTATACCTTATCAAAAGGACTAAGCGGTCTCTACAAATATAATCCGGTTTTAAGTCCGGAATCGAATCTTCAGGGAACTAACCTATCTATTACACTCTTCGGCAATGTTATTATCAACTCAATCAATCTCTAGATGCAAGATTTTTGATCAATAAAGATTGAATTTTTGTTTAACTACTTCAACTACTATTAAAAACAACAGTAAGCTAAAACAAAGATAATTCAATGGTAAAAAGGTCTAGGGCAGTGATTTCCCCAATTGCTAGTTGGGATCTTGACTCTTCCGCTATAATCTCGCCGTAATACTCTATGAGGATTAAGAGTTATGGGTTATCGTAATTATCTCTCGATCAACTACGATAATTTACTAGAGCATTCTCTCGAACTACTCTAGCTGACAATAGTTATGCAACTCTAAATTATCCCACCAAAGTTTTGTTACCTCTAAATCCACTTTTAAGTTCAAGTAATGAATCTCTTCAATTACCGAAAAGTGGTGTTGTACAACAGCTATCTAGCCTAATATTCTTTCTCAAGCAATATAAGGTAATTAGACACAATTAATCAAGGGCTCATTCAATTAATCACCATACAAAACGTAGTTGAACAATCATATCATATATCCAGCTCGATTATAATAACTTGAGTTAAAACTTCAACCAACAATTGGTTCCATAAACCCTAGATAAGTATTTAGTTACTCATAACAAAATAAGAGAAAACTACTAAATTGTTCATAATGTAAAATTGCAAGAATTAAAAGGAGATAGAAAAACTTTAATGTTTGATTGATCTTCTCACTCTTGTTCTTGCCTCCAAAAGTAGTCTAAAATCAGCTTAGCTTCATCTTGGGTGAGTTTCTAAAGCATTTTACAAAAGTTTCTCCGATTTTACACTTTGGTCCTCAAACTTTCCAGCCGCGTGAATAGTGCTCCGCGGTCGCGGCCAACCGCGGTCAATGCTGACCTTTCTACCTCGCGTTGTTAATCTACCGCGGTCGCGGTGGCCTTCTTGCCCAGGCCATTTATGCTTCTTTGTGTTCGGGTACTTCTCGAGTGGGCGTTTTTCTTCACATTATCGCCTTCAAAACACTCCATGTTACTTCCTCTCATATAATATTCTCTGCTAAACAAAAGAACACTATTTAGAGCATTTTGTTGTCAATTTATCTATAAAACAACAACAAAGTATGGTCATATTAAGGTGTAAATATCAATTATATAGCCTACTATCAACACCCTACACTTAAATTATTGCTAGTCCTCGAGCAATCCACCACACTCCATCAAAATTCCTTCCCTAAGCTTTTCTCTTACGACTCACACCATGAACATTTTACAAAAGTTGTACCTAGTAATGAACAACCTTTACCTCAAGAGTCAAATCTTTTATGCCATGCAATATCAGCACTTACCCAAACCACTCTATACAAGAGTCAAGACTTACATTTCCTTCATGAATCACATGCCCTCACATCACACAAGAGAGTAGTTCCACATATGATGATAATTAGAACAAGTAGGAACTAAGATAGAAAAAATTCGCTCACTCTCAGAAAGAACGTTCACATGCCACAAAGATGCACCATAGGCTTGCCCGTAGTGTAATACTTTACTAATTGAGCCCATTCAGTCTAAGATCAATAGGACTTTACTTGGTTGTAATGTAGGCTAAAGGACAGGTAGAATATATTTAGATATAGTGACTAACTTCCATAAGCACTTTTAATACAATTACATTAAACTTAAAGATCATAGTTGTGCCAACCCATATTTTTTTACTCTTTTTTTCGTGGTGCTTTTTCTTTTATGCTTCAAAATTCCACACCTTTTCTCTTTCTCAATGGTTCCGCTCAAAAACCAAACCACCACTCCACACTTTTGCTTTTGTATATTTCCACTACCATTCAAGTGCTTATTGGGAGGTAAAAGGGTTCAAACGGCAAGCTATTCAAATAATTGGGTAAGGTTCGCAATGTGGTTGCCAAAGAAATAGGCTTATAGGCTCAACGGGGTTAACTAAGATGTATTGCATTCAGGTGGGTTTACTTTATATGTCTAGCTCAACAAAGAAATGCCTATATCACTTCTAAAACTGAAAGAAACTACTATTTCGCTTTGCAAACACACTGGGCAAGTTCTAGGCATCAAATATGAAACATGGAACACAGTAAAACTCACACACACATAACTCACTCTGGATTGGTTTATCAAGACATTCTCTTTTACGTGTTCAAGTTAGATACAAACGTACAATTTTAAGGCACTCTAACAGGATTCAACCAATAAAGCTAGGCGTTATACTCTAGTGTCTATTGTGCTCAGGTGTATCAACGCTAAGTGTTTTCCTTCGAATTTAGCTCGTAGCCCATTAGTCCTACTCTAAAAACTAAAAAGAACAAAAATAAATAAAAACTACTTATACCCGGTTCAAGCTAAACCCTTGTAAAAGAATCGTGGCCTAAAGAAAAACTAAGGGGGAGTTACTACACTACCTAAAAGTAAAATAAAAAAATCTCTTTGGTCTTTTCTCTAGGCTAACTTCCCTCAAGAAAATTGTCTAAAGGATCCGTCATCAGGAAGAGTCTCCATATTCCAATTTTTCTTTTCTCGACTTAGTCCCTCAAGAACCCCGCAGAAAGAGATCTATCGTCGGGACAAGTCACTTACTATTTTAACTTTCCTAATGAACTATTACTCTAATATCAAAACAATCAAAGCAAGACAAAACAAACAAAATCAAACGGTCAATTGTTACAATTACAAACATACAATGAAGTGTCCCCTACCTCACACTTAAAATGAAGACATGTCCCCATGGCTTACAAATTTAAAGGACAGTGAGGTTAAGGTTCTTCCCTGAAGGCTCACTCCTGATCGGAGAAAGTGTTTGAGTTCACATTGCACGCACGTCCCAGCGCTCTCAACCAGCCCAAGAATTTCTTCACTTGCCTCTCAGCCACCGCATCAACACGGGCACCCAAATCAGTGACTGAGGTACACAACCCAGCCATATCCTGCTCCAAAGCTGTCATACGGGTGCTCCGGCGTGGCTGTGATGGGCCTGCCACATCAACTCTCGGAGGAGGAGGAACCATAGCTACCTCAGCATCATCATCATCATCATCAGCTGAATCATCATCAGAGTCATCAACATTCACCACCGGCTCTCATCCAATTCCAATTTTTCTCGCTCGAAACGGGGCTTTTAGTGGCAATCTCCCATCAACCCGAGGGTCTTCAAGGACTCGAGCAATACGGCATAGCCGGGTGATTAGTGAAGGGAAGTAGTCTCCCTTGGTTAGCTCAGGTGATCTAATAAACATCTCTTCATGGATGAGCCGGGCCACATCAAAATCACTATGGGACATGAAACAGTGGATTGCGGACGCTCGTGGTAGATTAACATCTATCGTGTTGATGGATGGCAACAATCGACTGTTGATAATGGTGAGCCAACACTTAGCCTCCCAATTCAGATAGTGGGAGTTGAGAATAATCCTGTGCTTAATCCATAGGTGTTCTCTGTTCGGCACACAGATAGTATCTAGAAGAGTTCCCCACAAGGCCCGTGTACCGCTAAAAGTACGATAAGGATCAAATTCACTCCTAAACACTGGCAGCCTGTATACCCTGCGTATGGTGTCGAGGGATGCATTTACCGGGGTGTTGCGCACCGTCACAACCACATTCTCATGTTCTGGCAAGTTCGCATAGAACTCCCTTACTAGTTGAACATTAGCCTCATCTGGTACCTCAAAGAAGATATCCAGCTGACATCGCCTCAGCTCATTAAACATATTGGGGCATTCCACCTCTAAAATCGTTCGATCAATGTGCACCTCAGGTTGCAACTTCTTAGCTGCTTTCTGGTTGTACCTATCCTCCACTGATTTGGATACAAACTGAGTGCTATCGAACTGAGGTGCACTGGCTTGGCTCCTAGCTCGTGAGGAGCCTTCCGGTCCGCTAGTGGAGGGTCCGGTGTTTCGTCTCTTCCTGGAAGAACTCATTGTACTTGTCATACAACGAAACACCTATTAGTGAGTGCACAAAATATGTGACTATGGATGGTTACACAGACTTCACCATAACCATGTCACAATAGCTCCTTATATCTCCATTGGGGCAATTTCACAAACATCTTGTGAGCAGGGCACTATCCAAGCACATATAGCCCTCATGGGTACATCAAAGCTCCTCCCCAATCAAGTATACTACCACACCAACATACCCCACACTCGTGTCATTCAATCACCCACCAACAAACATCGTTCCAAACATTAATTACACAGCCCCTTCACCAATAATGGTCAAAAACGAAATTTAATATAAAAACAAAAAGAAACTACAAAAATCTACCAACAATTACAACACCATATCAATATAAAACTACATAAACTACAACACAATACAACACAATACCAAATAAAAAAGAGGGAAGAGGTGAGGAACATACCGTAGTTGAAGAATGGGTGAGAGGAATGGAGGTGGGAGATGCTAGTATGAGGGAAGAAGAAGAAGAAGAAGAAGAAGAAGAAGAAGAAGAAGAAGAAGAAGAAGAAGAGAGTATTTGGGTGGTTAGGGTTTAGAGAGAGGGAGAGATTGAAAATTTGGGGGAGCGGATCCGGTATTTTGGGTTTAAGAGGGGGGTTTTGGGTTTTGAAATTAAAAGAGGAAGAAAAGAGAAAAGAAAAATGCAAAAAAAAATACTTGGTACCCACCGCGGTTCACCGCGGTCGCGGTGTTGACGCCTTTTTTTAACACACTAACAACAACACTGGTGGGTTGCCTCTCACGCTGCGCTTGATTTAACATCGTAACACGATGCAAGCAATTGATCATCACTCCTCATTCGCGTACTGGGGCTCTTCCAAAGTAATTACTACTCTATCCCTTTTTTCTTCAGTCATTCCAAGGTAATATTTCAACCTTTGCCCATTTACTGTGAACCTATTTGTTCCATCTTCTGGTTCAATCTCTACAGCTCCACTTAAGAACAATTGCACCACTCTGAAGGGTCCTGACCATCGGGACTTTAACTTACCTGGGAACAATCTCAATCTTGAGTTGTATAACAACACTATATCTCTGGGTTTGAAGTTTCGATCCAAGATATGTTTATCATGCATTAATTTCATCCTTTCTTTGTATAATCTAGCACTCTCAAAGGCCTGGAACCTAAATTCCTCGAGTTCATGTAACCCGGTGATTCTGTTAGTCCCTGTTGTCTCCATGTCTAAGTTTAACTGCCGCAATGCCCCAAGTGCTTTATGCTCTAGCTCAACTGGGAGGTGGCATGCCTTGCCAAATACCAACTTGTACGGTGACATACTAATTGGGGTTTTGAAGGTTGTGCAGTACGCTCACAATGCATCATCCAATTTCTTTGCCCAGTCAGTCCTTGTTGCATTCACTATTTTTGTGAGGACACTTAATCTCCCTGTTGGACATTTCAACTTTCCCGCTCGATTGTGGGTGGTACAGGGTGGTCACTTTATGACAAACCCCGTATTTTTCCAACAGCCGTGCGAATGCTCTATTGCAGAAATGGGTTCCGCCATCACTGAGTATAGCTCTTGGGGTACCAAAACGTGTGAAGATGTTCTTCTTTAAAAGCCTAGTACCCCTTTAGCATCATTGGTCGGAAGAGCCACTGCTTCGACCCACATATAGATATAGTCAACTGCTACCAATATGTACTTGTTACCATACGAGCTAACGAATGGCCCCATGAAGTCAATCCCCTATATGTCAAAAATCTCCACCTCTTGAATTGTGGTCATTGGAATTTCGTGTCTATGAGATATGTTGCCAGTTTTTTGGCATTCATCGCAGCTTTTAACCCAAGCATAGGCATCCTTTAACAGAGTAAGCCAGTACAAGCTTGACTCCAAAACCTTAGCTGCTGTCCGAATTCCTCCAAAGTGTCCACCATATGGTGAAGCATGGCAAGCCTGCAAATCAGAATGTTGACCTTTCTCGGGGATACACCGCCGAATCATGTTATCTACATATATTTTAAACAACAGAGGTTCATCCTAATAATAATACCGACAATCACGAAAGAACTTTTTCTTCTGTATTGAGGAGAGTTCATAAGGTACAATACCACTTGCTAAATAATTAGCAATATCAGCATACCATGGTGCCTCCTCCATTGTCATTGCCAGTAACTGTTCATCCGGGAATGTCTCTGTTATATCCTCAACCTCTACCTTCTTTTCAGCTCCTTCCAACCTTGAGAGGTGGTAAGATACTTGGTTCTCTGTCCCTTTTCGATCACGTATTTCTAGATCGAATTCTTGTAACAGAAGAACCCAGCGAATCAAGCGTGGCTTTGACTCCTTCTTTTCTATCAGGTACCTAATTGCTGCATGGTCAGTGTAAACAATAACTTTCGAGACAATCAAGTATGACTTGAATTTGTTGAATGCAAAAACAAGAACCAACATTTCCTTTTCCGTCACGGTGTAACTGAGTTGTGCATCGCTTAGCGTTCTGCTTGCATAGTAAATCGGGTGCATCAGTTTTTCCTTTCGCTACCCCAAGACTGCTCCTATGGCATAGTCACTTGCGTCGCACATGAGCTCAAATGGCTGCTCCCAATTGGGTGCAACAATGATAGGTGTAGTCACCAATCGCTTCTTTAGCTCCTCAAATGCCAACCTGCAACCATTAGAAAACACAAAGGGGTGATCCTCTTTAAGGAGTTTGCATAATGGGTTAGCAATTTTAGAGAAATCTTTTATGAATCGCCTGTAGAACCCGGCATGTCCAAGGAAACTTCTCACCGCCTTGACTGAAGTGGGCGGTGGTAGTTTTTTAATCACGTCAACCTTAGCATGTTCGACCTCAATTCCTTTACTGGACACTCGATGCCCCAGGACTATCCCTTCCTATACCATAAAATGACACTTCTCCCAGTACAACACTAAATTTGTCTCCACGCATCTTTTGAGCACTCTTCTTAAGTTGTGAAGACAGTCCTCGAATGAATCTCCCACCACGGAGAAATCATCCATAAAGGTCTCCATAATATCCTCCATCATGTCTGTGAAAATGGCTAACATACACCGTTGAAATGTCGTCGGTGCATTGCAAAGCCCAAAAGGCATTCTCCGAAAGGCGAAGATGCCATAAGGACAAGTGAAGTATGTTTTCTCTCTATCTTCGGGGGCTATTGATATCTAATTGTACCCCAAATATCCATCCAAGAAACAGAAGTGCGATCGCCTAGCCAGCCTGTCCAACATTTGGTCAATGAAAGGCAAGGGGAAGTGGTCCTTCCCGGTGGCTGTGTTCAATTTTCAGTAATCCATGCAAATCTGCCATCCCGTGATTGTACGAGTTGAGATCAACTCATTGTTCTCATTTTGCACAACAGTCATTCCCCCCTCTTTTTGGCACACATTGGACAGGGCTGACCTAATTGCTATTAGAGATGGGGAAGATGATTCATGCATCTAACCATTTGATCACTTCCTTCTTTACTACCTCTTTCATGTTCGGGTTCAGCCTTCGTTGATGTTCTTTGGAAGGTTTGTGCCCTTCTTCCAAGAGAATTTTGTGCATATAGAAGGCTGGGCTAATACACTTTATGTCTGCCATGGTCTAGCTAATGGCAGTTTTACTTTCCTGCAGTACCTATAAGAGCTATTCTACCTGCACATCTAGCAAACCGGATAATATAATAACAGGCAAAGTAGAAACAAGGCCTAAGAAAACGTACCTGAGCTGAGATGGAAGCGGCTTCAGCTCCAGCTTGGGTGGTTCCTCTATTGATGGCTTTGCTGGAGGTATAGCCCTTTTTTCTAACTCAAGGGACTCGAACTGGGGCTCCCTTTTCCATAATCCTTGGCCTTCAAGTGCCATGACCCACTCAACTAACCTTTCACCATCCATCTCTTCTAAATTTGTCAGACATGCCTCCAATGGATCTTTAGCAGTCAGGGTCACATCATCTTCTTGCAAAATCACATCCACTGCCTCCACTAGAGAGCAATTAGCATATTCACTGGGTCTCCTCATAGATTGCTGAACATTGAATATGACTTCTTCATCGTTCAGTCTCATTTTTAATTCCCCAGTCTCACAATCAATTAGTGCTCTCCCAGTGGCCAAAAAAGGCCTACCTAGAACCCACCCGATCTCTGGTGCTCGTACTTCACCTGTTGACAGTTGAGATACCGAGCTACGAATCCAACTATATCTTTCTTCATCCGCCTCCACCAATAGTGTTACCGCAAATCATGATACATCTTTGCGGCACCCGGATAAATGAAATACCACGAGCTATGGGTCTCCTCTAGAATCACCTCCCGAAGCCCATCAACATTGGGTACACAAATCCAACCCTACATCCTCAATACCCCATCGTCACCAATAGTTACATCTCTGGCATCACCGTGCTGAACCTTGTCCTTGAGGACAAGCAAATTAGGGTCATCATACTGCCGCTCCCTGATACGATCAAATAAGGAAGACCGAGAAACCACAGAAGCTAGAACTCGGCTGGGCTCTGAAAGATCCAATCTCACAAACTGGCTGGCTAAGTCTTGAATATCCATCGCCATAAGCCTCTCTGATGCTGGTAAATAAGCCAAACTCCCCAAACTCTCTGCCTTTTGGTTCAAAGCATCGGCCACCATATTGGCCTTTCCCGGATGGTACAATATAGTGATATCATAATCCTTAAGCAACTCCAACCATCTTCGCTGCTTCAAGTTAAGATCCTTTTGCTTGAACAAATGATGAAGACTACGATTATCAGTGAATACCTCACAAGATATGCCATACAAGTAATGCCTCCAAATCTTCAATGCGTGAACTATGGCAGCCAACTCCAAATCATGAACGGGGTAGTTCTTCTCATAGGGCTCAACTGACGAGAAGCATAAGCAATAACTCTACCCTCCTGCATCAATACACAACCAATCCCAACTCTCGAAGCATCACAATACACGATATATGAACCTGAACCTGATGGCAAAACCAACACTGGAGCTGTGGTCAAAGCTGTCTTGAGCTTCTGAAAGCTCTCCTCACACTCGTCTGACTATACAAATGAAATACCCTTCTAAGTCAACTTGGTCAAGGGCGATGCGATAGATGAGAATCCTTGAACAAACCGGAGATAATAGCCTGCCAACCCAAGAAAGCTATGAATCTCTTTGGCTGAGGATGGTCTGGGCCAACTCTACACGGCCTCTACCTTCTTCAAATCCACCTGAATACTCTCCCTCGATACCACGTGGCCTAAGAATGCCACTAAATCCAACCAAAACTCACATTTCGAGAACTTAGCATATAACTTCTTCTGTCTCAGAGTCTGAAGCACGGTCCTTAGGTGCTGCTCATGATCTTCTCGACTCCGGGAGTACACCAAAATATCATCAATAAATACAATGACGAACGAGTCAAGATACGGTCGAAACACATTGTGCATTAAATGCATAAAGGCTGCTGGGGCATTGGTCAGCCCAAATGACATAACAAGGAACTCGTAATGACCATACCGAGTCCTGAAAGCAGTCTTCGGGATATCTGGCTCCCGAATATTCAATTGATGATAACCTGAGCGCAAATCAATCTTAGAAAACACCTGTGCACCCTGAAGCTGGTCAAACAGATCATCAATGCGAGGCAAAGGATAACGGTTATTCAGTGTAACCTTGTTCAACTAGCGATAATCGATACACATACACATAGAACCATCCTTTTTCTTCACAAACAAGATAAGAGCACCCCAAGGTGAAACACTGGGTCAAATAAAACCCTTATCAAGTAATTCCTGTAACTGATCCTTCAACTCAGGAGGAGCCATACAATACGGAGGAATAGAAATGGGCTGGGTGCCCGGCAATAGATCAATGCCAAAATCAATATCTCTATCAGGCAGCATGCTTGGAGGATTAGCTGGAAACACATCGGGAAAATCTCGTACTACTGGAACTGAATCAACTAAAGGGGTATCAATACTGACATCTCTCACATAAGCTAAATACGCGTCACACCCCTTCTCAACCATACGTTGAGCTTTAAGAAAAGAAATAACTCTACTAGGAGTGTAATCTAAAGTACCCCTCCACTCAACACGCGGTACACCTGGCATAGCCAGCGTCACGGTTTTGGCGTGACAATCAAGAATAGTATAATGGGGAGACAACCAGTCCATGCCCAATATTATATAGAAGTCAACCATACTGAGTAACAATAAATCGGCTTTGGTCTCAAAACCACTAAGAGCAACCAAACACGACCGATAAACGCGGTCTACAACAAGAGAATCTCCCACAGGAGTAGAAACATAAACAGGAAAACTCAAAGAATTCCGAGATACACCCAAATATGGAGCAAAATAAGAAGACACATAAGAGTAAGTAGAGCCTAGATCGAATAGAACTGATGCATCTTTGTGACAAACCAATATAATACCTGTCATGACAAAATCGGAGGCAACAACCTCGGTATGGTCAGGAAGGGCATAGTATCATGCATGTCCTCCCCCTCTAGGGCATACTCTACCTCCCCGACCTCCACCTCTAGTTGGCTGAGCAGGTGGGGTAGCAACTGGAGCTGTAACCATAGTCTAAGAACTCTACGGGGCACGATATGGCTGAGAAGTCTGTGGAGGTGCACCCCTGCCAAGTCTAGGGCAATCCCTGACCATATGGCATGTGTCACCACACTCAAAACATGCTCTAGGAGGACGTGGTGGTTATGACTGGCTCGGGCCAGGTCTGCTGGACTGACCTCTGAAAGCACCCCGCGCAGGAGGAGCGCAAGAAACCGGAGGTTCATAATATGGCTCATGAGGCCTAGGAGGAGCTGGAGCACTACTGGCTGCTGGAAGAGCTGAATGAATGGGGCGGCTCATATAACCCCTACCATGACGACCTGCAACTGGGGTATGGGCACCAAAATAATGGCCCAACTCTCGAGACCTTTTGGTCTTCCTCTCCTCTTTCTCTCTAGAATGCATACCCTCAATCCTCCTAGAAATGCTCACCACCTAATAATAAGAAATATCCATCTCTAACTCACGAGACATGCTAGATCTGATGTTGGGAACAAGACCCCCAATAAACCGGTGAACTCTCTCGCGAACAGTAGAAACTAGGGCTGGTGCATGCCTAGCCAAACTGGCGTAACAGACATCATACTCTGAAACAGTCATAGCACCCTGGCGCAAATGCTCAAACTCTGCGAGCCATGCGTCCCTGAGGCTCTGAGGAACATACTCCCTTAGGAACAGATCTGAAAATTGAGCTCAAGTCAGTAAAGCAGCCTCATCTAGACTGTCTAACTCATAGGTGCGCCACCACTCATAGGCAGCTCCTCGAAGCTGGAAGGTGGTGAAAGAAACTCCGCTCGATCCTGAGATACCCATGGTACGGAGAATACAGTTGTCGACGCCCCTTTTTTCTCTAACCGTGGGGTCAGAAATCGGGTATACGACGTTGGGAAGGACAACTCAATTCCCTTTCGAAAATTGGGTTTAGTAGTTGAAGAGTCGCCACCTAATGATTATAATACATTAGGACCCTTTTTAGAAGAGTTTGAGTTGGAAAGCCAGAGTTCGGGTAAGGGCTAGAAATTATCTCGAGGGGAAGGTGTTAGACACCCCTCAAGATCCACTAGTGTGGTTCCCGGCCATGTTCCAATTGTGACTTTACAAGTAAACAATCAAGGCTCAAATAAGGATTCACATATAACATTGCAATCAGGTTGAAAACTTTCGAAGGTAAGTAGAGAGGGAAGAAATTTTAAAAAAGAGATTTGAATAATTTTACAAGAAAAGATGAAAGCAAATAAAGGGAGGGGGTCCTAGGTTTATAATTAATATGGATCACATCAATGCAATATCCAGCAATCACTCCTCAGAAGAGGGGTCGCACGTGATATTAGCGCACCGGTCATCATATCCATATTATATCCTTCCCACCCCATTAAGGTATTAAAGCACGGAAAGTTTTGTTACTTATTGCATGCTAGTACCCGTCTCACTTCTATCAGTCCCGGAGGCATTTAGGACTACTAATCCTAAAAGGAAAGGGATTTAGGGCCTTTTGAGAGTTTCAAAGGACAAAATACTAAGGCGTCAATCAAAACACATAATACAAGTAAAAGTGGAGGAAAATAAGCAAGTAAGGCTCAAGTAAACCTCCTTAAATTAGATAATCCATAGAGTTTAGCATGTCTCACATGTACTGGTTTGGTCTTTAAAATTAAAGCGATAAACGGACTGATTTAACTCATATTTTTAGACATGAAGTCCGTATGAGGCTTACTCGAATGCAGTCATCAAAGACCGAACCACTTAGCTATGTGTTGGACATAACTAACGATTTCGAAAAGCAGACTGATTATAAAGAGTTATCAGATAAGTATAAAGAAGTGAATTCAGATTGATTTGAAAAATATTTGTCAAGTTATCAGGAAAGCAGTAAGTTTCTAGAAAATATGCACTGATTTGAGAATATTTATCAAGAAGGAAAAAAGATGCACTGGTTTGGTTGCAAGAAAAGTTTTAAGGGTTCAGAAAACGTGCAGAAAGTCGCTTGTTTTAGCAAAAAAGGGGCAGTACTGTTTTAAACGAGTGAAACAATTCCGATTTGAAGTTCCTATAGGCATGATCTCTACAAGTTACTGATTTTAATACATTTCAAACGTTAACAGCCTTACAAACATGGTATCTATATATTGTCTTATCGTTAAACCTAACGGTTTGCCTAATATCATTATAAATGCAGAAATGTAAATCCCTATAGGCATGGTATCTATATGCATAGTTGCAGAAATCAGAAAGTTAGATCCTATAAGCATGGTTTCTACTTGTGAGATTGCATAGATCAAAAAATTAAATCCTATAGGCATGATCTCTACCCTTTGTGCATAAAGTAACCCCTCACTTTTCACTAAATCCCCATGAGTTTATACAAATTATTACATGCCAATAAAAATAAGACAGAAATTAAAAGTACATCAGAAATCACAGCTACATCCGAGCAGCCTAATTCAGACTTAGTGTCTAACAATATGAGATTGAACCATTTCCAAAATCCAGATTTCCAAAGCCTTCTCTTATCTGGGGTGTTTCAGAGATCCAAGGAGTTTCAGGAACTCTATGGAGTGCTTACACCCAAAATTTTAATTAGAAAGAGTTATAGTGCAGTGTGGAAGGGCCAACCCCCAGGTGTCCAAGTTCAGAGGGAGATCATGGATCCTAAAGCAAGGTTCACAAGAGAGGGGCAGAACTTAAGTTCTAGGAGTGAGTGCAAGTGCAGTAGAGGGGGAAGGGAATCAGAGAGAGACAGGGCAAGCTAGTGGTCATGCCCAGCAATTGGGATGTTGGCACACCCCTAGCCAGGCCTGTTCAGCCAACACAGAATAGCACAGACCTATGGAAGGTCAGACTATGTTCTGGACAGTGATTAGGGCACTGCCAGGCCAAAGTCTCAGGCTCAGAATACACATAAAGGGAAAGGGGAATGGGAATTGAAAGAGTTTAGGACTCAAGAAGCCCAGCCCATACACATGAACAACAATGTCAAGTGTTGTCATGCTTTCTAGACCATAACTCAACATACAAAGGGAATTGGGGGTGGGAGTTCATGTAAGCACAAAGAAAAGAAAAGTAAGTAAACTTGCAGAAATTACAGCATCGAAACAGTAAGACAAACAGAGAAGAGGTTGAGGAATAAACATGTAGTGGAGAGGCAGAATGTAAACAAAGAGAGGCATACCGGTAAAAGAGCAAGAGCAGGATGCAAAGACAAAGTAATAGCAGTATATTAGCCTTGACTTTCAGCCGGCTAATAATAAATAGGAATAGAGAACAGCAGTAGAGAAAAGAGCAAGATGGAATGCAGGTTTTTGAAAGTAGTAGTAGTGTGTAAGAGTATGCAATTCGAAGTGTGTTGTAAAAGTATTGAATCGTCAGTGAGTTAAAAAATGCAGAAGGGTAGTCCATTTTATAGTGCAGAGAAGCAAGTAAGAAAGGTAAGAAAATAGTTTACAATCAATCACATAGAATTTCCCTTCAGTTAAGGGATTTGATCTCAAACGGGTTAGAAGATAATTAAGGAAAGAATTTTGATTAAAGCCTTTTCAAAGTAGCACAAAAGGGATAAATACATAAAGGCTATTTAAGGACAGGGTCTTGACAGTACATGGCTGTAATATTTAAGGAAAGAAAATCAATTAATAGCCAAGAAATCAGAATTACAAGCTCAATTCGAATGAACCAAGTCAAGAAAAGGTAAAGGAGGTTCAATCAAAGAAAATTAGTGACAATCAATCAAACCCCATTAGAGGATTTCAGAATCAATCAATGAGTTAGTAAAAACCTTTGAAAGTAGAGTTATCATATATAAAACACACAAATATGTGAATCAAGAAGAGGCTGTCAAATTATTTAGAAGAGGGTTTAATTGAAGAGAAGTCCAGAATCATAAGCAACGAGATACAGGTTCAATTTGTAGACTCATAGCGAGTCTGAGAGTTCAGGGTCCCAAAGTGGAGCCTCGACTCGAACACAAAAAAAAAATCAAAATCGTCAAAGGAAACCCCCAAATCCTAGGGTTTCAAAATTGAATCAGACATGAAAGTAAGAAAGCAAGTCATTGAAACAGGGATGATAGCAGGTTTGAAACGCAAAGCAAGAAAGCCGATTTAAGAGCATAAAAGAACATGTTTTAGAAAAGTCGGGGCTTAAGCAAGTTCAGAAGAGAAGAGAGGATACGAACTTAAACAAAAGTAGATGAAACATGCTTAGCAAGAACACAAACAGAGTCCAGTAAAGCAAAAAATCAAAGAACTCAACGATAATCATATATAGTAAAAGAGTAAGGAAAACATAACACGGATTAACATGTGAGTGTTGGAGTAACGTGTGTAGTAGAAAAAGAAAGTGGAAGAATAGTACAAGCGTAGTAAAAGAGGTCATACGAGACTAACACAGACAAACACACGTAAAGAAAGAACAGAAAGAATCAGAAAGATGCTTTTTTAAAAAAAAAACTTTCAGAAACTCTAAATCGAAGGTAAACGATTTTAAAAAGAAAATCTGGGGAAAAGCCTTTAAAATGTCAAATAAAGCATAGATACAACATAGATCTAAGCAGACAAACAGAGAAAGAACCTCAAATAACTTAGGGTTTCAGAGAAACCCTAGAAATGAGAAAGGCTTGGAAACAAGTCCGATCTAAGTCGGAAAGGTCAAGAATCAGTCTCCTGAGTCTTGAATATGCCGGAGCATGGACGGAGATGGCCGGAATCTTCGAATCGGTGAAGTTTTGGCCTCGAACCTTCGAGCATCAGGCATACAAGAGCCGGAAGAGGTGAATATAGGTTGTCCATGGCCTGAGAAGCCATGGATTCCGGTGAAAACATGGTGGAACAAGGTGGGAAGAGGCTAGGGTTTCGAAGAGCCTTGAGAGAATCTGAGAGCATTTGGGATTCAAAGGCGGCAGATCAGGTGGAAAATGAAGGAATTAGGGTAGGTTGTTTGGTTTAATTATGGAAGGGTGGGTTATGGCCGTTGATCTTGAATGATCAACGATCCATATTTGGAAGGGTAGGTGGGAATCGGGTAGGGTCATTTAGATTGGGTTATGGGTTGGGTCAGGTAAAAAGTGGGTCGGTCTGGTTGGGGTTGGGGTTGGGTCAAATGGTGGTTAAAATTGAAATATAAAAGGGGCTGTAATTGAAATAAATGAGGCTAAATGTTAAACAGCCATTTCTTCCCTTTTTATTTTATATAAAATAATTAAAAAGATTTTTAAAACAAATTAAAAGCATTGAACTAATTAATAAGGTATAAGTATTAATTTAAAAATACTGGAAATAATTTAGTAATAATAAAATGTTGTTAATTGTAAAATAGGCTATAATTGCAATTACATGCAATTTAGCTTTTAAATATCAAATAAATTTGTAAAAATATGCAAAAAATCACCTTAATTATATTTTGGTGTAAATGAAAAGTAAATAAATTATTCACAAAAATAATAATTTCGGGAATAATTATTGAATTTTGCACTACTAAAATAGACAATAAATTGGTTTTGAAAGTCTTTAGAAATTTGGGAAAAATACCAAAACACTTGGGCATGCTTATGTATGCACATATATGTTATTTTGAAAGTATTTTGAGTGTAAAAAAATACTTAGGAAAAAATTGGGTATCAACAACGGTAACACTCATCAAGGAATCCCAGAGCATCCTCTGATGCTAGAACACTGAATATAGGAGGCTTGTACTTCTTGAACCTCTCAAGCCTCAACTGCTCATCCTCGAAAGCAGCTTCCCTGTCCTCGGGCTAAGCTGGCACTGCAGGCGGTACATGAATAATCTCAGGGACCTGCTCAACTTGCACTCACTGCTCAGGAGTGCGGGCGGTAGGAGTTTGTGCTCCTCCCCCGGCCTGAGATGTAGTTGCAGCAAGGGAAAACAATCCTGCCTGAGCCAAAGTGGTGTACATGCTCATGAACTGTGCCAAAGTCTCCTGAAGAGCTGGAGTGGTAGTAACAGTAGGCGTGTCAGGTGCCTGGACTCCGTTTGAATCCGCTGGTGGTACCTCTGCGATAGCTCGCGCAGGTGCTTTGGATGCACCACGTGCGCGTCCTCGGCCTCTACCCCGATCTCGGACTCTAACAGCTGCAGTAGGGGGCGTGGGTGCCTGATCATATCGGGTAGCACGTGTCCTCCCCATCTGTGAGAGAATAAAAGACAGAAGTTTAGAATGGTGATGTCAAAATATCGCATGACAAGGAAATCATATGAAGTGGAATTTTCCTAACAGTTACATAGCCTCTTGTAGATAAGTACAAACGTCTTCGTACCGATCAGCGAGACTCTAATAAACCGGCTTGTGATCCATGATTCCTATGAACCTAGAGCTCTGATACCAACTTGTCACGACCACAGTTCGCCCTCCGTGAACCCTCGTAATGGCACCTAGTCTCTACGACTAGGTAAGCCTAATTTGCAGAAGAAAAACCAAAAATTGCGGGAGTAAACAATTTAAAACAGAATAAAGCAGTAACAGTGTTTAAATATGTCGCTCGGCATACACCATGTTTAACTATTAATACCAAATATAAATCCAAGACCCGAAAACCTATGAATCACAAGCTAAGAAAGAAATACTACATAGCTCTAACTCCGGAATTTCTAATAAAGAACAGAAAAGTACAGAAGGGCTAAATACTAAAGGCAGGAATGGAAAGGGACTCCTTGGTCTGCGGACGCGGCAGATGTACCTCGGAGTCTCTAAGAAGTCGCCTCCCACAACGATAGTAGGCTTGATCAGCGGTACCTGGATCTGCACATGAAAAACATGCGCAGAAGGGGCATGAGTACACCACAGCGGTACTCAGTAAGTGTCAAGCCTAACCTCGGTTGGGTAGTGACGAGGAAGTTAGGGCCCTACTGAGATTAAATAAAATATAAAGGTTAACAGTATAGAACAGAACAATATAAATGCGTACAACAGCAAAATAACACAGGGTGAACAGAACATCAACAATTATACAGAACAAGGTAAACATGGAAAGGAAATACAACTCAGCACCGATAGTAATGATCGAGGATCTACAAGGATACCGTCCTGTAGTCCCATCTTTACTTGTCCAGTGGATCTCTCGTGATACCGTCCCGTAGTCCATCATATATATATATATATATTCGAAGGATCTCCTGGGATAATGTCCCGTAGTCCAACTCATAGTGCGTGGGGATCTACCGAAATCCCGTTCCATAGTCCTAAATGCAAATTCCCAGTACTGGGGGAATCTACCGGGTGCATTCTCGTAGTTCCATATAACTGTATAAGGGGATCTACCGGGAATCTAACCCGTATCCCCAAAGTAAATATGTAGGGGGATCTATCGGGAATCTAACCCGTAGTCCCAAAGTAAATATGCAGGGGGGCCTATCGGGAATCTAACCCATAGTCCCAAAGTAAACAGACATGGGGAGAGCTACCGGAATCCCACATCCGTAGTCCCAATGTAAATACGCAGCAACAACAAGAAGATATTCAGAAATGAAATTTCATATCAAGGAAACAAGTAATTCTAGCCTAACATGTTTCACGTAGTGCAATCAAGGCAATTTAAGCAAATAAGCAATTTAAGTCAACTAAACATGCTTTCTACCTAACAACATGCTAAATTTTTTTCAAGTATAATAAAGCGGAAAATAAAACATGCTAATAAATACTTTAAGAAAAACCGGATTTCCAACAATTTGCACAAGTACGCGCTCGTCACCTCACGCACAAGGCAATTCAGTTACCAAATATATCAATCCTAAGGGGAAGGTCCCCCACACAAGGTTAGACAAGACATTTACCTCGAACCAGCTCAAAATTAACTAGAAAACACACTTTTGCCACGGGTATCCAACACCAAGTGGCCCAAATCTATTCAATTCCATTTCATAATGTAAATAATACTTCAAGAAGCTGATTCTGCAATAAAATTCTAAGCTAATACGCGAAATTATATAAAATGACCAAAACGCCCCTCGGTCCCACGTCTCAGAATCGGGTGAAATTTATATTTTCAGAAACCTCATACTCTCACGAGTCCAACCAGAAACCTCATACTCTCACGAGTCCAACCATACTAAATTATCCAAATCCGATGTCAAATGCCCCATCAAAACCCAATAATTCTGCCTAAGAAGTTTATCCAATTTTTCCAACAAATTCGAAATTTAAAGGCTAGATTTAAGTTAGGAATCATGGAAATTGATCTAAGTTGGGTAGAGATCACTTACCCAAGTTACCCAGGTGCAAAAGTCTTCAATGTTCGCCCCTCCCGAGCTCCCAAATTCGAAAATGTGAAAATAGGCTGAAACCCTCGAATTGGGATTTTAAGAAATCTGCCCAGGTATTTTGTGCCTCGCGATCGCGAGAAGTGGTGTGCGATTGCGAAGAGTAAAAATGAAGGGCTCCTGAAATGGCCTACGCGAATGCGAGACGGTGCACATGATCGTGTAAGAGGAAAAGATGGCCTGACGCGATCGCGGTTGAAGACACACGA
This sequence comes from Nicotiana sylvestris, assembly GCF_000393655.2. NCBI lineage: Eukaryota > Viridiplantae > Streptophyta > Magnoliopsida > Solanales > Solanaceae > Nicotiana > Nicotiana sylvestris. The sequence continues at coordinate 179,633,111 of NC_091065.1, forward strand.
ACGCAAAGTGGAAAAGGGACTACTGAGCCACTGGCTCATGTTTCTACTACGCGAACGCGAAGTGGTAATTGCAATCGCGAAAGAGGAAGGGGCAGTGCTATGTGATCGCGAGACAAGTCATGCGATCGCGAAGAAGAAATTGGGCCCCCTACGTAATTACACTACGTGATCGCGAATGGATGGCTGTGATCGCGATGAAGAAAAGTCTGCAACACCTAAACCTGAATTTCTGCAACTTTTTAACAACTCAAATGACCCGTTGAGCATCCGAAACACATCCGAGGCCCCCGGGACCTCAACCAAACCTACAAACATATCCCATAACATCATTCAAACTTGTTCCAACCTTCGGAACGCCATAAACAACATCAAAATACCTATTTTTCGTCAAATTCAAGCTTAAAATTTTTAAAAACTCTATAAACACATTTTCGATCAAAAAGTCTACTAAACCTCGTCCGAATGACCTGAAACTTTGCACGCACACCCAAAATGACATAACGGAACTGCTGCAACACTCGGAATTCCATTCTGACCCTCAGATGAAAATCTCACTATCGAACCAGAAACTTCCAAAATTACAACTTTCGGCATTTCAAGCCTAAATTAGCTACGGACCTCCAAAACACATTCCGAACACGCCCCTAACCCCAAAATCACCCAACGGAGCTAACGGAATCATCGAATTTCCATTCCGATTCCGTCTTCACACTGTTCTGACTACGGTCAATTTTCCACATTTAAGCTCTTATTTAGGGACTAAGTGTCCCAAAACTCCTCAAAACCCAAAACCGAACATCCCGGCAAATCACATTAGTAGAAATAAACTTGGGAAAAGCAGTTAATAGGGGATCAGGGCATTAATTCTTAAGACGATCGGCCAGGTCGTCAGATCCTCCTACACTTAAACATTCATTCGTTTTCGAACGAGCATAGAGACATACCTGAAGTAGTGAAAAGATGAGGGTAACAGCTGCGCATATCCTACTCGGTCTACCAGGTTGCCTCCTCCACTGGCTAACCCCACCACTGAACCTTTACTGATGCAATGTTTTTTGACCTTAGCTTTCTGACCTGCCTGTCCAATATAGCCACTGGCTCCTCAAGATAGGATAGATCCTTGTCCAACTGGACAAAACTAAAATCCAACACGTGCGACGGATCACCGTGATACCTCCGGAGCATCGAAACATGAAATATCGGATGAACTCTGGTCAAGCTGAGAGGTAAGGCAAGCTCATAAGCAACCTCACCAACTCGCCTCAATATCTCAAAAGGGCCAATAAATCTCGGACTCAACTTTCCTTTCTTCCCAAATCTCATGACGCCTTTCATAGGCGAAACCCGAAGCAGAACCCGCTCTCCAACCATATAGGAAACATCACGAACCTTCCGGTTCGCGTAACTCTTACGTCTGGATTGGGCTGTACGGAGTCTATCCTGAATCACATTAACCTTCTCCAAAGCATCCTTAACCAAGTCTGTGCCCAATAGTCTGGCCTCACCTGGCTCAAACCAACCCACCGGTGATCTGCACCGCCTACCATATAAAGCCTCATATGGTGTCATCTGAATGCTGGACTGATAACTGTTGTTGTAAGCAAACTCTGCCAATGGCAAGAACTGATCTCAAGACCCTTCAAACTCAATCACACATGCACAGAGCATATCCTCAAGAATCTGAATAGTGCGCTGGGACTGTCCGTCCGTCTGAGGGTGAAATGTTGTACTCAACTCTACCTAAGTACCTAACTCATATTGAACGGCTCTCCAGAATCGTGATGTGAACTGGGTAACTCTATTTGAAATGATGGAAACTGAATACCATGCAGACGAACAATCTCTCGGATATAAATCTCCGCCAACCGCTCCGAGGAATAAGTAGTACACACAAGAATAAAATGAGCGGATTTGGTCAGCCAATCCACAATCACCCAAATGGCATCAAACTTCCTCAAAGTCTGTGGGAGCCCAACTACAAAGTCCATTATGATCCGCACCCACTTCCACTCTGGAATCTCTATATCCTGAAGCAACCCACCCGGTCTCTGGTGCTCATACTTCACCTGCTGACAGTTGAGACACCGAGCTACGAATCCAACTATATCTTTCTTCATCTGCCTCCACCAATAGTATTGCCGCAACTCCTAATACATCTTTGCGGCACCCGGATGAATGGAATACCGTGAGCTATGGGCCTCCTCTAGAATCAACTCCCGAAGCCCATCAACATTGGGTACACAAATCCGACCATGCATCCTCAATACCCCATCATCACCAATAGTTACATCTCTGGCATCACTGTGCTGAACCTTGTCCTTGAGGACAAGCAAATTAGGGTTATCATACTGCTGCTCCCTAATACGATCAAATAAGGAAGAGCGAGAAACCACGCAAGCTAGAACCCGTTTGGGCTCTGAAAGATCCAATCTCACAAACTGGCTGGCTAAGGCTTGAATATCCACCGCCATAAGCCTCTTTGATGCTGGTAAATAAGCCAAACTCCCCAAACTCTCTGCCTTTCGGCTCAAAGCATCGGTCACCACGTTGGCCTTTCCCGGATGGTACAATATAGTGATATCATAATCCTTAAGCAACTCCAACCATCTCCGCTGCCTCAAGTTAAGATCCTTTTGCTTGAACAAATGCTGAAGACTATGATGATCAGTGAATACCTCACAAGATACGCCATACAAGTAATGCCTTCAAATCTTCAATGTGTGAACTATGGCAGCCAACTCCAAATCACGAACGGGGTAGTTCTTCTCACGGGGCTTCAACTGACGAGAAGCATAAGCAATAACTCTACTATCCTGCATCAATACACAACCAATCCCAACTCTCGAAGCTTCACAATACATGATATATGAACCTGAAGCTGATAGCAAAACCAACACTGGAGTTGTGGTCAAAACTGTCTTGAGCTTCTGAAAGCTCTCCTTACACTCGTCCGACCATACAAATGAAATACCCTTCTGAGTCAACTTGGTCAAGGGTGATGCGATAGATGAGAATCCCTGAACAAACCGACAATAATAGCTTGTCAACCCGAGAAAGCTATGAATCTCTATGGCTGAGGACGGTCTGGACAACTCTGCACGACCTCTACCTTCTTCGGATCCACCTGAATACCCTCCCTCGATACCACGTGGCCTAAGAATGCCACTGAATCCAACCAAAACTCACATTTCGAGAACTTAGCATATAACTTGTTCTCTCTCAGAGTCTGAAGCACGGTCCTTAGGTATTGCTCATGATCTTCCTGACTCCGGGAGTACACCAGAATATCATCAATAAAAACAATGACGAACGAGTCATGATACGGTCGAAACACACTGTGCATCAAATGCATAAAGGCTGCTAGGGAATTGGTCAGGACAAATGACATAACGAGGAACTTGTAATGACCATAACGAGTCCTAAAAGCAGTCTTCGGGATATCTGGCTCCCAAATCTTCAATTGATGATAACCTCAGCGCTAATCAATCTTAGAAAAAACTCGTGCACCCTAAGGTTGGTCAAACAGATCATCAATGCGAGGCAAATGATAATGGTTCTTCATTGTAACCTTGTTCAACTGGAGATAATCGATACACATACGCATAGAACCATCCTTTTTCTTCACAAACAAGACAAGAGCACCCCAAGGTGAAACACTAGGTTGAATAAAACCCTTATCAAGCAATTCCTGTAACTGATCATTTAACTCCTTCAACTTAGGAAGAGCCATACGATACGGAGGAATAGAAATGGGTTGGGTGCTCGGCAATAGATCAATGCCAAAATCAATATCTCTATCAGGCGGCATGCCTGGAAGATCAGCTGGAAACAATCGGAAAATCCCGTACTACTGGAACTGAATCAACTGAAGGGGTATCAAAACTGACATCTCTCACATAAGCTAAATACGCGTCACACCCCTTCTCAACCATACGCTGAGCTTTAAGAAAAGAAATAACTCTACTGGGAGTGTAATCTAAAGTACCCCTCCACTCAACACGCGATACACCTGGCATAGCCAACGTCACGGTTTTAGAGTGACAATCAAGAATAGCATAATGGGGAGACAACCAGTCCATGGCCAATATAATATCGAAGTCAACCATACTAGGTAACAATAAATCGACTATGGTCTCAAAACCACTAAGATAAACCAAATACGACCGATAAACGCGGTCCACAACAAGAGAATCTCACATAGGAGTAGAAACATAAACAAGGGAACTCAAAGAATTCCGAGATACACCCAAATTTGGAGCAAAATAAGAAGACACATAAGAGTAAGTAGATCCTGGATCGAATAGAACCGATGCATCTTTGTGACAAACCAATATAATACTTGTGATGACAGAATCAGAGGCAATAGCCTCTGTACGGGCAGGAAAGGAATAGTATCTTGCATGGCCTCCCCCTCTAGGGCGACCTATACCTCCCCGACCTCCACCTCTAGCTGGATGAGCAGGTGGGGTAGCAACTGGAGCTGTAACCATAGCCTGAGAACTCTGCGGGGCACGCTGTGGCTGAGAAGTTTGTGGAGGTGCACCCCTCCCAAGTCTGGGCAATCCCTGACCATATGGCATATGTCACCACACTCAAAACAATCTCTAGTAAGACGTGGTGGTTGTGACTGGCTCGGGCCAGGTCTGCTCGACTGACCTATGAAAGCACCCCGTGTAGGAGGCACGCTAGAAACCGGAGGTGCATAATATGGCTCATGAGGCCTAGGAGGAGTTGGAGCACTGCTGGCTGCTGGAAGAGCTGAATGAACGGGGCGGCTCATATAACCCCTAACATGACGACCTGCAGTTGGGGTATGGGCACCAGAATAATGGCCCGACTCTCGAGACCTCTTGGCCTCCCTCTACTCTTTCTCCCTAGCATGCATACCTCCAAACCTCCCAGCAATGCTCACCACCTGATGATAAGAAATATCCATCTCCAACTCACGAGCCATGCTAGATCTGATGCTGGGAATAAGACCCTCAATAAACCGGCAAACTCTCTCGCGAACAGTAGAAACCAGGGATGGTGCATGCCTAGCCAAATAGTGTAACAGACATCATACTCTAAAACAATCATAGCACCCTGGTGCAAATGCTCAAACTCTGCGCGCCATGCGTCCCTGAGGCTTTGAGGAACATACTCCCTCAGGAACAGATCTGAAAACTGAGCCCAAGTCAGTGAAGCAGCCTCATCTGGACTGTCTAACGCATAGGTGCGCCACCACTCATAGGTGGCTCCTCGAAGCTGGAAGGTGGTGAAAGAAACTCCGCTCGATCCTGAGATACCCATGGTACGGAGAATGCGGTAACACTCATCAAGGAATCCTAGAGAATCCTTCGATGCTAGACCACTGAATATAGGAGGCTTGTACTTCTTGAACCTCTCAAGCCTCAACTGCTCATCCTCGAAAGCAGCTGCCCTGTCCTCGGGCTGAGATGGCACTGCAGGGGGTACAAGAATAATCTCAGGGACCTGCTCAACATGAACTCGCTGCTCAGGAGTGTGGGCGGCGAGAGTCTGTCCTCCTCCCCCGGCCTGAGATGTAGCTGCAGCAAGGGGAAGCTAGAGTAGTAGTAGCAGTAGGTATGTCAGGTGCCTGGACTCCGTCTAAATCTGCTGGTGGTACCTTGGCGGCAGCTCACGCAGGTGCTCTGGCTGCACCACGTGCGCGTCCTCGGCCTATACCCCGGCCCCGGCCTCTGACGGCTGCAGTAGGGGGCGCGGGTGCCTGATCATCTTGAGTAGCACGTGTCCTCACCATCTGTGAGAGAATAGAAGACAAAAGTTTAGAATGGTGATGTCAAAATATCGCACGACAAGGAAATCAAATGAAGTGGAATTTTCCTAACAGTTGCATAGCCTCTCGTAGATAAGTACAGACATCTCCGTACCGATCTGCGAGACTCTAATAAACCTGCTTGTGATCCATGACTCCTATGAACCTAGAGCTCTGATACCAACTTGTCACGACCATGGTTCGCCCTCTGTGAACCCTCGTGACGGCACCTAGTCTCTACGACTAGGTAAGCCTAATTTGCGAAAGAAAAACCAAAATTTGCAGGAGTAAACAATTTAAAACAGAATAAAGCAGTAACAGTGTTTAAATGTGCTGCTCGGCATACACCATGTTTAACACTTAATACCAAACATAAATCCAAGACCCGGAAACCCATGAATCACAAGCTAAAAAAGAAATACTACATAGCTCTAACTCTGAAATTTCTAATAAAGAACAGAAAAGTATAGAAGGGCTAAATACTAAAGGCAGGAATAGAAAGGGACTCCTTGGTCTGCGGACGCGACAGATGTACCTCGGAGTCTCTAATAAGGCGCCTCCCTCAATGATAGTAGGCCTGATCGGCGGTACTTGGATCTGCACATGAAAAACATACGCAGAAGGGGCATGAGTACACCACAGTGGTACTCAGTAAATGCCAAGCCTAACCTCGGTTGGGTAGTGACGAGGAAGGTTAGGGCCCTACTGAGATTAAATAAAATATAAAGGTTAACAGTATAGAACGGAACAGTATAAATGAGTACAACAGCAAAATAACACAGGGTGAACAGAACATCAACAATTATACAGAACAAGGTAAACATGGAAAGGAAATACAACTCAGCACCGATAGTAACGATCGGGGATCTCCCAAGATACCGTCCTGTAGTCCCATCTTTACTTGTCCAGTGGATCTCCCGGGATACCGTCCCGTAATCCATCATATATATATATATCCGAAAGATCTCCCGGGATACCGTCCTGTATTCTAACTTATAGTGCTCGAGGATCTATCGGAATCCCGTTTCGTAGTCCCAAATGTAAATACCCAATACTGGGGGAATCTACCGGGTGCATTCCCGTAGTTCCATATAACTGTGTAGGGGGATCTACCGGGAATCTAACCCGTATCCCCAAAGTAAATATGCAGGAGGATCTACCGGGAATCTAACCCGTAGTCCCAAAGTAAATATGCAGGGGGATCTACCGGGAATCTAACTCGTAGTCCCAAAGTAAACAGACATGGGGGAGTTACCGAAATCTCACATTTGTAGTCCCAATGTAAATACGCAGCAACAACAAGAAGATATTCAAAAATAAAATTTCATATCAAGGAAACAAGTAATTCTAGCCTAACATGCTTCACGTAGTGCAATCAAGGCAATTTAAGCGAATAGGCAATTTAAGTCAACTAAACATGCTTTCTAACTAACAACATGCTAAAAAATTTCAAGTATAATAAAACGGAAAAGGAAACATGCTAATAAATACTTTAAGAAAAATAGGATTTCCAACAATTTGCCCTAGTACGCGTTCGTCACCTCACGCACAAGGGAATTCAGTTACCAAACATATAAATCCTAAGGGGAAGGTCCCCCACACAAGGTTAGACAAGCCACTTACCTCGAACCAGCTCAAAATCAACTAGAACCCATGCTTTTTCCATGAGTATCCGACTCCAAATGGCCCAAATTTATTCAATTCCATTTCATAATGTAAATAATACTTCAAGAAGCTGATTCTACAATAAAATTCTAAGCTAATATGCGAAATTATGTAAAATAACCAAAACTCCCCACGGTCCCACATCTCGGAATTGAGTGAAATTTATATTTTTAGAAACCTCGTACTCTTACGAGTCCAACCATACTAAAATTATCTAAATCCGATGTCAAATGCCCTATTAAAACCCAATAATTCGGCCTAAGAAGTTTATCCAATTTTTCCAACAAATTCGAAATTTAAAGGCTAGATTTAAGTTAGGAATCATGGAAATTGATCTAAGTTGGGTAGAGATCACTTACCCAAGTTACCCAGGTGCAAAAGTCTTCAAAAATTGCCCCTCCCGAGCTCCCAAATTCAAAAATGTTAAAATAGGCTTAAACACTCGAATTGGGATTTTAAAAAATCTGCCCAGGTATTTTGTGCATCGCGGTCGCGAGAAGTGGTGCGCGAACGCGAAGAGTAAAAATGAAGGGCTCCTGAAATGGCCTACGTGAATGCGACACAGTGCACGCGATCATGTAAGAGGAAAAGATGGCCTTACGCGATCGCGGTTGAAGACACGCGAACACGAAGTGGAAAAGGGACTATTGAGCCACCGACTCATGTTTTTACTATGCGAACGCGAAGTGGTAATTGCTGTAAGCACGTGATTTTTGCTTCACGGGAATTACTCCAAAAGAAAAAGGAAATCAAAAATATATGCATAAGTGTTTCTTGTCGTTGGTAGATTTTTATTAAATGTTAATTTGTGGGTGTATAATTTTACTTTGTTTTATTTAGGAGCTTTTGTTTAAATTAAAGTAGAAAAGCAAAGGAAAATGAGGATACTCGGATTGGGCCCAGAAATTAAAACAACAGGCCCAAACCACCTGTCTACTATCCAGTCCAAACCAGGTCTGCCCAGGCACATCCCCAAAACGACGCCACATAAGGCGTCTGATCTGAGCCGTTCAGTCACACTCATCCAACAGTCCACACTCACACCCATAACCCGACCTGTTTGCTCGGGTCAACCCAACCCCTCACTCAAACCAAACGACCCCATTTCTATACCAAACGACCCCGTCCCGTCCCTCACCAGTGGATCCAAGCCATTGAGATCATCTGATCTAACGGCCCAGATCAAATTTCCCCTTCCGTATATAAACCCTCCATCACACCCCACGCCCCCTATCCAAACCACACCCCCCCTCACCTCCTGTTCATCATCGTCTCTCAAGAGACGAACCCTTGCCAAACCCTAGCCGCCACCCTTCACCTTCACCGTAAAGCCGGCGGCAAGGACGCCGGTGACCACCCCCTTAACACCCCTGATGCACCTCACCACCCCAAACCCAAATCTGTTACCCCCTGGCCTCGAATCAGCCCCCTTCATCTCGAATCTTGATTTGAAGATTCGAGACCAAACCCGGATCTACACCAAACCATCCCAAATTCACCCTAGTCACTCCCCTAACATCCCTCATACCCTAATCAGCTTTGGTTCCGGTCAAATATAAGCAGAACTCTTCGAATCCCAAATCTGAGTTCAAGAACCCTAAAAACCAAACCTGTTTCGTTTTGAGGTAAGTTTCCGGTGTAATCGTCTTTTCTTTCCTTTTGTTTAGGTGTTATGCATATGTTCGTGGATTTGTTCTGGATTTTTTATCATTATTCTGTCCATCTTCAAAGACCCTTTTGTTTAGTCGATTTCTTTTCTTAAGTGTTAATTGAGTGTTATAAGATGCCTATTCGCTTCGATTGATGTTGTCGACTAGTTAAGTTTCATAAACTACATGCTAAATGTCCCGAGTTTTGAAATAAATTGGTGCCCTGTTTAGTCTATGTTGTTAGTCGATTAATTGTTACGTATGATAGTTCGTATAGTCGACCTGAGTAACGTCGTCAAATAATTAAGTGTTGTAAAGTTCCATTGTTGTCCGAAAAATGCCTGAATCACTCAGTTTGTTTATGTTTTGAGTTTAGTTGATTAGAGACTAATTAGTATACGTTATAACTCGCAAAGTTGACTCGACACATGTTTGACGTTAGTTTCACAGTATTAAATAACAAACGACCTAACTCTTACTGGCTGATTTTGTTGAATAGTTGTGTTGGACTGATTATAGGTTGGTTTGTTAGCTGTGGGTGGGGGGGGGTTCGAACTAGTTCTCAAAGGGTCATAACTGGCAGATCCAATAGAATGAAAGGGTAGGGCAAAGCAGCATTGATCAAGGGTCTGTTGGGTAGCTTTGGTTGGGAAAAAACTAATTAAGTGTTCAGGATTAAGGGAGGCTATCAATTGTTTAATCAAATACTATTAATCTAGTATTAATGGGGACAAAACATAAGAGCATGGGAGTTAAAATGAATACTTAAATGAACCCATGACTCTTGATTAGAGCAATGGGTTAGGCATGGGGAACCAAATAACTTGCATCAAGAAGATGCTTAGGCATGGGAAATGAAGGGGATGGGCAGACCTTAGGCTGTGAAATTCTAGGCAGACCTTAGGGGTTCTCTTTCAGGTTATAAATAGAGCTATTTTTAACTAAGAAAGGGTGGACATTTTTTAGTCTTCAGAAAAGGAAAAACAGAAAGAAAATTTCAGAACATTGTAACCAAACACTGTCTGAAAACTGCATAAGAGATTAAGTTGGTCAAGCTGTCTTGGTCAAGTCAGTTACTCTAATTGAACTGCTTTTGCTCTTGCATTGAATATTCTGGTTTTCTCGGCTGTTTTACTACTTTGTGTCTGGGATTGTTTGCTTGGTGCTCGACCACCTGTGGGTTTCCTCATTGTTGAAACTGCTGTTGGTTGTCTGTGGACTATTGGTGACATTGTTGCTGATTGTTGTTGCTGTTGATTGTTGACTGCTGTTTACCTGCTGTTGCTGTGTTGTTGCATACTACTCAGCTGATCATTCTCCTTCTTCTTTTGTTTTCCTATACCAGGTACACGACTAATACTGTCAATGTAACTTGAAAGTTGAGCATGAATACAAAAGAGAAGAGTTGAAGATTGTTTATTTTTATATATAGCCTGTATATTGAATATCATGTGATGTATAATAGTTTACATTTTTTGTTTGGATACTGGAGTTAGCTCTCATACATAGTAAATGTCAATGTATGGTAACTTGATATCCTATTGTGTGTGTAGGCTGATAGATAAAAGGTTTGACAGTGTAGTAGGCTATAGCTCAGAAATTAGCTATGTTTGTGATTAGCATGTCCATTAATGCATGAAAACTATCCATCATTAGTTAATTTCCTTCCCTTTTGATAAACTGCCTTGTTATAACTGATAAACCACACCTTTAGAACAAAGAACACAAGTTTACGGTCTCAACCTCACAAAGGTCAAGCCCAAGTCGAAATGGACTAAGCAGGCCCTCATCAGAAAATCAGTGGCCCCGGCCTGGCCAATCCCGCATGAGCTGGGTTTGGGCCCATAAGATTCGATCGCTTGCCCGTGGGCGTGGCCCTGTTTCTGATTTTGTAAAAGCATTCGGAATCCTGCTATAAATAACCTGCAAGCATGTAATTAACTAGGGCTATTTCTGCTTTCAATTAGTAGAGACAAATGCGACAAGAAACGTAGCTACTATAGGATATCCTTTTAAAATAAAGACGAGATGATCCTCGACAAATAAAAACGCACAAGCTGTGGGGCCCTCGTTAAATGTATATATCGAAGCATTCAGTTTCCAGGGCAGGTCGTTTAGCAAATCTCACGGCCTTCCCAGAATAATAACGCGATAGTCTCTTTAGGTGCGTATTTAATAATGTTATCTCCTTAAACTCGGGTGCACATTTATGTGACCCAAATCCAAATCTCAGCGGAATCGAAATGTGTCTCTAATCACGGGTACATTGATTGTGGCGTGGTCCGAGATGCATTTCCATGACGTTGCAAATTATTTTTAATAATAAATGAGACGAGCCTGGACAAACAAAAATGTACAAGCTGCGGGGCCCTCTAAATGTATATATTGAAATACTTAGAATTCGGGACAGGCCATTTAGCGAATTTTACGGCCTTCTCCAAATAACAATATGCTAGTTGCTTTAGGCACACTTTTAATAATCTATTTTCCCTAACTCGGGTGCACATTTATGTGACCTAAATCCAAAATCTCAACCGAGTCAAGATATGTCAATAACCACGGGTGCATTGATGTAACGTGGTTCAAGATGTGTTTTCACAACGTTGCAAGTCCTATAAAAATAATAATTATTATGAAAGCAGTAAAAAGTTAAAATTTGTACATCAGTTCATATTTGTATAAAATCAGATTAATCAAGCCGAATATAACAGTTGAGCGACCGTGCTAGAACTACGGAACTCGGGAGTGCCTAACACCTTCTCCCGGGTTAACAGAATTCCTTATCCGGATTTCTGGTATGCAGACTGTAATATAGAGTCATTCTTTTCCTCGATTCGGGATTAAAATTGGTGACTTGGAACACCCTAAATCTCCCAAGTGGCGACTATAAAATAAATAAATAAATCCCGTTTCGATTGTCCTTTAATTGGAAAAACTCCCTTGTACCCTCTCGGGTATGTAAAAAGGAGGTGTGACAGCTCTGGCGACTCTGCTGGGGATCAATGCCCAGAACTACTGGTTCAGGGTTAGAAATTCGAGCTTAGATAAATTGTTATATTTGGTTTTACCTGATTCTATTACATGAGATATGCCTAATGTGCTAAATGATGCTTTACCGTTTTGATATTATCTGGACTGTATATATAAACTGTGCCGAAACCTCTCTCTCTCTCTCTCTTGAGGAGTGCACGCTGGTCGTGACTTCTTTCTGTTAGTGTCATATACCAAAATAGAACGAGGATTCAGAGGAGTTGCAAAACCGGATGGCCTTTTGGTTACCGGTACACAGCTCCCATCCTCGGCTCGAGTTGTCCGCTCGGGTAAGCCAGGTCTAGAACAAACACCTAGGTTTTAAACTTAGCATAACAAGGCCTCATGCCGGATCCCTAGTAGGAACGCTTATGTGCATCACGTTGCATTTGACTTAGGGGACTCAACACAGGGGTTGGGTCCGTCTAGGACTAGCAACCGAAAATGAAAGACCATCCTGCTACATCCTGTTTGCTTTATGCATTTACTTGTTTTAGACTTGCATGCTGATCGGCTTTTGAATATCGGGAATGTTGTGAAAGTGAAAAGAAGAAAAACAAAGAGAAATAACGGTTAGGGAATTAATTGTTTATTTTTGAAAAAAAAAACAATGCCCAAAAACGGATAAAACTCTGCCGAAATTTTGAAAATGTGTCTTATTAATTATTTTTTATTAAAAGCAAAAGAAAAATATAAAAAAAAAGAAGAAAAGAATCTTTGTTTTGTCTTATTTTCAAACAGAAGAGGAAAAATAGTTTGTCGTGAGAAATATGGTTTCCAAAATTTGGTTTATGTTTTCTGCCCGAACTACACCAGTTTGATTCTCGCAGGGTGTGAGATACGTAGGCAACCCCCATCGGGCCCAACTTACTTTTTCAAAAAAAAAATAATATAATCCAAAAGAACAAAAGTTTTGAAATAGTCAAGGTGACATCGTGCTTTTCAGAAACAACCGAATTTCGTTTTTTTTAAGGAAGGAAAGGTGTGTCAATTTGGTATTTGAGTCCAAAGAGTCTGGATCATTGCTTAATCACCCCCAATAAACATGCAGAATGAGCATAAGTCCAAGTTTGCCGGTAACAGTTAGGAGCAAAATCCCTCTGGAGTTGCGATTATGGTGGGAGGATTTGGAAAAGTCAGAGCAAGACAAGATCAAACTGCATCTGAGAGGCCTGACTAGTTTGTTGAATGTCAGGATTAGATGCGACATCATAAAGGCTTTGGTTACATTTTGGGACCCGGCCCACAACGTATTCCGCTTCTCAGATTTTGAACTCACCCCAACTTTAGAAGAAATAGCAGGTTACATGGACATCACTGAAGGTTTAAGGCACAAATATCTGATCGCTCCAAGAGCTGTGAATTCACACAAATTCATGGATCTACTGAAGATAAGCAAGGGAGTCCCGTACGCTGAGTTGGACAGGGATTTTTCTACCTTGCAATTCACATACCAGAGGTACGGGCACATAGGAGGATTCAATGATCCGGAAAGTGGTGTCTGCAGCAGAGGGAATCTAGCAAAGTGGAATTAACATAGGCGGTTCGCTTTCATGGTAGCATTCTTAGGCATTGTGGTGTTTCCCCGGAAAGATAGAAATATCAATCTGAAAGTGGCTGGAATCGTCAAGGTCCTGATTACCAACGATAAAAGCATCCTTGCTCCTATGGTAGTGTCGGAGATATACCGAGCCCTCACGGCTTGTAAAGCCGGGGCAGATTTCTTCGAAGGGTGCAATTTGTTATTACAAATGTGGATGATCGAACACTTATGTCGTCATCCTCAGTGTATGCGCTACATGTCTACAAACGAGGACTGCATCGAAGGTTATAACCTGAGGGTTTCAGGTCTCCGATTACCAGAAGGGTTTGAAGAATGGATATCCTATCTCCATGCCCTCACCGCAAGACAAATAAATTGGACATTGGGTTGGCTTCCTGTGGAAGAAATTGTGTATATGCCCGCCACTGGTCCTCACTTCCTCTTAATGGGACTCAGAGGTATTCAGCCTTATGCCCCTTACAGAGTGATGAGACAATTAGGAAGGTGTCAGGTGGTACACCCGGATGAAGATCTCAGTACTTATATAGTCGAGGTCAGCAATGACGGCCAATTTCCTGAAAAGACAGTTCGTTACATATGGAGTGAATGCCAGTACCTGACAGCAAATACTCGGGTAGGTGATGTGTCTAGGGGTGAAGTCTCGCCGGCCTATCTCGCTTGGCATAATAAGAAGGACATTGCGAGAGACGAACCAGAGCGGCCAACCAAACGGCCTCACCTCCAAGATTTTGTTGAGTCATCGCAAGAACAATGGGGCTGGCTTGCAAAAGAAGAAGGTTACCGGGTTGAAATCGGAAAGTTGAAGCAACAAGTTGAAAGGCTTATATTTGAGAACAACGTGCAAGTCGCTTCCGAGCGGGGTGAAAAGAACAAGCTAGCCCAGGAGAACCAAACACTAAAGGCCCGCGTTCGCCAAGCTAGCAAGAGTAACATTCACCGACAGAAACGTCGCTCCGACGAAAGATTGATAGCAGATTTAAGAAGTCAGGTCAGCCGAAGCCAAGAAGAACTAGAACAATCAGAGGCTTGCATAGCAAGGATGAAGATCAGATGGGCAAAAGGTACAATGGCCCGGAGGCAGTGTCTGCAACAGGTCATAAGGGATTATTAAATGAGCATCGGGATATTAAGAAAAACGAACTCCACTCTTCATTATCGGATCATCAAACAAGCACGAGATGCCCAGGCCGACAGAAGACGTTGTTACGATGCAATGGCCTGCATGGAAAGACAAATGGAGATGTTCCAGGATCGACTTACCGATAATGCTCAAACACTGGGATTAAAGAACCGGCAAATAAAGCAATTGTTCGCTGAAAGGGACAACATTCGAGGAAGGATCGACGAGATTGGGCACTACATCTACATGAGATGCCTAGCATGCGAGCAAATGCCTCGGAAAACCCTCCTTGTTTCCATCATGGGCTGCGTCCACCGGATCATGAATGAATTGAGAAGCTTGCAGAGAGACCTTACACCTAGGGCCGCGAAAGGGCCGAATGATGCCTCGTGGGCCCCTAAGTTGGAAAATTAATCTTCGGTCGAGTCCTGTTCATTTGGCTTTGTGCTTTCCCATATGTTGTTTTCTTTTCTTTTAGCCAGGTCAAGTTAAAAACTGTGGAGTCTGTATTGTTGCTATTCTTTGTTTGAAGTAATTTGTAATAGCAAATTTTGATGATGAATTCAATGATTCCAAAAAGAATTTTGTGTGTCTTTACTTTATGGCAGAACTACGCCTGGTCTGATTCGCGCGGGGACGTGATACGTAGGCAATCCCCATAAGATTCGACCGCCTTTAATAAAGAAAGAAAAAGAAAATATATATACAAGAATAAAATAAAATACAGGGTTTCCCAAAGTACTTTAAAAGGACAAATGAGCAAGCCGGGATGACGCATGTTGTTTGAAGCAAAGCATGTTAGAAACGGTTAACTGCCTAGGAGCATTGCATCCTCAATGTGTTGTTATCAAATCTGTTAATATCTAACGCTAACAAAGTTTGTTGTTGTCTGGATCCAGACAGTTAGTTGTTAAAGAATTCTGGCAACACACCCTTACCAAACCAGATCCAAAGGACCGGTAGCAACAAGCATGACTACTTCAGAGAATAGTACCGAGGAAGAAAGGTCGATGAGCCATTTGTTAAAAGAAGCAATGGAAAAGATTGAAAGGATGGGACTAGAGATGAATGCAATGCAGCTAGCTTTAGCCAAAGCATAAAAGAGCCCTGAGCCACTGGGGCACATGCCGCAATACCCTCACTCCGGCCCTTCAACAAGCCTCCCGAATCCCCGGTATCATCAGGAGAGAAGCCCTCATGATTCCCAAGCTCCACCACCCCATCAACCTCTCCCAACACCAAATGTTCCCACTTTTGTGGGACCCACATCAGCCACCCTACAAAGAACGACCAGCGAGCCATTGTTTCAGGCTCACGATACGCAATACTATCCCCCTGAGCCTACATTCCATGCCCCCGAACCACATGCCTACAATTCGCACTTGGAGGTACCGGCAGAAATTGTAAAGCCGGTTAAAACCCCAGAACAAGATGAGGTATTGAGGAAGTTCAAAAGCCTGGAGCAATCCTTCAGGAACCTGCACGGATTGGGCAACCAGGTCAGCGTGGCCTACAAAGATCTATGCCCTTTCCCGGACGTCCAACTCCTGGCTGGGTTCAAGATGCCTAAGTTTGATTTATATGAAGGGCACGGTGATCCCATGGCGCATTTGCGGGGATTATGTAACAAAATGAGAGAGGCAGGCGGCAAAGATGAGCTGCTGATAGCTTATTTCGGTCAAAGTCTGAGCGGACCGGCACTAGAATGGTATACCAGGCAGGATTTCAGCAGATGGTACACTTGGGATGATCTGGCACAGGCTTTCGCAGGTCATTTCCAATACAATCTCGAGATAGTCCCTGACCGTCTCACATTATTGAGGATTGGGAAGAAGACCGGGGAAAGTTTTCACGAGTTCGGGTTCCGCTGGAGAGAGCAAGCGGCCAGAGTCGATCCTCCCATGAGAGAGGGAGAGATGGTGGACTATTTCTTGCAAACATTGGATCCAACCTACTTTGGTCACTTGGTGACGACGGTTGGAAAATCCTTCAACGAGGTGGTGAAGATAGGGGTCATGATAGAAGAGGGTCTGAGGTCTGATAAAATCCTGAATTACTCAGCACTCAAGGCAACGACCCAGGCTATTCAGAGCGGTACGGGAAGTGTTCTGGGAAGAAGAAATTGCCACGATCGAGGTAGGCAGTTGGTCTGGGTCTGGAAAGCCACACTACAACCAACCCAGACCTCACAGGCCAAACTACCCATACAGCCCACCACATCACTACTATCCACCCCAAGAACCGCATTTCACCGTCCATCAAGCCCAGACATACACCCAACCTCCGGTTCGCCCACAATGGCGTGCGCCAGCTCCCCACAATACATACCCAGCTCCACATAATACCTATCCACCACCACAAAATGCCTACCCGCCACCGAGAGCATACAGGGACCCTCCAAGGGCAGGTTTTCGAGGGAGTCAAGCTGCTAAACATGATAGGCTACAGAAACATAGAGCCTTTACTGAGCTGGGAGAGTCCTATACCGCCGTATTCCACAAATTGAGATGGATGGGTTTGGTGAGTCCTGTCGAACCTAGAGAGCAAAACCCCCCATCCCAAAATGTGAACAGGTCAATAAGCTGTGAGTACTGCTCAGGAATGCTGGGACATGAAACTAAAAAATGTTGGAGGCTGAAGAAGGCGATACAAGACCTCATTGATGCTAACAAAATCGAGGTCTAGACGCCGGAGGAACCTAACATCAATCAGAACCCACTGTCAGCATACCACGAGACTCACATGATTGAGTTGGTGTATGAGGGAGGAGAGTTGAGAAAGCCCTCACAGACAGTGATGATGATCCAGGCCGCTCCGAAAGAAGGACCGACCAGTGGAGGAACGGGGGTACAGTGTCAGGGAGAAGGCGTCAAGCCAGTAGTGATATTGGGAAAGAGCCCGTCTGTCATAACAAGCAAACCCGAGCCAAACAAGTTGGTAATATCAGGGACTCCACCCACGCCTGCAGTTGTGTTGAAAGGGGTGTACATGGAACTGGTCACTATAAAGCTTGTAGTCCAGCTGTCGATGATTGATAGCAAGGCTGTGCCTTGAAAATACAAGAAGGCAGTGGTGATGTACAAAGGAAAACAAGTGGAGGAAGTTAGTTGTGAAGCGCAAGGGCTGACTCGATCAGGTCGGTGTTTTGCTCCGGTGGAGCTGAGAAGAACCAACCCCGCTACAACCAAGAAACCTGTGTCCGAAGAAGAGGCTGAGGAGTTCTTGAGGAAGATGAAAGTGCAGGACTACTCCGTGGTCGAACAGCTGAGGAAAACACCAGCACAGATCTCGCTGCTATCATTACTGATCCATTCTGAGGAGCATCGTCGGGCCCTGATGAAGATATTGAACGAAGCTCATGTGCCCAACGAGATTTCTGTAAACCACCTGGAAACCATTGCCAACAAGATTTTCGAGGTGAACAGGGTAACATTCTCAGATGATGATCTGCCGGTGGAAGGTACGGAGCATAATAAAGCTCTCTACCTAACTGTCAAATGTGAAAACTCGGTAGTTACTCGGGTATTGGTGGATAATGGTTCAAGTGCCAATATTTGTCCATTATCCACCCTGAACCAGTTAAAGATCGACCACGGAAGGATCCACAAGAATAACATCTGCGTCCGAGGATTTGACGGAAATGGAACAACCACTGTGGGGGATGTTGTACTTGAATTGACCATCGGTCCGGTCCAGTTTACCATGGAGTTCCAGGTATTAGATGCCACGGTATCTTATAACCTTCTATTGGGACGACCGTGGATTCATGCAGCCAAATCAGTGCCTTCCACCCTACATCAGATGGTTAAGTTCGAGTGGGATAGACAAGAGGTCGTACTACACGGCGAAGACACGGCGTGCACCATGGGTGGCGCCATTGTACCCTTCATAGAGATCGATGATGACAAAGGTCCTTGGGTCTACCAGATTTTCGATACAATGTCGGCAAACAAGATTTCTGAGGGTGAGATCCTCCAGTACCCTAGGGTAGCTTCCGCAACAATCATGATGATCTCGGAAATGCTGGGCAACGGGTTCGTGCCGGGAAACGGCCTGGGAGTTGAGTTTCAGGGGATTGTCCAACCTGTCTCCCTGCCTAAAAATGTGGAAACTTTTGGGTTGGGGTTCAAACCAACCGCGGCAGATAGGAAGCAAGCGCGAAAAATGAAGAAGAGAGTTTGGTTTCTGCCCAAGCCGGTGCCACGCCTCTCAAGATCTTTTGTTAAAGCAAATGTCAAGGGGTCGCCAGTCCCAAATATTCTAGGACCATTGATTAGTATGGATGGGGACCTGAATCAGAGTTTTGAGAGGCTATTCGCTGATGCCAGTATGGTAGAAGTTGGAGAGAGTTCCAGCAGAGCGGAGATACAGTTTATGAGGCCTGAGGCCAAGACCAACAATTGGACGGTTACTCCTCTTCCTGTCGGGGGGGAGTCTTGGTAGTAGGCTTTGATTTATGTTTTTATTTGTTTTGCTTTGTTTTGTTCGGATTATTCCAGGGTGTAATCCAAATTTTACTTTTGTTTTGTAAAAGTGTGAACCCTTTTATCCCGCAAGTTTAATAAAGTTCTCTTCTTTTGTCTCATTTTAATTTTGTTTTGTTCTTTTTCTTTCTGAACAGTTCTCTTTTTACTGGTTCTAATGACATGGCATGCACAGCGGATCTTCGACCTAGTCTAATAAATCAATCTGAATCCGACTCAATGATGCAAGAGGTCGTTTGTGATGATGAATCTGAATGTGACGAAGGTGAAGCCTTCGAAGAGATAAACCGAGAACTGTGCCAATTTGAAGAGAAACCCAAGCCTAACCTAAATGACACTGAGGCTGTGAATCTAGGAGACGCTGATAACGTCCAAGAGACCAAAATTAGCATCCACATTGAGCCGAATGTCAGGGAAGAATTGATCAAAACCCTCATGGAATTCAAAGATGTTTTTGCATGGTCATATGACGATATGCCTGGATTAAGCACCAATTTAGTGGTTCACAAATTGCCCACTGACCCGGCATACCCTCCGGTCAAGCAAAAGCTAAGGAAATTTAAAATAGAAATGAGTGTAAAGATCAAAGAAGAGGTGATTAAGCAGCTGCAGGCGAAGGTCATTCGGGTCACTCAATATCCCAAGTGGTTGGCCAATGTGGTACCAGTTCCAAAGAAGGATGGGAAAATCAGGGTGTGCGTCGACTACCGCAATCTCAACAAAGCAAGTCCCAAGGATAATTTTCCATTGCCCAACATCCATATCCTGATCGATAATTGTGCTGGGCGCGAGATCGGATCCTTTGTGGATTGCTATGCAGGTTATCATCAGATCCTAATGGACGAGGAAGATGCGGAAAAGACAGCTTTTATTACGCCATGGGGAACTTACTGCTATCGGGTAATGCTGTTCGGATTGAAGAACGCCGGGGCAATGTACATGCGAGCAATGACTACTGTGTTTCACGACATGATACACAAAGAAATTGAGGTGTACGTAGATGATGTGATCATAAAGTCTTGGCGTCAGGAAGACCATGTAGCAGACCTAAGGAGATTTTTCCAAAGACTCCGAAGGTATGATATCAAGCTCAGCCCGGCCAAATGCGCATCCGAGGTTCCATCAGGAAAGCTATTAGGATTCATTGTCAGTCGACGGGGTATTGAGTTGGACCCATCCAAGATCAAATCCATCCGAGATTTGCCACCGCCAAAGAACAAAACAGAGGTAATGAGTCTGTTAGGTAGACTCAATTACATCAGCAGGTTCATCGCTCAACTCACGACAACTTGTGAACTCATATTTCGGTTGCTGAAAAAAGATGTTGCGGTAAGCTAGACGGTAGAATGTCAAGAGGCTTTCAACCAAATCAAAGGGTATCTGTCTAATCCACCCGTGTTGGTTCCGCCTAAGCCAGGGAAGCCCTTAATTCTTTATCTGACTGTCCTGGAAAGTTCATTTGGTTGTGTACTGGGGCAACATGATGACACAGGAAGGAAGGAGCAGGCCATTTACTATCTTAGCAAGAAATTCACAGTGTATGAGGTCAAGTACACTCAACTCGAGAAAACATGCTGCGCCCTAACTTGGGTAGCCCAGAAGTTGAAGCACTACCTGTCCTCGTATACCACTTATCTCATATCCCGTTTGGACCCATTGAAGTATATCTTTCAGAAACCTATGCCCACAGGGAGGTTGGCAAAATGGCAAATTCTGCTCACAGAGTTTGATATCGTCTATGTGACAAGGACAGCCATGAAAGCCCAGGCGCTGGCCGACCATTTGGCAGAAAATCCCGTTGATGAAAAATACGAGCCTCTAAGAACGTATTTTCCCGACGAAGAAGTGATGCATACAAGTGAGCGGGAATTACCCGAGGAACCGGGTTGGAAGCTTTTCTTTGATGGAGCTGCGAATGCAAAAGGGTTTGGAATAGGAGCAGTACTCATTTCGGAAACAGGACGCCACTATCCTGTTACGGCTCAACTACGCTTCTACTGCACCAATAATATGGCCGAGTATGAAGCTTGCATTTTGGGTCTGCGATTAGCTGCAGACATGGATGTCCAAGACGTTTTGGTCTTGGGAGACTCGGACCTCTTGGTACATCAGATTCAGGGTGAATGGGAAACACGGTATTTGAAACTCATACCATATCGGCAATGTTTGTACTATCTGAGCAAGCAATTTCGATCGGTGAAATTCAAACATATCCCGAGAGTTCATAACGAGGTTGCGGATGCATTGGCCACCTTAGCATTAATGTTGCACCACCCTGACAAAATGTATGTTGATCCTCTGCACATCCAGGTTCGTGATCAGCACGCTTATTGCAACGCAGTAGAAGAGGAAGCAGATGGCGAGCCCTGGTTCATGATATCAAGGAATACCTCAGAATGGGGATATATCCGGAACATGCCACTGGAGACCAAAAAAGAGCCCTTCGACGTTTGTCGAATGGTTTCTTCCTCAGCGGAGGAGTGTTGTACAAAAGAACCCCGGATTTGGGATTGTTAAGATGTATAGACGCCATTCAAGCCACGACGGTTATGGCAGAGGTACATGTTGGAGTTTGTGGGCCACATATGAACGGATATGTATTGGAAAGGAAGATCCTTCGAACAGGGTGTTATTGGCTCACCATGAAGCATGACTGTATCACTTTCGTGAAGAAATGCCATCAGTGTCAGATACATGGAGATCTGATTCATTCTCCGCCAACAGAGTTACATACGATGTCAGCACCCTGGTCGTTTGTTGCATGGGCATGGATGTCATTGGGCCTATCGAGCCGGCAGCATCCAACGGCCATAGGTTCATTCTGGTGACCATTGACTACTTCACCAAATGGGTCGAGGCTAAAACCTTCAAGTCGGTAACTAAAAAGTCAGTGGTGGATTTTGTTCACTCCCATATCATCTGCAGATTTGGGATCCCAAAAGTAATCATCACGGACAACGGTGCAAATCTTAACAGCAGCCTGATGAGAGAGGTATGCCAACAATTCAAGATTACACACCGCAATTCCACCCCATATCGTCCCAAGGCGAATGGAGCGGTCGAAGCAGCCAATAAGAACATCAAGAAGATACTGCGGAAGATGGTGGAAGGGTCCAGACAATGGCACGAGAGATTACCCTTTGCTTTGTTGGGTTATCGCACTACCGTCCGGACCTCCATAGGTGCAACTCCTTATTTGTTGGTGTACGGAACTGAGGCCGTAATACCGGCGGAGGTCGAAATTCCGTCCCTCCGGATTGTCGCTGAAGCCGAGATTGATGATGATGAATGGGTCAGAGCTCGACTAGAACAGTTGAGCTTGATAGACGAGAAAAGATTGGCAGCAGTGTGCCATGGTCAGCTGTATCAGAAGAGAATGGCAAGGGCATATAATAAGAAGGTACGCCCCAGGAAGTTTGAAGTAGGGCAGCAGGTATTGAAACGGATCCTCCCGCATCAGGTCGAGGCAAAAGGCAAGTTCGCCCCAAATTGGCAAGGGCCTTATATCGTGACCAGAGTATTGTCCAACGGTGCTTTGTGTTTGACGGATATCGAGGGAAGATGTGTTGACATGGCTATCAATTCGGATGCAGTCAAGAGATATTATGCGTAATTTCTTTGATTATGGCAATTATTGGTTCGTTTGTTTGTACTTGGTACTTATTGGATAATGAAATGACGGAGGCAATTCTTTCTTCTATCCAAACACTTTTTACCCTTGTTTCCCCCTTTTGAGCCTTAAGTTATTCTTTCATATCCCTCTTTTGGAATCACTAATGGAAAAGATATGAAAAAGAAAAAAAAGAGAGAAAGAAAAAGAAAAATTGTAAAAGAAAATGAAAAAAAAGAGATAAAAATCACAAGAAAAACAAAACCGTTAGGAACTACGTTTGACCTGATTCCTAGAAAAGGATACGTAGGCGCCTCACGGCTCGGTCATAGTGTGCATAGTGTACATAGTGTGCATAGTGTACATAATGTGCATAGTGTACATAAGTGTGCATAGTAGGCACAGTGTGCGTAATGCACGTAGCTCAACATAGTGTAAAAAATAAAATTTCCCAAGCAAGAAAACTGGGGCAGAGGTTGTGCTTTTTAAAAGTTCCAGTAAAGGTTTGATTCCAAAAGTTGTAGTGGCTCACTCGTCAAAGTTATTTCAAATTCTTGATAGCTTTTCTTCTAGCCCCACACCAAAACCAACATCGATGTCCAAAAAAGACCTCCCGATCAACCTCCAAGAGGTGCCAAGTCAGGCAAATAAAGCCGAGAATAATACACTGATCCCCGGCAAAGAAGAGGATCATAAAACTAGAAATGAACTGATAGTCCAAAGGAATCTCCAGAAGAGAGGGTCATATCGACAGCACTCCAATTCTCCGTTGAAGAAATAAAATGAGAGAGTCTTGGCGGTGAAAACCTTCACAGGCACCACAAGGCGACGAAAGATGAGAGATATGAAACGAGAGAGTCTTATCGGTGAAAACCTTCACAGGCACCATAAGGCGCTGGGAGCTGAGAGAAAAGATAGAGTCTCATTAGTGAAAACCCCTCGAAGGGCATTATGAGGCGACAAGACAGATCAACAAAAGGGTCCACATTCGCAAAGAAATGGACACCCATTTATCCCCAGCAAGTAAGGTCATCAGGCAAGTTGATTGATACAAATAGACTGGGTCGGGAATCTATGGTGCACGTCATGATCACAAGGGCCAGTCATGTCATCCAGATAAGTTCTTCTCTTTTCCTTTTTTCCACAAAGTATTGGTTCAGAAAGATTTTCTTCCTTTTCTATCTTTTTCGTTTTCTTTCTAAGAATTCGTTTTGAAAAAGATTTTTCAAAGTTTACTACCAGAGGCCGAAGGGGTACAAAAGCAAAGTACGAAGGGGATAGGCCAAAAGCCGAGGCAATAAGACAGAAGGCGTCGGTTGCATAAACCAAAGGGCAAATTTTGCTAAAAAAAAAAGTTAAAGAGAGCGGAAAAGGACAGGTGAAGGACTTGTGGACCAAGTTCCGAGAAGGTTTCCCCGCGGAATGTTGATAAATCCCGGACCCAAATCCGAAGTGGTCGGATGCCACAAGAAAGGGAAATCAATCCGGTGCAAGATATCCCCAGGCGATGCAATTCTATGCCTTGCAGTTTTTGGAGGAAGTAAACTCCTAAAGGGAGTGGTTTCGGGATTAAAGCGGACTCTCACAACATGTCCTGAAAAGAGAAAGCAGAAAAGGGGATAGATGGAAAACCACCCTCAGCAGGCAGGGCACCCCCAGCAAGCAACGTCATCCACCAACCAATTGTTGGAGCACAGAGCGAGGAAAAGAAAAGGGAAAAATCATCCCCCAGCGGGAAGGCCACCGCTGCCCACCATGATTAAAACTAACTAAATCCTTTTGTCTGCTGCTTGAAAATAAAGGTTGATGATGGCAGCAGAACGCGATGCCAGAAAGATCCCCAAAACCGGGGCAGAAAATTTTCTGCCATTGTCAAAAATTTTCTCGGAGGAACGAGGAAACGAATTCAAATACTTTCTTAGTTTAAATAGGCGCCCACCTGTATAACGAGAGGAATAATTTTCAGTCTTAGTTTAAATAGGCGCCCACCTGTATAACGAGAGGAATACTTTTCAGTCTTAGTTTAAATAGGCGCCCACCTGTATAACGAGAGGAATATTTTCAGTCTTAGTTTAAATAGGCGCCCACCTGTATAACGAGAGGAATATTTTCAGTCTTAGTTTAAATAGGCGCCCACCTGTATAATGAGAGGAATACTTTTCAGTCTTAGTTTAAATAGGCGCCCACCTGTATAATGAGAGGAATATTTTCAGTCTTAGTTTAAATAGGCGCCCACCTGTATAACGAGAGGAATATTTTTCAGTCTTAGTTTAATGTCACGACCCAAACTGAAGGGCCATGACTAGCACCCGACCACACTTGCCGAGCACCAACGTACATTTCATCTAACCTTCATTATTATCTTTTAAGGCTGACGAGATCAATATAAATGGTAGACCTAGATCATGGACAACCAGCAATAAAATATGATGGCATGCATATACATAGCAGGGGATGACCAGACAATCAAGAAACTACATATAAGGTATGAGCTACCACGCTACTATGAAAGACTATACAACAAAAACTAGCCGACAAGGCATACCAAACTATACATGAGCCGACACCTGTCTATGAGCCTCTAAAAGAACATAAGTGTTGCAACATAGCCGGAACAGGGCCCCGACATACCCATAATGTCTATAACAAAAATTGCATACCAAGACCAAGGCAAGTCCGGAGAAGGGATCTCGCCAATCACCGCTGAACTGGACAGTCTACTGTGGTGGGGGAGCTGCACCTGCCTGTCTATCAGGACCTGCAGCACGACATGCAGCGTCCACAAATAAAAGGACGTCAGTACGAATAAAGTACTGAGTATGTAAGGCAAGGAACCATAAATACGATCAGTAATGTAAGCAAGGATAGAGAATATACAACCTGTAACATCTTAGTACCTCTGAGGGCTACTTACATGAAATGCATGATACATATGTATAAATACATAAACCTTTAAAGCATTCGCCTCTGTGGGCATCATTATCATCATATCGTACCCGGCCATAATAGGCTCGGTAGAATCGTACCCGGCCACGTGGAGCTCGGTAAAACCCAACTGATCAGTGGTTGCACAATAGGTGCCGTACCCGGCCAACTATAGCGTGGCTCGGTAGAGTAAAATAGATACATATATATAATGCATGCTCGACTCATGGAATCACATTCTAAACCTTTCGGAGTGACGTAAGGTCGGTATCCTCTGTACACGTTATTAGGACTAACTCTTCACTATGAACCTTATAAGAATCAGGAAGTACCAATAACATTGATAACATAAGAATAAGAGAAGCAACATTAACATCAATCGTTCCATAAGAGGGAAAACAATGTAAGTACTGCTAGCTTCTAAGAGTAGAGTATCTTTGGAAGCTCGTTCATTACATTATGTACAATCGGAGTCGTGCAAAAGAAGGAAAGGGATAGCCTCACATACCTTGTATATACTTCCCCAATCTCAAGCTATGCAATTGTCAAAACTCCTTAGTCTACAATAAGAGAAACGATACTATCGTTATCATTTAAGCGTCATAACTATTATGTATCGACCACAACCTATTTTACGATGAAACGGACAGCACCTCCCCTATATATATGACCTCACACCATTCAAAATAGTCACCAAACAGCCCAAACAACATCAATAATAAACATATTGAGCCTCCCAAAATAGTCCACACACAGCCTAATCACTCCATACATACGACGACCACCGTAGTCGTGTCAAACAACCTGGAAATGTTACGAATAACTATCAGCCCATAAACCTACATATATATGGTGTTTCTCCACACCCTTCCTCCTCCAAAACTCCACAAGATAGTAGTAAAATACGCAGCCCAACAACAACGCAAAACAGTCCACAAAACAATAACACTACTACCAAACCTTTCGATATATATCTCACAAGTTCTAGCTTCAATGGCTTAGCCGCAACTTGGATAATCTTAAATACATATAGAGTAAGAGGTTCCTTACCTTTATACAGAAAGAAAAACTCCAATTTGACCTTAAATTTCCATGAAATATCCCTCCAATGCTGCCACACAACAAAAAAACGAAACTAGCGATCAATTAGTGTTTTTCGGCACTAGAATCACTTTAGAAGGCTTGAAATCACCTAGGATTGATATTAAGAACATGAGGGAGTATTTACAGAACATAAACCCTTTAAAACAACCTCCCACACGGGCTGGAACGACACAAAAATGAGCAACAACAAGAAGAACAAGAGACTTACTAGCGCCACGGAATTCCCGACACTTGATTTGTGTTGTTTGCCCTTTTTTTGGGTCTTGAATCTTGAGAGAACCTTGAGAGGATGTTCCTAGGGTTCTAAGGTCTGAAAATAGTGAAAAGAAATGACTTAAAACGGGTTGTAGTCATCCTATATAGGTCCAAATATCTTAAACCGACTTAGTGGGCCCCATAGAGAGGTGCTTGGCGCAGTCTCGCGAAAACGCGAATATCTCTCTACTCCGAGATCGTATCGATGAACGGTTTAATGCGTTGGAAACTAGACTCATAGATATTTAATTTGGTTGGTAGATCACCCCATAATTCCTTGTAAATTATGAGAAAAGATTAGAAACATTTGACCTAATGTTTAAGTAAAATTATGAACCTAAGTTGCGACAACTTTTGTCGACTTTTGTTTCATAACTCGTTTGACTTCAAGACTTATGATACGGATATTATATGATTAAAATACCTTAATAAATGACCTCTTGAGTGTATTAAGCACCGCTAGATTACCTGAAAATACGAGTTACAACATCCTTGATTCGTTTAACTTCTAATACTGGTTAATCACCCTTATACACTCTTGTATCACTTAAGACCAATAGGATTGACTTCTTATAATCTCAAAGATAATTCCTTCTTGGATTTATGTTAACTAATATATGGCATGAACTAACACATGTGGATATGGGTTGTAACACCCTCCCCCCCTTAGGAACATTCGTCCTCGAATGTAAGGGTTTATGGGGAGTTTAAATCATCGTGGATTCCAATGGAAATTTCCGATCAATTTTCCCCTATAAAATGGTCACTAGCAAAACTTGCAAGTAATTAAGCCCAACATATGGTTTCACAAGTCTACACAAAGCATTATGCGTATTTACATTATCTACATATCATCATTTTGTATTAAGGAGGAGTATTCTCAAATTATTGCTTACCTCATAGAGCCGTTTCTTCTTCCAATGTATCCTGTCTTCCACCAGCATCCTTGTTATCTTCATTCTGGAATAAGTAAGGGTATTTTGACTTCATCTCCTTTTCTGCTTCCCATGTCATTTCTTCCATATTTTTGTTCCTCCACAATACTTTGACGGAAGCTACATCTTTTGTTCTCAGCTTGCGGACTTGCCGATCTAATATCGCCACTGGCACTTCTTCATATGATAGGTCCTCTGTAACTTGTACATCTTTGATAGGGACGACTCGAGAAGGGTCTCCAATACATTTTCTCAACATAGATACATGGAATACCGGGTGGACAAATTCCAATTCGGATGGCAATTCTAACTCATAAGCAACCTGTCCAATCCGTCGAAGAATTTTATACGGCCCGATATACCTTGGACTCAGCTTACCTTTCTTCCCAAAATGCATAATACCCTTCATTGGTGAGATCCTCAGGAAAACCCAATCACCAACCTCAAACTCTAGATCACGACGTCGGACATCAGAATAAGATTTTTGCCTGCTTTGTGCCGTCCTCAATCGCTCCTGTATCACTTTCACCTTCTCAATAGCTTGGTGAATCAAATCTGGCCCATATAATTCTGTTTCACCGACTTCGAACCATCCAACTGGTGATCTACATCTCCTCCCGTATAGTGCCTCGTATGGGGCCATTTTAATACTGGAATGGTAGCTATTGTTATAGGCGAATTCTATGAGTGGAAGATGATCATCCCAATTCCCCTTAAAATCTAGAACACATGCTCGTAGCATATCTTCCAGTGTCTGAATGGTACGTTCAGCCTGTCCGTCAGTCTGCGGATGAAATGCAGTGCTGAGATTTACTTGTGTGCCTAAACCCTTCTGGAAAGACCTCCAAAAGTTAGCCGTAAATTGAGCTCCTCGGTCTGATATAATAGATATGGGCACACCATGAAGCCTAACAATCTCCTTGATATACAACTTCGCATAATCTTCAGCCGTGTAAGTTGTCTTCACTGGCAGAAAATGGGCACATTTTGTAAGTCGATCAATTATCACCCAGATGGAGTCAAACTTATGATAAGAGCGAGGTAATCCAATAATGAAGTCCATATTAATCACCTCCCACTTCCAGGTCGGAATCTCTATATTTTGAAGCAATCCACCGGGTTTCTGATGTTCTATCTTTACTTGTTGACAATTGGGACACTGGGCCACAAATTCTGCAATAGACTTCTTCATATTATCCCACCAATACTGCTCCTTGACATCATGATACATCTTTGTCGAGCCGGGATGGATGGAATATCGGGATTGATGAATCTCATTCATAATCTTCTCTCGCAACCCTGCCACATTAGGCACACACAATCGGCTCTGGTATCTCAGTGCCCCATCTTTTCCGATCCCAAAAGCCATACTTTTACACTGTTGAATGCTTTCTCTTAATCGTACTAAGATAGGATCTTCATATTGTCGTGCTTTTACCTCGGCTACCAAAGATGATTCTGATGTATTCTGTACAGTAACACCTCCGTCATCAGAGTCTAACAATCTGATTCTCATATTGGCTAGCTGATGAAGCTCTTTAATCAACCCCCATCTACCCGCCTCAATATGTACTAAGCTTCCCATTGATTTACGGCTGAGAGCATCTGCCACAACATTGGCTTTACCGGGATGATACAATATCTCGACGTCGTAGTCTTTCAATAATTCAAGCCACCTACGCTGCCTCAAATTCAACTCTTTCTGCTTGAAGATGTATTGTAAACTCTTGTGATCTGTGTAGATGTCAACATGGACGCCGTATAAGTAGTGCCGCCATATCTTCAAAGCATATATTACTGCAGCCAATTCCAAATCATGGGTTGGATAATTCTTTTCATGCTTCTTCAATTGTCTTGATGCATAAGCAATCACATTCCCACGCTGCATCAATACGCACCCCAAACCTATACCTGAGGCATCACAATATACCACATAATCTTCTGTTCCTTCAGGAAGAGTGAGCACTGGTGCAGATGTCAATCGATTCTTCAGCTCCTGAAAACTACGTTCACAAGTGTCAGACCACTGGAATTTGGTAGCTTTTTGTGTTAACTTAGTCAATGGTGATGATATAGAGGAAAATCCTTCTACAAACCGCCTATAATATCCTGCTAGCCCTAGGAAGCTGCGGACTTCTGATGGTGTTGTAGGTCTCGGCCAATTCTTTACTGCATCGATCTTCTGAGTGTCGACACTAATACCCTCATCAGATATCACATGGCCAAGGAATGCTACTGAGTTCAGCCAGAATTCACATTTGGAGAGCTTAGCATATAACTTACGATCCTGAAGCGTCTGTAATACTATCCGCAAGTGGCCCGCGTGTTCCACCTCCGAACGAGAATACACTAGAATGTCATCAATGAATACAATCACGAACACATCAAGATAGGGCCTGAATATAGTATTCATGAGATCCATAAAAGCTGCTGGGGCATTTGTTAGCCCGAACGACATCACCAAGAACTCAAAGTGCCCATATCTTGTCCGGAAGGCCGTCTTTGGAATATCCTTCTCCCTAACCCTCACCTGATGATACCCTGAACGTAAATCAATCTTAGAGAAATACTTGGCACCCTGGAGTTGGTCAAACAGGTCATCAATTCTTGGAAGTGGATACTTGTTCTTTATAGTAGACTTATTCAACTGTCGATAGTCGATACACATCCGTAACGACCCGTCTTTCTTCCGCACGAATAGGACTGGTGCACCCCAAGGTGAAGTGCTAGGCCTAATAAAGCCCTTATCCAGCAAGTCCTTCAACTGCACCTTCAACTCTCGCAACTCTGCCGGGGCCATTCTGTATGGAGGAATAGAGATCGGTTGAGTGTCAGGCAACACATCAATGCTAAACTCAATCTCCCTTTCAGGAGGAAGGCCCGGGAGTTCATCTGGGAAAACATCTGGGAATTCGTTAACCACAGGGATTGATTGTAAAGTAGGCGGTTTCGCCTCCGCATCCCTAACGCGAACGAGATGATAAATGTAACCTTTTGAGATCATTTTCCTTGCCTTAAGATAGGAAATAAACCTACCTTTCGGTGTAGCAATGTTCCCTTTCCATTCAATGACGGGTTCACCCGGAAATTGGAACCTAACCATCTTCGTACGACAGTCAACATTTGCATAGCATGAGGCCAACCAGTCCATTCCCATTATCACATCAAAATCAACCATTTCTAACTCAAATAAATTTGCCGAGGTTTGACGACTACAAATCATCACAGTGCAACCTCTATATACCCTTCTAGCAATCACAGAATCTCCTATCGGAGTAGATACCGCGAGGGGTTTACTTATCAATTCAGGTTCAATGCCAAACTTATTAGCCACAAAGGGTGTAACATATGATAATGTAGATCCCGGATCAATCAGCGCATATACATCATAAGAAAATACAGATATAATACCTGTAACAACATCTGGAGACGACTCGAGATCCTGTCGACCTACTAGAGCATAGGTTCGATTTTGAGCACCACTCGAACTCGGCACTGCACCTCTACCCCTACCACGACCTGTCGACTGCTGAAAACCCCGTGCTGGAGGTCGAACTGATGAGGAAGAACCAGACACAGATCCAGTCGGCTGAGCCATACCATCACCTCCTCTATTAGGACAATCCCGCATCATATGGCCAGGCTGCCCGCACGAATAGCATGCATCAGAACCTCGACGACACAGTCCAAAGTGGGCCTTGCCGCACTGATCACAATGTGGTGTTGGGGGTCTCATCTGACTAGTATCCCTGTGATGTTGCGAGCCAGATGCCCGCGAACTCTGACCTGGACCAGAATAGGATCGATCATATCGAGGCCTCTGAAACTGTGGAGGAGCACTAGCTACAGGTGGCGCCGAACTCCTCGAAAACTGTGGCCTGATGCGGCCTCTGAAGTCATCAGAATACCCTGCAAATCTCGCCCTCTTATGCTGGCCTCTATCCTGCTCCCTAACTGCCCTCTGCTGGCGCTTACGATCCTCTAGGGTCTGGGCATAAGCTTGAATACGAGAAATATCCATGCCCTCCACCAAGGAGGCTGTCGTACACTCATTTATCAGATGTGGTCCCAACCCATTCACGAACATATGCACCCTATCACTCATCTCGGCCACCATATGGGGAGCATACCTTGCCAAAGAATCAAACTGCATACTGTACTCTCGTACACTCATATTACCTTGTCTAAGGTTCAAGAACTTATCAGCTCTAGCTCGTCGTATCTCAACTGGCAAGTAGTGACGAAGAAAGGCCTCAGAAAATTCCTTCCACACAGCTGGAGGAGGGTTCGGACCCCTGGATCTCTCCCAACTATCATACCAGAGAACCGCTAAATCCCGTAGCCGATAAGAAGCCAACTCTACTGTCTCTGTATCACTAACATGCATAACACGAAGTGTACGATGAACCTGGTCAATAAACGTCTGTGGGTCCTCCTTGGGGTCTGATCCGGTAAACACTGGAGGGTCTAAATTAATAAAATCACGAACTCTTGTACTAACTGGTTTCTCAGCAGCACCTGTATTCTGCCTCTGAGCCTGAGCAGCTACCAAGCTAGTCAATAACTGCAAAGCACTCCGCATATCCTGGTCTGGAGTGTCAGACGAAGGAACTGGAGGCGCTGGGTGCCTTCTAATATCCTCTGGAGGAGATGGAGTAGATGAGGTATGAGAGGGCATCTCACTTTGAGCCTCACTTTGTCCTGCTCTGACTTGGGGCACCTGACTGGTACCCTCTCCCGCTGCTGTATCAAGCCGCCTACTAATCGTTTGCTTCCTAGTCGAAGGCATCACTGAAAAAAAACAAGGTGAATATTAGAGACAAACACTTACGACTCAACTCTACGCACGATCTAGATTCAGGAAGAAGGTAACAACCCTAGATGTCATGTAGCCTCCTGATTATAAATGTGGCGCGCTACACATCCATAATCAAGACTCTACTAGACACGGCTCATAGACAACCCCTAGGACAGACTTGCTCTGATACCAAGTTTGTCACGACCCAAACTGAAGGGCCATGACTAGCACCCGACCACACTTGCCGAGCACCAACGTACATTTCATCTAACCTTCATTATTATCTTTTAAGGCTGACGAGATCAATATAAATGGTAGACCTAGATCATGGACAACCAGCAATAAAATATGATGGCATGCATATACATAGCAGGGGATGACCAGACAATCAAGAAACTACATATAAGGTATGAGCTACCACGCTACTATGAAAGACTATACAACAAAAACTAGCCGACAAGGCATACCAAACTATACATGAGCCGACACCTGTCTATGAGCCTCTAAAAGAACATAAGTGTTGCAACATAGCCGGAACAGGGCCCCGACATACCCATAATGTCTATAACAAAAATTGCATACCAAGACCAAGGCAAGTCCGGAGAAGGGATCTCGCCAATCACCGCTTGATCTACTGTGGTGGGGGAGCTGTACCTGCCTGTCTATCAGGACCTGCAGCACGACATGCAGCGTCCACAAATAAAAGGACGTCAGTACGAATAAAGTACTGAGTATGTAAGGCAAGGAACCATAAATACGATCAGTAATGTAAGCAAGGATAAAGAATATACCACCTGTAACATCTTAGTACCTCTGAGGGCTACTTACATGAAATGCATGATACATATGTATAAATACATAAACCTTTAAAGCATTCGCCTCTGTGGGCATCATTATCATCATATCGTACCCGGCCATAATAGGCTCGGTAGAATCGTACCCGGCCACGTGGAGCTCGGTAAAACCCAACTGATCAGTGGTTGCACAATAGGTGTCGTACCCGGCCAACTATAGCGTGGCTCGGTAGAGTAAAATAGATACATATATATAATGCATGCTCGACTCATGGAATCACATTCTAAACCTTTCGGAGTGACGTAAGGTCGGTATCCTCTGTACACGTTATTAGGACTAACTCTTCACTATGAACCTTATAAGAATCAGGAAGTACCAATAACATTGATAACATAAGAATAAGAGAAGCAACATTAACATCAATCGTTCCATAAGAGGGAAAACAATGTAAGTACTGCTAGCTTCTAAGAGTAGAGTATCTTTGGAAGCTCGTTCATTACATTATGTACAATCGGAGTCGTGCAAAAGAAGGAAAGGGATAGCCTCACATACCTTGTATATACTTCCCCAATCTCAAGCTATGCAATTGTCAAAACTCCTTAGTCTACAATAAGAGAAACGATACTATCGTTATCATTTAAGCGTCATAACTATTATGTATCGACCACAACCTATTTTACGATGAAACGGACAGCACCTCCCCTATATATATGACCTCACACCATTCAAAATAGTCACCAAACAGCCCAAACAACATCAATAATAAACATATTGAGCCTCCCAAAATAGTCCACACACAGCCTAATCACTCCATACATACGACGACCACCGTAGTCGTGTCAAACAACCTGGAAATGTTACGAATAACTATCAGCCCATAAACCTACATATATATGGTGTTTCTCCACACCCTTCCTCCTCCAAAACTCCACAAGATAGTAGTAAAATACGCAGCCCAACAACAACGCAAAACAGTCCACAAAACAATAACACTACTACCAAACCTTTCGATATATATCTCACAAGTTCTAGCTTCAATGGCTTAGCCGCAACTTGGATAATCTTAAATACATATAGAGTAAGAGGTTCCTTACCTTTATACAGAAAGAACAACTCCAATTTGACCTTAAATTTCCATGAAATATCCCTCCAATGCTGCCACACAACAAAAAAACGAAACTAGCGATCAATTAGTGTTTTTCGGCACTAGAATCACTTTAGAAGGCTTGAAATCACCTAGGATTGATATTAAGAACATGAGGGAGTATTTACAGAACATAAACCCTTTAAAACAACCTCCCACACGGGCTGGAACGACACAAAAATGAGCAACAACAAGAAGAACAAGAGACTTACTAGCGCCACGGAATTCCCGACACTTGATTTGTGTTGTTTGCCCTTTTTTTGGGTCTTGAATCTTGAGAGAACCTTGAGAGGATGTTCCTAGGGTTCTAAGGTCTGAAAATAGTGAAAAGAAATGACTTAAAACGGGTTGTAGTCATCCTATATAGGTCCAAATATCTTAAACCGACTTAGTGGGCCCCATAGAGAGGTGCTTGGCGCAGTCTCGCGAAAACGCGAATATCTCTCTACTCCGAGATCGTATCGATGAACGGTTTAATGCGTTGGAAACTAGACTCATAGATCTTTAATTTGGTGGGTAGATCACCCCGTAATTCCTTGTAAATTATGAGAAAAGATTAGAAACATTTGACCTAATGTTTAAGTAAAATTATGAACCTAAGTTGCGACAACTTTTGTCGACTTTTGTTTCATAACTCGTTTGACTTCAAGACTTATGATACGGATATTATATGATTAAAATACCTTAATAAATGACCTCTTGAGTGTATTAAGCACCGCTAGATTACCTGAAAATACGAGTTACAACATCCTTGATTCGTTTAACTTCTAATACTGGTTAATCACCCTTATACACTCTTGTATCACTTAAGACCAATAGGATTGACTTCTTATAATCTCAAAGATAATTCCTTCTTGGATTTATGTTAACTAATATATGGCATGAACTAACACATGTGGATATGGGTTGTAACATTTAAATAGGCGCCCACCTGTATAACGAGAGGAATATTTTCATGTCTTAGTTTAAATAGGCGCCCACTTGTATAACGAGAGGAATATTTTCAGTCTTAGTTTAAATAGGCGCCCACCTGTATAACGAGAGGAATACTTTTCAGTCTTAGTTTAAATAGGCGCCCACCTGTATAACGAGAGGAATACTTTTCAGTCTTAGTTTAAATAGGCGCCCACCTGTATAACGAGAGGAATACTTTTCAGTCTTAGTTTAAATAGGCGCCCACCTGTATAACGAGAGGAATAATTTTCATGTCTTAGTTTAAATAGGCGCCCACCTGTATAATGAGAGGAATATTTTCAGTCTTAGTTTAAATAGGCGCCCACCTGTATAACGAGAGGAATACTTTTCAGTCTTAGTTTAAATAGGCGCCCACCTGTATAACGAGAGGAATATTTTCAGTCTTAGTTTAAATAGGCGCCCACCTGTATAACGAAAGGAATACTTTTCAGTCTTAGTTTAATAGGCGCCCACCTGTATAATGAGAGGAATACTTTTCATGTTTTAGTTTAAACATTTCAGGCTTTGAGAGCAGTAACCCCACCGAAAGGCAGAAGGTTACAACAGGAGTACCCAGCAGGAAACAATAAAAATCCCCAGCACCAGGAAGCAGAAGGTGGCAAACTCAAGTGCATGTGTCAAAAGGAAGAAAGGACGCGTAAGGACGCGTTTTGAAAGAAGCGACTTGTGAACATTAAATCATGCCCAGCATAGCAAATCTGATGAAGAGAGCCGTACCACCAGAGGAACCACTGAAAAGCTTAATGAAGGAAGTCATGTCCCCAGCGGACCAAGCAAAATGATGAAAACTGGCAGTCAGAAAGGCAAAGGACCCGTGTCATCCCCAAGCTCACAAAATAAAAGCATCGGAGGAAAACGCAAGCCGACAAGAAAGCAAGGTGACAAGAACAAGTTGAAGATAGATGAAATCTTATGATCCATAGTCTAACCTAGCTTCTTGTTTTTACTTTTGGCCCAATGTAACAAGGAGATCGGTAAGCAATGACGGCATACAGCAGCATGTAACAGTACACAACAACAGCAAACATGACAGTCACACGGTAGTCCCAGCTACCAAAACTTCCTGAACTACATTGACCTGATTCCTGTTCAGCCCAGGATATGTAGGAAACCTCTGAAGCAAAGGTTCGGTCAAATCTTTTTCAAAAAAAATGCTTCACACGGAGTATTCGGACGGGCAAAAATCGCTCACTTTATCTTTGCACGAAAACCCTTCGTGTCTTCGGGCAAAGAGGGGCAGCTGTAAGCACGTGATTTTTGCTTCACGGGAATTACTCTAAAAGAAAAAGAAAATCAAAAATATATGCATAAGTGTTTCTTGTCGTTGGTGTCACACCTCCTTTTTCCGCACCCGAGAGGGTACAAGGGAGTTTTTCCAATTAAAGGACAATCGAAACGGGATGAGTTTATTTATTTCAGAGTCGCCACTTGGGAGATTTAGGGTGTCCCAAGTCACCAATTTTAATCCCGAATCGAGGAAAAGAATGACTCTATATTACAGTCTGCGTACCAGAAATCCGGATAAGGAATTCTGTTAACCCGGGAGAAGGTGTTAGGCATTCCCGAATTCCGTGGTTCTAGCACGGTCGCTCAACTGTTATATTCGGCTTGATTATCTGATTTTAAATACAATACGAACTTATGTGCAAATTTTATCTTTCAACCGCTTTTATCATTTACCGTTATTTTTATCAAGAATTGCAACGTTATAAAATGTATCTCGAACCACGTTACAATCAATGTACCCGTGGTCATCGACACGCTTTGACTCCGTTGAGATTTGGATTTGGGTCACATCAATGTGCACCCGAGTTTAAGGAAATTAAATTATTAAAGGCGCGCCTAAAGCGACTAGCGTATTTATTTTGGGTAGGACCGTGAAATTTTACTAAACGGTCCATCCCGAAGTCTAAACAATTTTTAAAGCAATATTTATTGAGGGCCCCGCAATTTGTATTTTATTTGGCGAGGCTCATCTCGTTCTTTATTTTTAATGAATTTGCAACGTCATGGACATGCATCTCGAACCACGTCACAGTCAATGTACCCGTGATTAGAAAGGCATTTCGAATCCGTCGAGATTTGGATTTGGGTCACATAAATGTGCACCCGAGTTTAAGAAGGTAAAGTTTATTAAAGCGTATCCTAAAGAGACTAACGTGTTGTCATTTCAGGAAGGTTGCGAGATTTGCTAAGCAACCCGTCCTGGAAACTAAATGCTTCAATAATATACATTTAACAAGGGCCCCGCATCTGCGCGTTTTGTTTATTTCATCGAGGCTCATCTCGTTCTTATTTTAAAGGGATATCTTATAGCAACTACGTTTCTTGTCGTGTTTGTCTCTATCAATTGAAAACAGTAGAAAGTCCTAATTAATTACATGTTTGAAGATGTTGTAACAACATTCAGAAAGGCTTAAAAAATCCGAAACGGGGCTGCATACACAGTCAGCCGATCCAGTAACCACGGGCCCAAATCCAGCCCAAGCATGATTGGCCAGACCCGGGCCGCTGCTTGTTCGATGCGAGCCTGCCAGGTCTGTTTTGACCCGGGCTCGACTTCTCGTGGGGTTGAGATTGTAAACCGTGTTCTTTATCTAAAAAAAGGTTTTAGCAGTTATATACGGAACATGTATTGGAAAGGAAAGAAATTAATGTATAATGTACGATTTTCATGCTTCGCATACATTACTTGTTTATACTACACTATTGCATTAAATCTGAGATACAACCCACTGCCTTGGGCATACTCTTATCACCATCCTATATACACAATCTAACATTCAACTACCATTCATTGACAGTTTACTAGGACTGTAAGCTAACTTCAGTATCCAAAACAAGAAGGTAAACTATTATACATTATATGAGGTCTAACATAATATTCTATGTATATATAGACATCTGCAGATCTTCTCCATTCATGCTCAAACTTTTCAAGTTACATTGGTAATATATTTGTGTACCTGGTATAGAGGACAACAGGAGGGAGAAAATGATCAGCTGAGTGGTATGCAACAAACACAGCAACAACAACCAAACAGTAACAACTCAACAACAAACCAACAGCCACAAATGCTCTCCACAGTCCAACAGACAAATAGCAACA
Organism: Nicotiana sylvestris; assembly: GCF_000393655.2. NCBI lineage: Eukaryota > Viridiplantae > Streptophyta > Magnoliopsida > Solanales > Solanaceae > Nicotiana > Nicotiana sylvestris. The sequence goes on from NC_091065.1 coordinate 179,672,052, forward strand.
GTTTCCAGAACAACAGAAACCACAGATGGTCGAGGCCCAAACAAACAATCCCAGAAAAAGAGTAATGAACCAGTAGAAAATCCAAGATACCAAATGTGACAGCAACAGAAAACCCAATAACCCCAAAGCTCAGCTAATACCCGATACAGTTCCAGCAATCAGGAAGACTAAGACTCGAACCACAGCCCACAGAAAACTCAGTATAGTAACAATCACAGCAGAAAACACACAGCCTTTCTCTTAATGGAACAGTAATGACCCTAGTTAGAATAACTGGCTTGGCCAGGATAGCCCAACCAATTTAGCTCCTCGTGCAGTTTTGGGCAGTGATTGGTTAAAGTGTTCTGAAAATTTCCCCCTTTTGTTTTCTCTTTTTCTGAAAGACTAAAAAAAATCCCCCGTTTAAGTTATCAAATGGCCTATTTATAAGCCACATGACCAAGGGCAGCTAAGCTGCCTCCCTCCTACTTGCAGACTGCCCATACCCCTTAACTCCCCATGCCTAAAGGCATCTTTCTTGGAATCCTTAAACAGCCCCCATGCCCTGTCTATATTACTCTAATCAAGGGTTATGGGTTTAGTTAAGTATTCAATTAATTCCCATACTCTTAGGTCTGGTCCCCCATTAGCATTAATTTAATCCTATTTTAATTACCACTTGACACATTCTGAAATTATCCCCTAATCAGACCCTGCCTTATGCCAAGATTACCCTTACACTTTGCATATTACTGTATTACCCTAACTCTTAATAGTTAGTATATAGACCTCACTAATTTCAGCCAATACCTGACTACTAGCTAATTAAACTCAAACTGTTTTCAGGCTGATTTGTTAGATTTCTGAAGCTAATTGCCAATTCTCTGCCCAAATTCAGGCAATGATTCAAACTTTAAGCAAACAGGGTGTCAATTAAAGGGTACAAGTTGGTCATGCCGATACAAGTAGAGCCAACAAGAAACAGGCATAGTAATCAATACTGAAATGTAGACTCATTTAGATGACTACACAAGCTATAACATCTTTCAAGTGAATTCAGTTGACGACGCTTATTTAGATGACTATACAAGCTATAATACACAGCAAGCAACCAATAAACCAACAACCAACTCATTATTAACTTAAAACGTACACACATGGACAGATGAGTCGCGGAACAAACAAACCAGAACACGAACGACAGATAGATTTTAGGAGGGCAAAAGAAAAAGGAAAAATACCTCAGAAAAATGAAACTAAGATCGATTCAAATTCGAACTCGGGCCAGGTGATTTTGGGGTCTAATGGACTTTAACCGAAGTGTTCTCAACTGAGAACACTTTGGTAAAAGTCTGCTAGACCCTGATCCTGCCACTGATTCGAACAAAACCCATAGATCTGAATCCTAGGGCTCTTGAGGTTCGATTTGGGAACCGTTCAATTCTAGTCAGATTCGAACGGAACCAAAGCCACTCAGGGGGTGAGGGAGGTCAGGAGGGGCTGTGGTGTGAGTTTGGGGTCAATCGGTGTAGATCTAGTTTTTGCTCGAATCTTCGTTTGAAGATTCGAGAGGCTACGGGTTGATTCGAGGTGAGCGGTTAACGGATTCGTGTTCAGGGTGGCTGGGTGCATCGGGGATGTTATTTTGGTGGTCATCGGAATCCGAGTGGCCGGGGTTACAGAGGAGGAACCTAAGGTTTCTTAGGTTTTGAGATGAGGGGGGTTCGGGGACGAAGGTGAACAGTGGGGCTAGGGGGGTTTTGGTTTGGGGCGTGGGGGTAAGGGGTCAGGCTTATATACGATCTAGGGGCTTAGATCCTGGCCGTTGGATCAAACGAGACCTATGGCCAGGATCTATTCACTTAGGGAAAACGGTGTCGTTTGGGTTTTGGTAGTGGGTGAGACCGGGTAAGGTTGGATCGGGTCAAAACTAGGCGGGTTTAGGGGAATGGCCTAGGTCCGTTGGATCAAGGGGTTGGACGGCTCAGATCACCTTCTTTAGACGACATCGTTTGGGGTCGAACGAGTGGCCTGATCGGGACCGTTCGTTTGAGTCAGATCAATGGTTCTAATCAGGGGTACTGATGCGACGTCGTTTGGGGGTCCTGCTGGGGCAGCCTGATTTGGACTGGGTTTTGGTGCTGGTTTGGGCCTGCTTTGTTTCATTTCTTCTTTGGCCCAAACCGGTTTTCTTTCACTCTTTTGCTTTCTTTCTTTTTTTTTCATTTTTCTTTTAAAACAAAAAATAAAAATAATAGATAATAAAACAACGAAATTAAAACTAAACAACAATGTAACATTTTAACACCATTATCACAAAAATATTTAAGTAAGTTAACTAAAAACCTAGAACGAACGATGCACACATATATATATATATATATATATATTTTGAATTTTCTTTTACCGACACATAGTTTTGTATTTTGTTTGATAGTGACTGGATGCAAAATGGGCAGACACACAAATGACCAACAACACATGTTACGGAAAGATCGAAAATTGTACAGCGAAACCATTTGTCACTATTTTTATTTTCTTTTGGAGCGATCGTCCGTGAGGCAAAAATCACGTGCTTACAGCTGCCCCTCTTTGCACGAAGACACGAAGGGTTTTCGCGCAAAGATAAGCGAGCGATTTTTTGCCCGTCCGCATACTCTGTGTGAAGCATTTTTGAAAAAGATTTGACCGAACCTTTGCCTCAGAGGTTTCCTACATATCCTGGGCCGAACAGGAATCAGGTCAATGTAGTTCGGGAAATTTTGGTTGCTGGGACTACCGTGTGACTGTATTGCTTGCTGCTGTGGTGCGCTGTTGCATGCTGCTGTAGGATGCTACTGCTCAACCGATCTCCCTGTTACATTGCTCTAAAAGGAAAACAAGAAGCTAAGCTAGACTGAGGATCATGAGATCTTATCCATCTTCCACTTGTTCTTGTTGCCTTGCTTTCTTGTCGGCTAACGCTTTCCTCTGACGCCTTTATTTTGTGCACTTGGAGATGATGCTGGTCCTTCACCTTTTCTGAATGTCAGTTCTCATCACTTTGCTTGATTTGCTGGGAACATGGCTTTCTTCCTTAAATCTTTCAATGGTTTCTTCAGCGGTATGGTTTTTCATCAGAATTGTTATGTTGGGCAGGCCATAATGTTTCTGAACTGCTTCTTCTGAGACGCGCTTTTCCTTCCTTTTGAATGTGCGCTTGCTTTGGCAGACTTCTGCTTCTTGGCGCTGGGGATTTTATTATTTTTCCTGCTTGGGGCTCTCTGTTGTAACCTTCCGTCTTCAGGTGGGGCTACTGATTCCAAGCTCTAGAGCTAAAGTATTCCCGCATTATACTGGTGGGCGACCTAGAACTTAAATGTATTCCCGCATTATACTGGTGGGCGACCTAGAACTTAAATGTATTCCCGCATTATACTGGTGGGCGACCTAGAACTTAAATGTATTCCCGCATTATACTGGTGGGCGACCTAGAACTTAAATGTATTCCCGCATTATACTGGTGGGCGACCTAGAACTTAAATGTATTCCCGCATTATACTGGTGGGCGACCTAGAACTTAAATGTATTCTCGCATTATACTGGTGGGCGACCTAGAACTTAAATGTATTCCCGCATTATACTGGTGGGCAACCTAGAACTTAAATGTATTCCCGCATTATACTGGTGGGCGACCTAGAACTTAAATGTATTCCCGCATTATACTGGTGGGTGACCTAGAACTTAAATGTATTCCCGCATTATACTGGTGGGCGACCTAGAACTTAAATGTATTCCCGCATTATACTGGTGGGCGACCTAGAACTTAAATGTATTCCCGCATTATACTGGTGGGCGACCTAGAACTTAAATGTATTCCCACATTATACTGGTGGGCGACCTAGAACTTAAATGTATTCCCGCATTATACTGGTGGGCGACCTAGAACTTAAATGTATTCCCGCATTATACTGGTGGGCGACCTAGAACTTAAATGTATTCCCGCATTATACTGGTGGGTGACCTAGAACTTAAATGTATTCCCGCATTATACTGGTGGGTGACCTAGAACTTAAATGTATTCCCGCATTATACTGGTGGGTGACCTAGAACTTAAATGTATTCCCGCATTATACTGGTGGGTGACCTAGAACTTAAATGTATTCCTGCATTATACTGGTGGGTGACCTAGAACTTAAATGTATTCCCGCATTATACTGGTGGGTGACCTAGAACTTAAAAGTATTCCCGCATTATACTGGTGGGCGACCTAGAACTTAAAAGTATTCCCGCATTATACTGGTGGGCGACCTAGAACTTAAATGTATTCCCGCATTATACTGGTGGGTGACCTAGAACTTAAATGTATTCCCGCATTATACTGGTGGGTGACCTAGAACTTAAAAGTATTCCCGCATTATACTGGTGGGTGACCTAGAACTTAAATGTATTCCCGCATTATACTGGTGGGTGACCTAGAACTTAAAAGTATTCCCGCATTATACTGGTGGGCGACCTAGAACTTAAATGTATTCCCGCATTATACTGGTGGGTGACCTAGAACTTAAATGTATTCCCGCATTATACTGGTGGGCGACCTAGAACTTAAAAGTATTCCCGCATTATACTGGTGGGCGACCTAGAACTTAAAAGTATTCCCGCATTATACTGGTGGGCGACCTAGAACTTAAATGTATTCCCGCGCTGTCATCATCAATCCTTTGTTTTCCTTCAGCAGACAAAAGGATTTAATTAGTTTTCATCGTGGTGGTAGAGGGTGCCTTTCTGGCGGATGATTTTCCTTTCGTCCCCTTTTCTTGCTCTTTGTTCCCATAATTGGTTGGCGGGCAAAGTTGCCTGTTGGGGGTCTCTAGCCTGCTGGGGATTGGTTTTCAATTTATCCCCTTTTCTGCTTTCTCTTTAAACACATGATGTGGGAGTCTGCTTCTAACTCCCGAAACCACTCCCTTTTGGAGCTTACTTCTTCACAAATTTCCGGGCACAATCACTGCATTGCCCGAGACCGGACTTTAAGACTGTTTGTATTATCCTGCATTGGATGAATTCCCCTTTGGTTCCTGGTAGTAAGCTTTGAAAAATCCTTTCAAGACACATTTTAGGAAAAGAAATAAAAGATATGGAAAGGAGAAAATCTTTCTGAACCAATATTTTTGTGGGAGGAGACAATCAAAAGAACTTATCTGGAGGACACAACTGGTCCCTGTGATCATGGCGTGCACCATAGATTCCCGACCCAGTCTATTTGTATCAATTGATTTGCCCGACGGTTTGACTTGCTGGGGATGATAAAGGAGTGTTCCTTTCGTTTCGAATATGGTAGTTTCGTTGATCTGTCTCGTCGTCTCATAGTGCCCTTCGAGGGGTTTTCACTAATGAGACTCTCTCTTTTCTCTCATCTCCCGGCGCCTTATGGTGCCTGTGAGGGTTTTCACCAATAAGACTCTCTCATTTCATATCCCTCATCTTACATCGCCTCTCGGTGCCTGCGAAGGTTTTCACCGATGAGACTCTCTCATTTTATTTCTTTCGAGGAATCGGGGCGTTGTAGATACGACCCTCTCTTCTGGAGATTCCTTCGACTATCAATTCATTTCCAGTCTTACGATCCTCTTCTTTGCTGGGGATTGGTGTATTATTCTCGGTCTTATTTGCCTGACTTGACATCTTTTGAACATTGATCGGGAGGTCTTTGGGACGTTGATGTTGGTTTTGGTGTGGAGTTAAAGAAAGGCTATGAAAAATGAAAATAATTTGATGGGTGATGTGCTACAACTTTTGGAATCAAACCTTTGTTGGAATTTTAAAACATAACTTCTGCCCCAGTTTTCTTGCTTGGGGAATTTATTTTTTACTCTTATGTTGTGCTATGTGCGTTACGCACGCTGTGCCTATTATGCACACTATGTACATTATGCACCCTATATTTACTATGATGCATACTATGACCAAGCCGTGAGGCGCCTACGTATCCTCTTTGAGGAATCAGGTCAAACGTAGTTCCCACGGTTTTATATTCCTTGATTTTTCTTTTCTTTCTTTTCATTTTCTTTTCCTTTTCTTTTTCTTTTTCTTTTCTTTTCCTTTCTTTTCTTTTCTTTTTTTTTCGTATCTTTCCCATTAGTGATTCCAAAAGAGGGGTATTGAAAGAATTTGCTCAAGGCTCAAAGGGGGAAGCGAGGGTTAAAAGTGTTTGGATAGAAGAAAGAATTGCCTCCGTCATCTCATTATCCAATAAATGCCAAATACAAACAAATAAACCAAAATTGCCATAATTTAAAGAAATTACGCATAATATCTCTTGACTGCATCTGAATTGATAGCCATGTCGACACATCTACCTTCGACATCTGTCAAACACAAAGCACCATTGGCCAAGACTCTGGTCACGATATAAGGCCCTTGCCAATTTGGGGCGAATTTGCCTTTCGCCTCGACCTGATGTGGGAGGATCTTCTTCAATACCTGCTGCCCTACTTCAAACTTCCTGGGGCGCACCTTTTTATTATACGCTCTTGCCATTCTCTTCTGGTACAGCTGACCATGGCACACTGCTGCCAATCTTTTCTCATCTATCAGGCTCAACTGTTCCAATCGAGCTTTGACCCATTCATCATCATCAATCCCGGCTTCAGCGACAATTCGGAGGGACGGAATTTCGACCTCCGCTGGTATCACGGCCTCAGTTCCATACACCAACAAATAAGGAGTTGTGCCTATGGAAGTCCGGACGGTAGTGCGGTAACCCAACAAGGCAAAGGGTAATTTCTCGTGCCATTGTCTGGACCCTTCCACCATTTTTCGCAGTATCTTCTTGATATTCTTATTGGCTGCTTCGACTGCTCCATTTGCCTTAGGACGATATGGGGTGGAATTGCGGTGTGTAATCTTGAATTGTTGGCATACCTCTCTCATCAAGCTGCTATTAAGATTCGCACCGTTATCCGTGATGATCACTTTTGGGATCCCAAATCTGCAGATGATATGGGAGTGAACAAAGTCCACCACTGCCTTCTTGGTTACTGATTTGAAGGTTTTAGCCTCAACCCATTTGGTGAAGTAATCAATGGTCACTAGAATGAACCTATGACCGTTGGATGCTGCCGGCTCGATGGGCCCAATGACATCCATGCCCCATGCCACAAACGGCCAGGGTGCTGACATCGTATGTAACTCTGTTGGCGGAGAATGAATCAAATCTCCATGTATCTGGCACTGATGGCATTTCCTTACGAAAGTGATACAGTCGTGTTCCATGGTTAGCCAATAACACCCTGTTCGAAGGATCTTTCTTGCCAATATATATCCGCTCATGTGTGGCCCACAAACTCCCGCATGTACCTCTTCCATGACCGTCATTGCTTGACTGGCATCTACGCATCTCAACAATCCCAAATCCGGGGTTCTTTTGTACAATACTCCTCCACTGAAGAAGAAGCCATTCGACAAACGCCTAAGGGCTCTTTTTTGGTCTCCCGAGGCATGTTCTGGATATATCCCCATTCTGAGGTATTCCTTGATATCATGAAACCAGGGTTCGCCATCTGCTTCTTCTTCTATGGTATTGCAGTAGGCGTGCTGATCACGGACTTGGATATGCAGAGGATCAACATACATTTTGTCAGGGTGGTGCAGCATTGATGCTAAGGTGGCTAAGGCATCTGCAACCTCATTGTGAACTCTCGGGATGTGTTTGAACTTCACCGATCGAAATTGCTTGCTCAGATCATGCAAGCATTGTCGGTATGGTATGAGCTTTAGATCTCGTGTTTCCCATTCACCCTGAATTTGATGTACCAAGAGGTCCGAGTCTCCCAAGACCAAGACGTCTTGGACATCCATGTCAGCAGCCAAGCGCAGACCCAGAATGCAAGCCTCATATTCGGCCATATTGTTAGTGCAATAGAAGCGCAGTTGGGCCGTAACAGGATAATGCCGTCCTGTTTCAGAGATGAGTACTGCCCCTATTCCAACCCCTTTTGCGTTTGCAGCTCCATCGAAGAAAAGCTTCCAACCCGGTTCCTCGGGTAATTCCAACTCATTCGTATGCATCACCTCTTCGTCAGGAAAATACGTTCTTAAGGGCTCGTATTTTTCATCAACGGGATTTTCTGCCAAATGGTCTGCCAGTGCCTGGGCTTTCATGGCCGTCCTTGTCACGTAGATGATATCAAATTCTGTGAGCAGAATTTGCCATTTTGCCAACCTCCCCGTGGGCATAGGTTTCTGAAAGATATACTTCAATGGGTCCAAGCGGGATATGAGATAAGTAGTATATGAAGACAGGTAGTGCTTCAACTTCTGAGCTACCCAAGTTAGGGCGCAGCATGTTTTCTCGAGTTGAGTGTACTTGACCTCATGCACTGTGAATTTCTTGCTAAGATAGTAGATGGCCTGCTCCTTCCTCCCTGTGTCATCATGTTGCCCCAGTACACAACCAAATGAATTTTCCAAGACCGTCAGGTAAAGGATTAGGGGTTTCCCGGGCTTAGGCGGGACCAATACGGGTGGATTAGACAGATACCCTTTGATTTGGTCGAAAGCCTCCTGACACTCTGCCGTCCAACCTACTGCAGCATCCTTTCTCAGTAGCCGAAATATGGGCTCACAAGTTGCTGTGAGCTGAGCGATGAACCTGCTGATGTAATTGAGTCTACCCAGCAAACTCATTACCTCTGTTTTGTTCCTTGGCGGTGGCAAGTCTCGGATGGATTCAATTTTGGATGGGTCTAACTCAATCCCCCGTCGACTGACGATGAATCCTAGCAACTTTCCTGATGGAACCCCGAATGCGCATTTGGCCGGGTTAAGCTTGATATCATACCTCCGGAGTCTTTGGAAAAATCTCCTTAGGTCTGCCACATGGTCCTCCTGACGCCAAGATTTGATGATCACATCATCGACGTACACCTCTATTTCTTTGTGTATCATGTCATGAAACACAGCAGTCATTGCTCGCATGTACGTTGCCCCGGCGTTCTTTAACCCGAACGGCATTACCCGATAGCAGTAGGTTCCCCATGGCGTAATAAACGCTGTCTTCTCAGCATCCTCTTCGTCCATTAGGATCTGATGATAACCCGCATAGCAATCCACAAAGGATCCGATCTCGCGCCCAGCGCAATTATCGATCAGGATATGAATGTTGGGTAACGGGAAATTGTCCTTGGGACTTGCTTTGTTGAGGTTGCGGTAGTCGACGCACACCCTGATTTTTCCATCCTTCTTTGGGACTGGTACCACATTGGCCAGCCACTCGGGATATCGAGTGACCCGAATGACCTTCGATTGCAACTGCTTGATCACTTCTTCTTTGATTTTTACACTCATTTCTGTTTTAAATTTCCTTAGTTTTTGCTTGACCGGAGGGTATGCCGGGTCAGTGGGTAGTTTGTGAACCACTAAATTGGTGCTCAATCCAGGCATATCATCATATGACCATGCAAAAACATCTTTGAATTCCCTGAGAGTTTCGATCAATTCTGCTTTGACATTCGGCTCAATGTGGATGCTAATTTTGGTCTCTTGGACGTTATCAGCGTCTCCTAGATTTACAGCCTCGGTGTCATTTAAATTAGGCTTGGGTTTCTCTTCAAATTGACACAGTTCTCGGTTTATTTCTTCGAAGGCTTCCCCTTCGTCACATTCGGATTCATTATCACAAACGACCTCTTGCATCATTGAGTCAGATTCAGATTGATTTATTAGACTAGGTCGAAGATCCGCTGTGCATGCCATGTCATTAGGACCAGTAAAAAGAGAACTGTTCAGAAAGAAAAAGAACAAAACAAGAAATTAAAATGGGACAAAAGAAAAGAACTTTATTAAATTTGCAGGATAAAAAGGGTTCACACTTTTACAAAACGAAAGTAAAATTGGGATTACACCCTTGAATAATCCGATCAAACAAACAAACAAACAAAACATTAATCAAAGCCTACTACCAAGACTCCCCTCGGACAGGAAGAGGAGTAACCGTCCAATTGTTGGTCTTGGCCTCAGGCCCCACAAATTGTATCTCTGCTCTGCTGGAACCTTCTCCAGCTTCCACCATACTGACATCCGCGAATAGCCTCTCAAAACTCTGATTCAGGTCTTCATTTATACCGATCAAAGGTCCTCGAATCTTTGGGATCGCTGACCCCTTGGCACTTGCTTTAACAAAAGACCTTGAAAGGCGTGGCACTGGTTTAGGCAGAAACCAGACCTTCTTCTTCATTCTTCGCGCCTCCTTCCTGTCTGCCGCGGTTGGTTTGAACCCCAACCCGAAGGTTTCCAGATTCTTAGGAAGGGAAACAGGTTGGACTATCCCTTGAAGTTCAACTCCCAGGCCTTTTCCCGGTACAAATCCGTTACCCAGCATCTCCGAAACCATCATGACCGTTGCGGCAGCTACCCTAGGGTGCGGGATGATTTCTCCTTCAGAAATTTTGTTGGCTGACCCTGTATCAAGAATCTGGTAGACCCAGGGGCCCTTGTCATCAGTGGTCTCTATGAAAGGCACGATGGTTCCGCTCATGGTGCATGTTGTATCCTCGCCGTGCAGCACGACCTCTTGTCTTTCCCACTCGAACTTCACTGTCTGATGTAGGGTGGAAGGCACCGCTTTAGCTGCATGAATCCAGGGTCGTCCTAACAGCAAGTTGTAAGATACCGTAGCGTTCAATACTTGGAATTCCATGGTAAACAGGACCGGACCAATGGTCAGTTCAAGTACAACGTCCCCCACAGTGGCTGTTCCGTTTCCGTCAAACCCCCGGACACAGATGCTATTCTCCCGGATTCTTCCACGGTCAATCTTTAACTGGTCCAGGGTGGATAATGGACAAATATTGGCGCTTGAGCCGTTATCCACCAATACTCGGGTTACCACCGAGTCTTCACATTTGACAGCTAGGTATAGAGCTTTGTTATGCTCCGTACCTTCCACCGGCAGGTCATCATCGGAGAATGTCACTCTGTTCACCTCGAAAATCTTGCTAGCAATGGTTTCCAGGTGGTTTACAGAAATCTCACTGGGTACATGGGCCTCGTTCAATATCTTTAACAGGGCCCGGCGATGTTCCTCGGAATGGAGGAGTAATGACAATAGTGAGATCTGGGCAGGTGTTTTTCTCAGCTGCTCAACCACAGAATAGTCTTGCACTTTCATCTTCCTCAGGAAGTCTTCAGCCTCTTCTTCTGACACTGGCTTCTTGGTTGCCACTGGGTTGGTTTTTCTTAACTCCACCGGAGCAAAACATCGACCTGATCGAGTCAGCCCTTGCGCTTCACAACTGACTTCTTCCACCTGTTTTCCTTGGTACGTCACCACTGCTTTTTCATATTTCCAGGGCACAGCCCTGCTGTCAAGCATTGGCAGTTGGACCACCGGCTTTATGGTCACCCGTTCTCCACATACCCCTTTCAACATGACTGCCGGTGTGGGCAGGATCCCTGGTATTACCAACTTGCTTGGCTCGGGTTTGCTTGCTATGACGGACGGGCTCTTCCCCCATATTACTACCGGCTTGACGCCTTCTCCCTGCGACTGTACATTTGTTCCTCCACTGGTTAAGACTTCTTTTGGGGCAGCTTGGATCATCATCACTGTTTGTGAGGGTTTTCTTAATTCTCCTCCCTCACACACCAACTCAATCATGTGAGCTTCGTGGTGCGCTGGCAGTGGGTTTTGGTTGATGTTAGGAGCCTCCGGTGTCTGGACCTCGATCTTATTGGTGTCAATAAGATCCTGTATGGCATGCCTTAACTTCCAGCACTTCTCGGTATCGTGCCCGAGCATCCCTGAACAGTATTCACAACTGATTGAACGATCCAAATTCTGAGGCGGGGGATTTGGTTCCCGAGTATGGACAGGACTAACCAAACCCAATTGCCGCAGCTTGTGGAACACAGCGGTGTAGGTTTCTCCCAGTTCGGTGAAGGTTCTTTGCTTCCGCAACCTGTCATTTCTGGCATCTGGATTTCCCCGGAAACCTGCCCCTGAAGGATTTCTATATGCCCTTGGTGGAGGGTAAGTGTTTTGTGGTGGTGCATATATGTTCTGGGGAGCCGGTGCGCGCCATTGTGGGCGAACCGGAGGCTGAGTGTATACCTGGGCTTGGTGTACGGAACAATGTGGTTCTCGAGGTGGATAGAAATTTTGTGGTGGGTTGTATGGGTAGTTTGACCTGTGAGGCCTGGGTTGGTTGTAGTGTGGCCTGCCAGCCCTGGGCCAACTGCCTGCCTCGATCGTGGCAACCTCTTCTTTCTTTCTTCTTAGCGCACCTCCCGTGCCGCTTTGAATAGCCTGGGTTGTGGCCTTAAGTGCCGAATAGTTTAAGATCTTGTCCGACCTCAAACCTTCTTCTATCATGACCCCTATTTTGACCACCTCGTTGAAAGATTTTCCAACCGTTGTCACCAAGTGACCAAAGTAGGTTGGATCCAATGTCTGCAAAAAGTAGTCTACCATCTCTCCCTCTCTCATGGGAGGATCGACCCTAGCTGCTTGTTCTCTCCAGCGGAACCCGAACTCGCGAAAACTTTCCCCGGGTTTCTTCCCAGTTCTCAATAACGTGAGACGGTCAGGGACTATCTCCAGATTGTATTGGAAATGACCTGCAAAAGCCTGCGCCAGGTCATCCCACGTGTACCACCTGCTGAAATCCTGCCTGGTATACCATTCCAGTGCAGATCCGCTCAGACTTTGGCCGAAATAAGCTATCAAAAGCTCATCCTTGCCTCCTGCCCCTCTCATTTTGCTACAGAATCCCCGCAAATGTGCCATGGGATCACCGTGCCCTTCATATAAATCAAACTTGGGCATCTTGAACCCAGCCGGGAGTTGGACATCTGGGAAAGGGCACAGATCTTTGTATGCCACGCTGACTTGATTGCCCAGCCCGTGCAAGTTCCTGAAGGATTGCTCCAGGCTTTTGAACTTTCTTAACACTTCATCCTGTTCAGGGGCCTTAACCGGCTTCTCAACCTCTGCCGGTACTTCCAAATGGGGATTGTAAGCCTGTGGTTCCGGTGCGTGGAATGTAGGCTCAGGGGGATAGTATTGTGTATCGTGAGCCTGAAACAATGGCTCACTGGTCGTTCGCTGCAAAGGGGCTGATGCAGGTCCCACAAAAATGGGAATATTGGGTGTTGGGAGAGGTTGATGGGGTGGTGGAGCTTGGGAATCATGAGGGCTTCTTTCTTGATGATAGAGGGGATTTGGGCGGCTTGTGGAAGGGCCAGAGTGAGGGTACTCCGGCACGTGTCCCAGTGTCTCAGGGCTCTTTTGCGTTTTGGCCAGGGCTAGCTGCATTGCATGCATCTCTAGTCCCATCCTTTCAATCTTTTCCATTGCCTCTTTTAGCAACTGGCTCATCGGCCTTTCTTCCTCATTACTATTCTCTGAAGTAGTCATGCTTGTTGCTACCGGTCCTTTGGATCTGGTTTGGTATGAATGTGTTGCCAGAATTCTTTAACAACTAACTGTCTGGTATCAGACAACAACAAACTTTGTTAGTGTTAGAGCTTAACAGATTTGATCATAACACATAGAGGATGCAATGCACCTAGGCAGTTACCCGTTTCTACATGCTTTGTTTCAAACCACATGCGTCATCCCGGTTTGTTCATTCGTCTCTTTTTAAAGTATTTTGCGAAACCCCGCGTTTTATTTTATTTACATTTTTTCTTTATTTATTAAAAGCGGTCGAATCTTATGGGGATTGCCTACGTATCACGTCCCCGCGTGAATCAGACCAGGCGTAGTTCTGCCTTCAAGCAAAGACACATAGAAATTCTTCTGGAGTCACTTAATTTCATTATCAAAATTTGCTATTACACATTACTTCAAACAAAATAGCAACAGTACAGACTCCAGGGTTTTAAACTTGGTTTGAGGAAAAGAAAACAACATTGGGGAAACAACAAACAAAACAACCAGGACTCGATCAACAACTAATTTTCCAACTTAGGGACCCACGAGGCATCTTTCGGCCCTTTCGCGGCCCTAGGTGTAAGGTCTCTTTGCAAGCCCTTCAACTCGTTCATAATCCGATGGACGCAGCCCATGATGGAAGCAATGAGGTTTTCCCGAGGTGTCTGCTCGCATGCCAAACATTTTAGGTAGATGTAATGCCCGACTTCGTCAATTCTTGCCCGAATGTTGTCCCTTTCTGCGAACAATTGCCTTATCTGTCGGCTCTTTAACCCTAGCGTTTGTGCATTGGCGGGCAAGCTGATCCTGGAACATCTCCATTTGCCTTTCCATTCTGGTCATTGCATCGTAATATTGCCTTCTGTCGGCTTGGGCATCTTGTGTTTGCTTGAAGATCCGCTCTTGCAAAGCGGAATTTGTTTCCTTTGCTGCTTTGACGCTCAGTTCACAATTCCTCATGACTTGCTGTAGGCGCTTCCTCCGGGCCATTGTACCTTCTGCCCATTTGGCCCTCATCCTTGCTATGCAAGCCTTTGATTGGTCTAATTCTTCTTGGCTCTGGATGACCTGATTTCTCAAACTGGCTATCAATCTTTCGTCGGAGCAGCGCTTCTGTCGGTCGATGTTATTCTTACTGGCTTGGCGAAGGCGGGCCCTCAGGGTTTGGTTCTCTTGGGCTAACTTGTCTTTTTCAGGCCTGCTCTTGGGCGACTCGCACGTTGTTTTCGAATACCATCCTTTCAATTTGTCGCTTCAACTTCCTAATTTCAACCAGGTAACCTTCCTCTTTTGCGAGCCAATCCCATTGTTCTTGCGATGACTCAACAAAACTTCGGAGGTGAGGCCGTTTGGTTGGTCGTTTCACGATGCTCTTCTTGTTCTGCCAAGTGAGATAGGCCGGCGAGACTTCACCTCTAGACACATCATTTACCCGGGTATTTGCCGTTAAGTACTGGCATTCACTCCATATGCAACGAACTGTCTTTTCAGGAAATTGGCCGTCACTGCTGACCTCGACTGCATAAGTGCTGAGATCTTCGTCCGGGTGTAGTACTTGACATCTTCCCAACTGTCTCATTACCCTGTAAGGGGCATAAGGTTGAATACCCCTGAGTCCCATCAAGAGGAAGTGAGGACCAGTGGCGGGCATGTATATGATTTCTTCCACAGAAAGCCAACCCAAAGTCCAGTTTATTTGGTCTGCGGTGATGATCCGGAGATAGGATATCCATTCTTCAAACCCTCCCGGTGATCGGAAACCTGAAACCCTTAGGCTATAACCCTCGATGCAGCCCCCATTTGTAGACATGTAGCGCATATACTGAGGGTGGTGACACAAGTGTTCGATCATCCACATCTGTAACAACAAGTTGCACCCTTCGAAGAAGTCTGCTCCAGCCTTACAAGCCGTGAGGGCTCGGTATATTTCTGACATTATCATGGGAGCAAGGATGCTTTTATCGTTGGTAATCAGGATTCTGACGATTCCAGCCACCTTTAGGTCGATATTTCTATCTTTTCGGGGAAACACCACAAGGCCCAAAAATGCCACCATAAAAGCGAACCGCCTATGCTCATTCCATTTTACCAGATTTCCCCTGCTGCAAACACCACTTTCTGGATCATTGAATCCTTCTATGCTCCCGTACCTCTGGTATATGAATTGTAGGGTAGAAAAACCTTTATCCAGTTCAGCGTATGGGACTCCTTTGCTTATCTTCAACAGATCCATGAATTTGTGTGAATTCACAGCCCTTGGAGCGATCAGGTATTTGTGTCTCAAACCTTCAGTGACGTCCATGTAACCCGCCATTTCCTCTAAGGTTGGGGTGAGTTCAAAATCTGAGAAACGGAACACGTTGTGGGCCGGATCCCAGAATGTAACCAAAGCCTTTATGATGTCGCACCGAGGCCTGACTTTCAACAAATCAACCAAACCCCCCAGGTGCAGTTTGACCTTGTCTTGCTCTGGCCTTTCCAAATCCTCCCACCATAATCGCACCTCCAGGGGAATTTTGCTTCTAACTGTCATCGGCAAACTTGGACTCATGCTCATTCTGCATGTTTATTGGGGTGATTAAGCGAAGATCCAGACTCATTAGACTCAAATACACAAATCGACACACTATTTTCTAGAAAAACGAAATTTTGGTTGTTTCTGAAAAGTACGATGTTACCTTAAAACTTTCGTTATTTGGTTTGTACCTCTATTTTGAAAGAACAAGTTGAGCCCGATGGGGGTTGCCTACGTATCCCGCACCATGCGAGAATCAAACTGACGTAGTTCGGGCATAAATCGAATTTTGGGGACACCCTATTTTTCTCTTAAAAATGAATCAAAGACTCCTTTTTTTTTTTTTTTAAAACAAATTAATAAGACACACATTTTTTCAAATTTCTGGCAGAGCTTTGACCATTTTTGTGACTTTTCAAGAATAAATAAGTAACCCCTTAACCGTTATTCCTCTTCCTTTTCCAAACATTCCCGATATTCAGAAACCGGTCAGCATGCAAGCCTTGAAACAAGTAAATGCATAAAGCAAACAGGATGTAGCAGGATGGTCTTTATTCTCAGGTTGCCTGTCCTAGACGGACCCAGCCCCTGTGCTGAGTCCCCTAAGTCAAATGCACATGATGCAAATAAGCGTTCCTACTAGGGATCCGGCATGAAGTTATGTTATGCTAAGCTGTAAAACCTAGGTGCTTGTTCTAGACCTGGCTTACCCGAGCGGACAACTCGAGCCGAGGATGGGAGCTGTGTACCGGTAACCAAAAGGCCATCCGACTTTGCAACTCCTCCGAATCCTCGTTCTATTTTGGCATATGACACTAACAGAAAGAAGCCACGACCAGCGTGCGCTCCTCAAGAGAGAAGAGAAGGGTTTCGGCACAGTTTATATATACAGTCCAAATAATATCAAGGCGGTAAAAGCAACACTTAGCACATTAGGCTCAAAACATGTAATAAAATCAGATAATAAATAAAACCAAATAGTAACAATTATTCTAAGCTCGAATTCTTAACCCTGAACCAGTGGTTCTGGGTATCATCCCCAGCGGAGTCGCCAGAGCTGTCACACCTCCTTTTTCCGCACCCGAGAGGGTACAAGGGAGTTTTTCCAATTAAAGGACAATCGAAACGGGATGAGTTTATTTATTTCAGAGTCGCCACTTGGGAGATTTAGGGTGTCCCAAGTCACCAATTTTAATCCCGAATCGAGGAAAAGAATGACTCTATATTACAGTCTGCGTACCAGAAATCCGGATAAGGAATTCTGTTAACCCGGGAGAAGGTGTTAGGCATTCCCGAATTCCGTGGTTCTAGCACGGTCGCTCAACTGTTATATTCGGCTTGATTATCTGATTTTAAATACAATACGAACTTATGTGCAAATTTTATCTTTCAACCGCTTTTATCATTTACCGTTATTTTTATCAAGAATTGCAACGTTATAAAATGTATCTCGAACCACGTTACAATCAATGTACCCGTGGTCATCGACACGCTTTGACTCCGTTGAGATTTGGATTTGGGTCACATCAATGTGCACCCGAGTTTAAGGAAATTAAATTATTAAAGGCGCGCCTAAAGCGACTAGCGTATTTATTTTGGGTAGGACCGTGAAATTTTACTAAACGGTCCATCCCGAAGTCTAAACAATTTTTAAAGCAATATTTATTGAGGGCCCCGCAATTTGTATTTTATTTGGCGAGGCTCATCTCGTTCTTTATTTTTAATGAATTTGCAACGTCATGGACATGCATCTCGAACCACGTCACAGTCAATGTACCCGTGATTAGAAAGGCATTTCGAATCTGTCGAGATTTGGATTTGGGTCACATAAATGTGCACCCGAGTTTAAGAAGGTAAAGTTTATTAAAGCGTATCCTAAAGAGACTAACGTGTTGTCATTTCAGGAAGGTTGCGAGATTTGCTAAGCAACCCGTCCTGGAAACTAAATGCTTCAATAATATACATTTAACAAGGGCCCCGCATCTGCGCGTTTTGTTTATTTCATCGAGGCTCATCTCGTTCTTATTTTAAAGGGATATCTTATAGCAACTACGTTTCTTGTCGTGTTTGTCTCTATCAATTGAAAACAGTAGAAAGTCCTAATTAATTACATGTTTGAAGATGTTGTAACAACATTCAGAAAGGCTTAAAAAATCCGAAACGGGGCTGCATACACAGTCAGCCGATCCAGTAACCACGGGCCCAAATCCAGCCCAAGCATGATTGGCCAGACCCGGGCCGCTGCTTGTTCGATGCGAGCCTGCCAGGTCTGTTTTGACCCGGGCTCGACTTCTCGTGGGGTTGAGATTGTAAACCGTGTTCTTTATCTAAAAAAAGGTTTTAGCAGTTATATACGGAACATGTATTGGAAAGGAAAGAAATTAATGTATAATGTACGATTTTCATGCTTCGCATACATTACTTGTTTATACTACACTATTGCATTAAATCTGAGATACAACCCACTGCCTTGGGCATACTCTTATCACCATCCTATATACACAATCTAACATTCAACTACCATTCATTGACAGTTTACTAGGACTGTAAGCTAACTTCAGTATCCAAAACAAGAAGGTAAACTATTATACATTATATGAGGTCTAACATAATATTCTATGTATATATAGACATCTGCAGATCTTCTCCATTCATGCTCAAACTTTTCAAGTTACATTGGTAATATATTTGTGTACCTGGTATAGAGGACAACAGGAGGGAGAAAATGATCAGCTGAGTGGTATGCAACAAACACAGCAACAACAACCAAACAGTAACAACTCAACAACAAACCAACAGCCACAAATGCTC
Source organism: Nicotiana sylvestris (assembly GCF_000393655.2). NCBI lineage: Eukaryota > Viridiplantae > Streptophyta > Magnoliopsida > Solanales > Solanaceae > Nicotiana > Nicotiana sylvestris. The sequence continues at coordinate 179,690,771 of NC_091065.1, forward strand.
TCCACAGTCCAACAGACAAATAGCAACAGTTTCCAGAACAACAGAAACCACAGATGGTCGAGGCCCAAACAAACAATCCCAGAAAAAGAGTAATGAACCAGTAGAAAATCCAAGATACCAAATGTGACAGCAACAGAAAACCCAATAACCCCAAAGCTCAGCTAATACCCGATACAGTTCCAGCAATCAGGAAGACTAAGACTCGAACCACAGCCCACAGAAAACTCAGTATAGTAACAATCACAGCAGAAAACACACAGCCTTTCTCTTAATGGAACAGTAATGACCCTAGTTAGAATAACTGGCTTGGCCAGGATAGCCCAACCAATTTAGCTCCTCGTGCAGTTTTGGGCAGTGATTGGTTAAAGTGTTCTGAAAATTTCCCCCTTTTGTTTTCTCTTTTTCTGAAAGAATAAAAAAAATCCCCCGTTTAAGTTATCAAATGGCCTATTTATAAGCCACATGACCAAGGGCAGCTAAGCTGCCTCCCTCCTACTTGCAGACTGCCCATACCCCTTAACTCCCCATGCCTAAAGGCATCTTTCTTGGAATCCTTAAACAGCCCCCATGCCCTGTCTATATTACTCTAATCAAGGGTTATGGGTTTAGTTAAGTATTCAATTAATTCCCATACTCTTAGGTCTGGTCCCCCATTAGCATTAATTTAATCCTATTTTAATTACCACTTGACACATTCTGAAATTATCCCCTAATCAGACCCTGCCTTATGCCAAGATTACCCTTACACTTTGCATATTACTGTATTACCCTAACTCTTAATAGTTAGTATATAGACCTCACTAATTTCAGCCAATACCTGACTACTAGCTAATTAAACTCAAACTGTTTTCAGGCTGATTTGTTAGATTTCTGAAGCTAATTGCCAATTCTCTGCCCAAATTCAGGCAATGATTCAAACTTTAAGCAAACAGGGTGTCAATTAAAGGGTACAAGTTGGTCATGCCGATACAAGTAGAGCCAACAAGAAACAGGCATAGTAATCAATACTGAAATGTAGACTCATTTAGATGACTACACAAGCTATAACATCTTTCAAGTGAATTCAGTTGACGACGCTTATTTAGATGACTATACAAGCTATAATACACAGCAAGCAACCAATAAACCAACAACCAACTCATTATTAACTTAAAACGTACACACATGGACAGATGAGTCGCGGAACAAACAAACCAGAACACGAACGACAGATAGATTTTAGGAGGGCAAAAGAAAAAGGAAAAATACCTCAGAAAAATGAAACTAAGATCGATTCAAATTCGAACTCGGGCCAGGTGATTTTGGGGTCTAATGGACTTTAACCGAAGTGTTCTCAACTGAGAACACTTTGGTAAAAGTCTGCTAGACCCTGATCCTGCCACTGATTCGAACAAAACCCATAGATCTGAATCCTAGGGCTCTTGAGGTTCGATTTGGGAACCGTTCAATTCTAGTCAGATTCGAACGGAACCAAAGCCACTCAGGGGGTGAGGGAGGTCAGGAGGGGCTGTGGTGTGAGTTTGGGGTCAATCGGTGTAGATCTAGTTTTTGCTCGAATCTTCGTTTGAAGATTCGAGAGGCTACGGGTTGATTCGAGGTGAGCGGTTAACGGATTCGTGTTCAGGGTGGCTGGGTGCATCGGGGATGTTATTTTGGTGGTCATCGGAATCCGAGTGGCCGGGGTTACAGAGGAGGAACCTAAGGTTTCTTAGGTTTTGAGAGGAGGGGGTTCGGGGACGAAGGTGAACAGTGGGGCTAGGGGGGTTTGGTTTGGGGCGTGGGGGTAAGGGGTCAGGCTTATATACGATCTAGGGGCTTAGATCCTGGCCGTTGGATCAAACGAGACCTATGGCCAGGATCTATTCACTTAGGGAAAACGGTGTCGTTTGGGTTTTGGTAGTGGGTGAGACCGGGTAAGGTTGGATCGGGTCAAAACTAGGCGGGTTTAGGGGAATGGCCTAGGTCCGTTGGATCAAGGGGTTGGACGGCTCAGATCACCTTCTTTAGACGACGTCGTTTGGGGTCGAACGAGTGGCCTGATCGGGACCGTTCGTTTGAGTCAGATCAATGGTTCTAATCAGGGGTACTGATGCGACGTCGTTTGGGGGTCCTGCTGGGGCAGCCTGATTTGGACTGGGTTTTGGTGCTGGTTTGGGCCTGCTTTGTTTCATTTCTTCTTTGGCCCAAACCGGTTTTCTTTCACTCTTTTGCTTTCTTTTTTTTTTTTCATTTTTCTTTTAAAACAAAAAATAAAAATAATAGATAATAAAACAACGAAATTAAAACTAAACAACAATGTAACATTTTAACACCATTATCACAAAAATATTTAAGTAAGTTAACTAAAAACCTAGAACGAACGATGCACACATATATATATATATATATATATTTTGAATTTTCTTTTACCGACACATAGTTTTGTATTTTGTTTGATAGTGACTGGATGCAAAATGGGCAGACACACAAATGACCAACAACACATGTTACGGAAAGATCGAAAATTGTACAGCGAAACCATTTGTCACTATTTTTATTTTCTTTTGGAGCGATCGTCCGTGAGGCAAAAATCACGTGCTTACAGTTGGTTGATTTTTATTAAATGTTAATTTGTGGGTGTATAATTTTACTTTGTTTTATTTAGGAGCTTTTGTTTAAATTAAAGTAGAAAAGCAAAGGAAAATGAGGATACTCGGATTGGGCCCAGAAATTAAAACAACAGGCCCAAACTACCTGTCTACTATCCAGTCCAAACCAGGCCTTCCCAGGCACATCCCCAAAACGACGCCGCATAAGGCGTCTGATCTGAGCCGTTCAGTCACACTCATCCAACAGTCCACACTCACACCCATAACCCGACCTGTTTGCTCGGGTCAACCCAACCTGTTTGCTCGGGTAAACCCAACCCCTCACTTAAACCAAACGACCCCGTTTCTATACCAAACGACCACGTCCCGTCCCTCACCAGGGGATCCAAGCCGTTGAGATCATCTGATCTAACGGCCCAGATCAAATTTCCCCTTCCGTATATAAACCCTCCATCACACCCCACGCCCCCTATCCAAACCACACCCCCCTCACCTCCTGTTCATCGTCGTCTCTCAAGAGATGAACCCTTGCCAAACCCTAGCCGCCACCCTTCACCCTCACCGTAAAGCCGGTGGCAAGGACGCCGGTGACCACCCCCTTAACACCCCTGATGCACCTCACTACCCCAAACCCAAATCTGTTACCCCTGGCCTCGAATCAGCCCCTTCATCTCGAATCTTGATTTGAAGATTCGAGACCAAACCCGGATCTACACCAAACCATCCCAAATTCACCCTAGTCACTCCCCTAACATCCCTCATACCCTAATCAGCTTTGGTTCCGGTCAAATATAAGCAGAACTCTTCGAATCCGAAATCTGAGTTCAAGAACCCTAAAAACCAAACTTGTTTCGTTTTGAGGTAAGTTTCCGGTGATCGTCTTTTCTTTCCTTTTGTTTAGGTGTTATGCATATGTTCATGGATTTGTTCTGGGATTTTGATCATTTTTCTGTCCATCTTCAAAGACCCTCTTGTTTGGTCGATTTCTTTTCTTAAGTGTTAATTGAGTGTTACAAGATGCCTATTCGCTTCGATTGATGTTGTCGCCTAGTTAAGTTTCATAAACTACATGCTAAATGTCCCGAGTTTTGAAATAAATTGGTGCCCTGTTTAGTCTATGTTGTTAGTCGATTAATTGTTACGTATGATAGTTCGTATAGTCGACCTGAGTAAGGTCGTCAAATAATTAAGTGTTGTAAAGTTCCATTGTTGTCCGAAAAATGCCTGAATCACTCAGTTTGTTTCTGTTTTGAGTTTAGTTGATTAGCGACTAATTAGTATACGTTATAACTCGCAAAGTCGACTCGACACATGTTTGATGTTAGTTTCACAGTATTAAATAACAAACGACCTAACTCTTACTGACTGATTTTGTTAAATGGTTGTGTTGGACTGATTATAGGTTGGTTTGTTAGCTGTGGGGGGGGGGTTCGAACTAGTTCTCAAAGGGTCATAACTGGCAGATCCAATAGAATGAAAGGGTAAGGCAAAGCAGCATTGATCAAGGGTCTGTTGGGTAGCTTTGGTTGGGAAAAAACTAATTAAGTGTTCAGGATTAAGGGAGGCTATCAATTGTTTAATCAAATACCATTAATCTAGTATTAGTGGGGACAAAACATAAGAGCATGGGAGTTAAAATGAATACTTAAACAAACCCATGACTCTTGATTAGAGCAATGGGTCAGGCATGGGGAACCAAATAACTTGCATCAAGAAGATGCTTAGGCATGGGAAATGAAGGGGATGGGCAGACCTTAGGCTGTGAAATTCTAGGCAGACCTTAGGGGTTCTCTTTCAGGTTATAAATAGAGATATTTTTAGCTAAGAAAGGGTGGACATTTTTTAGTCTTCAGAAAAGGAAAAACAGAAAGAAAATTTCAGAACATTGTAACCAAACACTGTCTGAAAACTGCATAAGAGATTAAATTGGTCAAGCTGTCTTGGTCAAGTCAGTTACTCTAATTGAACTGCTTTTGCTCTTGCATTGAATATTCTGGTTTTCTCGGCTGTTTTACTACTCTGTGTCTGGGATTGTTTGCTTGGTGCTCGACCACCTGTGGGTTTCTTCTTTGTTGAAACTGATGTTGGTTGTCTGTGGACTATTGGTGACATTGTTGCTGATTGTTGTTGCTGTTGATTGTTGACTGCTGTTTACCTGCTGTTGCTGTGTTGTTGCATACTACTCAGCTGATCATTCTCCTTCTTCTTTTGTTTTCCTATATCAGGTACACGACTAATACTGTCAATGTAACTTGAAAGTTGAGCATGAATACAAAAGAGAAGAGTTGAAGATTGTTTATTTTTATATATAGCCTGTATATTGAATATCATGTGATGTATAATAGTTTACATTTTTTGTTTGGATACTAGAGTTAGCTCTCATACATAGTAAATGTCAATGTATGGTAACTTGATATCCTATTGTGTGTGTAGGCTGATAGATAAAAGGTTTGACAGTGTAGTAGGCTATAGCTCAGAAATTAGCTATGTTTGTGATTAGCATGTCCATTAATGCATGAAAACTATCCATCATTAGTTAATTTCCTTCCCTTTTGATAAACTGCCTTGTTATAACTGATAAACCACACCTTTAGAACAAAGAACACAAGTTTACGGTCTCAACCTCACAAAGGTCGAGCCCAAGTCGAAACGGACTAAGCAGGCCCTCATCGGAAAATCAGTGGCCCAGGCCTGGCCAATCCCGCATGAGCTGGGTTTGGGCCCATAAGATTCGATCGTTTGCCCGTGGGTGTGGCCATGTTTCTGATTTTGTAAAAGCATTCGGAATCCTACTATAAATAACCTGCAAGCATGTAATTAACTAGGGCTATTTCTGCTTTCAATTAGTAGAGACAAACGCGACAAGAAACGTAGCTACTATAGGATATCCTTTTAAAATAAAGACGAGATGATCCTCGACAAATAAAAACGCACAAGCTGTGGAGCCCTCGTTAAATGTATACATCGAAGCATTCAGTTTCCAGGGCGGGTCGTTTAGCAAATCTCACGGCCTTCCCAGAATAATAACGCGATAGTCTCTTTAGGCGCGTATTTAATAATGTTATCTCCTTAAACTCGGGTGCACATTTATGTGACCCAAATTCAAATCTCAGCGGAATCGAAATGTGTCTCTAATCACGGGTACATTGATTGTGGCGTGGTCCGAGATGCATTTCCATGACGTTGCAAATTCTTTTTAATAATAAATGAGACGAGCCTCGACAAACAAAAATGTACAAGCTGCGGGGCCCTCTAAATGTATATATTGAAATACTTAGAATTCGGGACAGGCTGTTTTGCGAATTTTACGGCATTCTGCAAATAACAATACGCTAGTTGCTTTAGGCATGCTTTTAATAATCTATTTTCCCTAACTCGGGTGCACATTTATGTGACCTAAATCCAAAATCTCAACCGAGTCGAGATATGTCAATAACCACGGGTGCATTGATGCAACGTGGTTCGAGATGTGTTTGCACAACGTTGCAAGTCCTATAAAAATAATAATAATTATGAAAGCAGTAAAAAGTTAAAATTTGCACATCAGTTCATATTTGTATAAAATCAGATTAATCAAGCCGAATATAACAGTTGAGCGACCGTGCTAGAACCACAGAACTCGGGAGTGCCTAACACCTTTTCCCGGGTTAACAGAATTCCTTATCCGAATTTCTGGTACGCAAACTGTAATATAGAGTCATTCTTTTCCTCGATTCGGGATTAAAATTGGTGACTTGGGACACCCTAAATCTCCAAAGTGGCGACTCTGAAATAAATAAATAAATCATGTTTCGATTGTCCTTTAATTGGAAAAACTCCCTTGTACCCTCTCGGGTATGTAAAAAGGAGGTGTGACAATTGCAATCGCGAAAGAGGAAGGGGCAGTGCTATGGGATCGCAAGACAATTAATGCGATCGCGAAGAAGAAATTGGCCCCCCTCCGGAATTACACTACGCGATCGCGAATGGATGGCTGCGATCGCGATGAAGTAAAGTCTGCAACACCAGAACCTGAATTTCTGCAACTTTTTAACAACTCAAAATGACTCGTTAAGCATCCGAGATACACCCGAGGCCCCCGGGACCTCAACCAAACCTACGAACATATCCCATAACATCATTCAAACTTGTTCCAACCTTCGGAACGCCATAAACAACATCAAAACACCTATTTTTCGTTGAATTCAAGCTTAAAATTTCCAAAAACTCTAAAAACACATTTTCGATCAAAAAGTCTACCAAACCTCATCCGAATGACCTGAAACTTTGCACGCACACCCAAAATGACATAACGAAACTACTGCAACTCTCAGAATTCCATTCCGACCATCGGATTAAAATCTCACTATCGAACCGGAAACCTCCAAAATTTCAACTTTTGGCATTTCAAGCCTAAATTAGCTACGGACCTCCAAAATACATTCCGAACACGCTTCTAACCCCAAAATCACCCAACGGAGCTAACGAAATTATCGGATTTCCATTCCGAGGCCATCTTCACACTGTTCCGACTACGGTCAACTTTCCAACACTTAAGCTCTCATTTAGGGACTAAGTGTCCCAAAACTCCTCGAAACTCAAAACCGAACATCCCGGTAAATCACATTAGCAGAAATAAACTTGGGGAAAGTAGTTAATAGGGGATCGGGGTATTAATTCTTAAGACGACCGGTCGGGTCGTCACAATTACATACTAAATGGAGTAATGTATATTAACGTACAATTATCGAGTATCATTTCGAACACATTATAAGCTATAGTTAGAGTTAAATAGTAATGTTATAAATTTATTTTGTATATTATTAAAGGGTAAAAATGACGAAGAAAAAGAAAGCATGACGACTCAAAAAAATATATATTATCCACTGGAAATTCATATTCTCTTTGATTTAAGACTAACTTTGAACGACTTTCCTAAGATCATAAATTATTATCAATGAAATTATAGAGATTATCAGTTTCTTACACTACAATTTGCAGCTATATTAAAAACAAAGTGACCTCAATATAAATTTTATCAAAATCCTAATCGTTCTTTCTTTTGACTTTCATACGCGCGCAACTACAAATTTAACTTGACTTGAAGATGCAACTACCTAAGAATGATAATTTTCAACCACCACTCTCAAGCCTTTCTATGCATGTGTTGGTATATAAAAAATAATTTCTTCGTATTTGCCTACATTTTGATGAACATAGTTATTCAATTAAGTATTTCAACAAAGATGCACACAAGTTGACCAGACATCACCATTATAAAACAAATTATACAACAAAATACAGTAGATCAATGATTTTTCAACACAATAGATCATAGCATGACATGAAGAAAATCATCAGTATTAAAAAAATGAATACGATACTGATAGTACTTGTACAAACAAATGGATAACCTTAGACTTACCAAAAATATCTCAGGCCGGTTGAACTCAGATTTTCGTGCGAAAATAAAAATAAAGACTCCAATATTTTCTCCAAAACAAAATAATAAGAAAGAAGTCGCTCAAAGGATTCATGTTATGGAAATATTCAAATACTAATTATAAACTTGGTCCATCTTCGAAATTCATGTAATAGATCTCGGGAGAGAATTGATGTTACGAAGAAAAACTACTCTAAGAAAAAGACTGTCTCAATGTTTTGTGCAGAAAAGGGTCACCCAAGAAAACCTTAATATGGCAAGAGACAATCATGGTTTTCTTATTTATATCGAATTGGTTTGGTGTTAGAACTTCCATAAGAATAATATTTCATATCGCTAAAAGACTTTTACAATTTCACGGTCCAAAATTTTAGGAAAATTACTCAATTTCTACATTGACGACAAAAAATAGCCAAGGATTTATATAAGAAAAAATTGTACACTAATTTAAAGTCCTAAATATAGGGACTTCCTACTTAGTTCAAAAAATACTATAACTAAAATTTTGATTGATTTTAAATTCTTAAATATATATCAGGAAAATAATCAAATTACAATTTTATTCAGTATTAACTCTATTTTTAAAGGATAAAAATAGTGAACGATATTTCGCTAAGGGCTTTCGTGCTTTTAATATAGTATATATATATATATATATTAGCAGTCTTCCCAATCTTCTAACTCTTAATTCTTCCTAATCCCTTATCTAGATATATATATATACTAGTCATACGGTACGCGCGTTGCGCGTGTATTCATGTCAATGAATATAATTTTTTTTAAATTACATAAATATTATATTCTATTCCCTAAATTAAAAAATTACATTAAATGAAAGCCTTTGTGCTTTTAATACTTTATTTATAGATAGATAGATAGATAGATAGATAGATATATAGATATTACAACATAAGCAAAATTTATTTAATTTTAAATTTCTAATATTAGGACTCCTACAAAATTCACATAGAAAGTTTTTAAAAAAATTTAGGTAATTTTAAAGTCTTAAATATTAAAAAAATAAAAAATAATTTAATTTATAGTACATTATTAGATTTTTTGGAATAAAACTTGTTCAACAAATAGCTTTGTTGAGTCACATAAGTATAATCGTTGTACTTCATTTGTTTTATATGTCATATCACCTAATTATGCATTATGCTTCTAGAAAACAATACAGAATACCAAATACATTATTTATATATTCTATACGTATTTATTAATACATTATTACTATTATTACTTTTAGTAACAAAAATTAGATTTATTCTTGTATCATATATACAAATACTATTTCAAGAGCTATTTCAATCCTAGTTTTATTATTATTGATATTTAAGATTTTGAAGTCAATAAATTACAAAATTATTTAAATTCTTAATTGGATATTTTCTAATGCTATATGAATTTTACAAACAATAAAATAAATAAGTGAATGAAACAAAAGCTGAAAATAAGAACAAAATCCTATCGTTGACATAAATGAGATATATTCACCCGTTTCCTTTCAATCTTTCTTTCTTTATATTTTTTCTCTTTAATATAACTAGTATTAGTATTGTGCGGATGCACGGACACTAATCATGTCAAATATTTAAATTATTTGGATTGTATATAAATAATCTTAAAATTTACACTTTGTCAGTAAATATAGATAATCATTGGATATTAACTATATGAAAAAAATTAACAATTTCTTCTATTTTTCTTTTTTGATATCATTTTTGCCGGTGTCATTGGATCCTAAAAATAGTCAGGAAGCAAAATAATAACTCATATTTATGGCAAAACAATCAAATGTTGATACAATGAATGACTCTTTGGATAAGACTTAACTCTTTTACTACTACTTGAACTCTTATTTGGTGTGTTGATATCTCTTAAAAATATTTCTTTCTTAAAATTTCAGTTTCTAAAACATTATTTTTCAATAATAATTATTTTTATAATAATGTAATTGAAAATATTATTCTTAATTCAAAACTCATTTTAGTTGGCTATCGAAAAATATAAAAAAAAAAATTTAGCTAGTGAATTGTTTTGACTCCATTTTGATATTTGACATTAACCATGTTAAATATCTGAGTTATTTGAATTATATGTAAATAACCTTAACATTTAAACCTTCTAAATAATTATACATAATCGTCAGATATTAATTAAGAAACACTACATGAAAAAGACTAACATTTTCTCAATTCTCGTAGTGATAATTTTATTTTTTCACTATTCTCATAGGTGTCATTAGAACTTAAAAATAGTCACAAAGTGAAATAATAACTCATATTTATGAAAGCACAAAGGTTGACACGATATAAATGATTCTTTGATTACGACGTGACTCTTATACTACGACTTGAACTCTTATTTGGTAGGATTTTATCTTTCAAAAAATATTTCTATTTTGAAATTTCAATTTCTAAAACTTTATATATATTATAATAATGATTATCTTTATAATAATGCAAGTGAAGATATTATCCTTAATTTAAAATTCACTTTAATCGGCTATCTAAAAATTTAAATAATTCTTTGGCCGGATTTATTTCAGTATGACTCCACTTTAAGCTTATCGATATCTCTAGCCCCAGAATTTAAATTTTTAATACCCTATATATACAACAATTTTGTTTTTTGAATCATTAAATGTTAAATTAGTTGATTATTATTATAAAACATTGCATATATTGTCTTAAAATTATCAAGTAGTTTATTTTTCAACATCATACTTGGCTTAACCTCAATACAAACTACTCAAATTGCATTCCAATTCAAATTCGAATATCATATCAGTTTGTTAGTAATAGTGATTTTTTAAAAATGACATATAATGTAAATTTAAAAAAAATATTCGAAGATATCCTTATCTTATAATCTATGTATTTGAGTTGAAAAAAATATACTTGAAATCGATGAGATTAACTTTCAAATTTTTTATATTCAACAAAGATGAAACATAAGAGGAAATTTGTTGTCATCTTTTATTTCTCGTTTTTAGATCTTTCTACCATTTCTTTCAATATTTATTTTCTTTTATCTTATTTTTTATGTCATTATTTCTTTTGTTACAAAAAATTAATTTATTTCACTATAAAAGGATGAGTTTTAATAAAAATTGTCTACATATGAACTTTAATTATATTTTTAGTCTTTGGTTGAAATTATTTCATATTTTTCTTTTGGCTTTATCTAATCAGCCTAAATAGGTGCTCTCCCGACCATTTAAATTAAAAAATTGAACGATGTGTAATTTATATATTAATCCATATATAATATACGTATAATCATGTCTTATCGATATATCATCTAATTATATTAGCTATAAAAAGTAAACAATAAATATGGCCGGATATTATGTAAATATTCCATAAAATTTCAGTTTTTTGAGTTTATCCATGATATAACTTCTATTTTAATAATTTTAAAACTCTCTACTAATGTTCAAAATTATCTTATCTTTTTATTATCTTTGAGTTTAAAAATTAAAGAGATTTTTCAAAATAATTTGTTTACATTTAAAAAAAAAAGATATTTCACGTCATACCAATTTTTTCTTTATATATACTCTTTGTTACACTTAAAAGTCACTATAGAAACTATCAATTAGAAACTAATTCATCTCTTATTGAGTTTGAAAAAAAAAACCTTTCACATACATGATTCAAAACTAATATTCTTCAACGAAAAAAATATTATACCCTTGCAATATTGACTTGACTACACCTAAATGAAGGGGTTTCAACTTATACCCTTCAATTCCTTGAATGTGCTAAATTGAAATTAATGATAGCAATTGTATAGCCAAAATTTTATTATTTGTTTGATCTCCATTTATGCAAATTGACTTCAAACATATATTCTTCAAGAAGAAAAAAGAAACATCTTTTTTTTTTAATATTGATTGATTTTGTGATGTTTCTTTCTCCAGCATGTATGTTTACTTTATTATATATGTAAGTAAACTTTTATTTGGTTTTGTAAACTCTTTTTTGTTAATAAACACAGACGTGTACCATATATATTACATTTATTTTAAAAGAATTTTGTTTGATTCAAATCTAGCTACAGTGTTTCAAAGAACTATACTTATAGGATTTTAAATGTGAAAGAGTTTTATAATTATATGAAGTAGATTTTTTTTTTTGCTAGAGGCAAAGTGGTATTTAAATAATTATAAAAAATAACAAAAGTTCTTAACATGATTGCATATGATCATTAACCAAATTAAGTATGATAACATGATAAAAAAAGATATATTTTATTTATAATTTAAATTCGAATTTTAGAAATTTATCTATAAATTCAAAATTATCTTTTAATTCAAATTCCGTATATATATATTAGATATATTATATTTATATTTAACTAAAACAGTCAAATATAGAATAAAGTTACTATATACTATTGCATTTATTAGCTTGTCATTTGGCTTAACCATAATGTCAAATATATATGATAGCTTTCTTGCTTATATATATATAGATACTCCTAAATCTGAAAGGAGTTGAAAGTAAAAAACTTTATTAACAAAATAAACCCTTACAAAGTGGACGAAACTTTCCTAGTCTGGATTGAAAAGTGGAGGAATTGTAGAATTAAAAAAATTAAAATCCTAAATATTTAGAGTATAATTAAATGACTACTCCTAAATATTATAGATAATTAAATAAATACTCCTACATATTAGGAAAATAATTAAATGACTATTCCTAAATATTAGAAAAATAATTTAATGACTATTTTATCCAATGTGAACTATATTTTAAAAGGGTAAAAAAGACGAACGAAATTTCGCTAAGGGCCTTCGTGCTTTTAATATAGTACTAGTCTCTATGAACGTGCGTTGCACGATAATAATAACACGTACATAGATATTCAAAATAGATTGCAAAATATGGTACTATGAAATATACTGGGTTTGATAAGGTAATTACTGTTCTTAAGAAATTTAAGTATTTCAATTATATTGTTGTAGGAATGGTAGCAAAATTTTTCCTGGATTTTACAAAACCAATGAAAGTCGAATTTCAACAATTAACTCAAATTTTCTCCCAGATTTTTTTATGAGTTGTAAAAAATAATAGTGAGAAGAAGAAGGAATTCAAAACGATTATTGTGTTTGATTTGGAACAGTACCAAATATTTAGAATGCCTTTAGGTGTCTGTTAAAAAATGAATGAGTTTTATAACTAATTAAGACAACCTTTGGGAAGAGACACTTTGCAACAACCACTTCTTTAAAAATTAAAAGTCACCCTTTTGGTAAAATCTGTTAAAAATGTTTTGTATAAATAAAATAAAAAAATTTAATTAAATAAATAAATGTGATGGGAACTAAAAGATATAATTAATTTTGGGCTATTTAAATTTTCACTCAATTCCCATAGAATATTCAGACTGCATGTATTCATCTATTTGCCGTTAGATTCTTGCTCATCAAATCCGAGAAAAACTTGAAAAATATTAGTAGTAAATATTTATATTTGGGAGTGATATAGTAATAGAGACAATCATTAAAACAAAGAAGGAGTAGAGACACTCCTTAACTTGTATCATAAACTTGAAATCTTTAGAAGGAAAGAATTAGGATTATATCTTGTACTGTTGTACAAGGAAAGTTGGCGTTGAGGTGTTGATGTCTAAGAAGAATTAGAAATTTTATCCTCTATAGCAAGCATGTTGGGAGTGATGATGTAGAGTCCTAAAAGAATTATACTCAATACTACAATTTTATCCAATATTATATTGCTTCTTTAAAGAAATAATTTAGGGCATAAAAGTTTATCAATATGTCAAGAATATTTTGTCGTTAACATTTAGTGTTAGAATATTTGTGCTTTTATAATAATATAAATATAGATTATTCTCTATGTTCTTGCGACACACGAATATGTTTAGTGACGGAGAAAGGTTAAAGAATAGGGACTTAAGTAAATCTTCTTCATTTGAAAATTATATTTACAAATAGACAACAACAACAACAACAACAACCCACTGTAATCCCACAAGTGGGGTCTGGGGAGGGTAATATGTACGCAGACCTTACCTCTACCCCGAGGGGCAGAGGCTGTTTCCAGGAGACCCTCGGTTCAAAGAGGCAACAAGAGACACTATATTAGTACTATCAATACACTCATAATAAAACACCATAAAATACCATAAAATCCATAACATAATATAAATACCATAAAAACAAAGTAACAACAATATAAGATATATAGGAAATACGAGAATATGTAAGGTATTAATACACAGAAGATAAAGCCCATCATCAGTAGTTGATCAATAGCATCCTAAGACTAATTCCTAACTGGCTAGTCTCACTCTAGTGCGCTGTAAAAAGACATCACAAATTTTCCCTAACCTACAACCTTAATGCTCGATCTCCACAATTCCCTGTTTAGGGCCATGTCCTCAGTAACCCTAAGTCGCGCCATATCTTGCCTGATCACCTCTCCCCAATACTTCTTAGGTCTCCCTCTACCTCTCCTCGTACCCACCACCGCCAGTCGTTCACACCTTCTCACCGGTGCATCAGTGTTCCTCCTCTGAATGTGCCCGAACCATCTGAGTCTTGCTTCCCGCATCTTGTCCTCCATGGGGGCCACACCCACCTTCTCTCGAATATCTTCATTTCTAATCTTATCCTTCCTTGTATGCCCGCACATCCACCTCAACATCCTCATCTCTGCAACTTTCATCCTCTGGATGTGTGAGATCTTCACCGGCCAACACTCGGTCCCATACAACATAGCAGGCCTAACCACTGCCCTATAAAATTTACCTTTCAGTAACAGTGGCACTTTCTTGTCACACAGGACTCCCGTCGCTAACCTCCATTTCATCCACCCCACCCCTATACGGTGTGTGACATCCTCGTCGATCTCCCCGGACCCCTGAATAAACGACCCCAGGTACTTGAAACTACCCCTCTTAGGGATGACTTGAGAATCAAGCCTCACTTCCACTCCCGCTTCCGTCGGCTCTGCCCCAAATTTGCACTCAAGGTATTCCGTCTTCGTCCTGCTCAACCTGAAACCTTTGGACTCAAGGGTATGTCTCCAAACCTCTAATCTCTCGTTGACGCCGCGTCGTGTCTCGTCGATTAGGACTATGTCATCAGCAAATAGCATGCACCATGGCACCTCCCCCTGAATATGATGTGTTATAGCATCCATCACCAGGGCAAATAGGAAAGGGCTGAACGCAGACCCTTGGTGCAACCTCGTAATAACCGGAAAATAATCTGAATCGCCTCCTGCTGTCCTAACCCGAGTCTTAGCTCCATCATACATGTCTTTAATCGCCCTAATGTAGGCAACCGGGACCCCTTTAGCCTCTAAGCATCTCCATAAGACCTCCCTAGGAACCCTGTCGTACGTTTTCTCTAGATCGATAAACACCATGTGGAGATCCTTCTTCTTATCCCTGTATTGTTCCACCATCCTCCTAATAAGGTGGATAACTTCTGTGGTAGATCGCCCCGGCATGTACCCGAACTGGTTGTCTGAAATAGACACCGTCCTTTGCACTCTCATTTCTACCACTCTCTCCCAGACTTTCATAGTATGACTTAATAATTTAATACCCCTATAGTTGTTACAGATCTGGATATCGCCTTTGTTCTTATACAACGGGACCATTGTACTCCACCTCCACTCTCCACTCTATATTTACAAATAAAGCAAAACTAAATTTCTTTAATTATGTATAAGTTGTTAAATTCCCTTGACCTAAAAGAAAAGTCAAGTAAAGAGGTAAATTGTTTAGAATATCTTGTGTGAATTATTACGAAGTGCGTATAAAAAATTATAAAATTTCAGTTGAATAGATATTCTGAATTGTTATTCACTATGTACAAAATTTAATATAGTAACAATTTAAAACAAAGGGTAGCAGCAACAGTCTTGAATATTCGTGAGCAGAATATTCTCAAAGTGTCACAATAATGAATTCTCAATTTATGTTCGATTTTTCTTTTTCTTCCATAATTGTGCTTCATATCCACGTTGAAACACTTATTAATTAATTAAGTGATATATTTAGTTGCAAATTCCAAGTTAGTTTGACCCAAAATCAACTTTGTAGGCTTGTCAAGTGTATTTTAAATGGGAAAAGAATTCCAGTCTTAGGTGATTTACAATTGTATCCTCAAGTTATATAAATATTTAAGGTTATAAAAATCGATCAATATTTTGAGGATATTTTAGTCGTTCAACATTTAACATAAATTATTCGTGCTTTTATAATATATATATATATATATATATATTATATTATAGAAAGAGAAATATAATCCAGCTAAATCAACCAAATGCTAGGGGTAAAAATTTCACGTAAATTGAATGGTCAATTTCAGCATTCATTTAAATAAAGGGATATTAATTTAAATATTTTAAATTAAGGGAAATCATTTGACTGTTTTAGCTATGCTTGTTAGGATGATCAATGATAACTTGAAACATAATACTAACTAAAGTTTATCCATTCTTAATTTGCTTATGCTTGCAGTTAATTAATTACGTGTCGTTTTTTTTTGCAAACTGCGATTAAACGTAAGTTATCAGTTTTGTCTCCTTTGGAAGTAGAATTGGATTAATATTGTATAATATGTACCGATAGATAGAGGCGGAGCTAAAATTTTCATTAAGGATATATAAAAGAAAATATACCAAAAAATTAAGGGTAGTCAATATATAATATATATATGCATAGAAATATTTTTTTTTACCTAATTACATAGTGTATTTTTCCGACGAAACAGTTGATAGACATTAATGTGGCGGCATAATGTTGATTAAAAGGTGATTAGGTCAAGCTAATTAGAATACGTGGCAGAAATCCAAGGGCAGGTTGAACCTAATTAAGATGAAATATCTGATATAAAAAATCTGTTGGAAACTAAAACATAATCCAGAAACTTACTATGTATAGCTAAGAAGTTGAAGATTAAATAGGAAACTGAAGTTGGTGAAGAAAAATGCCCAAGATTCCATCGACCAATTTTCGTTCACACTATTGCCATCTTTTATTTCCTGATTATTTTTATTCCTTCTTGTCGACAACTAGATTTTAGCTCTTTCTTCTTAATACCACCATTCGTTAATTCAATCTGTATTTCCATTAAATAAAATAAATATACGTGTGCACACGTAGATATGTACATATAACTTGTCCATATAGTAATGAAATAACCAGGGGTGGAGTAAAGATAAGAACTATAAATTGAGGGTTCGAATTCATCTCTTTCCTTTTTTGCTAATTGAAATCCTTTTTATTTTATTCTTCATATCCAGAATTACATATTGGGCGCTGAATAATTCACATCACTTCCGCTTCTATTGGAAGGAAAAGAATAAGGATCTTCTTCTGTGGATCCCTCTTGTTCGAAACCCATTGTAAAGGACAGTGCAATGCAAGAGAAATCATACAAAAATTATCGAATCTTTATATGTTTTGAAAAAGATATTAGGTGTTCGGAAATGGTGAATAAAAGAATTAAATCCTTTTAAGAAATAAAGTTTTTGATCGAAATAGGAATCAGACCGAAAGGATGTACAAATAAATAATATGTTTTGACATGAAATGAATATATCCATTTAATCCCAAGATATTGATCTCTGACTCGAAAAATAAATGTTTGAGCTTGAGAAGCTTTTGGTCTAAACTATTTTTTGGACATATAATTGCAAAAGAGTCGTAGATTCAAAAGTCGCTAAAAATAATAATTTTTGGAATTCATGAGTTATGACTCTAAAGCAAAAAAGCAAGATGCATTAATTAGTGTATTCGTCTTTGTACGTTAGTACTAATTTTTGGCCTGCAGCTAGTGCGATTAACTAATAAAATAGTTATTTCTCACTTGTTGGAAAATTCATATTGTGTTTGAAACCAATAAATTTAATCCAAGAATTTGAGCTTAAATATATATAAACGTGTAGGCCTAAAAAAGAACCACATTGGTGCATTGGATATATCTTCGACTCCATTGACAATGTCCTGTTCACATGTGATCTAACTTACTTTCCTTCTCATTTATCTTATTTTATTTTATTTTTGTTCTTTGTAGACCCTATCTTCTTGTTGCTTTCACATTAAAAAATGTCAATGTAGGTATTTTTCTATAATTTGGTAGGTAGCAGAAGCGTGGATTAAACGCAAAACACGAAATAAACCTAATTTCAAGATGATAAATATCTGTAATTAGATAAATTGTAAGATGAAACGTAACAAGACCAACCTCACATAAAGATACAAGTAAAAAAAAAAGCAGCCCAATGCACAAAACATTCCGTATTTATATAAGGCCCGAAAAAGAGCTGCATTCCAAGGTGTAACAAAACATTCCACATTATGTAGGGTCTAGGAAAGGGCCGCATTCCAAGGGGCGTAATATAGATAGTCTACCCTAATACAAGTATTAGTGGTTGCTTCCACGATTCGAACTGGTGACCTATAAGTCGGACGGAAATAATTTTACTGTTATTCCAAGGCTCCACTTTCTCAAATAAGATCCACGTAAATATCAAATTTTGCAAAGGGTTTTTATTTCCAAAAAAATTGTTTGTTTTCTTGTCGTAAAAATCCATGCAAAATAAGGAAAGTTTGAATCTAAAGTCATAACCTTTTAAGACATTTTGGACAGTTTCAGACTTCTTCGAGAATAGTATACTTTATATTATATTGTCAAAGCAAAATATTGATCGAGTAAATTGAAAAGTAGATAGTTCAACTAATCAATATCCTTTGTCTGCCACCCATAATTTCCTAAAATAAGAAAAACCAATTCTTACTCTATGTCCTTCCCACCACTTTCCTCAACCCTTGGTCAGTTGGTCCTCTCCCTAATTAAAGGGTATAAATATAGATGTTTCATGTAAATTCTAAATCTTCCACCTCTTTCATTTTACACATATTAATGAGAAAATTATACTTATAAGTTATAAAAGTTCATTTATATATACTAGTATATACTTAGTAATTTCTTTTGTGTAGAGAGACAGCTCTTCTTTGCCTCAACTTTTGATCTCCACCAGCGAGATAACTGTCTAAATCATTTGACGCGCTTCTTCTCACTGAGCAATCACTCGACTTCCACTTCAGGTTCGGGGAAAACTTATACTTAGTAATTTCTTTTGTGTAGAGAGAAAGCTCCTCGTTTGCCCCAACATTCGATCTCCACCAGCGCGACAATTGTTCTAATCATTTGACGCTTTTTTTCACTGAGCAGACCCTCGACTTCCACTTCAGGTTCGGGGAAAACTTATAGGGAGAAAGATATGGGAAATTGTTGCTTTAAACATGGATCTAACATGGTATGGGCAGGAAACGATGATGAAGAGTGGGAATGTGTCGTAGCGCCAAAAACTTTAGTTGAAGAGAAAGAAAAATTGTTGAGTGATAATTCCAAAGACTTATTCTCATCTTCATCTTCATCATCATCTTCTTCTTCTCTTTCTTCGTCGACGAATAATTACAAAGAGGTGAAGATTAGAATATCAAAAAAGGAGCTAGAGAAAATGCTAGGGAAAATTGAGAATATGGAGGAAGTAACAATGGACCAACTCTTGTCTGGATTTTTGAATTCTAGCAATAATAGCTTTGAATGTGAGAATTTTCAGCGTCAACGCTCCTGGAAACCTCGTCTTCAGAGCATTCCTGAGATTGATTGATGTTGGGAAAACCCTGAGCAGAGGCGAATGCAAGATTTATAGTCAGTGCGTTCAAAATGAATATTATATAATATTCCGCATATATATGTGCTTATATATCGAGCCAAAAGCAATGAGTTCACGAGGTGGCGAAGGATTTTTGTTTCCTTCCTAATTTTCTCTGCCTTCTTTAATTTGTTTCTTTTTGTTTATACATTTTTAGGTTTTAGGTGTATTTATTGATAACGTTGTAAAGGAATTAACTGGATTACTCAATATTTCTGTATAAAGTTTATTATATTTCTAAGGCCTTTGAAAAAAATTAATAATTGTTTAGTCCGAATATATTAGTAATTCAAATTAAGAAAAAATAAAAGAAATTGAACAAATACAAAGTCAGAATTCTTTTATTCATATTATATTATATTATTCAACGTGGAGATCCATTTAGCCAATATGGCTTTGGGTAGGTCTTATAAGCAGTTTTGTCTGTCATTGCTTTTCTGTAAATATTTCGATTTTCAGATAATGTTTGAAATTCTTCTTATATTGAATTTATTTCACCTCAAGTCAGGGGCGGATTTATGTACATAATTGGGGGTGGTACGCCACCCGGACGCTCGGGTAAAATTTTGGGCGTGTATATATGCATTTTGACATTTTACAAACAAGTTCCTATATATTTTAAGGACAACACTCGATATTATATGTGGGCTCTAGGTGCCGGTTAAAAACCAATAATCCGGATCTTAGATGCAGGATCGAATCCGTGATGTTCCCCCTTTCCTTCTCTTAATTTTTTGTATTTCTTCATCTTTTGATTTCTTTTCTTGGTACAACTATTTTATTATTTATTAAATAATATATTTGCTTCTTTTTTTCTTTGACTTGATCTTCAATATTTTATTGAATGTGACTTTAATATTATCTCTTTTTATCCATATAATATATTTGCTAATTTAAAATTTTATTTTAATTTTGTGCATCTAATCACATCATTCAATAGAGTTAGAGAATTAAATTAAATTAGACAAAACTTATTCGGTTTGATGGTTATATATTTATTTATGCACCAAAAATCTGGTAAATTTAACCTAATTAATTCAAAATAGATCGAACTAAACCAAAGTGAATCGAGTAGTTCAAAATGGATCAAACCAATAAAATGTGCACCATAATTCAATCTCTTAGACTAATGGTAGATTTGTATTAAAAAGTGATATCCGTAGCCATCAAATTCTGAATCCGCCTCTGCCTCAAGTATTAAACGGTCGTCTATCTGTCTTGTCAAATTGTTAGCTTAACCAAACTATGACTCAATCGTAAAAGGTGTGCGTTCATTATTATATTGGTCTCTGGATTTAGGAATCCATGTACAAGTTGCTAGGTTTGAATTGAAATTAAAATAAGTATTTTAAATTAGAAAAATTAATCGTGATAGGTTATGTACTTGAATTTCTTTTTTAAGTTTATGAGTGAAAAGTAGTAGGAGCATTTCACTTGATATACTGATCATGACCAAACAAGTATTTTTGAGTGTGATCTTGATTGTTTTCATTATTTTATATTGTTAATTCGTTGGCATTATGTGGAGACTATCATATTCTTTTTATTTATAGCCATTAGCCAAATGCACTTCAAATTTATCTGGATTATATTATATTATCTGGGTTGCTAAGCTCCTTAAAAGGATTAGTGAATAAGGTTTTCACCGCATCAATCAATAATTCCAAACTAAGCATTTTAGGGTGTGTTTGGCATGGATGAAAATGTTTTCCTAGAAAATATTTTCATGAAAAATGAGTAATTTTTTTTTTGGTAATTAATCACTTTTATATTAATCACCGATAAAACTGTACAAAACCATAACATCACTTACACAACTAACTATCTCATTACAACTCTATCACCTATTTAACATGAAATCTATACACTCAAACAAAAATATTAGTTTGTACTAATTTCTGATTGCCAGTAGTAGCTCTAATGTTGCATATGTATGCTACTCATGTGCAATAGCATTCCAATCTCGAGCCCTTTTTTCAAAGATCCTCATATGAGTGATAAATGTTGGGAATAAGCCCCACCTCCCTCCTCCCCACACAAAAATAATATTCACGGTAATAACAGCGGAACAATAATGTAGTACCGAAATACGGTAATCAACAAGAATAAAAGGAATAACAAGGACACAAAGATTTTTAACGTGGAAATCCCTTCTAAATAAGGGGAAAAAACACAAGCCCAAGAGGAGCAAAGTAATCCATTATAATGAAGAATTTTACACCCAGTAGTCCGAGGAAAATACTCCAGGGACCATTATACACTCAAAAGAAATAACCCTCTTTTAAGATTCCCACCTCACTACAATATCGCTCACGCTCTCTATTT
This sequence comes from Nicotiana sylvestris, assembly GCF_000393655.2. Taxonomy (NCBI): domain Eukaryota; kingdom Viridiplantae; phylum Streptophyta; class Magnoliopsida; order Solanales; family Solanaceae; genus Nicotiana; species Nicotiana sylvestris. The sequence goes on from NC_091065.1 coordinate 179,712,823, forward strand.
TCCCTCACGGGCTATACTGCCTATGAATACCTGATGTTGCTCTCTAATTCTCAGATATATTTTGCTCTGAGATTGGTGTATTAAATAAGAAGCTGAAGCTCCCTTTTATAGGAGAAATGACCGACCTCTTCAACCAATCAAATTGATTGGCTTTAGCAAGTTGCTGTTGCAATTTGCCAATTTGCAAGAATGCAAACTGTTGCCAAAACCGATTTGGCAAAACATGTATGGAATCTGACATTCCTTTTACTTTTTCTTTTTCATTATTGGGATGGACCCTACAATCTCCCCCTCCAGACCCATCCACTTGAAGGACGTAGCATCAGACTTCTAATTTGAGTACATGCCGACAAATTCTCTTGCACAACTCGAACTTATCTCTTGGTACCACCTTGGTCGGCATATCTGCAGGATTCTCACTTGTAGAAATCTTCAAGACTTTTAGAGATTCATTCTCTACCATTTCTCAAATCTAGTAATATCTCACATCGATGTATTGTACATGGAGTCCTTACTAATATCTATTACACTTTGACTGTCACAATAGACGACATACTCCTTCCGATGCAATCCAAGTTCTTGAAGGAACCGTATCAACCATATCATCTCCTTGCCAGCTTCAGTAGCGGCAATATACTCTGCTTCAGTTGTAGAGAGTGCGACACACTTCTGCAACCTCGACATCCATGATATAGCTCCCCTTGAAAATGTAAATAAATATCCAGTAGTGAATTTTCTGTTATCAATGTCACCTGCCATATTAACATCTGTATAGCCTTTCAAGATTGGATTAGATCCTCCAAAGCACAAACAATCTCCCGTGGTACCTCTCAAGTACCTGAGTATCCACTTGACTGCTTCCCAGTGTTCTTTTCCATGATTTTCAAGAAACCTGATGATGACACCAAGTGCGTGAGCAATATCTGGTCTAATGCATACCATTGAATACATCAAGCTTCCAACGGCAGAGGAATAAGGAACTTTGGTCATGATCTCCTTTTCCTCCATTGTTGTAGGACACATCTTCTTGCTTAGCTTCAGATGACTAGCAAGGGGTGTGCTGACTGGCTTAGCATTCTTCATGTTGAAGCGTTCCAGTACACGTTCAACTTACTTTTCTTGAGACAGTCACAACTTTCTGCTTGTTCTCGAACAATCTTCATTCCCAGAATTTATTGTGCCGGGCTCAAGTCCTTCATATCAAATGACTTGGACAAGTCTCCCTTCAACTTTGCGATTAGCTCCTTGTCTTTCCTACAATTAACATGCCATTCACATACAATAATAAAATAATAAAATAATAAAGTTGTTGTCAAAAAATCTTTTGAAGTATACACATAGATCATAATATGTCTTTTTGTAAGTTCGACTTTTCATGAATGAGTCAAACTTCTTGTACCATTGCCTTGGTGCTTTCTTCAATCCATAAAGACTTATTTAATTTGCACACCGTGTGTTTTTTTCTAGCTACTTCAAATTCTTCTGGCTGCTCCATATAAATCTCCATGAAGAAATGTAGTTTTCACGTCCAACTACTCCACTTCAAGATCTAGGCTAGCTGCTAAGCTCAAATTGGTTCTAATAGAAGTCATTTTGACAGTAGGTGAGAAAAGTTTGTCAAAATCAATACATTTCTTCTATTCAAAGCCTTTTACCACCAATCGAGCTTTGTATTTGACCGGCTTGTCATTTTTATCTTTCTTGAGTTTAAAGACCCATTTGCATTTAAGTGGTCTTTTACCCTTTGGAAGTTCAACCAGCTTGTACGTGCCATTTTTCTGTAGAGATTCCATCTCTTCTTTCATGGCTTTCATCCACTGGTTCTTTTCTAGATGGGACAACATCTCCTTAAGACTTTTTGGCTCCCCCTCATCACTGATGAGGACATACTCTGTGGAAGGGTACATGCATGACTCTACCCTTAGCCTTTCTGATCTCTTCAAAGGTTGAGGTTGTTCTTTTTCATAAGTGGGGTAATCCACTTGCTCGACATCATCATCAAGTTGCTCCCCCGGCTCAATAACCTCACCAGGTTGCTTCCCCTACTCGGTAACCTCGTCGGTCCTACTTTCCGCACTTGTGGGATTATTAGAAATAGAAGGAATGGTAATAAGGTTAGGGATTATACCATTCTTGGCCTTCTCTAACTGATCATCTACATCTCCAATTTTACTTTCTCGGAAGATTACATCTCTGCTTCTGATGACCTTCTTCTTTACAAGATCCCGCAATCTGTACCCAAACTCTTCATATCCATATTCGATGAATATGCAGGGAACAAATTTATCATCCAGCTTTATTCTCTGCTCCTTTGGTACATTTGAAAAAGCTCTGCAACCGAACACCTTCAAATGTGAGTAGACACCTCCTTGTTGGTCCAAACTCTCTCTAGGATCTCAAACGCCAACGGAACTGATGGAATCCTATTGATAAGGTAGCAGGCTGTCTGAACCGCTTCACCCTAGAATGACTTAGGCAGTTTAGCCATTCTGAGCATGTTTCTCACCTTCTTCATAATAGTGCGGTTCATCTTTTCGGCTATGCTATTGTGTTGTTTGGTTCCAGGAACTATCTTTTCATGTATGATCCCATGGCTCGAACGGTACTTTTCAAATTCCTTTGAAGTGTACTCACCTCCATTGTCACTTCAGAGACGCTTTAACTTTTGGCCTGTCTCTCTTTCTACCAGAGCATGAAACTTCTGAAAAACTTGAAACACCTGATCTTTGATCTTCAAAATATAAACCCACAATTTCGTGAAACATCATCAATAAAAGTAACAAAATATTTGTTATCGTCCATCGATTCAATTTCTATTGGACCAAAAACATCAGAATATACCAAATCAAGTATTTTCAATTTTCTTTCAAACGACGTCTGAAATGAGACTCTATGCTGCTTACCAAATAAATAGTAGTCACAATGTTTTACCGTTTTACCTTTGGCATAAGAAATGGGTGATTTCTTGGCAAGAATCTGCAATCACTTCTCGTTCATATGACCCATTTTTTTGCCACAAATCTGCTGAAATCTTATCTTGTGACGCGTTCAATTCACCTTGGCATATTTCTGCATTTATCTTGTACAATATTCCATAAGCAACTCCTTTTGCAATCACCAATGATCCCTTGGTGAGTTTCCACTTTTGATTTGCAAAATTGTTCTCATATCCATCTCGGTCTAAAGTAATTTCCGAGATCAGGTTCATCAGCAAATAAGGTACATGCCGCAGTCCTTTTAGAACCAATGTACATCCGACATTTGTCTTGATATAAATGTCGCTAATCCCCGCAATCCTCGAGTAACTTGTGTTACCCATTCTCACAGTGCCTAAATCACCTGCTACATATCTGCAAAAAAGACCTCTTACCGGTGTGGTATGGTAAGATGCTGCTGTATCAACCACCCATTCCGACTCTGGACCTGACAAGTTCATGCATTCCTCTTCCCCATTTCTAAATAGGACAACATTATCATTGTTTTGCACCATGGCGGTTGTGTTGTCATCATTCTTTTGGCCATGCTTTCACCTTTGCCCTTCCTTGGATTTGGGCAATCTCTTTCGAAGTGACCTGGTTGATCACAATTGTAGTAATTTCTAGCTCTTGATTTGGATCGGTTCTCAGACTTCCCACGAGCTCCGGATCTACCATAGTTGCTCGAACTTCTTTGATAACTCCTGCCTCTACCTTCTGTGATGAGAGCATGTCCTAGATTTTTAGGCTTCTTTCTCATCTTGTCATTGAGTAGAAGAGCCGATATGATATCTTTCAACTCAATGGTAGTCTTACCGTACAGGATGGTTGTTGCCAAATTATCATACGAAGATGGAAATAAGTTCAATAGCAAGATGGATTTATCTTCTTCCTCGATTTTTACTCTGATATTGGCGAGCTGTGTGATTAGTCCGTTAAACATATTTAAATGTGATAAAAAAGTCGTACCTTCACCCATGTGTAGGGCGTATAGCTGCTTCTTCAGGTACAATTTATTTGTCAGCGTTTTGGACATATATAGGCTTTCCAACTTTGTTCAAATGCCATATAAGATGTTTTCATCAATTATGTTATATACCATATCATCTGATAAGTGCAACCTAATTGTACTAGTAGCCCTTTCATCCAAGTCAGCCCAATCCTCAGCTTTCATGGATTTTGGCATCAACATCTAGTACCTTGTGTAATCCTTGTTGGATGAACAGATCCCTCATCCTTCTTTGCCATGTTGAGAAATCATTATCTCGTTGAATTTTGTTACCTCGTACTTTACTCCGGATATTTTTGTCACCGAGTATAGTACTACCGACAGTGAATTGTATTTCTGTGAATGAGCAGAACCTGTGCTCTGATACTAATTATTGAAAATAAGCCTCCCACATAAATAATATTCACGGTAATAATAGTGGAACAATAATGTAGGACTGAGATAGGGTAATCAACAAAAATAAAAAGGAATAACAAGGACACAAAGATTTTTAACGTGAAAACCCCTTCTAAATAAGGAAAAAAACCACGAACCTGCGAGGAGCAAAGTAATCCACTATAATGAGGAATTTTACATCCAGTAGTCCGAGTAAAATACTCCAGGGACCACTATACACTCAAAAGAAATAACTCTCTTTTAAGATTTCCACCTCACTACAATATTGCTCTCGCTCTCTATTTTTCCTCACAGACTACACCGCCTGTGAATACCTCGCACTGTGCTCTAACTCTGAGATATATTTTGCTCTGAAATTGGTGTATTAAATAAGAAGCCAAAGCTCTCTTTTATAGGAGAAATGACCGACTTATTCAACCAATCAAATTGATTGGCTTTAGCAAAATGCTTTTGCAATTTGCCAATTTGCAAGAATGCAAACTGTTGCCAAAACTAATTTGGCAAAACCTGTATGGAATCTGGCATTTCTTTTTCTTTTTCTTTTTCTTTTTCATTATGGGTATGGACCCATAATAAAATGTGTGATTTTATTACTTATTTTTCCTTGCTTAGTTGGTGAACTGAAAACTTTTTTTGAAAAATATTTTCTAGTGTTTGGTTAGAGAGTAGAAAATATTTTAACTAATGTGTTACTTTACTTTTTTATGCAAAAATAACGTTAAAATTTGTGCTCCATAACTACAAAGAAAATACTTTTTTTGGTTGAAAAATGAAGTACTCTTTCTACAATATGGAAATAAAATACTCATTTTATTGAAACAAAAAAAAATATTTTTTTCTAAATCATGAAAAGAAAATACTCATTTTGTTGAAATGAAAAAATACTTTTTTTAATCATGAAAAGAAAATACTTTTTTGTTGAAATGAAAAAAAAAACTAATTCTACAGGAAAAGAAAGTATTTTTTTGGTTAAAATGAAAAAAAATACTTTTTTATATCATGAAAAAAAAAGTCATTTGTTAAAATGAAAAAAAAATCTATCTATAACATGAAAAGAAAATACTATTAGTAATATTTTTATTTAAAATGGGGGTGGGTTGGTGGGGGTTGGAGAATAGGGTGAGGAAGGTTGAGAAGGAGTTTTCGAAAATGTTTTTCCTTCTCTTGATAGGGAATACATTTTCTTCCAATTGGCGAAAAAGGAGTTCATGAGAAAAATATTTTTCAAAATGTTTATGTCAACCAAACATGATAAAATTGTAAAACATTTTCCGAAAAATATTTTCTTTCATACCAAACACACCCTTAATATTGTTTAATGAACACTTAGCCTAGGAGTTTTTGCCACTGCACTAACCAAGTTTTCCAATATTATATAAAATCTTTTTCTTTTCATTTCCCCTCCTATTTACCACATGAAGAAACTTAAACTTTTTTTTCTTTTCATTCGGTGCTCGTTTAAGTCTAATTAGGGATAAAACACTTCCTAATAAAGATAGTTTCATACTCAGAATTCTCAAATCCGAAACTTCCGATTAAGAATAAAGAAGTACTTCCCACTCCACCATATTGCTTCAACTTTTCTTTGGTAGACTAGTGTGGAGTCAGCATCTTATTCTTCTCAACTGAAAAAGGTACCCTTTTTATAAGTTTGTTTATTTTCCTCGGCCCAAAACAAGAGTTACGAGTAGCAGTGATATATTAGAGGTATTTGCATCTATACCCGTTTTTTGTGCCACATTTTAACCCGTGCCCGCTTTGTAAAAAAAATTGTAAGCGTACCCACTTTTTCGAATAACTTCAGCATACGGGGCTGAAGTAGCAAAGACAATCACGCAAAACTTCAGCATAAGTTTTTGTGTTGTAAATGGGAAACTTCAGCTCTAGAGCTAAAGTTTTTTTACCACCTATTAATATTATATACTAGAGCTGAAGTTTTTTTACCACCTATTAATATTACATACTAGAGCTGAAGTTTTTTACCACCAATTAATATTCAGCTCTAGAGCTGAAGTTTTTGTGTTGTTAATGGGAGACTTCAGTTATTCGAGGTGCTAGAATCGTCAAATATCATGCTTCGAAGAATCATATGGACGTCATTTAAGCAACATGTATTACATACAGTAAATCCTTGGATATTAGCTACCTTTGAGATCGAGGATTTAAGAACTACAGAAACAGACTAAAAGATGACAGTTGGTTGGCATGACATTAACAGAGGATTGGGAACACATAATCATAAAAGATGACTGTTGCAATGAGGAGTGCCTGCAAATCTCTTCTAGAATAGATTAGAGTTTTCTTGTGGCTTTATAATTCCATCCATGCTACTGAGTAGCTATGGCCTATGGGCCAGTGAAAACCTTAGTACTCTTTACGTTCATTATATTGGGGGGTGAGGTTGTGATGGTGATGGAGAAGGAGGAGGAGAAAGAGAGCTGAAGTTATTTAAGAAGTGAGTACAAGTTAAAAGTTTAAAAAAAAATAAGTATAAGTTAAATAGGGGCGACCAAATAAGACGTCCCGTGCAATTTTTACAATATATTATATACACCAAACATATTAGACTATGGAACCAAATGACAATTTTTTAAGAGCGTACTTTCCAGTTAGACATCTTTTTTCTTTCATCACTTTTTTTCAATTTGCAGATACAAGGAAATATTTTCTTATTTTACGCGTTTGGATTTGATTAAGACAACTTAGGGTGTGTTTGATATTCAATTTCTCATATTTGATTGATCGAGATGGTTTGGATTTTAGGAAAATAAATTCCTATAAAAATAAGGAAAAGACTTCCTAGTAGAGGTAGAAAAAGCAATTTCCATAACTGGCATTCCACACTGAAAGCCTTTAGAGGCGCGGAGCTAGCGTCACTTTTACTTAAATATTTTATGCGGGTTCAATCGAACCTAGTCACTTTTACTTAAATATTATATTTATAATAGAAAATTTATTAAGTATATATAAATATTTAATTACAAGCTCAATAACTAAGACGAGCTATGAGTTCTGTGATAAATTCATAACCTATAAACTTCAAATTTTGATTCCGCCTCTGATTGTCTTCTATCCCCTTATCCCGGCACACACCCGATCCCCATCCCCCGCCTCCCATTCACACTCCCTGACCTCATCTGACTCCTCATTACCAATCCCTCACCCAGCCTATACCTTACTTTTGGTAGTGTTTGCTTAGATTATATATGAATATTTTTGGAATAATATTATCTGTTTGTTTACCAAACGTCATAAAATTAAATAAGAAAATTACACTTATTTTAGAGGAAAATATTTTGTGCATAAAACATTTTACTTCGAATCAAACACACCGTTAAGTTTGACTTTTAAATTGCTAAAAAGACCCTAAATAAATAACCACTTGGCCTACCTATTTTTTTCACACGAAATCTGCATTTCTTTTCACTAGTGGGGAAAACCCCAGGAAACAAGGGTAGTAGACAAAAAAAAAAAAAAAAAAAAAAAAGTCGAAAAGCTGACAAACAAAGTTTTGACAAATCAAACTAAAGTACTAGCATTTCTATGGACAACTCCACGAGCTTAATCAAGTCAATGTATAGTGTTCAAGTCTTTGCCCTTGTCTGATCTGTGCAGTATCTTTAGGTACTGTACCCCTCAAATCTTTAAATCTTGATTTTATGTCATTCACAAAGTTCCAAACTTTTCATCTCTATAAAATCCCAAATTCTTGATTTTCTTGTAAAATCTTGAAGAAATGAAATCCAATAATTCAATCTTGATATATGGGAGGTTGTTTTAGCTAGAAGTATATCCAACAATCTTGAATCTTGATTTAGTCATTCACAAAGTTACAATCTTTTACTCTGTAAAACCCCCCAAATTCTTGATTTCTTGAGGAATTAAAGTCCAAAAATTCAATCTTGCTCACATAAACTGTAGAAATGGGTGGTTGTTTTAGCAAGAAGTATAGACAAGAAGGTGCTAATGGGGGGTATAGGGCAACAAGAAGAAATGTTAATCAAGAATATCAGAAGCCACCACAACATCAACCAGAAAGGCCATATCAGCCACAGCCACAGCCTCAACCTCAGCCTCAGCCTCAGCCACGCCCACAGCCACAAGCACATACTGTTACCGCGCAGCCGGCACAAACCCAAGATCAAATGCAAGGACCCCATTTGAATAACATATTAGGAAAGCCTTTTGAAGATATTAGGAAGCAATATACACTTGGGAAAGAATTAGGTAGGGGTCAGTTTGGAGTGACATATCATTGTACTGAGAATTCCACGGGGAACCCTTATGCTTGTAAGTCTATATTGAAAAGGAAGCTTGTGCGTAAGAATGATAGGGAGGATATCAAGAGGGAAATTCAAATTATGCAGCATTTAAGTGGCCAGCCAAATATCGTGGAATTTAAAGGCGCGTATGAGGATAGGCATTCAGTGCACCTCGTGATGGAACTTTGTGCTGGAGGAGAGTTGTTTGATAGGATTATTGCTCGGGGATATTATTCGGAGAAGGATGCTGCTGAGATTATTAGACAGATTGCAAATGTTGTTAACATTTGCCATTTCATGGGTGTTATGCATAGGGATCTTAAGCCAGAGAATTTCTTACTGACTAGTAAGGATGAAAATGCAAAGCTCAAGGCAACCGATTTTGGACTTTCTGTCTTCATTGAAGAAGGTCAGTTTCTTGCCCCTCGAGATTAATTACATTATAGCTGAGTTTTTTAGAATAAACTTTTGTGTTTGTTAATATTATGTTATCTTTTTATATTTTCATGACTTTTATTGCTTGAACGTGCCTCTCAATGCATGATGAAAAGAACGTCTTTACTGGGACACTAAAAGTAGTATCTATCTTCAAAAAGTAAAGATATGATTAGGGTAGAGTATAAAGATGCGCTTGTTGGTTAAGCAAATCTTTGTTGAAGATGCATCCATGGGTGTGGCCTAGTGGTCAATGAAGTGGGTTGAGAATCATGTGGTCTCAGATTCAAATCCTAGCGGATGCAAAAACAGTAGGTGATTTCTTCCCATATGTCCAAGCCTTGGTGGACAGAGTTACCTGATACCTGTTGTTAGTGGGATGTAGCACATATTCCATGGAGGTAGTCGAGGTGCGCACAAGCTGACCCGGACACCACGGTCATAAAAAAAACTTTGTTGAAGATCTATTCTCAATTGTTAGCTAAACAAGAATTACATCGGTCCGTCCAATCACGCAAGTTCTCAATGATTACCATCAAAGCAAGAAGTATTGCCTATAGACTATCAAAAGAGTTAGGCGAGCTGTAATTTCCATATCCAGTGCTGCAGTTGCTATCGTAGTTCCAATAACCTAAGATGGCTTTTATGCTGTATTCATGACTCAATCTAGTGTACTAAACCCGAACTTTTGTCTTGCTGTCATCTGTGGGTAGTGAAAGTGAGCAAGTGAAACTTTTTGACCGAGAATGCAAGTTATTGTTAGAGCATCTCTCATCAGTGATCAATCCTGTTTCCAGGTGAAGCAATGTGTTAGTTACAAGATTGCCAAAGTGTCTGCATAGTGCATTTGTTCAAGTGTTCATTTACTGGAGAGACAAGTTTGTTGATGTGTACCGAAGGCACTTGATTAGTGAAATATCTCAAGACTTACTTTACTTCCGTTCAGGATTACCTTTGAAGGGTTTAAGTATCTCCGAGGAAGGGGACAGTCGAACAAAAATACTACTCGTCGATTAAGTGTTAGAGTTGTCAGGATAAATCCACTATGTGTCAAACAAAAATGAAACAGAGTACCTTCGTTTTTGTTTCACGCGCTTTTTTTTCTTTTGTCTGATAGGTATACTTTACAGCACATCCTCTTCTCTTGTGATCTAAGTTTCTCTAGGTGCTGTGTAGTATTGCTGATTTTCACGAACTACTAACATGCATCCCCATTCAATATAGCACATTTGTTCTTAACGCTTTTATTTCATGTGTTGTCTTGTCACTTGTGCCACTATTTGAATATTTACGCATAGATCATTACCACAGTTGACTTCAATTGCTTTTGTTTCCTCCACCGTTCTTTTAAGGATCTACATTAGATGAACTTATGTTTCATTTATAAATTTCAGGGAAGGTGTACCGGGATATAGTTGGTAGTGCATATTATGTTGCCCCTGAAGTATTGCGGCGTAGTTATGGGAAGGAAGCAGATGTATGGAGTGCAGGTGTTATTTTGTATATTCTACTCAGCGGCGTGCCTCCATTTTGGGCTGGTAAGGACGGCGATCAAAGTTTAACAAGATGGTGTACTTACTGTTATTTGCTCTACTTATCTATTATGTCTCTTGCCAAATCCTTTGCAGAAACTGAAAAGGGAATATTTAATGCCATACTAAAAGGAGAAATTGACTTTCAAAGTGATCCATGGCCATCCATATCAAATAGTGCCAAGGACCTTATAAGAAAAATGCTGACGCAGGAGCCAAGGAAGAGAATGACTTCAGCACAAGTTCTTGGTATTTCTCTCTTTTCCCCTTTGTGTAATCAAAAGTTACTGCTGTGATTTCTTCTCTTTCTGCCGTTGTACATTACATCCATATTTCTTTCAATGTAATAGGGTTAATTCATGTTTAAAGTTTCTTATGCATTTAGTATTTATCTTATGAGTATAAGTTGCAGTCCTCCTCCAGTTGACTTTGACCAGAACAGACATTGATGAAATCACTGTCTTGACTATAGCAGAGCTAAATACATTATCATTCTTCGTATAATATCGCTTGTCTCTTGGTGTTAACTTTGGATATACTATGGATCTGCTTCACTAACAAACACAGTGATCTGGTGAAGGCATTTATCCAAGAGAGTGGTTTGATATATGAATACGTCACACATAGAAATGATAAGATGACTGAAATGGAGTTCTTTGGGCTTGGAAGATTTACACCAAAATTAAAGACAAGTTTTATAGAACAGTGGTGTGACTAGCTATGTTTTATAAGACTGTAACTTATCTACAACATGAGTTCTCAGAAATGTGGATGTTAAAACAGATGTGCGGTGATACAGTTCTGGACAAGATTAGAAATAATCACATCATGCTGAGAGTGCAAGTAGTATACATAGAGGATAAGATGAGAGAAAGTCGCCTTAGATGATTTGGTCATGTTATACATAGACCTCCACATGCATTATTCAACACTAAAATGCTGAAAAGATGAAAAAGAGTAGTTTTTTTATATGGTTCAGTAGAAAAGAATCCCAATAGTATAGTACACGTTGGAAGAAAATTAGGAATATAGGTCCATATAAGAAATCTTTTGATCGGTGAATCCATATAAAAATAAGAAAGGGCGCGATAGGAGTTCTTTCCGGTAAAGGGTGCAAGCCCATTCTGAGACTCAACCCTTTACATAAAGTATTACTACACGGAATATGCCAATATATCTACACAATTTTCACATCTTTCTACATTCTTTAAATTGGGTAAAGCTCTTCTTTTGGTATCTTCTATTGATTACGAACTAGGAATCATACCTCGCTCTTCCTTTGTTTTTTATCTTGGTAACTAGAGCATCATAATAAAGCGGGTTCTCTCTTTCAGTTTTGCTTCTTTTTTTTCCACATAAACTTTATGTATAAGCACGCATCTGTCATAGTGTGAGGGGCTGAGGGGTAGAAGAGATCAATGAAAGACCAGAGAGCAAGCTACCTGATCAACCGACAAGTTCTCGAATTCTCATTCGCGAAGGCAAACATAAACTCATAAAACACTTGAGGTCTAAAAGAGGACAAGGTAAAACTAAAAATCACATGGAGGGAGTTTATCTCAAAAGGTCTATACTCTCCCATAATCAATGCAAATTTAGCTATCAACAGAATACTATAAAAGCAAAAGATTCATATAGGATATACGCCTACCTACTGGTTTCAACTAAGGTTTAATTAGTTGTACAATTCATTAGGTTTTGTGTTTTAGAGTAGCCTTTTAAGTATGGGTAGAGATTTGTATGCTGTGTAGAGATAAATTGAGATATAGAGAACCTCTAGTTTTAAAGAGTTTCTAGTTTGTTTTGAAAAACAAATTATCTTTTAGCAAAGTACTAGTCATAGACTGAATATACTGGAATGCTCATCGATGATTCATATAGTGGACCTCAACTTTGTTTCAACTGAGACTTAAATTATTTGATATTGTATCTTTGGTCTTTGTGAGACAATAATTGATTTCTTCCAAGTTCCAACTTATTGGTTAACTATCAATTGATAAGGAAGAAACAATTTTTTTTATAATTCTTTTTTTCCTTATCAAAAAAATAAAAGAAGAAACAATTTTTTTACGAGAACAACTGATACATGTCAATAAAAAATTAAAGAAATAATGAGATGTTCAAGGGGGTGGGGTTAGAAGGTGAGGGATAAGAAGTTGGGTGTTTTTACCTTTATGCCCTCTTGGTGGTTTACACATGCTCCATCTCCTCATCCTTAAGATTACCGGATCTCCTCATATGGCGTTGGGGAGGGGAGGGGTAGCATAATATCTACCTATTATTCGAGGTTGCAGAAATCAAAAGGGGAGGGGAGAAGAGATAAGGGGTATTTATCAGGAACTATCTAACACCAACCACACATGATAGAATTTTATCCCCAAAATTCCTCCACTATTGGCCAGTTAACCACCACATTCAATGCCTTCACTTTGCCTTGCATAACGTTGTCCTACCAATGTGAGTGGACGTCACTAAGCATGTACAAACTTTGTATATTTTCAATCTACTTGTGTAACGCACAACTAATCCTTCCAAGAATCTGAATTCACTAATTAGATTTCTCATGCGTTAATTTCTGAGAATCCCTCATGAAACCAAGACCAGGACTCTCAAAGTAATCTTCCACTCAATACCTATACTTTTTTTTGGGGGGAGGGGGTTGACCATCATGAGGGAATCTCTAAGAATGGTGAAATAAAACTTCCAGTATGGATAACTGTCCTCACTCATTTTAAGTGGATCGGTGATTTTGGTAACACTAGAAGAGGAATGGCTTTGTTATTTCAACTTTGACTTATGACAGCTATGGACATTACTAAAGTGGAACAAACTGAAGACTGAGCCAGTATAATATTTACAGCTTATCAAGTATATTTCATAGTAAACCTTTCTGTTCTGGTCCTTTGTTGGCACTTGGCAGCTTGTAACATAGAATGGGCATTGGATGGATTTCAATGCTGAGTCTTCATTTCTTTTCAAGATTTCATGCTTCTGTTGAGTCACTAGCAGCACAATTTCTTGTTTGTCTTCTGCTTCCTTTTTTTTTGGTATAATGAAAGGTGTCAGAACATTACATTGAGCTCCCTATGCACAATGTGTCTTTCTTGGTTTTGTGGAAGTCGAATTGATCCTCTCCTCTCCACCTTCCCCCTTCTCTCTCTCTCTCTCTCTCTCTCTCTCTCTCTCTCTCTCTCTCTCTCTCTCTCTCTCTCTCTCTCTCTTTGATGTTGGTGGTGTTTGGACCAACTTGCATGCACCTCGATTTTTCCATTCGATACTTGCATGGGAAAAACTAACCCAGACTCGGTGCATGCACCAACCATGTTTATTTTCCATAGTTAAAAGATAAATTGAGTTAAGAATTCATATTAAAAAGCACAATTAAGTGATAACCATGTTTAAAATACACATATCATGAACTTATTGCTTTGGTCCTTGCATAACCTGCATCCTCCCATCAATACGAATATCGGATAACACTATCCTTTATGGTTAGACCGATGGGAAGAAATCACTTAACTTTTTCTTTTTTTTTGCCTCTATTGGAATTTTGACAAGAGTGGGTTGCTCTAGTGGTTAGCACCCTGTACTTCCAACCAAGAGGTTGTGAGTTCGAGTCACCCGAGCAAGGTGGAGCGTTCTTGGAGGGAGGAATGCTGAGGGTCTATCGGAAACAGCCTCTCTATCCCAAGGTAGGGGTAAGGTCTGCATACACACTACCCTCCCCAGACCCCACTAGTGGGATTATACTGGGTTGTTGTTGTTGTTGTTGCCTCTATTGGAATTTAACCCTGGTATGACATGGTATTTGTTCTACCTTCATCGACCGCTTATAACCACACCTTTGGGAGAGACCCCCCTCCAGCTTGCTTCCCCAGGTTCTTAAGTCTTTGACTGAAAGCAAGAGGCATTGCTTTCTTGCAGCTTTTCTTTTCTTTTTAATTTTTTTATATGTTGCATTTAAGTTCTGCTTGCTTGTGTAATACTTAGCACTCATCGTGCTTGTTTCTACAGAACATCCATGGCTTCGAATGGGAGAAGCATCAGACAAGCCAATAGACAGTGCAGTGCTGTCCAGAATGAAACAGTTCAGAGCAATGAACAAGCTCAAGAAACTTGCATTGAAGGTACAATCTAATATTGCATTCTTATTTTGGCACAGCAGATGATTTTAGTATTTTTGAGTCTACTGTAAATGAGAATCGTTGACTATCATTACTGGTTTTTCAGTAGCAAAAATGATATCAGATATGCCGTACATACTGAATTATTTAGAAGATGTAGCATTTTCTACGCACTTGATGTTGGAAGTAGAACTATAATCATGCTAACTTCATCTTTTCTTGGAAGGTGTTACACAATGTCTATATGTTTGGTCAACTCTGTGAGAAATTTTCTTTTTATTTAAATTTTCTAACACCACCTGATTTTTCCCTTCACAAGGTGTCTTTTGTGGTTGAATAAGGTCTTAATTGATGTTCATTTCCTTTCACAAGATGTCTTCATATCAGTAGATTGACTTTCATTTAGCAGAGGTATACGAATTACAGTTGCTGCATTAGGCAAAGGTGTACTTGGATTTCTAACAAGTCAAAGCAAGATGTTGATATCAGCATTTATAACCTCTTGATGTTCTGTTACATTTGTAATTTTCCAGGTCATTGCGGAAAATTTATCTGAAGAAGAAATTAAGGGTCTAAAAGCTATGTTTGCGAACATTGATACAGACAATAGTGGCACAATCACTTATGAAGAATTGAAGTCGGGATTGGCTCGGCTTGGATCAAAGCTAACAGAGACCGAAGTCAAGCAACTCATGGAAGCTGTAAGTATGATGCCTTTGACTAGATTTAACTTTGTTTTTAATCTTAGCCGCTGACCGAATTTGTACACGTTTATCATGTAAATGATTCAACGTTCAGGCTGATGTGGATGGAAATGGAACAATCGACTACATCGAGTTTATTACTGCAACAATGCATAGACATCGGCTTGAAAGGGATGAGCATCTCTTTAAAGCATTTCAGTATTTCGACAAGGACCACAGTGGGTAAGTCCATAGAGATGATTAAAACTTCTTGTTTTTAAAACTGTCTGAATGAACTCTTGATTAATGTCTTGGTGAGTATAGCATAAATACCACATGCCAATCTAGATAATTAAGGAAAATTATTTTCAGAAGCAAAAGAAAAACCTAGTTTTGTCCTTGTTGCTATTCATATCTTATATTATAAATATAGTGACATATCCCTTTATGCGGATTATGGATAGATTTGTGGCATCAACAGGGTAAATAATAAAATGATAAGGTCTGGAGTTTCCCAAGTGATTCCTTTTGCCGCTAGCCATTGGGATATTAGAGGAAAACCTCCTAAGCCATCTAATTGCTTAACTTCCTCAAGTTATGGGTAGGATCAGCCAGAGGTGGTTAGTAGGTGTCATTTACTTAAAGGGCGGTCGCTTTCTGTTGCAATGTTTTTTGATAACCGTGGTGTCTGGGCCAGCTTGCCCGTACCTCGACTAATTCTACGGGATATCTGCTACCTTCCACCAACAACAAGTACGAGGTAACTCTATCTACCAAGGCTTGGATAGATGGGAAGAAATCATTTGTTTTTGCCTTCACCTGGAGTTGAACCTGAGACCTCATGGTTCTCAACCCACTTATTGACCACTAGGCCACACTCTTGGGGGTTAATACGGCCATAATTACTCCTTACTCCAGAATTAGATAGACCCTCGTAGTGTCTAATATATGGTAGTTGCATCAAGAAACCTTACTGAGCATGAACCACTAAGGCGAATCATTTTTAAAGTTAGCAGTATTATGGTCTATAGAATCAAGAACTAAAGTCGAACCTTTGTAATGGAATATCTAACACATTGATCTCTCTCTGGCTGTTTCTACACTTGGAGGCTACAGTGTATAAGTGAAATGTGGTCTGTTTAAGTCTCACGATTTCACGTTCTTCTTCCGTTCTTCTTCTAACATATTCATTTTCTTTTTGTTGTTAATGTTATTCAGCTTTATCACGAGAGATGAACTGGAAAGCGCCATGAAGGAGTACGGTATGGGCGATGAGGCGACCATAAAGGAAATAATTGCAGAGGTGGACACTGATAATGTAAGTGGTCTTACAACAAAACGCTTGACATTGAAACTCTAGCATGTTAATCTCATACCGACTCTTCAAATTAAACAGGATGGTAGGATCAATTATGAGGAGTTCTGTGCTATGATGAGAAGTGGAACACAACCACAGCCGAAGCTTTTCTAGTGCATTGACAAAAATACCCTCGCTAGCAGAGATGTTCAGCAGTCAGCATGATAGAAAGGCGTCTACAGAAAAGAGAGATGAAGTATAGGTGATGTAGTTGGTATTTCTTCAATCCTTCAACGATCTTCGGAAAGCACTGGAGTACAAAGGAGGCATTTTGGTTGTAGGTTGAGTTTGAATGCAGAGTGTGTGAATAGTTAAGTTAATGGTAATATTTACACTTTTCCTGTAATGTGTCTGATCCCCTATTGTAATTTTGTGTGGATCATATTGTCATGTTGACCTTGTTAACAGATTACAACAAGACAACCTGGAATTAGCATTATGCTTGAAAAAGAGAGGATTGTTGACTTGACATTAGTGAAGTTTTTAAGATGTTGATGTTTATCGACCTTGGATGTTTTCCATATTTAACAATGCTAATTATCAAGTTATAATATGAAGTTTGTGTACTTATAGTCTTATACGTATAGGCTGATTCAAACACCATGTTTATAACCACCAAAAAAAGAGAAAGAAATAACTTAATGGTACAAAGTTTTTTTTTTGGTAAGAAGGGAAACCCGTAGCCTCTACACTTGATGCTCCCTGTGCAATAGCTTGCAAATCACACGGGGGAAGTAAACCGCATTAGGCAAGCCTTGTGCGATATGCTCAACCCAGATGGCATTGAGGGAGGATTTGATCCCAGGTCATCCATTTAATGGTACAATTTATTTGGAGGTTTTGTGGATAATGAACATTATCTTGATGTCTTGAACCAATCAACCACGAGCAAACAATTCATTACGTCCAGCTAATTGAGGCTATCTTACTAAACACACTCTATAAAACAAGACAGAAGCTCATTTACATCAGCACAATCAAACCAGTAAGAGTTTTATGTTGATTTTATATGATGTAGACAAATGGAAGTTAATAATATTAAAGATGTTATAAAATAAAGACTATAAAGTAAAGACAAGTATAGAGAGAAACTGATATATTATTCGAATTCAAATTGATGTACATAATGAACTGAAATCTCTTCTATTTATAGAAGAAAGGAAGCTGCTGTTATAAGCTGCTGTGTAAGCTGCTACGCAAGCTGCTACTGCAAGTTGTTGTGTAAGCTGCTACTGCAAGCTGCTGTGTAAGCTGCTACTATACCAGATATGGATAATCTTCTACTGAGAGCAATGTCTATCCATAACGGAGTACTGAATGGATAAGCTTATTATACCCAGTATGGATAATCTTCTACCGAGGGTAATATTTATCCATAACCGGGTACCGAAGTGATAAGCTTCTTCAGGAAGCTTATTTCCAATAGAGTACTAAATGGATAAACATATTTACGGTGGAGTCCCATATGGATAAACTTCTTCAGGAAGATTATTTACAACGGAGTACTAAATGAACATCCATAGTATAATATATTTATAACACTCCCCCTTGGATGTTCATTAAAAGATAATGTGTCTCATTAAAACCTCACTAAGAAAAACCACGTGGGAAAAAATTCTAGTGAAGGAAAAAGATTACACATATTTAGTAATACGCATTGCTAGGTGCCTCATTAAAAACCTTATAAGGAAAACCCCATGGAAAAAACCTTAGTAAGGGAAAAAGAGTGCATCGCGTATTTTACTCCCCATGATGAAAACCTTGTTTCAAATATTTGAGTCTCCGCATTCCAATCTTGTATACCATCTTCTCAAAAGTTGAAGTTGGCAAAGATTTAGTGAATAAATCTGCTGGATTATCACTTGAACGGATTTGTTGCACATCAATGTCACCACTTTTCTGAAGATCGTGTGTGTAGAATAATTTTGGTGAAATGTGCTTCGTTCTATCTCCTTTTATAAATCCTCCCTTCAATTGGGCTATGCATGCAGCATTGTCTTCGTATAAAATTGTGGGTCTTTTCTCACATTCCAAACCACATTTTTCTCGAATAAAATGAATTATTGATCTCAACCATACGCACTCCCTACTTGCTTCATGAATAGCTATTATCTCAGCGTGATTTGAAGAAGTAGCAACAATAGATTGCTTTGTGGAGCGCCATGATATGATAGTACCTCCATATGTAAATACGTAGCCGGTTTGAGATCGAGCTTTATGGGGATCAGATAAATAACCTGCATCTGCATAACCAACAAGGTCTTGCACTATCTTTGTTAGCATAAAACAAACCCATATCAAGAGTTCCCTTTAAATATCGCAATATATGCTTAATCCCGTTCCAATGTCTCCGTGTAGGAGAAGAACTATATCTTGCTAGTAAATTAACAGAAAATGCTATGTCAGGCCTTGTAGCATTAGCAAGATACATTAGTGCACCAATTGCACTGAGATAGGGTACTTCGGGACCAAGGAGTTCCTCGTCCTCTTCTGGAGGTCGGAACAAATCCTTATTCACTTCAAGTGATCGAACAACCATTGGTGTACTCAATGGGTGCGCTTTGTCCATGTAAAAGCGTTTTAAGACCCTTTCTGTATAGGCAGATTGATGGATAAAGATCCCGTCTGCTAAATGTTCAATTTGCAGACCAAGACAAAGTTTTGTCTTTCCAAGATCTTTCATCTCAAATTCTTTCTTAAGATATTCAATTGCCTTTTGGAGCTCTTCTGGAGTTCCAACAAGATTTATGTCATCAACATAAACAGCAAGTATAACAAATTCTGATGCCATTTTCTTTATAAAAATACATGGACAAATAACATCATTTATGTAACCTTCTTTCAGCAAATATTCACTAAGGCGATTATACCACATGCGCCCAGATTGCTTTAAACCGTACAAAGATCTTTGTAATCTGATTGAATACATTTCCTGAGATTTTGCTTCAGGCATTTTAAATCCTTCAGGGATTTTCATATAAATTTCATTATCAAGTGAACCGTACAGATAAGCTGTAACTACATCCATTAGATGTATTTCAAGCTTTTCATGTAGTGCTAAACTGATGAGATATCGAAATGTTATGGCATCCATAACAGGTGAATATGTTTCATCAAAATCGACTCCAGGTCGTTGTGAGAATCCTTGTGCAACAAGGCGAGCTTTGTATCTTTCAACTTCATTTTTATCATTCCTTTTTCGCACAAAAACCCATTTATGACCAACTGGTTTTATACCAGCAGGTGTTTGGACTACTGGTCCAAAGACCTCTCTTTTAGCAAGTGACTTCAATTCCGATTGAATTGCCTCTTGCCATTTTGGCCAATCAGATCTTTGTCGACATTCTTCGACAGATCGAGGTTCAAGATCCTCACTATCTTGCATAATATTAAGTGCAACATTATATGCAAAAATATTATCTACCACTATTTCAGATCGATTTAAATTAATCCCATCACTGATCGAACTTATTAAAAGTTCCTCACTCACATGAGCTTCGGGTTCATTGATTTCTTCAGGAATCTCAGAACTAATCAGATTTTGGGTCTCTTCAGGAGATCCCTTCATAGTATCGTTTTGATCATTTGTCGATTTTCTTTTTCGAGGATTTCGATCCTTAGAACCCAAAGGCCTACCACGCTTCAGGCGTGCTTTAGGTTCACTATCTCTCATGCTAGTAGATGGTCCTACTGGGACATCAATTCGGATAGGCACATTCTCTGCTGGGATATGTGACTTAGTTATCCTTTTCAAATTAGTAAATGCGTCTGACATTTGATTTGCTATATTCTGTAAATGGATGATCTTCTGGACCTCCTGATTACATATAGGGTGGGGATCAAAGTGAGATAATGATGAAATTTTCCACACAATTTCTCTTTTGATTTCCTTTTTCTCTCCCCCTAATTGTGGAAAATTTGTTTCATCAAACCGACAATCTGCAAATCGAGTAGTAAATAAATCTCCTGTTAATGGTTCAAGATAGCGAATAATAGAGGGTTATTCAAACCCAACATATATTCCTATCCTTCTTTGTGGTCACATCTTACTACGTTGTGGTGGTGCTACTGGCACATATACAGCACATCCGAAAATTCGTAGATGGGCAATGTTTGGTTCATGACCAAAAACTAATTGTGACGGAGAATATTTATTATATTGTGTCGGTCTGAGATGGATAAGTGATGTTGCATGCAAGATAGCATGCCTCCAAGCAGTAGTGGGCAATTTTGTTTTCATAAGTAGTGGTCTTGCTATCAATTGCATGCGTTTAATAAATGACTCTGCAAGGCCATTTTGAGTATGAACATAAGCTACAGGATGTTCAACTTTTATCCCAACGGATAGACAATAATCATCAAAAGCTTGAGATGAGAATTCTCCAGCATTATCAAGGCGAATAGCCTTTATAGGATAATCTGGGAATTGTGCCCTTAATCGAATTATTTGGGCTAATAGCTTTGCAAACGCCAGGTTGCGAGATGATAGTAGGCACACATGAGACCATCTTGAAGATGCATCTATTAGGACCATAAAATATCTAAACAACCCACTTGGTGGGTGAATAGGTCCACATATATCCCCATGTATACGCTCTAAAAAGGCAGGGGATTCAATACCAACCTTCATTGGTGATGGTCTAGTGATCATTTTTCCTTGATAACAAGCATCACAAGAAAATTCGTCATTTGTAAGAATCTTCAAGTTCTTTAATGGATGCCCACTCGAATTTTCAGTAATTCGTCTCATCATTATTGATCCGGGATGGCCCAAACGGCCATGCCAAAGCACAAAAGTATTTGAATCCGTAAACTTCTGGTTTACGATAGAGTGTGCTTCAATTGTACTAATTTTTGAATAGTATAAGCCAGAAGATAAAGTTGGTAACTTTTCTACAATGCATTTCTGGCCAGAAATATTCTTTGTAATACAAAGATATTCCCTGTTCATTTCATCTATTGTCTCAACATGATACCCATTTCGGCGGATATCTATAAAACTCAACAAGTTTCTTCGGGACTTGGAGGAGAACAATGCATTGTCTATAATAAGTTTTGTTCCCTTAGACAGAAATATTATGGCTCTTCCGGAGCCTTCAATCAAACTTATATTACCAGAAATTGTTGAAACATTTGCTTTTTCCTTATGCAAATAAGAAAAGTATTTCTGATCGTTGAATATGGCATGAGTTGTTCCACTATCAATAACACAAATATCTTCATGATTTGTCTTTGATCCAAACATAATTTGAGGGTTATCCATATTCTTCAAAATAACATAAATAAAATATATTATAGTAAACATCATTATCAAAGCATAACTTTTATTTATGTACAACAATTACATAACCATACTATCTATTACAAATAACAAAAATTAAAATATTTACATTTCTACAGATTCACTACCGATTACATGACTTGTTTCTCCTTCTGGGAGTGCAAAGTAATCAGCTACATCCAAATGCATGAAGTCTAAATTATCTTCAGAAATAAAATTTGCTTCAGCATTTTTCTCTGTCTTCTTCAGGGAGGCTTGATAAAGCTCAACCAGGTGCTTTGGCGTACGACAAGTACGTGACCAGTGCCCTTTTCCTCCACATCTATAGCATGCATTTTCTGCATTTGGCGCTTGCACCGCTTCATGCTTTTGTTCCTTCCTTTTCCACTGCTGGTGGTGAGGAGGCTTCTTTGGTGCATTATTATTACCATGATTGGGGTTTCTTCCCCGACCACGGCCATGACCACGACTGGGGCCACGACCTCTTCCACGTTTAGCTTGGTGGAAGTTCGTCTCATTCACTTCAGGGAATGGACAAGAACCAATAGGTCGGCTTTCATGATTTTTCATTAATAGCCCATTATGTTGCTCTGCTATAAGAAGATGTGAGATAAGTTCAGAATACTTTTTAAATCCCATCTCTCGATATTGCTGCTGCAGGAGCATATTCGAGGCATGAAAAGTGGTGAAAGTTTTCTCCAACATATCATGATCAGTAATATTATCACCACATAATTTCAATTGGGAAATAATTCTGAACATAGCAGAATTATACTCACTGATAGATTTAAAATCTTGTAGCCTTAGATGAGTCCAATCATAACGTGCCTGTGGAAGAACGACCATCTTCAGGTGGTCATATCTATCTTTCAAATTATTCCACAGTATGACTGGATCTTTAATAGTGAGATATTCCATTTTCAGGCCCTCATCAAGGTGATGACGTAGGAATATCATTACTTTGGCACGGTCTTGGTTTGATGCCTGATTTTTATCCTTGATGGTGTCTGCCAGACCCATCGCATCAAGATGAATTTCAGCATCAAGCACCCAAGACATGTAGTTTTTGCCTGATATATCCAGGGCTACAAATTCAAGTTTAGAAAGATTTGACATTATTTAGGAAAAGAAAGTTCGTACCTCTAATACTTTCAAAGTATTTGCTCGAGATGTCAGAGTTTCGTGCTGATAACGTGTTATAAAATAATGACTATAAAGTAAAGACAAGTATAGAGAGAAACTGATATATTATTCGAATTCAAACTGATGTACATAATGAACTGAAATCTCTTCTATTTATAGAAGAAAGGAAGCTGTCGTGTAAGCTGCTACGCAAGCTGCTGTGTAAGCTGCTACTACATGCTACTACAAGCTGCTGTGTAAGCTGCTATTACAAGCTGCTGTGTAAGATGCTACGCAAGCTGCTGTGTAAGCTGCTACTGCAAGTTGCTGTGTAAGCTGCTACTGCAAGCTGCTGTGTAAGCTGCTACTATACCAGATATGGATAATCTTCTACTGAGAGCAATGTTTATCCATAATGGAGTACTGAATGGATAAGCTTATTATACCCGGTATGGATAATCTTCTACCGAGGGTAATGTTTATCCATAACCGGGTACCGAAGTGATAAGCTTCTTCAGGAAGCTTATTTCCAATAGAGTACTAAATGGATAAACATATTTACGGTAGAGTCCCATATGGATAAGCTTCTTCAGGAAGATTATTTACAACAGAGTACTAAATGAACATCCATAATATAATATATTTATAACAAAGGATTTCAATCTTCTGTTTTTATAGCCATTTTTTTATTTTTTGGTTTCTCGTCTGGTGTTCGATACCTGCTTCAGTTCCAATTAATCCTCATTTACACCGAAAAGTCCCACTTTGAAGTGTAAAGCATTCCCTACCAAAGACAATATTATTTTCAGGGCTCAAACTTGGGACGTATGATTAACTATGAAGGAGTATTTGTCGTACCGTCACAATGCTTGGGGATCGTTGACAACTTGATCTTTTCAAATCTTAAAAAGATCTGTGTACACACTATCCTCTTCAGACCTTACTCGTGAATAAGAAATAGTCAAGTCGAATGAACCTTTTTTTTTTGTCTGAAAAAGGAAAGGTGCACATAGCTGTCTTTAATTTTAAAGAATTAAGAAGATGGAATCCAAGGTTAAGTCTCATAATCTGCTGACACAAATTGCTATAGAAGAATGAATTAAGACAACCCTTTGAAGTAAAAATAACACGGTATAACCAGTTTTTGAACTAGTCATTCAAAAATAGCGAGCGTTTACCAAGTTAATAAAAAATAGCCACTATTTTGCTGCAACAGAGACCGGTCCAGCATAATATATTAGAGTTCGGTGCACCTGTGTATGAACTCCAGCATATTATGCTGGACCGGTATACTTTGCTGGCTCCAATATAATATACTGGAGACTGGAGCACCGGTGCTCCAAACTCCAGTATATTATGCTGGACCGGTATACTTGCTGGAACTCCAGTATATTATTATGCTGGAGAACTCCATCATATTATGCTGGAGTTCAACATACTTATCATGGAACTCCAGTATATTTTGCTGGAGTTCCAGTATAAGTATATGCTGGAGTTCAAGTATACTTATGCTGGAACTCCAGCAAAATATACTGACGTATTTTTCGGGTTTTGAATAGTGTTTTCGCTCAGATTTATCTTTACATGAAAAGTGGCTAAATTTTAATTACTTTTAAAACTGTGCTATTTTTGAACGACCGGTTGTAAATCTGGCTAATTTGAATTTCACCCGGTTGAAGTTGCCATTGCACGTGAGGTTAATATTCTATGTTGTACTATAATTAAGCATATTATTTTCATGTGCACGTGTACACACCTTCTCCTTTTTGCCTCGGAAATAGACGTCGTTGCTACATTGGGTTCATATGCCAACACAAATTAAGAAATTAGCATTTGTTAATGTTGTCTATGGACGTACGCAAAATTTTGCAGGCATCATAATTTGAAAAAATGAACAAATAAATAAATCGCTATAATAATAAATAAAATTATTTTTTATACGTATGTCTAACATTTTTATATTTTTAATAAATATCTAATGAAAAATTTCAACCAAATTGTATCCCGTGACACTACATGGTAAGGTGCATACGCCCCCTGCTCTTAGGAATTTACTCTGCGGAGATTCGAGCTCTAAAAATAAAGAATTTTTTTGTTATGAAGTGTTTCATTTTTTTAATGGACTAGCTCGGTGAGAATGCAGAGAATTTGGTATCAATAGACCTCACATTATTAATGGTTATTTTAGAAAATAAATAAGTGATAATAATAATAGCATATTCGGTATAATTTCATAACCGGAGTCTAGGGAGGGTGGGGTGTACACAGAACTTATGCGGTTGTTACCGCTAGATCATCGGCTCAAGAAAAAAAAATTATAATACTAGAATAGTGAAATGATAAAAGGTTCTTTACCCCTTTTTAACCAGAATTTATGGCTCGAGCCTTGAGAATAAAGTTTCTTTGAATAAGAAGCACTAAAACTCCCCATAGTGGTTTTTCTACGGAGCTAGTTCTGACCGGTGATTTCCGAATATCGAATGGTTAAATAAAATTCGGCTGCCAAAAACTTAGAAGCTTACATAAAATAATATTCCCTCCGTTTCAAATTAGATTAGATACTTTTCTTTTTAGTCTGTTCCAAAATAAATGATATAATTTTAAATTTGGAAATAATTCAAGTTTAAACTCTTCATTTTATCCTTAATGAAAAGCTTTTATAACCACACAAATATTATGGCCCCACAAAGCTTTTACCCTTAAAATTTTAAGACCACAAGTATCAAAAGTCTTTTTTTTCTTTCTTAACCTCCGTCTCGAGTCAAACTACCTTATCTAAATTGAAACCGCAGGAGTAACAAAAAAAAGGTCCAGTTGTTACCTTTTTGGCATCTTGTTTTGTGTCATATAATTAAAGAACTCTTCTTGCATTGAGACTTTTAACAAGGCAAAAAGTATAATAATAGCATAAATTGCCTAGGATGCTCCTAATGTTTCGATTATTGGGAAAACAGCCTCACTTGCTAACAGCGAAGCTTTCCATTTCTTTAATTTTTTTCTTATACTATACTTACTATTTTAATTTTTGTACCATAAGAATTCGTGTGCACTGACTAATTAATACTTAGGGAAGTACTTTAACAAGAAACATAATCGTGTAATTCAACCAGTGACAATAACAACATTAAATAGTCACTTATATGAGTGTTTTATTTGGTCCACACAAATATTTTTATCACAATTTAGTATAATCAAGTATATGCAAAAGCAGAACTAAGTTCTAGAAAATATTACTCTCTCCATTTCAACTTACGTGTCTTAGTCTGACTTGCACGAAGTTTAAGAAAAATAAAGAAAATTTATAAATCGTGTGACCTTAAACTAAATATATGTGTCATATGCTAAAATGTCATTGAATCTTGTGATGTTAATATGCCATGTGGAAAATTGAAGTTAAAGAGTTACTAAATATAAAAGAGGCATTATTTTTATACAGCCTAAAAAGGGAAGTAAGACATATAAACTGAAACGGACTAAAACATGTGCTTATCAGTGACATTAGCAATTTCATAGATTCCAAAAGTGGAGCCTTGCTGCGATGCTAAGAATTGCCATTACGTGACCAATAGGTTCACAAGTTCATGCCACGGAAATATCCTCTTCCAATATGGTTCAACTTTTTCTCGGACCCCGTGCAGAGCGACTGCTTAGTGCATCAGGCCATCCTCATTTTCACATGTTACTACCCAAACTAGATGCATGTTCAAGTTCTTGGCTCTTGCCTTTGCTTAACTCATTGCCAACTGCTGTCTTAACTGTGCTTTTCCTCCACGAGCAAAGCTCGATTGTTCTGTCATCCTTCGACAGACCCCTTTTACACCTCTAACTAGTGGTGTTGGTCTGTCTTGTTACAATCATTTTGGTCACATTTACACTACATTAGCTTCGCTAAAAGCATAGGCGCGTACTTGTCTAAATATAGGAGGAAGGTTGCCAAAAGTTAATAGCCAGTGTAGAACTAGAATCTCATATACATCAGTGATCAAAACCAGCTCCTACGCATTTCTCTCATAGGCATTCACAACAGCTAGCTCTATACTGAATCTATCTCAAAACCATATACTTCTTGTGTTTTCTTACACTGTAAAATCTGAAGCTTTTCTTGGATTTGTGGTGAAATATCACAATAGGAATGTTAAAAAATAGCATAATGGAACACCAGAGTTTGGTCACTGCTTCTGTATGTTGCGATGAAGAGGTGAAAGAAGAGAGTCTAAATGGCATTGCTGAGATTTCTGCTGAATTGCAAAAGGAGAGGCAGAAAAATGCAAAGCTTATGGAGAGAATATCAGTTCTCGAATCGACGATACAAGAAAAACATAAAGAGTTTGAGCCCTCAAATGGAAAAGTATGATTGCTCAACTTTTTGTGTACATTAGCATTTAGCTATATGGCTGTTGTTAGTCTGTTACTTTTGATTTCCAGAAGAATAATAACTGCAATGTGTTTTACTTGGCTTTTAATCATTTGAGCATGTTCGACCGTATGATTCTGATCTTCCAAATTCTGTATTACAATAGCATTCACTTAAGCATAATCAAAAAGTTGAAGTTGAAAAGATTTTAATATTAGAACTAATCACTTGCTACTGTTTCAGAATTTCAGCATTTGTTCATTATGTCAAAGAAGTACAATTTTATCCTGATATATTTATCTATGTTTATGTGCAAAGTCTAGCCGAGGGTCTATCGTAAACAACCTCTCTACCCCCAGGGTAGGGGTAAGGTCAGCGTACACAATACCCTCCCCAAACTCCACCTGTGAAATTATACTGGGCTGCTGCTGTTGTTGTATGTGCAAAGTCTGAGATTTAATCATATTTAGACCAGTTCTATTAATGCAAATATTCTTTAAATTTTTTAATACATTTACAAGTATGATCAATGCTGAATAGTAGAGAAATGAAATATGTTAACTTTTGAAATGATCTGACTTTCAGTTTTGAAATGCACTACTAATTTCCTCTTTATGTTTCCTGTTTGAATCATCTGACAATGCATTCTCATGACTGAAGAATATTGTGTTAGAAGAGTAAACTCTTTATTCCGACAAGTGTTAGCCGGTCACTTGTGTGTGCCTCTTTGTGAGATTATTCTCTCGATATTTTGCACTCTTTTTTATGTAGTGGATTGCTCATCTCCGCCTATGGATGTAGGTCAACTCACTGAACCACTTTAAATGTTTGTGTCTCATTTGTTATATTTCTCGTTTGCTGTCTGATTATCGTTGTTGAAAGTATGCTTTGTTAGCTTCCGCATGACACCTGATTATTTCGATCCTAATAAGCACAGGTCAGTTGTCAAAGTATGGGAGAAAGGCACTTCAGAAAGCTCAAAAGACAAAAAGCAGCAGAATGCATTGAAACTAAAGAGGACAGAACACCAAAAATGGACTCAGAAGTGAAGGATCATACTGAAATCTTTCTAACC
This sequence comes from Nicotiana sylvestris, assembly GCF_000393655.2. Lineage (NCBI taxonomy): Eukaryota > Viridiplantae > Streptophyta > Magnoliopsida > Solanales > Solanaceae > Nicotiana > Nicotiana sylvestris. The sequence continues at coordinate 179,741,428 of NC_091065.1, forward strand.
AAAGACGTCAAGACGGAAAAATGCCTAGTCAATTGGATGAGCATAGATGATACTCAGTTTCTGAATTTTGAAAGATCCAAAGACAGCGATTCAGCTGCAGATAATGACCCTGATGATAGTGAAGATGAAAACGATGAAGAATCCGACGACAGTGGCACTTGTAATGACTGTACAGATAGAGAAAATGTCAAGAACTTGCATATCAAAAAGGAAATCAAAGAACAAGTACTGAAAGAGAATCTTGGTGAAGCAAGTGATCCGCCGTTCAGAAGACAAGAAAGTTCATTTTCACATAAAAAGTCTGTAAAGGTGGCTTTTTGTCCAAAGGAAATAAAGAAAATACTTGAATCAAAAGAGCTTTCATTGGAAAATGCTCAATCCCATACTATAAGAAAAATCTTAGTTTTTTCATCTCTTGGTATAAGGCATGGGTGTGAGGATATGTATGAATTAGACTTCAACCATTTTAGCATTTTACACAAGGGAGAACAATATACAGATTCAAAAAATCCGGGGGTATGCTACCTGAATTCTTGTACCTATGACTAAATGGTTCTGTTTTGGTTCAAAGTTCAACTGAACTAATATATTCTGTGTCAGGAGCACGTGTTATACGATAACCCTGGAGTTCGGAGGAAGATATTCTATCCCAACAGACAGAACCCAAACTTGTGTCCTGTTAGAATACTTGAAGAGGAGAAGGTCATGCGCCCGTCTGATCCTAGCTGCCCGTCGTGCTTATTCCTATGCATCAAATATGGAGGAAAGACAAGAAATCTTCCTCAAAATGGGTAAGAACTGCTTATATGCCTTGTTACAATAGTGCATAGAGATTGTGTTTTGCGTACTGACGGTGTAAAGAACTTGTACACTATTAGGTTTAGTTGATCTACGACATCAGGTAACTCTTCATATCAGGCACGACACAGTAACCACTGATAGGATAAAAATTCTTTACACTGTCAACGTATATAATAGTTAAACTACAAAGTGAGCAGAAAATTGGCTATAGCTAACTTACAATTGATGCATTGTAATTCCAGATACGTCAGGCAGCGAATGGGAAGAAACAAGCTAAAATCGTTTGGCCCGGCCATATGTAGGATGGCAATGCTAGTCCATATTCGCAGCGGAAGCTTCTTTTTTAAGGCCTTGGGAATTACACTTCTTTTCATGGCTGGCTTTCCTAATGACCTGGTTCAAAGAGAAACCAAATATAAGAAATTGGATCTCCTACAAAAGTATTACAGGTATTCAGCATTGCTTGTTTTTCTTGTATATTTTCAAGTAGCCTATAACGCGTCTACATAAAAAGAGTTTTAAATCGTCTCAACATTTGCAGGACAGATGAGGATGCGAAAAGAGAGGAGTTATTTCTATCACATACTGAAACTGATACTATTGTAAGATCTGCAACTCATGGTTTTTTCTTCAATATTTGTGGTAACTCTGCTGCAAAGTAAAACTCAACACATCAAATTACTACTCCCGACATTCCAGTTTATGTGAATCTTTTCGCTTTTAGAGAGTCAATTTGACTAATCTTTGAAACTAAATTGGATTAGATTGACTCGATATTTTAAAGTTAAAGTTTAGATATTCAAAAACTATATGAAAAGTACTATAAGTTGAAACTCTTCTCATGTTAATATGATGAAAACATGCATTTCAAAATGTTGGTCAAAGTTTACATAGTTTGAAACTCGTAAAGCAAGGCAAGATATGTATTGTTTGTGACTTTAAGTTAATCCTCACCTGTCAACTTGCTTTAGTTTTGAGTTTTAACTTTCACATTTTAGACAAAACACTTTCTTATTCTGTTAAAGAGGTTTTTTCTGATGGAATTATTCATGTTATTCCAGAATATTAGTCCCAATTCTCAACAGGGGAAGAAAGTATCAACAAAATCGAAAAGCAAGAGGGAAGCAATCTCTAAGAGCAAAACTTCAGAGAAAGCGACAATTATACATTCTGAACCTTCATGTTCTGCAACTCCTGCGCCGTTTGGATTAATGAATTTTGCCTCATCTCCAAGTCAGATCAATATAGCAGTTCCATCATCTCAAGCACCAGTAGATATGCCAAAGCCTGTAATGGCTAATACCGCGTCCAATATTCCCTACCATAACCAATGTTCATATCCTGTTGTTCCAATGTATCCGCCACATTCTGTTGTGCCTCTTGTATACTGGCCTCAACGTAATGTGTTCCCTACCTGTCCTTACCCCTCTTCTTATAGATATATTGCCCCTGGAAGCTGCATTTCGGTCAATCCATATTCGTACTATGGTCATTTGTGTAGTAACCCTTTGATTCCAGAAACTTTAAGGACTGAGAAGCAAAATGGAAGATCAGATGATGCTGAAAGGGAGTCCAATAGTAGTACAAGCAGCACAGATTCAAGAGAGAAGTAAACAAACTTCTAGTGTCCAAGGTCATTTTTTGTCACGACCCAAGCCCCTTCTTCAGAAGCTTGCGAGCATAGAAGTCTACCACTTGACTCGCCCTCATCAGCCAGCCCTCCGTCATGGGCGTCACATTTTTCTCCTTGGTATAATGTGGTTTGGTAGCAGCAATTTGTAGTCAAAACTCAGTGAGTAGATTATTTTCAAATTTTGAATCAGGGCTTTAGCCTTTGGGAGTGAAACAATATGCATAATGATCATAAAGCTTTATAGTTTACTGATTCTACTGTGCATGTACTAACGGTTAAGAAAATGGACCTTGCGCCTAACTCAACCTCATAAGCTAACTCATGAGGCGAGGACTGTCTAAGACCACGAGACGACCCCTTTTTGAACCAATGTGGAAGTTCTCCATAGAATATATTTTCCTCGGAAAATGTCCTACCAGATAATCATTTTTCCACTCTTTGGTTTGTGAGTATTAAAGTAGGGACTTACTGTAACAAGGTGGAAGATAGCATAACTTGGCTAAACCCACTTGCATCCAGGGTTAAAAAAAATGATTTTGGAGCGCGCGCGCGCACACAAAAAAAATCTAGCTAGGATTTTAGTTAGCTAGATTAGCTAGTCCACTGGTTAAGATTAGTTACTGATTTTTTTGTATAGTACATGTATTTACCTACCATTTACAGAAAAGAATCAAATACAGTTCCTAGCTAACTCTTCTTCTCCCTTTTCACTTCCCGCTACGTCCTTTTATGATCTTCAGTCTTCCCTGAGCTGGACAAAGAATTCTTGAGCTTATTTAGTAGCTCCTGAAGTTTTGGCATCAAATTTTGCCCAGAATGATTAAATGGGTTTATCTGAACCGGTACTTCAGTTTCAACCTCAGTATCATCATAAGCATGTGAATCACCAATTAGTTGGGAAGATGCTTGTCCAGAATCACAAATCTGGTCATCTCCAGGGCAGCCCTCTAAGCGCTGAGAAAACACTTTTTCCAAGTAGTTTGGTGTGACAGTACTAATTTGACCATCTGCAGGTGCGGGTTGAGAAGATGATTGTACAGAGGATGACAGAGAAGCATTGCAAATGATGGCATCTACACCAACTTCTGTCCGCTTGGGTAACTGGCAAACACGCTTAAGTTTTCGCCGTTGTTGTTCAGACTCATGTACAATAACACCTCTGTAGCTGAGGCAAGACGTCTTTTCGTGACAGCTTTTTGCACTTGAGAAATCGGAGCACATAGATTTCCTTCATCTCTGTCGTCAACTTGGGATTTAGTAGTCAAGCCGGAGTGTTGGTTTGGGATCCTTAGTTCTGCCATCTGCCTTTGAAGCTTCACAATACGAGCTCTAAGAAGGTCAGGTGAGTATTCTGATTGAAGGTAGTGCCACACTATGCGTTTTAATGCAGCTCTCAATGCAGATTTCACAATTTATAGCTTTTTCCTGTGAGCAAGTTTGGTACATTATGAGCACAGAACCAAAATTGATAGTTCAAGAAGATAAAAGAGATAAGTACTTACTTGGGCTTCACGAGAACCAAGTCCATTATCATGTATTTTCTTGGCTAGCTCTTCTGAGTATAGCACGAAGTCTTTAAGGGGCACATGTGGAAACAGGTCAACAAGTTCATATACACGGATGTATCTAATAGCCAGCAACCATTGTTTTCTCATCAGATTTTCAATAAAGCCTATAAAAGTATATTATATACATGAGAACTCAGTTGTACAAAATGGTTTATGATATAACATATAAGATAATCTCCCCATATATTTAAGTGTCAGGTAGAATGAAATGGACAAAAATTACAACAACAACAACAAACAAAAAAAATCCAGTATAATCCCACAACTAGGGTTTGGGGAGGGTAGAGTGTATGCAGACCTTACCCCTACCTAAAAGGTAGAGAGCCTATTTCCGATAGACCCCCGGCTCAAGGAAAGATGAAAAGAAAGCAGTAGCAACAACCAATAACAACAACAAAATAATAAGAAAATAAAGCGAAAAGAACATCATTTTAACTGAAGAAACAGTTAGGTCCATTAGTTAGCAAGCTTAGATAGGTCACTGGTTAAGACTATTTACTGATTTTTTGTATAGTACATGTATCTACCTACCATTTACAGAGAAGAATCAAATAATTTGCTAGCTAACTCTTCTTGTCCCTTTTCACTTCTGCCTACGTCCTCTCATGATCTTCAGTCTTCCCTGAGCTGGACAAAGAATTCTTGAGCTTACACAATAGCTCCTGAAGTTTTGGCATCAAATTTTGCCCAGAATGATAAACTGGGTTTATCTGAACCGGCTCTTCAGTTTCAACCTCAGCATCATCATAAGCATGTGAATCACCAATTTGTTGGGAAGATGCTTGTCCAGAATCATAAATCTGGTCATCTTCAGGGCAGACCTCTAAGCACTGAGAAAACAATTTTTCCGAGTAGTTTGGTGTCACAGTACTAATTTGACCATCTGGCGATGTGGGTTGAGAAGATGATTGAACAGAAGATGATAGAGAAGCATTGCAAATGATGGCATCTGGACCAACTTCTGTCCGCTCGGGTAACTGGCAAACACGCTTAAGTTTTCGCTGTTGTTGTTGGGACTCATGTACAATAACACCCTCTGTAGCTGAGGCAAGACGTTTTTTCATGACAGCTTTTTGCACTTGAGAAATCGGAGCACATAGACTTCCTTCATCTCTGTCGTCAACTTGAGACTTAGTAATGAAGCCGGAGTGTTGGTTTGGGATCCTTAGTTCTGCCATCTGCCTTTGAAGCTTCACAATATGAGCTTTCAGGTGGTCAGGTGAGTATTCTGATTGAAGGTTGTGCCACACTATGCGTTTTACTGCAGCTCTCAATGCAGATATTTCACAATTTATAGCTTTTTCCTGTGAGCAAGTTTGGTACGTTATGAGCACAGAACCAAATTTGATAGTTCAAGAAGATAAAAGAGATAAGTACTTACTTGGGCTTCACGAGAACCAAGTCCATTATCATGTATTTTCTTGGCTAGCTCTTCTGAGTATAGCACGAAGTCTTTAAGAAGGGGCACAGGTGGAAACAAGTCAACAAGTTCATATACATGGATGTATCTAATAGCCAGCAGCCATTGTTTTCTCCTTATCAGATTTTCGATAAAGCCTATAAAAGTATATTATATACATGAAAACTCAGTAGTACAAAATGGTTTATGATATGACATATAAGATAATCTCCCCACATAATTTAATTGTCAGGTAGAATGAAATGGACAAAAATTACAACAACAACAACAAAAATCCAGTATAATCCCACAAGTGGGGTATGGGGATGGTAAAGCGTACGCAGACCTTATCCCTACCTAAAAGGTAGAGAGGCTATTTTCGATAGACCTCCGGCTCAAGGAAAGATGAAAATAAAGCAGTAGCAACAAGCAATAACAACAACAAAATAATAAGAAAACGAAGCGAAAGGAACATCATGTAGTAACAGAAATCTAACAATAAAAGAATACAAGACTAGCACTAACACTACTGGTATGGGAAAGCAACACTCTCGACTACCTACCAGCCTTCTACCTTAATTCTCGACATTCACACCTTCCTATCAAGGTTCATGTCCTAGGTAAGCTAAAGCAACATCATATCATGCCTAATCACCTCTCCCCAATGCTTTTTTGTCCTACCTCTACCTCTCTTCAGATCCACTAAGGTCAACCTCTCACACTCCTCACTGGGGCGAAATGGAAATAAATTACATCCTATAAAATACTGAAAGACTTCCAAAGTCTCTTCGAGAAGGAACAAAATATGATCAAACTATTTACCATAGACAACATATCCAAAAAAGCCATAAGAATATGAACTGGTTGACCAAAATATAATAGTAATGCATAAGAGAGCTGAATAAAGTTGAAACGAAAACCAACATATAACCAGTAGCTGATATCATACTTGGTCTGTATGCGCATATGCATGAGAAAGAGAGAGAGAGAGAGAGAGAGAGAGAGAGAGAGAGAGCACATACATGGGATCTTATCTGCTAATCCTAGGATTTTGAACAGATTAATTGCCCTTCTGGACCGGTAAACAATCTCCAATAGACCTAGAAGCTCATCTGAATCATAAGAGGATGACAATTCAAAAGTAGCTAAAAGTTGCAAAAAGCCTAGGACCTCAGAATAATTCAGCTGCGATCCGGTCAATGTTTCTCTCCACTCAACAGCAAGCACAACTGCCTCTATTTTAACCTGAGGTGTTATTTCTGGAGAAACTTCTCTCAGATGTTCCAACAAATCACAGAACCTCTTCATAAGTGATGATGGGCCATATTTACACTTCCCCAAGTTGGCAGAACGACATTTCCGCAATGCATCTAAGACAACCTTTGCAGGATCTGATGCACAATGGATAAAACTTAAGGAACAAGCAGAGGTTAAATCCCGTGCCTTGCTTTTCAATTCCACATTGTCGCAAAGAGGTTCAGTTTTAGAGGGATCCATAGATTTCTCAATCTGGGGATTTTCTCCTGAGAAGGTAGAACAGAACACATGATGTCATTAATATTCCACAATAATAAATGTGCCACACAAGACTGACCACATATGAATTCTTATGAGAAGTATTACCTGCAATACCCAGTACATGAAAATTCTGATATGCATTCTCATCCTGTGCTACAGTGTGGCACAAACTCTCAAGCTCATATTTATCGAAGGAAGATGCCAAGCCATAGGCACCTACTAGAAGCAGAAAACCCAATATTGCCAGATAGTTTTCTGTTTCAGCTATCATCTTTGCTTTCCAGTCAAATGCAAGCTTGCGTGCTTCCAGTTTGGCTTTTGGTTTAATCTCTGGTGAGAGCCTCATCAACTGTTCCAGTAGAAGAATGCAACTTTTCCTGATAACACTACGATCAAATAAAATTTCTTCATTATGAGGTTCTGGAGGATAAAATCCTTCAAGTGCTTCCAATACAAGCAATCCTGAGTCACATGACATTTTGAGAGCTCTAGAGATTTCAATGCGCAACAACTCCTGCTCATTCCAATGATTGTATAAAAAATTCTGCAAATTCTTTCCGCCCATGCTCACAAGGATGGAAGCCATAGCATCGGAATGACCTAACATGCAAGTGGAGGCCTTTCTAGAGAATGAGGTAGAGCTGAGGGTCTTGGTATCAGTGGGGACAGATGGACTAGTTGATACAACCTGTTTCAGCTGAGCCTCAGAAATGACAGATGATGATGTTACATCTGCTTTCTGCCTTGTGAGAGATTCTATACACTCTTCAAGCTGTGCAGGCGGGTATTCTGATTGAAGCTCGTGATCCATAATGCATCTGATAACAGCTCTAATGGAAGCTACACTCTGTTCAATGGCTTCATTCTGTACGCAAAATATAGGATTAAGCATTTCAAAGAAAGACTTATCCAACAGGATATTATAATAGCAGTGACAAATGTGGTAAAAGACCTTTTCTTTGACTGAGCACGTTTCTCCATTACAAACACACTCAGAAATCTGCATAACTTGTTTCAAGTAGTCCTTGAGAATAGGTATTGGTTGGAAATGGTCTGTGAGCTCAAAAGCATAAGCATATTCAACAGCTTCAAGATGCTTTTGCTTGGCTATGAGGTTCTGGATGAAACCTATCATGAATATGATTTAGTTGTCAAAGTTCACTAATTACCTTTGAATAAATGGAATGACAATAATCGGCTCACATTTAATCTATCATCCGATAACATGCCATTCTACGAATATCCACAATGCAGCCATACAATAATTAACAATTCTACCAAAACATCTCAACTGTTTGAAGATGGAAGAAAATGCAATGTTAAGAAAACTCAACACCTCCGGAGGAATTGGCCACTTAAAGTCAAAGCCATTTCTCTTTCGCAGTTGCAACACAATCTACTAGTTCCTCGTCATTTTGGATCAAGCTTTAGTGACCCCAGATCAATGCTAATAGTAAAAGGAACCTAGCCACACCCCCACTATGGTAGTACACACACCAAATTTCCCTCCCTTTTCATGTTTCAGAGCAATACAAGCTGTACCAAAATAGTAAACATCCACAAAGGAACACAATGCGTTCCTTGGTTACCCCATGATCTCATACTCAGATACGTACCAAGGGATTGTTTGATCAAACTGAAAATTAAGGTCAGCCATCTTTTCTTCAGACTAGTAACCAAAAGTATTTTCATTAATCAAAGGCTAAGCAGTAAGTCAGCGCAGGACAATGCAAAATCATCCGTTTACAATCACAATAAGTTCTGTAATGAGCTAAGAAATCTTTCATATTTTGTTCATCATATACATCCCATACATTACATCGAAGAGCTAATAAAGCAAGACATTTAAACTTCTACATATGCACAGATGTGTTCCTTCCCTCAAAGCAACTCTATTTCCTCACTCTTTATACAATCTAGCATATACAAGCTGGTATATTCTCCAAATTTTCCTCAGATCTTTCCTGATACCGCAACCATTCTAGCATCACTTTGGAATCACCCATTTGACGCAAAATTAGCATAAAAACTCTAACAAAAGTTTTGCCACAGGGCAATGTTGGATCAGGTAACAGAAGTCTTGCCACAAGGCTAAAACTTACAGAGAAATTACATTATGGAAAACAAAAAGGTCTTTTAATTTACTATACTATGTAATTATAAGACTGTATAATTAATATCCTAGCAATTACACAGCCAAGTAATTACACGTCGTTGTTCCAAAACACCCTTAAGTTTCTGGCATACCACTTATCTACATCAAAATCAAATTGATCATCAATATCCATTTGGATGAGAAGCAATCAATAGTACGGAAATTATCTTATCAAATAGTGGTAGACTAGATTCGAGCAAGAGAAGATGTAGAATGAAAGCTAGAAAAAGAATAACAAGACGAAGGCAACATCGATACTTACAAGGAATCTTCTTTGTGAAACCAAGAAGACGACACAACTCCATTGACTTGTTATGCTCAGCAACAACAGTCAGCAGGCTCATAAGCTCATCCGCATCAAAGGAAGAGACAAGACCATAAGACGCCAACAGATACAAGAAGCCCAAGATCTCGAGTTGATCCCCAGTCATTGCCCTCATTTTACCCTTCCACTCTCTCGCAAGTTTCCTTGCTCTTCTGCGCACAATAGGTTGAATCTTCGGTGATACTCTAATTAACTGCTCTAATAGAAGAATGCAGGTCTGCTTGACAACACTACCCTCAAACTCTGTATCTCCGCTCATCAAGTGGGGAGGATAGAACCCTTCCATTGCATCAAGCACCAACTGTGCAGGGCTGCGAGACAATTGAAGGGACCTGAAAACATCATCAGACAACGAATCTAGCTTGTTTGCCTGCTCATTTAAGAATATCTGTAAAGTCTTCCCGTCCATTGTCACAACAAGTTTTATATCAGCAGAACTACTAGAGATAGCACCAACTCTTTCCACTTCTACATTGTATAAATAAATAAACTCAGTCTTCTCAGGGACATTACCAATAGTTTTCAGTTGCTTCATTTTCTCCTCAAGCACTTTAAACCGATCTTCCATGTGCTTTTCTCTTTGTTCAAGCTCTCTAAATTTCACCTCAACCTGTTTCTCTTTAAGTGCTATATCTTTCAGTTTTTTCTTGAAGAATCCTTGTTCTGTTTGGAATTTTTCCTTTTCTAATTGAAACTCACCATGAACCAAATCCAGTTTCTTCTCCCTAGAATCAAGATCTTCTGATCGCTGCCTATATGCCTCTTGAATAGAACTGAGCTCTCCCTCCCTTAATTGGAGTATTTCCTCAAAAAAATTCAAGTCCTGCTCGCAGAGTTCAAGTTTCTTCTTAATTGTATCCAGACCCTTGTCCTTGTCCTCCAGTTCCTTCTTCACTGAGTTCAGGTGGTCTTCCTTGATAGTAAGTTTCGTCTTTACAGAATCCAAAGTAGTTTCCTTCTCTCTTAGTTCCTTCTGAATGGAATCTAGGTAATGTTCCTTTTCTCTAAGTTCCTTCTTCGCGGTGTCCAAGCTCCTTACTTTTGTTTCAAGTTCCTTCTCCATCGACTGTAAAATATTTTCCTTAACTTGAAATTCTTCCATTCGTTCAGCGAATTTTCTCTCTTTCAACTGAAGGACATCTGATTCTTTGCGAATCGAACTCAGAATCTTATTCAACTTCTCCAGGAACTCCTCAAACTCCTTGGCCTTCATACTAATCTCCGTAAAACTAGACTTGCAAAAATTCTCCAACTGCTTGTGCTCAAATCCTATTTCCTCCAAAAGGCGTTCCCCAATCTTCTCTTGCTCAATCAGCTTCTCCTCTCTCAATTTCACAGCTTCATCGAATCCCTTTTTGGCAAAAATGAAGTCTTGCCACTTGCATTCCAAATCCCTGATTTCTCTTTCTTGGAATGCACAAAACTCCGCTTCTTTTGTCTCAACTTCTTTCCGTCTCTGCTCTAAAGATTCCCTGATCAAGTCAAGTTCCTTAGAGCTCTCAGCCACCGATTCTTGTACTGAAGTCAAGTACTTCTCCCTGACCTCAAGTTCATTGAAGCATTCTTGCAAGCACTTGGTGGTCAAATCAGACTCCTCCTCAAAAGTTTTCCATTCCAGCATAAACATTAGCATTAATTTCCTTAAACCCTTCTTCATTACCTCATTCTGTTGCATACCTTGTGATATCTTCTCCATAAATAAGCCTTTTTTATTTGCTCACACAATATTCATAAGCTAAGAGCAAGGAGAATGAGACAAACCAGGATTCATTAAACCCATCAACTTTTTCTTAAACCTATACTGTGAGTTCAATCTTTGAGGTTATTAATATTGAACCTATTATATTTATAAAGTTATGGGTTCAGACACAGTATATGCCGCAATTTTAGTGAATTTTTATACTAAATTTATATTCCGCGTCAAAAGTACTGCGCACGTGAAATAAAAAAGGGAAATACAATATAAGAAAAAATCAAGAGTGAATACCCCGCCTCCAGAAAAACCTGCATTTCTGAGAAGCAGCCTCAATCTTGATGGAGAGAACCCTAATATACTCTAAATGACCGAACTTGACTGAAGGGTTACTGTCTATTTTGAGGTTAAGAAACACTGGTTGTTTTGCAGGGTTTTTCCAGTTTTCTTCAAAATTCTGGAGGTTAAAATAATTCTTCACTTTCCTACTTTTTAAATGGGGGGAAATTACAAAAGTGGTTTCTTATTTAAGGATAGGTTCAAAATAGTACCTTAAGTATGATTTAATTAGTTTTTATCCCTTAAGTTTTCCATTATTTAACACTTTTGGTCTTCGTAAAAAGTGAAACCGACTCCGTCTGTTATATTTGATGGAAAGTATATAAAAAGGGAGATTTAGCGGAAATTCACATTTAGATATTATAATTTTCTGTAGATTCTGCTATTTTTGGTATATTTTAATTTGATGAAAACTATAAAAATAAATTTAGCGGGAACTCACATTTCGAGGTACAATATTTTGTAGTTTTTACTATTTTTAATGTATTTCTAGAGTTTGGTGCAGCTTTTTTGAGGTGTAATTCTACCATGTTGATATATTTTCTGTGTCTAGTTCTTGTTTCCCCCGTAATTGCAGGTGATTTTGCGAATGACTCAAGCTTCATTAATGTAGTTAATGTTTCTTTAATGACAGTAATCAATCGCAGACAAATTTTCTTTTGAACTTAACTTTGCGCACAAGATAAGAACTGCAGAAAAATAACAAGGGTCAGTCAGTTTTCGAATTAGTAATTGAAAAATAGACAGTGTTTGCATAGTCGATGAAAAATAGTTATTGTTTTGCTGAAATACAGAAAATTCCAGCATATTATGTTATATTATGGAGCTCCTGCATATAAATTTCCAGCATATTATGTTGGAACTCCAGCACATAGAAAGTTCCAGTATAATATGTTGGATTATAGAGCTCCTGCATGTAAACTTCCAGTATATTATATTGGAAAATATGTTGGAGTTTGAATTTTATCTCATAGTAAAAAATTCAAACTCCAGCATATTTTCCAGATGATAACTCCCCTGCACCATGATCAGATTGGTGGATCGAACATGAATGACCGCCCATTCAATAGACTGATTTTCATCAACAAGTTGCACTAAGAGAATGTATCTCGAGTTCAACGGTTAAGGGATTGTTTGGTACATGGAATAAGAATAATAATTCTGGGATAAAATTTGGGATTAACTTTATCTCAATTAAAAAGAAATGCACTAGATCTATCAACCTCCACCCCACTAAACCAAATAGGACATTCCAATGTGAAAAAAAGTTTCCATTTCACAAATTTTTCTTTTCTTCTATGTTGCTTTCCTCTAGAAGGGTCATCAATTGGATTCAGTAAAAATGGGCGCGACTGGAGGGAGGTTCTTCTTCTAAAGGCATAGGTGAATTTAGGATTTTTTAAATATGGGTACAACACTAAAAAAAAAATAGAAAAGAAGTATTACGTGAGAATTGATTCATGTTCATTTGGATGAATAACCTAATATATTCAATATCGAGTGCACCATTTAGTCTTTTGGAGGATAGGTGCCAACAGATAATATTAGACGAATTTTACAAAATACGTACATAAAATATCTAGTTTAACGGAGACAACATAGTTTTACGTGCCCATAATTTGGTCTATAAATCCGCCCCGACTTCTGTTCGAGATACTAAAGTTGAAGCCAGGAATGCATGAAATGTGTGCGTCAGTGTGTGTAGGTATATTGGAATCTTGATTTCAGCATTATTCAGTCACATTATGGAGATACTAATGGAAAACGGTAAAAACTTGCTTGTACCGGGTGTTTACACCCGGCTTAGTTAAGTTAATCATAGGAGCAAACTAAGGTATATTAGGATTAGGGGTGTGCATTCGATTTTGACCCTTATCGATAATTACTTATCGATTATCGATTTGTACATATGCTTATCGTTATCGTTTCAATAAGGTTTCGATTTTGATTTATGGATTTTTGGGGCTTATCGATTCGGTTATCGATTACACCAATAAGAAAATTTGCGGGATTCCACGGAAAGTATATCGCTATAAACACACCTAACTAATATGGACAAAAAGAAGCTAAAATAAGACGAACACCGTTTATAACATAAAAATTATATGTCAACAAGCACATGCAACGAAACTAAAGTAGGGATCAAATGTATGTCACCAACACTCCAACGGTAAATATATATATCATCACAGCTAATTCTGTTTTCCATTAATTTGAACTTCATTCCCTTGAGCTTTAAATATGATCATTCCTTAAATGTGGTAGAGGAAATAATAGGGTTAGGGACTGAGGGTAAAGGGAAAGGTATTATAGAATAAGGGTAAAAAAAAAATCTTGTTAGTATATCTTATCGGTTTATCGATAAACCGATAACCGAAGAGGACAAAATCGAAATCGAAATCGATAACTCGATAAGGAAAATTGCGATATCGATAAAGGGATAACAAATAATCGATTCAATTTATCGATAAACCGATTCGAATGCACACCCTTTAAGAGTTTTATTTTAAATAAATAAATTTTTTCGAGAACAAATAATAGAAGTCATAAACTCAAAGTATCTAACGTCAGAAATATTAGGGTTGTTGTCGCATCTTTTAATTTGCAGCAATCTTGTATTTTTCGTTCTTTCATTTCTCCAATACAAATCAAATGATAAACTTTGCAGCTACAACGTGGTTGGGGAGTACAAACTAAGAGCAACGGATTGGAGCATATAATATGTTTGTTTAGCTTCGTCCTTCTGAAGACAAGAGGGGTTGCTCTGATGGTAAGCAACTTCCACTTCCAACCAAGAGGTTGTGAGTTTGGGTCTCCCCAAGAGCAAGGTGGGAAGTTCTTGGAGGGAAGGATGCCGGGGTCTATTTGGAAACAGCCTCTCTACCTCAGGGTAGGGGTAAGGTGTGCGTACACACTACCCTCCCCAGACCCCACTAAGTGGGATTATAATGGGTTGTTGTTGTTGTTGTTGTTTAGCTTCATCCTTCTGTTATTTGAAGGCTGCAGAATATTTCTTCCACATCTGAACTTTGTACTCTAATAAGTACGTGTGCATATTAAGAGGATTAAATTTAGATCCATATATGGTGGATGTTAGAAAAGAAAATTTTGTTTCTGTAGTACAGATGAGTAGAGTCCAGTAGAGCCTATACTCTGGTTATAAGTTAAGATTAAAATATAATAATATTTACAGGAGATGAAAATACTTTTTTTGAAGTTTGTAATGGCCAATGGTCGCCTTTGGGATAGGTTGACGGTACTGTTTAGAAGAGAGAACGAGGAATAACTAGCATGATTATTAAGTATTTTGATATTATTTATTAAGATTATGTACAAAATACATGCTAGTTAACTATGGTTAAGTACTAATAGTTGTAGTAAAATAAAGTCATATGTGTCATTTGTTTACTGGCCGGGTGTAAATCCCCGGTGCGGGTAAGTTTTTACCATGAAGTAGTAGAAACTAGAGAAGTTCCTGGTTATAATTGCATTTGCATAACCATATCAAGCGCTAGCAAATCAACAAATCCCTTGTTAAATTTGACAACCTTGCAAGTCCAAAGCAATTAAAGTCTATCATCTTTTTTTTATTTTAAAAAAAAAAAGATCTTATTAAATTCAGGATTCCTAAAAGACAATACTTATTTATGTATGCTAGCACAAGAAGTTAAAGCTAGTCCTCAAAAGAATTTTAATTGATTTACAATAAGCTCAAGCAAAACATAAAGAAAAGCTGTGTAGATGTCTTTATTCATAACAATTTTCCCTACATTTCTTATTTGTTTCAATTACAAGGCAATGTACTACAATAAAATCACCACGCCACCAAACCAATGCCAAGAAAATTCAAGTAAAAAATAAATCCCATTTCACAAATTTATCGAGGGGTTATTAATGTAACAGTCCAACCTATTAATATTACTAGTCTTAGGGTACGCGCGTTGCGCGTGTATCACATATTATTGCATACAAAACTTTAAGAAGCTAACACCGCTAACATTATGAAATATTCTTTATAAACTAAAAAGAAATATAAAAGATAAAAGTGCAAGAATAAAAAAAATGTTGTCCTACGATTATTATTGGAATTGTCATTAAACTTGGATTAGAAGAACCTTGTCAAAGCATACTGTCATAGGCAGATCCATAAAAATTAAATTAGAACGGATTTTAATTTGCTGGGTGTAATCTAGGTTTTTACTACTTAACACAATACACTTTTGAAAATATCGATAAATAGACTATATATATAAAATTGCATATAGTTCAAATAGCTAAAAAAAGAATTATTAAAAAAAAAACTCCTAATCCATAAATTAGTTCAAAAGGCTCATTTTCACCTAATATAGTTTATAAAAAAGTAGTCCTGAAAAGTTAGCACCGAAATTTTTCTAACTTTCCTACCTCAAAACTTTATTAACTAAAGAAAACAAAAACTTTTAGGTAAAATTTTGTTAACTAAAGAAAACCCCCTCCTAAACCTAAAAGGAGACCTCAAAAAAAGAAACTTTTTAGGCAGAATTTTATTAACTAAAGAAACCTCCTGTGAAACCTAAAAGAAGAAATTTAGTACTCCTAAATACAAATGGCGTTAAATGAAAAAACTTTTTCTAGTTTATAAAAATTAGGAGTATAATTAATTGACTATTCCTATATAATAAGAAATTAATTAAATGACTATTTCTAAATAGTACGAGATTAATTAAATGATTATTTCTAAATGTTAAAAAAATAATAAAATGATTATTTTGTCCAGTGTGAACTCAATTTTTAAAGGATAAAAAAGACAGCGACATTTTATTAAAGGCATTCGTGCTTTTAATATATTAATAATTCTAACTTTTGTGAAGTTTGTGAATTTTAATTTAAGAAGAAGAAGAAGAATCTAGTATTATTTATTTGATAGATATGTTACATGAAGGTGTGAGACACAAAATGGAATAGGCTTATTTTGTTCTCCAATGAGATAGGTGACATTGTCTTTGAGAGAAAGTGCATATAATCGACAAAAATTAAATCACCTCAAAAAAGACATCATATTCTCTGCGTGTGGCAATGCTTGAAAAAGGCTACTATTAAAAAATGTAATAACATCATAACAAGATGGATAAATAATACAAGTAAAGTAAGAAGCATGCTAGATCTCATATTTTGTTCTTGATTGAAATAGATGCTTGGAGTAATTTTTGAGAGAGAATTCATATTATATAAAAAAATTAAATTACCTGTTGAAAAATCGATATTCCAGCTATAGCTAAGGTAATTCAAACTAAACGTGATCCCTCATTATAGAAGAAAAAAGTAGTCCAACATGTTCTTGTCCATCTTAGATGGGTATGGCCGTATCTATGAAGATTTAACCCTAAATAGATGATAACTCTTGGAATGCCGTGAAACTTTAGTCGTAAGTATAGCCTTATAGGACAAGTATATTATATTTAAAATCCTAAATATTAAGTCTTTTTACATAGTACAAGTAAGGAAGGTTTTAATAACTAATTGATCAAAAAGTCCTAAATATTAGAAATATAATTAAATTATAAATTTGACCAATATAAAATCTACTTTTAAAGGGTAAAAAAGGCGAACAATATTTCATTAAGGGGCTTCGTGCTTTTAATATAGTATAGATTGTCCGCTTTGGCCTAGGCTGGTACAGCTGTAAATCTCATCACTAGAATATAAGGGTTTTCTCCGAGTGCTGAACCAAAATGTGGTTTATTTTTACTCAAAATACTCAAATAAGTGTAAAAAAAAAAAGTTACCAAACTATATATAACGCCACTAATAGTGGCGCTATACAGTAATGTTAACTGTACCGTTACTGTATAGCGCCACTATTAGTGGCGTTATACTGACAAACCTTACATAGCGCCATTAATAGTGGTGTTATATGCCTTATTACCTGACCCCACCAATAATTTATGGGTTCAATAATCTAAATGCGTATAAAGCCACTTTTTGTGGCGCTATATACAAAAAAAAATAACCCGGCTAGCCATTTTCTATATAAACATCGTAGAATCGCCACAACTTCATTCAAAAATTTTTTTTAACTCTTGTTGGTTTCTATTGTTGTTAAATTCTCCAGCATTTTTTCATTATGTCTGAAGAACGTAGAATAAGAGTATCATTATATTGGGGGGGGGTGAGGTTGTGTTGGAGAATAACTCTGTGGGCTACAGTTTACCTGCTAAGTGTAATGTTAAATTGCCACTTTCAATGGAGTACGAAACATTGATATCGTTGTTATGCAAAAAAATGAGTGTGAGAAAACGTTCAGTGATACTCAAAGTAACCGGAAGATATCCGTATTCCGTTACGCCGCAAGGGGTTGCTTTTTACTCAGAGTTTAACATCGACGATGATGACACTTTGAGTGATTTCTTGAGGACTCCGGACGAATGCCGGGAATTTCTTGTAATCACAATGTTGGAGATGTACGTGAAGGTCGAAGACGTTCCAAAAAATGAGGTTGTGCGTAGTAGAGATAACCCCCAGTCATCGGGTGGTTATTCTGGATCAGTTTTTGCCGGACATGTTCCAAATGAAAGAATTTTTCTTGATTTAAATTTATCACCGTCGGCGAATGAGCAGCGAGAAAATAATTTATACCCTGCTTTCCATAATTCACAAGAAGAGTGGTAAACTTCAATTTTCATTTGTGTTAATTATGTATATTTTTGCGTATTGAATTAATTTTAACGCTCATTTATTTAATAGGGGGTACCGGCCGGATATGAATTTTACAAGTGGCCCATCCGGTAGTCATCACCTAACTGAAAACGTCCATCATGGAATGTCATCACATTACAACTTGTAAGTGAAAAGCTACAGCCATATATAAAGCATTTATTAATTTAGTAGCTTATATTTTTGTTGAAATGTGCAGTGAAAACGAGCAAGTTGAACTACCCGTACTCACTCAATTGCCCGAAAATGACGTATTATAGAAGAAAAACCGATATTCCAGCTATAGCTAAAGTAGTTCAAACTAAACGTGATCCCTCATTATAGAAGAAAAAAGTAGTCCAACATGTTCTTGTCCATCTTAGATGGGTATGGCCGTATCTATGAAGATTTAACCCTAAATAGATGATAACTCTTGGAATGCCGTGAAACTTTAGTCGTAAGTATAGCCTTATAGGGCAAGTATATTATATTTAAAATCCTAAATATTAAGTCTTTTTACATAGTACAAGTAAAGAAGGTTTTAATAACTAATTGATCAAAAATCCTAAATATTAGAAATATAATTAAATTATAAATTTGACCAATATAAAATCTACTTTTAAAGGGTAAAAAACGCGAACAATATTTCGTTAGGGGCTTCGTGCTTTTAATATAGTATAGATTGTCCGCTTTTGCCTAGGCTGGTAAAGCTGTAAATCTCATCACTAGAATATAAGGGTTTTCTCCTCATATACTCAAAATCATTCCTGTGTTTTGCTGACGTAGGATTTGCTGCGACAACAACATTTTAGAATAATATTGCAGCATCGTCTCTACGCCATCACTCTTTCAATTTCGCGCAATTACAATGAATCAAGAAATAAGAAGAGATGCATACAAGATTTGAATTTTATATGTATTGGATATATAATAATTGGATTTACGATCAAATATTTATAAATATTTAATGGATTTCTTAATACATATACAGAATTTGGACAAAAATTATTGGGTTCACTTGACCCTATAGTTGACACTCATCTGCCTCTGGTTATTAGCATCTTTTTATTTATATTTTTTTTAGAACCTTGAGCACATAAAGCATATCTTTTGTGCACTTGTCTTCATGAAATTCCTAGTTTTCTTGTTATGTTATGAATTAAACCACGCAATTAATCAAGTGTTATAATCAAGGAATAATCATTATTAATTTTGACGGCTCCTCCCAACCGAGGTGATTTTCAGTGGCCGCTACCTTTGCTTTATGTGCCTCTTTTCATTTGATAAGTTGAATTTTTGGTCTCCAACTGAGCAATGAATTTCATCATCATACTGATTACAAGGGCAGAGTTCGAGTGCGGAGAGCGGATTAGGTCAAATCCAGTAGTTTTTCGAATTCTTTATTTATTTTAAAAATTCGTTAAATATGTATAATATATTAATTTAAAACCGAGTAACTTAAAATGCGTAAAATTCCGAACTCTTAAACTTGAAATTCTGGCTCCGGCTCTAATAATTACTTACTTCTACATAATAAATCAATGTATTCCACATTGCTTTGTCGTTGCTTTCGTTCCGGCCTTCTGATTACAATATTTAGTTTTAGTTTTGTATCTTTTTTTTTTTTTTTTTTGCTTTGGTTTCTAATTGGTGTGCTTGCTTGCTGCTGCCCTTTTTTTATTTTTCCTACGCCGAAGGTCTTCCGGAAACAGCCTCTCTGCCATCTTGAAGAGAGGGGTAAGGTCTGCGTACATTCTACCCTTCCCAGATCTCACTTATGAGATTGCACTGGGTTTGTTGTTGTATTCTACGTTGCTGCTGACACAGGCATATAAAAATAAAAAGGCGTTCTTTTAAGTTATATATATGAATAATATAAATAGTTTTTATAATAGCAAGTACGTTTATATCCTATCATTATATAGAACTTAAACCCGCCTTTATTTATGAAGGAGTTAATTGACTCATCTTCCCAATTAGGACAAGATAAGGATTTTAAAGTTCAAAAGTCTTTCATTTATTCTTAAATTTTATATCCAGTTAAATATTTGAGAGGATATTTGGTTACATCTACATGTGGTTGTCCTTGAGTGGCCACTTGTGAAATAGGTATTCTAAATAAGATGTGTACCTTTACATAATGGAAGGGGAAAAGAAAGATTGTTGTGTGAGTGCGAGTTGATGGGATTTGGGGAACATTTTCAATGAAGACAATGGCCATTTGCTTAAGTCCCTACTTATCTTGACAAGGCTAAAAGATGAAGAAAAAGTACATAAAGATGAAATCTCTCAGATTGAGAAAATTTTATTTTGTGTCTCGTATAATTGATACTAGTTGTATGAGATAACTTTTTTGTCTCACAGTTTTGTGGACCCAGATTTTTGTGGATCCAGAAGTATAAGATTGGGGTCCACAAATTTGTGAGACAAAAAAGGCCTCATACAACTAGTGTAAATTGTATGAAACACAAAATAAAACTTATTGTGTCTCACGTTCACTCAATCAATCAATTCAGCTATATAGTACTTCCTCTATTTCAATTTATGAACTTATTTCTTTTTTAGTTGTGTAAAAAAGAATGATCTCTTTTCCTATTTGAAAATAATTTACATTTATGCAATTATTTATAGTCATACAAAATATATGTACTTTATTTTACACCACAAGTTTAAAAGTCTTTTCTCTTTTCGTAAACTTCGTACCCAATCAAATGAGTTCACATAAACTGAAACGGAAGGAGTATGTGGGATTCTTTTTCCATCCAAGATGGCATATTGTATTGCATTCATTGGTTTATTGAATGTTGTCATAGACTATTGGATAACAACAACTATTATATGTCACACCACAACAATCCCAATAAAATCTCACAAATAAGGTTCGGAGAGGGTAATATGTACGCAATTTTTATAAAGTCAAAAAGGGTATTTTTAAAAGACCATCGGCTCAAAAAAAAACATAATCACAACATAATTAAAAAGAAATACACAAAAGAGAAGCCATGTAAAAAGAAGCAGTAACAACATCATGATAATAACACAACCGAAACAAACCATACAATATAAAATGATAAGAAAAAAAGTCTAAAATTGCCTTTGTAGTTTTTAAAATAGTCTACTTTTGTCCTCCGTTTAAAATTGAGATCAACCATGCCTTCGATGTTATAGAATTGATACACATTTACTTTTGTAGTTTGCAAAATGGTATACTTCTTTTTTTTTATAAAAGAGGCAAGTGCGTTGAAGTTAATTTTATATTTTTTTGTTTTTCACCCGTTTTAGAGTTTGATTACTTCAAATTCGCGTCGGAGAATTAATTTTACTCCAGGGGTTGAAGTCTTCCTACCAAAAGCGACTCTATTTTCAAGGCTCGAACCTAAAATTTATTGTTAAGAATGAAAAATCACTTACCAACCCGACCACAATCTTTCACGGTAAATCTATTTTTGCCTTTGAATACTACATTCTTCCTAGTGGTTATAAGTTATAACATTTTTCATCTTAAGATGCCCAACATATATTATTTAGCAGCATTCTGATAATAACATTGTATTATTTAATTTTCACAAATTCTTAGAATTTAAATTTATTTAACTATCCAATTTTTATTGTTTGTTTGCATTACAATTTATATAATATACTAATTTGTATTAATCAAATATGGGATTTTTACCTATCTATATCATATATGAAACCTTATTACCCTCAATGTTTAAGGTTTGTGTTTATTACATTTAAGCATACCAAATTACCATTTCTATACCATAATTCAAATTATGGGCATAATTAATGCTTTATTTATATTAGGCGTTAATTTAGGAGCGTATATTCTCCCATTTTCGTTTACCCGCCTCTCTCTCCTCCCACCCCCATACCTCCCACGTTTCTCTCTCCCCTGGACTCGACGACCTCAAACGGATTTAACGGAATTCAAATCTGACTGAAACGCCTCTGTTTTTCGAAGAAGAAAGGGTTCGTTTGATTTTTGTTTTCAGGTGGGAACGACTGTTATCTTGGGAGCTAGAGTGGTTTTTGATTTTTCTCCTTCTGGTTTTCACTTTGATTTCATCCATAGAGAGAGATCTGAAGATTTCCAACTTTCCCTTCTGATTTTGTTCGTTCATATAAAAACAGAAACAATTTATTCGTAAGATCTGACGAGCGCCGTTTCCCCCCTCCCATTTCTTTCTCTTCTACATTCTTTCTTCTTCTCAAAAAATACAGAGAAAGGTTGGTTTATTTGTCATAAAACAGCATGGGCGATATGTTAGTGTCGATCCAATTAATGGAAAAAGACGTGATACTAAATCACTTCTAAACTTCTTCTCATATTTCTTGATTGGAATGATATGAATTGCTTTTTTGGCAGCTTTTATTTGTAGTTTTTTGTAGAAATTTTGTAGATGAAGAGCCAATTGTAGAAATGTGACATCCACAATTAATCTGCAAATTGTCTGCAAAATTTTACAAAAACTACAAATTAACTACATTTAACCTACATTATAACTACAATCTGGAAACAATTTACACATGAAAGTTCTTCAAGTTGGAATTGGCCACAACTACATTTCTTGTTTTCTTGAAAGAAATTTTGTAGTTTTTTTTAAAGAAATTTTGTAGTCAATATTTTTTTTCAACATAGATTGTAGTTTAATTGTAGTATAAATGTAGTAATTTTGTAGATATCCTTAAAAACAATACAGCTTTATACAATACTAAAACTGATTTGTAGGAATTTTGTAGATGAATAGAAATTTTGTAGTCAACATAGATCGTAGTTTAATTATAGTATAAATGTAGTAATTTTATAGATACCCTTAAAAACAATACTGTTTTATACATACTTAAACTAATTTATAGTTTATTTGTAGATAAATGTAGGAATTTTGTAGATATTAACATAAAATCAGACTTCATCTTCTCTTCCTTCTTCTTCACAAAAAATACAGAGAAAATTTTGTAGTCAATATTTTTTTTCCAACATAAATTATAGTTTAATTGTAGTATAAATGTAGTAATTTTATAGATACCTTTAAAAACAATACAACTTTATACAATACTTAAACTGATTTGTAGTTTATTTGTAAAATTTTTGTAGATAAGGATTTGTACTGAAAAGAACTATTTTATACAATTATTAAGGATAACACGTCACTACAATTGTGTGTTATATACGTTAATGCATTTATATGACCATTATGAAGTTTCCATTTTGGTCCTTTACAATATATTATTTTATTCATCCGTAACTGAAGAATAATGACCGAATTAAGACTTTAGTGACTGGATTACCTTTAAAGTTTTTTTTTATTTTAGGAATTTTTACCTTCCTATATCACATAAGGAAACAAATATGATGTGAATATGAAAAGATATTTAGTCCCAAATTTTTAGGCGCCTAATTTGGAAGGAATAAGCTATTCAAATATTTATCCCAGATTTGTAGGCGCCTAATTTGGAAGGAATCAGCTCTTAATATTGAGTATTTAATGAATGGTATAAATTTTGTAGGAAAAATATAAACATGGCGGGTAATAATGAAAATATGCACATTTTTAGTAATAAGGTTTCAGATATGATATAGATAGGTAAAAATCCCATCAAATATTCACCACGTGATGGGACATAAAATAGGATTTTGAGTGTACATCAATTGTTTGACAATACTCCATTTCATGCTATGTAAAACCACCTTGTCCTTTTCCTTTGACATTATTGGCTAAAAGTGGAAATACATTGTATGCATATCTAATTACTACATTTTAGTCAGAGAAGTAGGCCCTAAAAATAAAAGTAATTTCTGAAAAAACTATGAAATGATTTTAAAATAGACTATAGATGTAAAATGCGAGACCCACATTTTAACTTTCAGGAGAATATATAAGTACCCCTCAAGTAGTACTTTTTTTCTTTAAAAAAAGAGATAACAGTAAAAATTTATCCACATTCAATATTTTCATCCAACTAAATATTAAAGTAAAAGTACATAGTGTATTATCATAAATCTACTTGTATATGTTTTTGAATATGGAAATTTTGGGGATTTAAGACTATTTCATCTCCCGTGTGTGTATATATATATATATATGAACGATTGATTTAGAATTAGACGGATAACTTCAAAAATGGTCTCGATGTTAGAATCTGAAGAACAGTTTTGTTGGTGATTCATTCAAAAGAAACTGGCTGCTTTGGTTTTAATTTGTCGATCGAGTGCGGAGGGTGGTACGCTCCTTTTCATTTGTTCCTGTTAATGACCACAGGGGCGAAGTGGCATGTCTGACCACCCTTCGTTGGAAAATTACATTGCGTATATAAGTAAAATATTAAATTTTAGAGGTATATAACATATTTTGAACGCTATTTGTCGGAGATTTTTCTTTTTTTGCTTTTTTTTTAAGTTTGAACACTCTTGAAAAAATTTCTAACTTTGTCGCTGAATGACCAGAAACCTCTAACACATGCTCCTGAGGCCCCATTATAGATGCTCTGAATACCTGATGGTAAACAACCAACTAGGTGCATTGCATATTCCAACCTTAGTTTTATTTTTCAATTGTCACTGGCCATTTCCGCTGGTTTTGATGCAAACTTTAGTTGTCTCCTGAGTTTGGATAAGGATATAAAGAAATCAGTGAAAGTTGCCTAAACCAATTGTTTCTCTCCATTTTTCCCAATCAAAAAATACCATCAGCTTTTCAAGAATTCAATTAGGAATATTAATTTAGCGTTTGTTTGGATGGTTGTTACGTATCGTTTCATAATGTATCGTATCGTATTGTATTGTACTGTACTGTATCGTTTGATGAATACAATATTTGGATAGATTGTATCGTTTGTTGTTGTTTCATGATATCATGCACTAGCAATATGAAGAATAAATTTGTAATTATAAAGATAAATTATGATACCGGGTAAATTTATTATATAAAAAGGCAGGGTAAATGATAAAATAAAATAATTTAATAATAGTGAAGGGTGGGATGAGAGAAAAAGACAAGATAATGATGCAACCATACCAAATCGGTCGTTACATAAAGTGGCACATTTCGTCGTTACGTAACGACGGATTTAACGATACGATACAATAAAATTTAAGTAACAACCAAAACAAACATTGTATTTAAAGTAACAATACGATACAATACAGTAGGTAACGACCATCCAAACAAGCTATTGTGTATCTGAAACCATTTGTCCACCGCATACATTTACATGTTCAACAATAATTATGTCTCGATCCCAAGCAAATTAAAATTAGTTACGAATTTTTATTGTCAATGTCAATCGATTTTATCTCAACCGTCTAATAATGCACTACATTAAGAAAAATTCCCATAAACGTTGGTCCTGCATTCAACACACTACCATGACTAAATTTTAATCTCAACTAGCTAATTGATACTAGCCAAATAAATTTTTAAGGGCCGTGAAAGCAGTCACTAACGCTTACATTAGGGTTTGCTGTCTATATCATATTTTCTTGGGATACGACCTTTCCATTGTGCCTACGTGAACGCGCGATATCATATGCACTGAGCTTCCTTATGTATTGTATATCATAAAGTTTGTCACTGATGTAGTCAGAGGCAGAGCTATAGTGCGAGAGAGGGTTCGGTCGAACCCTGCATTTGTCTTAAATTTTTTATTGAATATATATAAAATATTAATTTAAAATTCGGTAACTTAAGGCAATTAAAATTTTGAACTCATACATAAGCTTGAAATACTAGCTCCGCTTCTGGACGTAATGGAGCAAAATTATCTGTCTTGTGACAATTTGGCTTGTGTGGGCTTTCCCATGGGCCCTTAATTTTCACTCTTTTTACTACTTTTTTATCTGTGGGCGCTTATGGACTTTTATGTACCCAAATATTCCCCATGTTCCTTTTAGTTATAAACCATTTTATAGTGGGAATTGAAATTTCATAAAAAACATCATTTTCTTTTAGCCTTTTTCTGCTTCAGTTTCCAGTTTTAATGCTATTTATTCATCTCTATATTTGCCTTTTTCCTTCTGGTACTATAGTCTGTTTGTAGTATAAAGCACTTGGAAATCTGTGATCTTTCATTGGATTTTTGCAAAAACCACAGTAAATTAATTTCTGGGATTTCACACATTTCTTTATGCTTTCTTTTGAGAAAACTCAAAAAAAAAGTTTCCCTTTTCTTTTTTTTCTTTGGCCAAAAGGAAGGAAGTTTCTTGCTACCAGAAAACCAGCTTTTCATCAGAAAAAGAAATAGGATTTTATCTATAAATATTTGCAAGGCTTGTTAGCTGCTTCTTGGTATTACAAAAGGATCAAAGCTATATACCTGACTGGATAAAGATTTTTTATAGTATCAGTATAATTCAGCATATTATAGCAGGTTAGTTATCTTTTTTTAAGATTATCAATGCGTATTTTGAGATTGTTGTTACTTTTTTTCTAGTCCTATTTGTTGATATTACTTGTTTCTGCTGATTCTTTTTATTTTTCTTAAACCGATGGTTTATCGAAAACAACTTCTCTCGTTTCTCGGGTAGGGTATCAATGCGTATTATAGCACTTTATTATCCTATAAATATCCTATAAATTATCCTATAAATAACTTAATTGTATAGATACTTTTATAGTGTCAGTATAATTCAACATATTATAGCAGATTAGTTATTTTTAATCAGATTATCAATGTGTATTATAGTAATTTATCTATGATTATCCTATAAATAAATTGATTGTCTAAATATTTTCATGTTATCGAATAAAACTTAAACTCATTCAACTTTAATTATATTATCATATTAAAGCATATTATAGTGATTTGTCATTATTAGCTTAGGAATAATCTGATTGTATAGATATTTTTATATCTCAATGCTAATAGATTTTAAGTCATTAAACAAAATCTAACCTTTTTCATATATTATTACTACCTTGTTGTTGCTTTCTTTTCGCTATTCTTTGACATTTCTCTACCTTCACAAAACAGTAATAACGTCTGGGTACACATTAATATCCGTGAACCCCACTTGTAAATTTATACTGAGTTGGTTATTATTGTTGTTGTTGTAACCTTTTTCATATACATTCTTGAAATTTGGTAAGTTTAACTCATGATTATGTGGCTACAGAACAATACAAAACAAAGGAAAAATCAATGGAAGATTTTCAAGAAGAAGATATATGGGATATTAATGTGAAGGAAAGAAAAGGTTTCTCAAGTTCAGTAGTGAAGAGGAAATTAGCCACTGCTCCAAAAGTGATTCCAAGAACTAAAAGTACACCAATGCACCAGCAATCATCAGCTCCAGTTAATATTCCTGATTGGTCCAAGATTTATAACAAGAAAAAATCAAGTAGATTCTTGAAAAATGGTTCTTGGGATAGTGATGAAAGTGTTGAAAATATTGTTGCAGAAGATGAAGATTGTGATTATGATTTTGGTGATGGAATGGTACCACCACATGAATATATAGCTAGAAGAGTTGCAAGAAGTCAAATTGCTCCTTTTTCTATGTGTGAAGGTGTTGGGAGGACACTTAAGGGAAGAGATCTTAGCAAATTGAGGAATGCCATCTTAACCAAAACTGGTTTCTTGGAATAACTCAAACAACATATTAGGTGTACCAGATCAACCCGCTAGTGATATTGTTTGCTCTGAGTTTAAACTCTCACGGGATTTAAAACATGTCACTAGGATCTAAGACTTGTTAACTTATATATCAACATCATCCGACTTTGTGTTTTGGATGGAGGACTCTATCTAAAGTGTGAGGTGTTATAGGTCATCCACTTTATAGTGTTTCCATGATGTTCTTATTTTTAAGAAAGTGACGTTTGGATCAGTTTTTTGGTATCTCCACTATTTTACCATGTCTGCTCAGAGGTGGATTCAGAATTTTAACTTAACGGGTTCGGACTTGCATTGAACTTATTATACTATTAAAATTATGAGTTCAGATCTAACATTCATATCTATATATAGAAAGCAAAATCGAAATTGTATACGGGTGCTTCCACTTTCTTGAGAATTCTAAGACCCAATCACCTGTTAAAAAAATATCCTTAGGTCTTAAGTCTGCAGCTCCGTAGCTTGTGTTACCTACACAGGGTAGAAAAGAAGCTTTGCATAAACATTTCAATGTTATAATTTTAGTAGATTTTTACATATATATTTATACTCCATATCGAAAGTTACCGGTTCAGATGAACCCATAGCCTTTAGGTTATATCCGCTTTTGTATTTGATATCTTTCATCAATAAAGGTATTGAATAACTTTGTCTATCAAAATACAGACAGTGAGCAGAAATCACGTGGCATCCAACTTCTTTTTCTATTTTTTTCTTACCTTTTTTCTTAGTGGCCTAATTTTAAAGTTGTATAGGCCATAGCAGATTAGTTGGCACAGATTTGCAATTTTGAGATTTACACTTTTAGCGGAAGAAAGAATGGTTTGCTCATGGATTTTGTCCAGATACTGGAAGTTTCTTGTTATTAGTCAAAATAGCACATGCTAGCTATTTTTCGGACTAGTAATAGCACATGCTAGCCATTTTTCGGACTAGTAATCGAAAAATAGCTACTGTTTAGTTGAAACACGAAAAGTCCAGCATAATATGTAGGATTATAAAGCTTTTGCGTATAAACTTCCCGTATATTATATTGGAACTCCACGATAGAAAGTTTTAGCATAATATGCGGGATTATGGAGCTATTGCGTATAAACTTCCAGCATATTATGATGGAATTTCAGCATATTTTAAAATTTCAACATATTATGTCAGAAGCTCATGTGTAAAACATTCGAAGCATTAGGGGGTGATAATGTATTTTGCCTTAAAAAATTAGTACATATAGCCTAGGAAGGGGAGCATGGATGCATGTACTCCACTCCCTTCACATAAATCATTAAGTGTGCGATTTTTATTATACTTATGGATTATGGATATTCATTCATATATTTCTCAAAAACAAACACTTAACACTCTAATAAAACGAAACTGTTATAAAATAAAGACTGTAAAGTAAAGACAAGTATAGAGAGAAACTGATATATTATTCGAATTCAAACTGACGTACATAATGAACTAAAATCTCTTCTATTTATAGAAGAAAGGAAGCTACTGTGTAAGTTGTTACTACAAGCTACTGTGTAAGCTGCTACTACAAGCTGTTGTGTAAGCTGCTACTACAAACTGTTGTGTAAGCTGCTATTACAAGTTGTTGTGTAAGCTGCTAGTGCAAACTGCTGTGTAAGCTGCTACTATACCAGATATGGATAATCTTCTACTGAGAGCAATGTTTATCCACAACGGAGTACTGAATGGATAAGCTTATTATACCCGGTATGGATAATCTTCTACCTAGGGTAATGTTTATCCATAACCGAGTACCGAAGTGATAAGCTTTTTCAGGAAGCTTATTTCCAATAGAGTACTAAATGGATAAACATATTTACGGTGGAGTCCCATATGGATAATCTTCTTCAGGAAGATTATTTACAACGAAGTACTAAATGAACACCCATAATATAATATATTTATAACACTCCTCCTTGGATGTTCATTAAAAGATAATGTGTCTCATTAAAACCTCACTAGGAAAAACCACGTGGGAAAAAATACTAGTGAAGGAAAAAGAGTACACATATTTAGTAAAACGCATTGCTAGGTGCCTCATTAAAAACCTTTAAGGAAAACCCCATGGGAAAAAACCTTAGTAAGGAAAAAAGAGTGCATCGCGTATTTTACTCCCCCTGATGAAAACCTTGTTTCAAATATTTGAGTCTCCGCATACCAATCTTGTATACCATCTTCTCAAAAGTTGAAGTTGGAAAAAATGTAGTGAATAAATCTGCTGGATTATCACTTGAACGGATTTGTTGCACATCAATGTCACCACTTTTCTGAAGATCGTGTGTGTAGAATAATTTTGGTGAAATGTGCTTCGTTCTATCTCCTTTTATAAATCCTCCCTTCAATTGGGCTATGCATGCAGCATTGTCTTCGTATAAAATTGTGGGTCTTTTCTCACATTCCAAACCACATTTTTCTCGAATAAAATGAATTATTGATCTCAACCATACGCATTCCCTACTTGCTTCATGAATAGCTATTATCTCAGCGTGATTTGAAGAAGTAGCAACAATAGATTGCTTTGTGGAGCGCCATGATATGATAGTACCTCCATATGTAAATACGTAGCCGGTTTGAGATCGAGCTTTATGGGGATCAGATAAATAACCTGCATCTGCATAACCAACAAGGTCTGCACTATCTTTGTTAGCATAAAACAAACCCATATCAAGAGTTCCCTTTAAATATCGCAATATATGCTTAATCCCGTTCCAATGTCTCCGTGTAGGAGAAGAACTATATCTTGCTAGTAAATTAACAGAAAATGCTATGTCAGGCCTTGTAGCATTAGCAAGATACATTAGTGCACCAATTGCACTGAGATAGGGTACTTCGGGACCAAGGAGTTCCTCGTCCTCTTCTGGAGGTCGGAACAAATCCTTATTCACTTCAAGTGATCGAACAACCATTGGTGTACTCAATGGGTGCGCTTTGTCCATGTAAAAGCGTTTTAAGACCCTTTCTGTATAGGCAGATTGATGGATAAAGATCTCGTCTGCTAAATGTTCAATTTGCAGACCAAGACAAAGTTTTGTCTTTCCAAGATCTTTCATCTCAAATTCTTTCTTAAGATATTCAATTGCCTTTTGGAGCTCTTCTGGAGTTCCAACAAGATTTATGTCATCAACATAAACAGCAAGTATAACAAATTCTGATGCCATTTTCTTTATAAAAATACATGGACAAATAACATCATTTATGTAACCTTCTTTCAGCAAATATTCACTAAGGCGATTATACCACATGCGCCCAGATTGCTTTAAACCGTACAAAGATCTTTGTAATCTGATTGAATACATTTCCTGAGATTTTGCTTCAGGCATTTTAAATCCTTCAGGGATTTTCATATAAATTTCATTATCAAGTGAACCGTACAGATAAGCTGTAACTACATCCATTAGATGTATTTCAAGCTTTTCATGTAGTGCTAAACTGATGAGATATCGAAATGTTATGGCATCCATAACAGGTGAATATGTTTCATCAAAATCGACTCCAGGTCGTTGTGAGAATCCTTGTGCAACAAGGCGAGCTTTGTATCTTTCAACTTCATTTTTATCATTCCTTTTTCGCACAAAAACCCATTTATGACCAACTGGTTTTATACCAGCAGGTGTTTGGACTACTGGTCCAAAGACCTCTCTTTTAGCAAGTGACTTCAATTCCGATTGAATTGCCTCTTGCCATTTTGGCCAATCAGATCTTTGTCGACATTCTTCGACAGATCGAGGTTCAAGATCCTCACTATCTTGCATAATATTAAGTGCAACATTATATGCAAAAATATTATCCACCACTATTTCAGATCGATTTAAATTAATCCCATCACCGATCGAACTTATTAAAAGTTCCTCACTCACATAAGCTTCGGGTTCATTGATTTCTTCAGGAATCTCAGAACTAATCAGATTTTGGGTCTCTTCAGGAGATCCCTTCATAGTATCGTTTTGATCATTTGTCGATTTTCTTTTTCGAGGATTTCGATCCTTAGAACCCAAAGGCCTACCACGCTTCAGGCGTGCTTTAGGTTCACTATCTCTCATGCTAGTAGATGGTCCTACTGGGACATCAATTCGGATAGGCACATTCTCTGCTGGGATATGTGACTTAGTTATCCTTTTCAAATCAAGTAAATGCGTCTGGCATTTGATTTGCTATATTCTGTAAATGGATGATCTTCTGGACCTCCTGATTACATATAGGGGTACGGGGATCAAAGTGAGATAATGATGAAATTTTCCACACAATTTCTCTTTTGATTTCCTTTTTCTCTCCCCCTAATTGTGGAAAATTTGTTTCATCAAACCGACAATCTGCAAATCGAGCAGTAAATAAATCTCATGTTAATGGTTCAAGATAGCGAATAATAGAGGGTGATTCAAACCCAACATATATTCCTATCCTTCTTTGTGGTCCCATCGTACTACGTTATGGTGGTGCTACTGACACATATACAGCACATCCGAAAATTCGTAGATGGGAAATATTTGGTTCATGACCAAAAACTAATTGTGACGGAGAATATTTATTATAATGTGTCGGTCTGAGACGGATAAGTGATGCTGCATGCAAGATAGCATGACCCCAAGCAGTAGTGGGCAATTTTATTTTCATAAGTAGTCGTCTTACTATCAATTGCAGGCATTTAATAAATGACTCTGCAAGGCCATTTTGAGTATAAACATAAGCTACAGGATGTTCAACTTTTATCCCAACGGATAGACAATAATCATCAAAAGCTTGAGATGAGAATTCTCCAGCATTATCAAGGCGAATAACCTTTATAGGATAATCTGGGAATTGTTCCCTTAATCGAATTATTTGGGCTAATAGCTTTGCAAACACCAGGTTGCGAGATGATAGTAGGCACACATGAGACCATCTTGAAGATGCATCTATTAGGACCATAAAATATCTAAACAACTCACTTGGTGGATGAATAGTGTCACACCTCCTTTTTCCGCGCCCGAGGGGGCACAAGGGAGTTTTTTCCAATTAAAGGACAATCGAAACGCGATTGGTTTAATTATTTCAGAGTCGCCACTTGGGAGGTTTAGGGTGTCCCAAGTCACCAATTTTAATCCCGAATCGAGGAAATGAATGACTCCATATTACAGTCTGCGTACCAGAAATCCGGATAAGGAATTCTGTTAACCCGGGAGAAGGTGTTAGGCATTCCCGAGTTCCATGGTTCTAGCACGGTCGCTCAACTGTTATATTTGGCTTATTTATCTGATTTTAAATACAATATGAACTTATGTGCAAATTTTATCTTTCAACCGCTTTTATCATTTACTGTTATTTTTAAGAATTGCAACGTTGTGAAAATGTATCTCGAACCGCGTTACAATCAATGTACCCGTGGTCGTCGACACACTTTGACTCTGTTGAGATTTGGATTTGGGTCACATCAATGTGCACCCGAGTTTAAGGAAATTAAATTATTAAAGGCGCGCCTAAAGCGACTAGCGTATTTATTTTGGGTAAGACCGTGGAATTTTACTAAACGGTCCATCCCGAAGTCCAAATAATTTTTAAAGCAAATATTTACTGAGGGCCCCGCAATTTGTATTTTATTTGGCGAGGCTCATCTCATTCTTATTTTTTAAAATGAATTTGCAACGTCATGGACACGCATCTCGAACCACGTCACAATCAATGTACCCGTGATTAGAAACACATTTCGACTCCGTTGAGAATTGGATTTGGGTCACATAAATGTGCACCCGAGTTTAAGAAGGTAAAATTTATTAAGGCGCGTCCTAAAGAGTCTAACGTATTGTTATTTTGGGAAGAGGCCGTGAAGGTTCATTAAACGGCCAAATCCAAAGTCTAGTCAATGGTTATGTATTTTATTGAGGGCCCCGGCGGTTTGTGATTTATTTGGCGAGGCTCGTCTCATTTTTATTTTAAAAGGATAAACCTATAGCGACTACATTTTCTATTAAGTTCGTCTCTAAAATAAAAGAAAAATCTCCTAATTATTTACATGCTGAAAAACGCAACTTATTAGTTATTAAGTTACGGCTTATGTGAACGGAAAATTGCGATCGCGTTTGTACAAGGAAAAACTGCTTTCATTCCACATTTTATTATTTGCTAGAACATGAGATAAATACACAATAATATCAAAGCCGATTAACTATTCTTCAAATAATTTAAACTAGCATTATTAGATGAAGAAATCATACATATGCAACCTCATTACTCATTAATTAATCGACTACATTTTTATACGAAGAGAGGAAAATTAATATTCAAACACAGATCCAAACAAAAGAATTCAACAGGAACAGGAGCCTGATTAATATTTCATTTTTCGCTTCAAGCCAAGAGTGTACAAATGTGTACCTGGAAACAGCAGTACAAGAACAAAGAAGTAGGAGTCAGCAACAGTAATAACGCAGCAACAGCAGGTTCCGCAACACCGCAAAACCAGTAACGACCAGTAGAATAACCCAGTGACAGATTGAAAACTCAGCAGTGAAAAAAGTACAATCGCAGTCAAAGCAGAAGAGAGAAAAGACACGAGATGCAGTAGCTTCGGATTTTTGAATAACACTCGAAGAAAAGCAAACAGAAATTATTCGAGTGAAAGTTCAAATTGGATTTCTCTTTTACTCTCACAAACTCTCTCAAGTATCTCTTAATATTCAAGTTCTAAAAACTCTCTTCTTTTTTCTCTCCAAAAAAAATCCTCTCAAGGTTCAAGTTCTACTCTTTTAAAAACCTCCTCTTAATGTCAAGAATAGTCCTCTATATATAGCAAGACAAGTCTTCAATTCCCAACCCCAAAATTATTCCCCCAATGGCATGTTTTGTCCCACTACATAATGTTTTCTTTATTTTAAACTTTGTCCCCCATGCCTACATTAAATAAATACCACATTCCCAACCCATTACCATATGTCCCCCATGCCTATATTAAAAAAGTACAAGATTCCTCCCCATTATGTTTTGTCTTGTCCCCCATTACATTAAACAAGTACATCAAAAACCCCACCCCATTATATTTGTTCCCCATGCTTAACATAAAGAATCAAAATAATGTTTAATTACCAAACTACCCCTCTGACATTATTGCAATTACCATTCTACCCCCGAATGCAATGCAATTTACCAAAACTACCCCCTCAGCTCTAAACAAACAATTAATCATAACTCAACCAAAATATAGTCAAGATGACCAATTTCTCAACAATCTTCAACAACAATTATATGAACACGATGAACAACACAACTCAAAATTAATGGAATGAATTAACCATATCGGGAACCAATCCTGGTTAATTTAGACCATGAATGTATGAGCAAGAACACAACAATACAAACAACAATATACATGATTCAAATTAAATCAAGCGAATCACAAACAAACATAAACTCACATTAAATCACTGAATTTACACATGAACTTCAAACAAAGATGAACATGAATTAAATCTATTTTTAGCAACAAACATGACGGATTTTAACGATTCAAACAACATTAACATTTTCTGGAAAATACATAACACATGAAACAAATTGAAGAAACAATTAATTAAATTTCAATTTGAATCTAACAAACATTAAACTAACAAATATTCACTTAAACAACAATACAAACATGAAATAAACATGAAAAATAACTAATTAATCTTTCATTTGAAATCTGAAAAATTAATTTAACAAAACAACACATGAATCATGAACTAAAAATTAATTCAAACGATAAACAAAACAAACATTTGCCGATTTTAGATTCGAAAATATCAAAACAAAATGCGGACAAAATAAAACTCAAAAATCTACTAACCGGATCGAAACGACGAACAACGACCAAACAAACAACGAACTCGACGAGCCTCGACCAAAGCTCGAACCAACGATGACGAACACGACGAACATGAACCTACGAAGCAATATCGGCAGTTGACAACTGAATCCATGCCGAAGCTATACCGGCAGTTGGCGCGGCAGAAGTGAAGCAGCCAAAGCATCCATGGACGACGAGGGTTTAGTACAAACCCATATGAGAGGTCGACGGACAGCGGAGACGCGACAGTTGGGGACGACTGGACGTCGAGCAGCTGCTCGTCGAGGAGGAAAGCTATGGCGGACAGGCGTAGCTCGGGGGACTGCCGGACTGGTTTGGGTGGTGTCCGCGTGGGTTCGACGGGCAGTAGTAGCTGTTCGTCGAGGAGGAAGAAGGTGGTCGACGCAGCAAGCAGAAAACTCGAGCTTGAAGCATTGTCAATGGCGGGAAGGCAGCTGGAGGTGGAAGGGTTGTGGTGGTTTTGGACGATGCAGCAGCTATAGCTGCTGCTTGACGATGCTGGACGGGTGGTGCTAGAGGCGGAGGGGTCTGTTTGGTGGTGAAGCTGGTGGCGACGGGATAGTGACGACGCAGGGGGGAGCTGGTGGTTGACGGGGCTGGTGAATGGCAGCAGCCATGGATGTTGGGGTGTTTGAGTTTGAAGGTTTGGAGAGGAAGAAGATGGAGGGGGCGGGTGAGTTTAGTTTTGGTTTTTTAGGGTTTTTTGTTTGTGTTTTTGTTTTTGTGTTTTGGCAAAATGAAGAGTGGGTCTTGGGTCAATGGGTTAATGGGGCGGACCGGGTTGACCCGTGTGAAGTGGACTGGGTCGTGGACAATTGTTTGGGCCTGGGGTTGAAAATTGAAGAAGCGGCCCAATCCGATTTTTATTTGTATTTTTGTTATCTTTTCTTCTTTTATTTTCTAAAACTAAATTATAAGAATACTTAAATTATTATTAAGAACTAAATTAAGTTATAAAAGCGCAAATTAACTACCAATAACAATTAACACACAATTAAGTAATAATTAAGCATAAAATTGTTTATTTGGACATTAAATGCTAAAAATGCAAAAGATGCATATTTTTTGTAAATTTTAATTTTGATAAAACTAATTTAATTACTAACAATTATAGAATTAAATCCTACATGCAAATGCGACATATTTTTGTATTTTTTATTAATTTAGCAAATAAACAAGCACAAACAAATACAAATAATAATCCAAAAATGTCACAAAAATACTCAAAATTGCACACCAAGGAAAATCATTTTATTTTGCATTTTTTGGGAGTAATTCTCATGTAGGGCAAAAATCACGTGCTTACAAATAGGTCCACATATATCCCCATGTATACGCTCTAAAAAAGCAGAGGATTCAATACCAACCTTCATTGGTGATGGTCTAGTGATCATTTTTCCTTGATAACAAGCATCACAAGAAAATTCGTCATTTGTAAGAATCTTCAAGTTCTTTAATGGATGCCCACTCGAATTTTCAGTAATTCGTCTCATCATTATTGATCCGGGATGGCCCAAACGGCCATGCCAAAGCACAAAAGTATTTGAATCCGTAAACTTCTGGTTTACGATAGAGTGTGCTTCAATTGTACTAATTTTTGAATAGTATAAGCCAGAAGATAAAGTTGGTAACTTTTCTACAATGCATTTCTGGCCAGAAATATTCTTTGTAATACAAAGATATTCCCTGTTCATTTCATCTATTGTCTCTACATGATACCCATTTCGGCGGATATCTATAAAACTCAACAAGTTTCTTCGGGACTTGGAGGAGAACAATGCATTGTCTATAATAAGTTTTGTTCCCTTAGACAGAAATATTATGGCTCTTCCGGAGCCTTCAATCAAACTTATATTACCAGAAATTGTTGAAACATTTGCTTTTTCCTTATGCAAATAAGAAAAGTATTTCTGATCGTTGAATATGGCATGAGTTGTTCCACTATCAATAACACAAATATCTTCATGATTTGTCTTTGATCCAAACATAATTTGAGGGTTATCCATATTCTTCAAAATAACATAAATAAAATATATTATAGTAAACATCATTATCAAAGCATAACTTTTATTTATGTACAACAATTACATAACCATACTATCTATTACAAACAACAAAAATTAAAATATTTACATTTCTACAAATTCACTACCGATTACATGACTTGTTTCTCCTTCTGGGAGTGCAAAGTAATCAGCTACATCCAAATACATGAAGTCTAAATTATCTTCAGAAATAAAATTTGCTTCAGCATTTTTCTCTGTCTTCTTCAGGGAGGCTTGATAAAGCTCAACCAGGAGCTTTGGCGTACGACAAGTACGTGACCGGTGCCCTTTTCATCCACATCTATAGCATGCATTTTCTGCATTTGGCGCTTGCACCGCTTCATGCTTTTGTTCCTTCCTTTTCCACTGCTGGTGGTGAGGAGGCTTCTTTGGTGCATTATTATTACCATGATTGGGGTTTCTTCCCCGACCACGGCCATGACCACGACTGGGGCCACGACCTCTTCCACGTTTAGCTTGGTGGAAGTTCGTCTCATTCACTTCAGGGAATGGACAAGAACCAATAGGTCGGCTTTCATGATTTTTCATTAATAGCCCATTATGTTGCTCTGCTATAAGAAGATGTGAGATAAGTTCAGAATACTTTTTAAATCTCATCTCTCGATATTGCTGCTGCAGGAGCATATTCGAGGCATGAAAAGTGGTGAAAGTTTTCTCCAACATATCATGATCAGTAATATTATCACCACATAATTTCAATTGGGAAATAATTCTGAACATAGCAGAATTATACTCACTGATAGATTTAAAATCTTGTAGCCTTAGATGAGTCCAATCATAACGTGCCTGTGGAAGAACGACCATCTTCAGGTGGTCATATCTATCTTTCAAATTATTCCACAGTATGACTGGATCTTTAATAGTGAGATATTCCATTTTCAGGCCCTCATCAAGGTGATGGCGTAGGAATATCATTGCTTTGGCACGGTCTTGGTTTGATGCCTGATTTTTATCCTTGATGGTGTCTGCCAGACCCATCGCATCAAGATGAATTTCAGCATCAAGCACCCAAGACATGTAGCTTTTGCCCGATATATCCAGGGCTACAAATTCAAGTTTAGAAAGATTTGACATTATTTAGGAAAAGAAAGTTCTTACCTCTAATACTTTCAAAGTATTTGCTCGAGATGTCAGAGTCTCGTGCTGATAACGTGTTATAAAATAAAGACTGTAAAGTAAAGACAAGTATAGAGAGAAACTGTTATATTATTCGAATTCAAACTGATGTACATAATGAACTGAAATCTCTTCTATTTATAGAAGAAAGGAAGCTGTTGTGTAAGCTGCTACTATACCAGATATGGATAATCTTCTACTGAGAGCAATGTTTATCCATAACGGAGTACTGAAAGGATAAGCTTATTATACCCGATATGGATAATCTTCTACTATACCAAATATGGATAATCTTCTACTGAGAGCAATTTTTATCCATAACGGAGTACTGAATGGATAAGCTTATTATACCCGGTATGAATAATCTTCTACCTAGGGTAATGTTTATCTATAACCGGGTACCGAAGTGATAAGCTTCTTCAGGAAGCTTATTTCCAATAGAGTACTAAATGGATAAACATATCTACGGTGGAGTCCCATATGGATAAGCTTTTTCAAGAAGATTATTTACAACGAAGTACTAAATGAACATCCATAATATAATATATTTATAACAGAAACTACATATTCAATTTGTTGGATTACACTCGATTGTTATTGTTGTTGTACTCTAATAAAACGAAAATCACATTCAAACAAATATTGTGCGAGATTTCCACAATAAAGGTAACGTTGTTATGAATAGTTTGTACATTGGATACTACTTTGGATACTACATTGGATACTACATTGGATGCTACATTGGATGTCCA
Organism: Nicotiana sylvestris; assembly: GCF_000393655.2. Classification (NCBI taxonomy): domain Eukaryota; kingdom Viridiplantae; phylum Streptophyta; class Magnoliopsida; order Solanales; family Solanaceae; genus Nicotiana; species Nicotiana sylvestris. Next base: position 179,780,905 of record NC_091065.1, read on the forward strand.
TGTTATGAATAACTTAAAGATTAAATTTCCTATTTTATGTCCATCATCTTTACTTTTTATGCCTATAAAAGGCCATGTAATTGCAATAAAAAATTACACCAAAGTGAAAGAAGAAAATACTTCTCCATTCTCTCTATCTCTTCTTGTTTACATTTTACTGCATTGCTTTTATTTTATAACACGTTATCAGCACGAAGCTCTAATTTTATTCTTAACTCCCGCTAAGTTGAGCCATATTTTATTAAGGTATGTATCATTATAATCATTTTATATATGGCAGTACATATCATATGCTCATTGTTTGCAGATTACTTGTGCGCTTGGGCATCTTAAATAGTTTAAGTACATTGCAGTGATAAAATAACTATTTCCTTCCGTGCTCAACTCTTAGAGGACCTCAAAGTCATCAAACTAGCTATGCACTAATGTCATACTTATAATATTCATGGACTCCCTAGATCAAAACATATCTTTAAGGCATTTTGAAGAACTGTGAGAAATAAATTGACAAGCAATAATTTTATAGTTTAATTACTTTATATTTATTGGAACATATAAATAATGTTAGTCACGTTCAGTTCTATTAACACATATATATCAATAATATAAAGTGAAATGAAACAAGTATGTAATTTCTACTTTATGGCAAGAATAAAATGAAATAGTAGATTGTTAACATGATATAGCTCTATTTTCATTTCTTTTACCTTAATCGTTTTGTTTTCATTAATTGTTTATTATTATAATTATTTCTCTAACTTATTCATCTTTTATGATAGTTTTCACTATGTCAAATTTATCAAAACTTGAATTTGTGGCACTTGACATCACCGGGAGGAACTATTTATCATGGGTTCTTGATGCTGAAATTCACCTTGACGCTAAAGGTCTTGGAAATACTATTATACAAGGAAATGAAGCATCAAATCAGGATAAAGCGAAGGCCATGATTTTCCTTCGTCATCATCTACATGAAGGGTTAAAAACTGAATATTTAACCGTAAAAGATCCACTTGAATTATGGATTAATTTGAAGGATCGATATGACCACCTAAAACTTACGGTATTACCGAAAGCTCGGTATGAGTGGATACATTTAAGGTTGCAAGACTTTAAAACCGTAAGTGAGTATAATTCTGCTATCTTTAAAGTAAGTTCTCTATTAAAATTATGTGGAGACACTATCACAGATGAGGACTTATTGGAAAAAATATTTTCTACTTTTCACGCTTCAAATGTGGTGCTACAACAACAATACCGTGAAAAAGGTTTTAAGAAATATTCTGAGTTAATCACATGCCTACTTGTGGCTGAGCAGAATAATACTCTATTAATGAAAAATCATGAAGCCCGTCCCACTGGGTCAGCTCCATTTCCGGAAGTGAATGTTGTAGCAACATATGATAAGTTTGAAAGAAAACAAAATAATTACCGTGGTCGTGGACATGGTCGTAAACGTGGACGTGGCAGGGGGCGAAACAATTATCGTCATTATGGTGGAAATAAATTGGAGAACAATAAGGGTTCTCAAATTAATCATTCAAAAGGTAAAGCTAGTATGTGTCACCGATGTGGTATGAGAGGTCATTGGGCACGCATTTGTCGTACGCCAGAACATTTTGTCAAACTTTATCAAGCCTCCCTCAAGAAAAAAGAAAATAATGTGGAGGCACACTTGACCTTTCAAAATAATGATGATGAAGCAGGTCCCTCAAATAAATATGATTCTAAGGCACATCTTGCATATAAAGATGATGATTTTGAAGGCCTAACAAATATTACTCATTTAGAAGTTGGGGACTTCTTTGAGGATATTGACTGAAGAACTAATCATCTTACTGGGGAATGAAGCTATAAAAGTTGTTATGTTTATGTTTGCAACTAGTTTATTTTTCTTGAGTGTATTTTCCTAATGCATCATGTGTTGCTAGTTTCTACATTTCTAATGTATTTCTTAATGTTTTTTTCCTGCTTGTCTTTCATATTTCTTATGATGTATTATTTGTCTTTTTTATGAAGAATATGAAAATTCCCCAGTCTTCAGTTGGACTCAAGATTAATAAAGATGATATATGTCTTCTGGATAGTGCTACAACACACACTATTTTAAAAGATAAGAGATATTTCTCTTATTTGGTAATGAAAGAAGCGAATGTTAATACAATATCCGGTAGTACAAGATTAATTGAAGGTTCTGGAAGAGCCAATTTATTACTACCAGGAGGAACAAATTTGGCTATTGATGAAGCACTATATTGTAGTAAATCTCAAAGAAACTTATTAAGTTTCAAAGATATTCGCCAAAATGGCTATCATATTGAGACTACAAATGATGAAAAGATTGAATATCTTTATATTACTACAATAATGTCCGGTAAGAAATATGTGCTTGAAATGTTACCTGCTCTTTCCTCCGGCTTATACTACACAAGTATTAGCAGGATTGAAACACATGCCGTAGTAAACGAGAAGTTTACTAATCAAGATAATTTTATTATTTGGCATGACCGGTTGGGCCATCCTGGTTCTAATATGATGCGTAAAATAATTGAGAATTCACATGGACATGCAATGAAGAATCAGAAGATTCTTCAATTTAAGGAATTCTCTTGTGCTGCGTGTTCTCAAGGAAAATTAATTATTAGACCATCAACTATTAAAGTTAGGATGGAATCCCCTGCATTTCTGGAACGTATACAGGGTGATATATGTTGGCCCATTCACCATCCATGTGGACCATTCAAATATTATATGGTTTTGGTAGATGCATCTACAAGATGGTCACATGTGTGCTTACTATCAACTCGCAATATGACATTTGCGAGATTGTTGGCTCAAATAATAAAGCTAAGAGCACAATTTCCAGATTATGCAATTAAGACAATTCGTCTTGATAATGCCGGTGAGTTTACATCCCAAGCCTTTAATGATTATTGTATTTCAACTGGGATAACAATTGAGCATCCGGTTGCTCATGTTCATACACAAAATGGTCTAGCAGAATCATTGATCAAACGCCTCCAATTAATTGCTAGACCAATGCTTATGAGAACAAAACTTCCCATTTCAGTATGGGGTCATGCTATTTTGCACGCAACAGCACTTGTGCGGATAAGGCCCACAAGTTATCATAAAGTCTCCCCATTGCAATTGGCTTTTGGTCAGGAGCCAAATATTTCCCATCTTAGGATCTTTGGTTGTGCGATATATGTTCCAATTGCTCCACCACAACGCACAAAGATGGGTCCTCAAAGAAGGTTGGGGATATATGTTGGATATGAATCTCCTTCTATTATAAAATATCTAGAGCCGATGACTGGAGATTTATTTACGGCAAGATTTTCTGATTGCCATTTTAATGAATCAGTATATCCAACATTAGGGGGAGAAAATAAGCAGCTGAAAAAGAAGATAGATTGGAATGCATTATCACTGTCTCATTTAGATCCTCGAACAAATCAATGTGAACAAGAGGTTCAAAAGATTATTCATTTACAAAATATTGCAAATCAATTGCCAGATGCATTCACTAACCTACCAAGGGTGACTAAGTCACATATTCCAGCTGCTAATGCTCCAATTCGAGTTGATATCCCGACAGAACAATTAATTAAAGCAAATGAGTCTAAGCCATGCTTGAAACGTGGTAGACCAATCGGTTCTAAAGATAAAAATCCTCGAAGAAGAAAAGGAGCAAGTGATCAAAGTGACCATAACACAGAGGTAGTGGCTCAAGAAGAGCCCCAAGACGTAACAAATGATAAGACCTTAGGGGAGGTCCAAGTACCTAAAAATAATGAAAATGAAGAGATATCAATAAGTTACGTCTCAACCGGGAAAAGATGGAACCGAAATAATATTGTTATCGATAACACTTTTGCTTATAATGTTGTTGTTGAAATAATGCAACAAGATGAGGATCTTGAACCAAAATCTGTCAATGAATGTAGACAGAGAAATGATTGGCCAAAATGGAAAGACGCTATCCAGGCAGAGTTAACTTCACTTGGAAAACGTGAAGTCTTCGGACCCATAGTTCGAACACCTGAAGGCATAAAGCCAGTAGGGTATAAATGGGTTTTTGTGCGAAAACGAAATGATAAAAATGAAGTCGTTAGATATAAAGCACGACTTGTGGCACAAGGGTTTTCCCAAAGGCCTGGAATTGATTATATGGAGACATATTCTCCTGTAGTGGATGCTATCACCTTCAGGTATCTCATAAATATGGCAGTGCAAGAAAAACTTGATATGCATCTAATGGATGTTGTTACAGCCTATTTGTATGGATCATTAGACAACGAAATTTTTATGAAAGTACCTGAGGGATTTAAAGTGCCAGAAGCATATAAAAATTTTCGAGAAACTTGTTCAATAAAGCTTCAGAAATCTTTATACGGATTGAAACAATCAGGACGTATGTGGTACAATCGCCTGAGTGAATACCTGTTGAAAGAAGGGTACAAGAATGATCCAATTTGTCCCTGTGTCTTTATAAAAAGGTCTGGATCTGAATTTGTTATAATCGCCGTGTATGTTGATGATTTAAATATCATTGGAACTCCTGGGGAGCTTCCAAAAACAGTAGACTGTTTGAAGAAAGAATTTGAAATGAAAGATCTTGGAAAGACAAAATTTTGTCTTGGTCTACAAATTGAGTATATGAAAGATGGAATATTTGTCCATCAATCGACATACACCGAAAAGATTTTAAAGCGATTCTATATGGATAAAGCACATCCATTGAGTACCCCGATGGTTGTGAGATCACTTGATATAAAGAAAGATCCATTCCGACCTCATGAAAATGATGAAGAGCTTCTTGGTGCCGAAGTACCATATCTTAGTGCAATTGGGGCATTAATGTATCTTGCCAATAATTCCCGACCAGATATAGCTTTCTCAGTAAGCTTATTGGCAAGATTTAGTACTTCGCCAACACAAAGACACTGGAATGGTATTAAACATATATTCAGATACCTCCAAGGGACCATTGATATGGGTTTATTTTATTCAAATGAATCCAAGCCATCATTGATTGGTTATGCAGATGCAGGATATTTGTCTGATCCACACAAAGGTCGATCTCAGACAGGCTATTTATTTACAAGTGGAGGTACAGCCATATCATGGCGTTCGACAAAACAAACTATGGTTGCTACTTCTTCAAATCATGCAGAGATAATAGCCACTCACGAAGCAAGTCGAGAATGCGTTTGGTTAAGATCTATAACTCAACACATTCAACAAACATGTGGTCTTTCTTCGAAAGAGAATATTCCAACAATATTGTATGAAGACAATGCTGCATGCATAGCTCAATTGAAAGGAAGATATATCAAAGGAGATAGAACAAAACACATTTCACCGAAATTCTTTTTCACTCATGATCTTCAGAAGAATGGTGAAATAGATGTACAACAAGTTCGTTCAAGTGATAATTTGGTTGATCTGTTCACTAAGGCATTACCAACCTCAATATTTGAAAAACTGATATATAAGATTGGAATGCGTCGTCTTCGAGACATTAAGTGATTTTTCATCAGGGGAGTAACTACACGCTGCACTCTTTTCCTTAACCAAGGTTTTGTCCCACTGGGTTTTCCTGGTAAGGTTTTTAATGTGGCAGCAAGCAATGTATATTATAAATAACTATGTACATCCCAATATTTTTTTGTAAGTTTTTAATGAGGCACATTATCTTACATGGACATCCAAGGGGAGTGTTATGAATAGTTTGTACATTGGATACTACTTTGGATACTACATTAGATACTACATTGGATGCTACATTGGATGCCCATGTTGTGAATAACTTAAAGATTAAATTTCCTATTTTATGTCCATCATCTTTACTTTTTATGCCTATAAAAGGTCATGTAATTGCAATAAAAAATTACACCAAAGTGAAAGAAGAAAACACTTCTCCATTCTCTCTATCTCTTCTTGTTTACATTTTATTGCATTGCTTTTATTTTATAACAAACGTAAGTATTTGATTTGTGGAGTAAAGTCTACAAATTAGTGGAGTGTTGAGTGTAATTTACCAAAAATTGAGCACTTAAAAAAGCTATAACAATTATTGATGCAAAGAAGGAAAAGTTCCCTTTCAACAAATAATTGCAATTGGGGAAATTGCAATTATTTTAACCTAATTTCACTTTTTGCATCTACAAAAATATGAATAAAAAAAACTGTTCCTTTTTCAACAAATCAAGAATTCGCACCAAAAAAAAAAATTAATTGCACAAATTTCTTCGGTTTCTCAAGTTCGTGTTCTCATTTTTTCCTCTCTTTTTCTGTCCTCTGGCGCTATTAGGTTTAGCTGCGTTGTCTGTGTATCTACAATCCGGTGAGTTTTGTTTTGTTCCTCTTTTTTTCTTTCGTTTTCTCGCCTTCTGCATGTATCTAGATGTGGTATTTAATTTCGATAGTTAATCTCCACTGTGATTATAACTTTAACTGATAAATTTAATTCTATGTGTTTGACACTTTTTTGTTTTTTGTTTTTTGGTGGATTCATGGAATTTTTTATCGCATTTATTAGCATATTGTATCTCCTTTGACGCATAGTATGAATAGACGTAGTCAATTTTGGGATGAAGATTTTTATTGCGCAGTAGCTCCAAAACGTGTTAAGCATAATGCCACTCTTTGAACATAGACAGCTGTAAATTTTGCTCAATTTATTAGTAGAAATTTCAATTTTTACTCTGATAAAATAGTTCCTCCAGAATCCTTGAGCAATTTTCTACTCCCTTTTATTAATGTGCAAAATTTTGTGTCACGATTATTTACACGCAAGTTTTTGATTGAACAGAGTCGCAAGCAGCAGTATATAAACACTTCATTCAACTCCTTCAGAGAAATAAAGTATGGTGATTATAAAAGATGGTTCAGTATCAGGAATATTACCCACTAACAAAGTCTTTGTCGTACATTACCCTGCTTACCCTTCTTCAATGGAACGCGCTGTTGAGACTCTTGGTGGCATTCAAGGCATTGTCAAGGCTCGTACTTCACAGTCAAATAAGCTGGAGCTCCATTTTCGTCCAGAAGATCCTTATTCACACCCTGCCTTCGGGGAGCTTAAGCATAGCAATAATTTTTTGCTGAAAATTTCCAAGACTAAAGTAAGGGATGTTGATAGTAGTTGTGGGATATCGAGACAATCTTCAATAAGTCCTGTTCACCGTGAACAAGAAAATTCACATTCATTAGCTGCACAAAAGGTGAATGAGTCTAGATGTTTGTCAGCTACTAATTTGCAGGAGCATCTCTCGGCTAATATTGTTTCTCATGTTGCTGAAGCTTATCATTTTAATGGAATGGTAGACTATCAGCATGTTCTTGCTGTCCATGCTGATGTTGCAAGAAGAAAAAAGAGACAGTGGGCAGAGGTGGAACCTAAATTTGAGAAGGGAGGACTTATGGATGTCGATCAGGAGGATTTGATGATTTTACTACCTCCTTTGTTCTCCTTAAAAGATATTCCTGTAAATATTGTATTAAAATGTTGTGCAAGTTTGAGCTCGAAAAATAAACAGGACGAACTTGACCAGCAAAATTGGGAGAGGGAGATGGAGATGGAGCGGAGTCTTGGCATTGATTTTAATATCAAAGAGGTTCCTAAACCTGTGGATTGGGAAAAGATCATAATTCAGGGCTCAGATGATTGGAGATGGCAGAAAGCGGTATATGATTTGTTTGAAGAGCGTCAAATATGGGCGAAAGAGTCATTGCCTGAGCGCTTGCGTGATGGGGGTCTGGAGGTTGGAGAGAGCAAGCTCAAAAAGCTTCTTGTTAGAGTTGCATATTACTTTTTGAATGGGCCTTTCCGTAGATTCTGGATAAAAAAAGGGTATGATCCTCGGAAGGATCCCGAATCTCGTGTATACCAGAATATTGATTTCCGAGTACACAACCCTAAATTACGAAGCTACTGTGAGAGCCAATTATCATCTGGATTGAAACATAAATGGGATGATATATGTGCCTTCCGAGTTTTTCCGTATAAATGTCAGATGTCATTGCAGCTTTGTGAACTCAAGGACGACTACATTCAACAAGAAATCAGGAAACCCTCAAATCAAGAAACTTGCGATAGTACAACCGGATGGTTCTCCTCTCATATACTTGATTGCTTGAGGTTGTGCATTGCTGTGAGATTTATGTCAGTATGCCCTCATCCTGATGCAGACTCTTTACTAAAATCTTTCTCTGCCCGCTTTGAAAAGGCAAAGAGGATTTGCAATTATGTGAAAGTTGCAAGACCTGAAGAGCAAGAGAAAGTCAATAAAGAAGCGGAAAACAATGAAGTCGATGAACAAGCAGAAAATTATGAAATTGATGAACTTGATGATTCAGAAGATGATGAAGATGAGTTTGAGGATGATGATGTTGAAGATGAGATGGATGCATACGAATCTCTTGACCTTGTTGGCCAGGAAGGGGATGTCTCTCTGCATGATGATCCACAAACAAACCATGATAACGTTTCTAGAGATTACTTGCAAGAGCTATTTGGTAATTTTCCAGTCAGTACAGCGGGGGTGGATGAAGTGCAAGATGATCAGAGTCTTGGAGAATATCAGATATATGACCAATACATCGATGGCTCTTATTCCGAAGATGATGACTACTAAGATGTCTTTGGTAAAATGATAAGAAGCAGTCGAGCAATACCAGAATATGAACTGCTGATTAAACAGCTGCATTCACAGTAGCAGTTGCTACAGGGAAAGAAGCTTTTTGGCAGCCTTCTTCAACTTGAACTCTGCACCAAGTTCTGCTCAAGTTTACTAGAATTGGATAACTTGTCAAGTTTTTATATTTATAAATAGTACTAGTAATATATAATCTTAGTGTTCCTCATTTTGATAATCTCAACAAGTTTGGTTTGGGATTTGTATGTTAGATTAAGTATCGGGATTGAAAGAACATCTAATTTGTCTTAAAAGCAAGGTTTTCCTTATTGAAACTAAATAGGTCCATATAGAGTGAAACAAATATAGGTAATTCCTTTAGCCAACACCAACTAGTTTGGGATTGTGTCACATTTTTTTCTTTGTAGTACTTAACCTCATACTTGGATATGGATTAACCTCATAGTAGTAAAAGGTTGGCAAAATTTTTGTTCATCAACTGATTATAAAATCAGAGATGGAAGTTGATAGTACAAGATATTTTAATGTGGTTTGTCATGGTTGATATGAGTTTATGAGTTTCCATTTCTTTTCCTGTTATGCCTCCCAATGGAGGTGGATTTGTGGTTGTGCAAGTTTGGGATATATATCCTGAATGATGCAGAATTTTACATTTATTAGTATGCATTTTCGCAGGAGCAGCAATTTGACAGAGTTTGTCGCCTCGAAGGTTGATGATATAATTCATTAATCATATGCTTTTCTGTTAGATACAATTTCAAGTATGGTCTGTGCAGTAGTTCCTGGTGTTCATGGTCCCAATTGAGGTTTTTCGTATCCCAAATACTACATGTTCCTGCCGCCATATAGCACTGGATGCCGCTTTTGGTTGATTTAGATGTTTTGGCTTCATCGCCGTGGAGGTTTGGCTCTGTTGCTGAAGTATATATATTTTGTAGTTTATATGGTGCAAAGAACTGTCTAGGCATTTGGATGTTTCTTCTTTTGGTGATTAAACACAGGCTGATGCTTCAACATCATGCTATTTGGGCTATAAACTTCAACATGTTTACAGAATTAGTCTCCTAAGACATTGTTAGAGATAGCTATGTAATTGTCCCACATTGGAATAAGAGTAGTATCCCCTTTGTATAGAGTAGCTATAAATAGCACCTCTTGTATTGCATCACATACAATATATCAATATATATCAAATTTTCTCCCGTGCCTTCTCACATGGTATCAGAGCTATCGTGAGAGATTTATCGCTGTGCATAAATTCCAGCGATTCCAGGAAGTAAAATCAGTCACCGGAACCCTTTTTTCCGGCGACTTTCAAAGTTGTTTTGCGTCTGCTTTGTTTCGGTCAGTGTTGTGCACAAAATCCAACACTACCACAAGAGTAGTCACTGTCCGGCGACCAAATCCCAGTGAAAATCTCCGGCGGTACTGTAGCTGTCCAAAGAAAATTTTCCGGCGAAGTTCCAACGTTGCGTGGGCCACCTTCCGGCCATTTTTTGGCGACGACTCTTCAGGACAAATTGTTTCTCTTGCAATTCCGAGTCTACCCATCCAGGTTACACCAAATTCCGACCACTTTTTTTATTTTTCCGGCGTGAATAGTGATTTCAAAAAAAAAGGTGGACTTCCGGCCATTTTTTGAAAAAGTTCCTTCAGAACAGTTGGGTCTTCTGGTAATTCCGATCCTACCCCTACTGTTTTTATTTCATTCCGACCACTTTGAATATTTTCCGGCTGCAACAGTAACTTTCCAACTGCTACAGTAGTTTCCTATTCTGGTTCAGTGTTCCTTACTCTATTTTCAGTGGATTACAGTTGATTATTTCTCTTATTTGGTAATAATTTACAAGATGTCTTTGGGAATTGATGTTTTTGGGTCTAAAAGCATGAGTTCTGGAAACTCTAATGTTATGATTACCTCGGAACCTTTAATGGGAGGTTCAAACTACTTAGCTTGGGCTTCATCTGTCGAGTTGTGGTGTAAAGGTCAAGGTGTGCAAGATCATCTGATTAAACAGTCTAGCGAAGGAGATGAAAAGGCGATAGCGCTTTGGGCAAAAATTGATGCTCAATTATGTAGCATCTTGTGGCGTTCTATTGATTCTAAGTTGATGCCTTTGTTTCGGCCATTCCAGACATGTTATTTGGTTTGGGCAAAGGCTCGTACGTTATACACTAATGATATATCTCGCTTCTATGATGTGATATCACGGATGACAAACTTAAAGAAGCAAGAATTAGATATGTCTACTTACTTGGGTCAGGTACAGGCAGTCATGGAGGAATTTGAGACATTGATGCCAGTTTCTGCTAGTGTGTCAAAACAACAAGAGCAGCGAAAGAAAATGTTTCTAGTTCTTACACTTGCTGGACTTCCTCGTGATCTTCATTCAGTACGAGACCAGATTTTGGCGAGTCTGACTGTCCCTACAGTTGATGAATTATTCTCTCAATTACTTCGCCTTGCTGCAGTACCAAGTCACCCAATGATTTCATCACAGATACTTGATTCCTCTGTTCTTGCATCCCAGACAGTGGATGTTCGGGCATCTCAAGCTATGGAGAATAGACGAGGAGGCGGTCGTTTTGGGAGATCTAGACCCAAGTGTTCTTATTGTCACAAACTTGGATACACTCGCGAAATATGTTATTCCTTAAATGGTCGTCCACCCAAAAATGCCTACGTTGCTCAGAGCGAGACTACAGGTAACCAGGGCTTTTCTGTATCTAAAGAAGAATATAATGAACTCCTTCAGTATCGAGCAAGTAAGCAAACATCTCCACAAGTAGCCTCAGTTGCCCAGACTGATACTCCTATTGCTGGTAATTCTTTTGCTTGTGTTTCCCAGTCTAGTACTCTTGGACCATGGGTCATGGACTCAGGCGCTTCTGATCATATCTCTGGTAATAAATCACTTTTGTCGAATATTGTATATTCACAGTCTCTTCCTACTGTTACTTTAGCCAATGGATGTCAAACTAAGGCACAAGGAGTTGGACAAGCCAACCCATTGTCTTCTATCACCCTAGATTCCGTTCTTTATGTTCCTGGTTGTCCTTTTAGTCTTGCATCTGTTAGTCGTTTGACTCGTGCCCTCAATTGTGGTATATATTTTATTGATGATTCTTTTATTATGCAGGACCGCAGTACGGGACGGACAATTGGTACAGGTCGTGAATCAGAAGGTCTTTACTACCTTAACTCGCTCAGTCCTTCCACAACATGTCTAGTTACAGATCCTCCAGATCTAATCCACAGACGTTTAGGACATCCGAGTTTATCCAAACTTCAAAAGATGGTGCCTAGTTTATCCAGTTTGTCTAGATTAGATTGTGAGTCGTGTCAGCTTGGGAAACATACCCGAGCTTCCTTTACGCGTAGTGTTGAGAGTCATGCAGAGTCTGTTTTCTCCTTGGTTCATTCTGATATATGGGGTCCTAGTAGAGTCAGTTCAACCTTGGGATTTCGTTATTTTGTTAGCTTTATTGATGATTACTCAAGATGTACTTGGCTTTTCTTAATGAAAGATCGTTCTGAGTTATTCTCTATATTCCAGAGTTTTTGTGCTGAAATCAAAAACCAATTTGGTGTCTCTATCCGCATTTTTCGCAGTGATAATGCCTTAGAATATGTATCTTCTCAGTTTCAGCAGTTTATGTCTTCTCATGGAATTATTCATCAGACATCTTGTCCTTATACCCCTCAGCAAAATGGGGTTGCAGAAAGAAAGAATAGGCACCTTATTGAGACTGCTCGCACACTTCTAATTGAGTCTCGTGTTCCGCTGCGTTTTTGGGGCGATGCAGTTCTCACAGCTTGTTATTTGATTAATAGGATGCCTTCATCTCCCATCAAGGGTCAGATTCCACATTCAATATTGTTTCCCCAGTCAGCCTTATACCCTCTTCCACCTCGGGTTTTTGGGAGCACATGTTTTGTTCATAACTTAGCCCCGGGGAAAGATAAGTTAGCTCCTCGTGCTCTCAAGTGTGTCTTCCTTGGTTATTCTCGTGTTCAGAAGGGATATCGTTGTTATTCACCTGATCTTCATAGGTACCTTATGTCAGCTGACGTCACATTTTTCGAGTCTAAACCTTTCTTCACAACTGATGTCACTTCTGCTGACCACCATGACATATCTGAGGTCTTACCTATACCGACTTTTGAGGAGTTTAGTAATCCTCCTCCACCTTCAACCACAGAGGTTTCACCCATACCAACTTTTGAGGAGTCCAGTGTTATCCCTCATAGTTCCCCAACCACAGGAACACCACTCTTGACTTATCATCGTCGTTCACGCCCTACATCGGGCCCATCTGGTTCTCGTCCTGCACCTGACACGGCTCCTACTGCGGATCCTGCTCCTAGTACACCGATTGCACTTCGAAAAGGTATACGGACCACACTAAACCCTAATCCTCATTATGTTGGTTTGAGTTATCATCGTCTGTCATCTCCCCATTATGCTTTTATATCTTCATTGTCCTCGGTTTCCATCCCTAAGTCTACAGGTGAAGCATTGTCTCATCCAGGATGGCGACAGGCTATGAGTGACGAGATGTCTGCTTTACATACAAGTGGTACATGGGAGCTTGTTCCTCTTCCTTCAGGTAAATCTACCGTTGGTTGTCGTTGGGTTTATGCAGTCAAAGTTGGTCCCGATGGCCAGATTGATCGACTTAAGGCACGTCTTGTTGCCAAAGGATACACTCAAATATTTGGGCTAGATTACAGTGATACCTTCTCTCCAGTGGCTAAAGTGGCATCAGTTCGCCTTTTTCTATCCATGGCTGCAGTTCGTCATTGGCCCCTCTATCAGTTGGACATTAAGAATGCCTTTCTTCATGGTGATCTTGAGGATGAGGTTTATATGGAGCAACCACCTGGTTTTATTGCTCAGGGGGAGTCTCGTGGCCTTGTATGTCGCTTGCGTCGGTCACTTTATGGTCTAAAGCAGTCTCCTCGAGCCTGGTTTGGTAAGTTCAGCACGGTTATCCAGGAGTTTGGCATGACTCGTAGTGAAGCTGATCACTCTGTGTTTTATTGCCACTCTGCTTCAAGTCTATGTATTTATCTGGTAGTCTATGTTGATGATATTGTTATTACGGGCAATGATCAGGATGGTATTACTAATCTGAAGCAGCATCTCTTCCAGCACTTTCAAACTAAGGATCTAGGCAGATTGAAGTACTTTCTAGGTATTGAGGTTGCTCAATCTAGCTCAGGTATTGTTATTTCTCAAAGGAAATATGTGTTAGACATTCTTGAGGAAACAGGGATGACAGGTTGCAGACCTGTTGACACGCCGATGGATCCGAATTCTAAACTTCTGCCTGGACAGGGGAGCCGCTTAGCGATCCTGCAAGCTATAGGCGGCTGGTTGGTAAATTAAATTATCTCACAGTGACTAGGCCCAACATTTCTTATCCTGTGAGTGTTGTAAGTCAGTTTATGAATTTTCCCTATGATAGTCATTGGGATGCAGTTGTCCGCATTATCCGGTATATAAAATCGGCTCCAGGTAAAGGATTACTGTTTGAGGATCGAGGTCATGAGCAGATCGTTGGGTACTCGGATGCTGATTGGGCAGGATCACCTTCTGATAGACGTTCTACGTCTGGATATTGTGTTTTAGTAGGAGGAAATTTGGTGTCCTGGAAAAGTAAGAAACAGAATGTAGTTGCTCGGTCTAGTGCAGAAGCAGAATACCGAGCAATGGCTATGGCAACATGTGAACTAGTCTGGACCAAACAATTGCTCAAGGAGTTGAAATTTGGTGAAATCAGTCGGATGGAACTTGTGTGCGATAATCAAGCTGCACTTCATATTGCATCAAATCCGGTGTTTCATGAGAGAACTAAACACATTGAGATTGATTGTCACTTCGTCAGAGAAAAGATACTCTCAGGAGATATTACTACGAAGTTTGTGAGATCGAATGATCAACTTGCAGATATTTTCACCAAGTCCCTCACTAGTCCTCGCATTGATTATATATGTAACAAGCTCGGTACATATGATTTATATGCTCCGGCTTGAGGGGGAGTGTTAGAGATAGCTATGTAATTGTCCCACATTGGAATAAGAGTAGTATCCCCTTTGTATAGAGTAGCTATAAATAGCACATCTTGTATTGCATCACATACAATATATCAATATATATCATATTTTCTCCCGTGCCTTCTCACAGACATGATGGTTGCCGATTATTATTCCTAATATAAAAGTTGATCCGACAGAATGATAGCTGCTTTAGTGTAAACTAATTTTTGTCTTGCTTTGTGATGTAGGTACCTAGTCCCAGCTGATTCGACTGTTGGCCAGTTTGTTTATGTGGTTCGATAGAGGATCAATCTCAGCGCGGAGAAGGCCATATTTGTCTTTGTTAAAAACATTCTGCCACCAACTGGTAAGTAATATGTTACACAAAATCTGATGCTTGCCCTAGACAATTTGTGTCTTGATATATCTTCTTCCACTGCAGCTGCTCTGATGTCTTGTCTGCAATTTACGAGGAAAACAAGGATGAAAGATGGATTCCTTTACATGACATACAGAGGCAAATCCAGGATGTAACTTAATGGGGTTCAAACTTGCATTAAGCTCATTATACTATTAAAATTATGAATTCAGATCTAATATTTATTGAGATTTTAGTAGGTTTTTACATATATATTAATACATTGTGTCGAAAGTTATGAGTTCAAATTAACCTATAGCCTTTACGCTACATCCACTTCTCTATCTGCTATCTTTCATCGGTAAAGTTACTGAATAACGTTGTCTATCAAAACGCAGACAGATGAGAAGAAATTACGTGGCATCCACCTTTTTTTCTATTTCTTAACTTACCTTTTTTCTTAGTGGCCTAATTTTAAAGTTGTATATGCCATAGTAGATTAGTAGCAACAGAGTTGCCGTTTTTAGATTTACATTTTTTTGACTCAGGGATTTTCTCTAAAGATTGGAAGTTTCTTGTGATGTTATGAAAAATTTGGCTTTTATATATCTTTCCTGTTTGCTGTTCAATTACTACTACTACTAGGAGTACATATTAAAAATACGAGGACACTTAAACTATGAAAAAGTTTTGTTTCTCAAAATTTTCACTTTGAATTCAATATACTTCAGCTTATAACACTTAAACTATGTAAAAGTCATCTATCTTTTCTTATATGCTGGGTTTCTCAATTCTCTGTTATTTCTTTTTTTAGTTTATAATTGGAAGAGCTTGTTGAATTTTGGGAATATGCCTAATAATATTATTCATTGTGGGCGGGAAAATATCCGTAAGAACAATATACTTGACATGCCTCAAACTAAATTTTATTCTTTATATTATACTTTTTTCCAACATCCACTCTTTCCGTTAGTAATTTGTCTCGTATATCTTCTAAGTTCTAACCATTTATGTGGCTCAACCATAATATTGACGGACTCTACGTATTAAAATATCTCGAAAAAGAATATCTAAATTTACCCATCTATTTTTTGTTATAGTTAAAAATTATCATCAAGTTAGGAGCTTTGTTAGGGGTCAACGTTATGAACGAACACGAATTTTTTTCGATGAAAATATATTTGATTGTCTAGATAAATGTGTTTACCCTCAAAATCGGATAACAATTAATTTTGTAAGTGATTTTACGAATATGCGAATTATTTCGATACAAAGCGATAAATTAAGTCAATATTGAACAAACAAAGATAGAATAAATTCAAACCACACGAGTAGGATAGTTCCAGCCTTAGTGAAATAATCACCCTCGATTAGGGCTCACCTCGACCAACACTAATGAACAAGAGAAAGAGCTAATAACAGAGAAAATAATAATATACTACTTTGGAATGCATGTTACAATGTATTTCATGAATTTCAGACCCCATTTATATAGTAGAGGAGTCCTACTTTAGATACAACTCCGTAAAACTAAAAAATCTTCTGATTAACTGATTGTCGGTTCCTTATCGATACATACCGAGATCCCCGCCGTGATATCCAGCTGGTCACTGATATTTTGGCCTTCTGTTGGCTATGCTTGATTGTCCGATAATGGTCTTCGAAGTCGTTCGAGGCTAGGACCGATTCCGGAACCATGATCTCGATATTCTCAAGGGTAGGCATCATGTCCCCAGATTTTAGTTCAGTGGGACTTTTGGCTCGATTTCAGTCCCTCGCCACCATATCTCGAGCCTGGCTGATCTGCACCTGACCTCGATTTTACCCGTATACAAAATGAAAGTACGATCAAAAGTAGGAGTAATTCTTTATTGTTATAAAATAAAGACTGTAAAGTAAATAAATCGAAGACAAGTATAGAGAGAGAGATTGATATATTATTCAACTTCAAACTGATGTACATAATGAAATGAAATCTCCTCTATTTATAGAAGAAAGGAAGTAGTTGCGAGGCTTTTCAGGAAGCAGTTGTGAGGCTTTTCTTGAGCTGCTTGTAAGTTGTCTGCATGAGCTGCTTGCAACCTGCCTGTTTAATAAGAAGCTGTTGCAAATCATTTCATTGAGTTGCTTGCAACCTGCATGCATCAGCTGCTTGTAGATAAACTTCAATAGAGTACTAAATGGATAATCTTCTTCAGGAAGATTATCTATAGCGGAGTATTAAATGAACATTCACAATATAATTATTTTCATAACACTCCCCCTTGGATGTTCATTAAAAGATATTGTGTCTCATTAAAACCTTACTAGAAAAAATCTAGTGGGAAATATTCTAGTGAAGGAAAGAGTGTACACATATTTAGTAATACGCATTTCTAGCTGCCTCATAAAAACCTTACAAGAAAAACCCCATGGGAAAAACCTTAGTAAGGAAAAAAGTGTACAACGCGTATTCACTCCCCCTAATGAAAACCTTATTTCAAATATTTGAGTCTCCACATTCCAATCTTGTATACCATCTTCTCAAAAGTTGAAGTTGGCAAAGATTTAGGGAACAAATCTTCCGGATTGTCACTTGAACGAATTTGTTGCATATCAATGTCACCATTTTTTTTGAAGATCATGTGTGTAGAATAATTTTGGTGAAATATGCTTCGTTCTATCTCCTTTTATAAATCCTCCCTTCAATTGAGCTATATATGCAGCATTGTCTTTGTAGAAAAGTGTGGATCTTTTATCACATTTCAAACCATAATTTTCTTGAATGAAATGAATCAGTGATCTCAACCATACGCATTTTCTACTTACTTCATGAATAGCTATTATCTTAGCATGATTTGAAGAAGTAGCAACAATAGATTACTTTGTGGAGCGCCATGATATGACAGTACCTCTACATGTTAACACGTACCCAATTTGAGATCGAGCTTTAAGGAGATCATATAAATAACCTGTATCAACATAACCAACAAGATCTGCACTATCTTTGTTAGCATAAAATAAATCCATATAAAGAATTCCCTTTAAATATCGCAATATATGCTTAATTCCGTTCCAATGTCTCCGTGTAGGAGAAGAGCTATATCTTGCTAGTAAATTAATAGAAAATGTTGTGTCAGGCCTTGTAGCATTAGCAAGATACATAAGTGCACCAATCGCACTAAGATAAGGTATTTCGGGACCAAGGAGTTGCTCATCCTCTTCTGGAGGTCGGAACATATCCTTATTCACTTTAAGTGATCGAACAACCATTGGTTTACTCAATGGGTGTGTTTTGTCCATGTAAAAGCGTTTTAAGACCCTTATTAATGGATAAAGATCTTGTCTGATAAATGTTCAATTTGCAAACCAAGACAAAGTTTGCCTTTCCAAGATCTTTCATCTCGCATTCTTTCTTAAGATATTCAATTGCCTTTTTGGAGCTCTTCTGGAGTTCCAACAAGATTTATGTCATAAATATAAACAACAAGTATAACGAATTCTGATGACATTTTTATTATAAAATATATGGACAAATAACATCACTTACATAACCTTTTTTCAGCAAATATTCACTGAGACGATTATAACACATGCGCCCAGATTCCTTTAATTCGTACAAAGACCTTTGTAATCTGATCGAGTACATTTCTCGAGACTTTGAACTATATGCTTCAGGCATTTTAAATCCTTCGGGGATCTTCATATAAAATTAATCAAATGAGTCATATATGTTATGACTTGCATTTAAATGGCATGACATCTTCAGGTGTCTGGACTACAGGTCCGATCCTCACAATTTTTTACAATATTGTGCACTATATTATATCAAATATATCATCAACAATCATTTTGTATTGGTTCCCAAGCGATATAACTTGTTGAAATCTCATCACTTTCTTTATTTTCAAGTTCTTGAACTTCTTCTAGAGTTTCATGAAATGTTATGTTGTGGGATCTTCTAGAGCTCATTTCCTCCTCATTATGATCATTATCTCCTATCATTTTTCAAGGATTGTTATGTCACGACCCTAAACCCAAACCCAGTCGTGATGGCGCCTCTCGTGAAGACAAAGCCAGCCGACACAACACCCAATTCATTTTAAACAATTAAAATAACACAATTTAAGTCATTAACATGATTAAATCCCAAAAGAAATAGTGAAACAGTACAATTTACGGAACAAACACAGCTCGACATCGGGGTGTCACCAGTCATGAGCATCTACACATGTGTCTAAGAATCTGAAAGAGTTCATTCAGTCTATTACCGAACTTGAAACAGAAAGTAAGATAGGAGGGAGAAACACTAAGCTGTGAACGCCGAACAACTACCTAGTGGACTCCGAATACCCTGCTAGGAGCAATCAATCCTCACTGGCAGGACCTGAAGCTCCTGAATCTGCACACAGGGTGCAGGGAGTAAAGTGAGTACTCCAACTCAGTGAGTAATAAAAATAAATGAAGATTGAGCGATAAGAAATTATGTAAAACACAACAACATGCTATAAAGAGGCAGAGTAAAACCAATAAAATGCAATAAAATAATAAATCTTGTAAAAACACCTTTGTTTAGTATAAGCTTCTTTAAAACACCTTTTTAACAGTTAAACAAGTAAATGAAAAGCAACGAGAAAAGATAAACACATAAAATCAGCCCCTCGGGCACCATACCAACAGAAATCAGTCGCTCGGGCAATAACATGGAACAACCTCAGCCCCTCGGACTATATCACATATCTCACTAGGTACCCGCTCTCACTGGGGGGTGTACAGACTCCGGGAGGGGTCCTTTATGGCCCAAGCGCAATATCAAGCCATCTCGTGGCATAATCAATAGGCTCTCGGCCTCAAATTAAGCCACTTTGTGGTGTACAACTCAGGCCCTTAGCCTCATAATCATAATCAGTACAACACTGCTACGACGTGCAGCTCGATCCCATAATAATCCTCACAACCTAGGCATTTGGCCCTACTTAGTCAGAAATATCTAAAAGCCACTCGGGCACAGTAAAAATATGATGTTCAGCCCAAAATATCATTTAAAATGTCAAAGCGGAGTAAACATGGCTGAGTTATGAAAATAATATAATATAGTATGACTGAGTACAGATATAAAATCAAAACAGTGAGAAAATATCTATAAAAATCCCCTAAGGGTCCAAACAGTTGTCACTAGGCCCAAATATGGCATTCAGCCCAAAACATGATGATAGCAAACAGTTTTCAATCAAATACGCAGTAAAACAGTCATACGGGATGGACTAAGTCACAATCCCAATGGTGCACGAACCCACGCTCGTCATCTAGCGTGTGTGTCACCTCAATATAGCACAACGATGTGAAATCTAGGGTTTCATACCCTCAGGACAACATTTACAATCATTACTCATCTCAATCCGGTCCAAACTCTAGCCCGCGATGCCTTTGCCCCTTGAATCGGCCTCCGAATAATCCAAATCTATCCAAAATTAGTACATAACCATCAAAATATGCTAAGGGAACAAAGCCCACTCAAATGTAATCAAAATACCATGCAAATCCCGAAATTAACCAAACTGACCCCGATCCCACATCTCGAAATTTGATAAATTTTACATCATTAGACTCCTCATCTCCGCACGAGTTCATACATATCCAAAGTACTAAAATCCGATCACAAATGACCCCTCAAACCCTTCCTCAAAAGTCTTCAACCTCAAGCCCTAGTTTTTCAAATTTTAACCTTTAATTTCCATAAATTACAAGCTTAATCCGTGAAATAACACCGTAGAAACGAGTTTTTGGTTCAACGATCTTACCTCAACGAAGCTCTCTTGAATCCCCTCTTCAAAATCTCCCAAAAAGCTCCAAAACTGACTTAAAAATGGTGAAGAAGGTCTAAAAATCGCGAAGTCCATAATTTATATGTTCTGCCCCAGCTAAACCGCTTTTGCGGTCACAACCTCACACCTGCGTTCCCAGGTGCACTTCTGCGCAAATAACTTAAATGCTCAATTTCCGCATCTGCGAGAAGATACCCGCACCTGCGCTATCACAGGTGCGCTCACCTAGCCGCTTATGCGACTCCATCTCTCCTTGTCCCCTTCCGCTTCTGCGACTTATTTCCGCATCTGCGGGGGTCGCACCTGCGGCCTCCCAACCGCAGATGCGGTTATGACAGTAGTCCTAAAACTTCAGCTGCCCTTTCCAAATTCCTATCTTTCCAACAACCACCCGAAATCACCCCGAGACCCCCGGGACCTCAACCAAAAGCACAAACAAGACATATACCCCTATTCAACTTATACCAATCTTCAAAACACCTCAAACAACATCGAATCAACCAAAACACATCATATTCAAGCCTAAGATTCCCAAAATCTTTAGAATTCCGCTTTCGATCAAAAAGTCTATCAAACCACGTCCGAATGACCTGAAATTTTGCACACACATCCCAAATGACACAACAGACCTACTACAACTACCAGAATTCTATTTCGACCCATATATCAAAATCTCACCTATCAACCGGAAAATGCCAAAATTCCAATTTCGCCAATTCAAGCCTAAATCCACTCCGGACCTTCAAAACACATTCTGATCACGGTCTTAAGTACAAAATCACTTCCCGAAGCTATCCAAACCATCAGAACTCACATCCGAGCCCTTTAACACATAAGTCAACATCCGGTTGACTTTTCCAACTTAAGCTTCCTCAAAAGATACTAAATATCTCAAACCTTACCAAAACCTCTCTGAACCTGAGCCAACCAACCCGATAAGAAAAAATACAGCTGAACAAGGCAATAAGAAGTAGAAATAGGGGAAACAAAGCAGTAACTCATGAAACGACCGTCCGGGTCATTACTTCCTCCCCTTCTTAAACAAACATTCGTCCTCGAACGAGTCAAGAAATATACCTGAAGCCTCAAATAGGTGAGGATATCTGCTCCGCATCTCCTGCTCGGTCTACCAGGTAGCCTCCTCCATGGGCTGACCTCTCCACTGCACTTTCACAGAAGCTATATCCTTTGACCTTAACTTTCTTACCTGACGCTCCAAAATAGCTGCTAGCTCCACATCATAAGTCAAGTCACCATCTAACTGAACCGTGCTGAAATCCAAAACATGAGACAGATCCCCAGTATACTTCCGGAGCATAGAAACATGAAATATCGGATCCACACTCGACAAGCTGGGTGGCAAAGCAAGTTCATAAGCCACCTCCCCAATCCTCCGAAGTACCTCACTAGGCCCAATGAACCGAGGACTCAATTTACCTTCTTCCTAAATCTCATAACATCCTTCATGGGTGAAACCTTCAATAGAACCTTCTTACCAACCATGTAGGACACATCCCGAACCTTCCTGTCAGCATAACTCTTATGCCTTGACTGCGCTATACGAAGCCTCTCCTGAATTACCTTCACTTTTTCTAAAACATCCTGTACCAAGTCTGTCCCCAATAGCCTAGCCTCACCCGGCTCAAACCAACCAACCGAAGATCTACACTGCCTCCCATACAAAGCCTCATATGGAGCCATCTGAATACTCGACTGGTAGTTGTTGTTATAGGCAAACTCTGCGAGTGGTAGAAACTGATCCCATGACCCTCCGAAATAAATGACACAGGCACGCAACATGTCCTCCAATATCTAAATAGTGCACTCAGACTGCCCGTCTGTCTGAGGGTGAAAAACTATGCTCAACTTGAGTACCCAACTCTCGTTGCACAGACCTCCAAAACTGCGAGGTAAACTAGGTGCCCCTATCTGAAATGATGGAAACTGGGACACCATGCAAACGAACAATCTCCCGGTTATAGATCTCTGCCAACCGCTCTGAAGAATAGGTAGTACACACAGGAATGAAGTGCGCGGACTTGGTCAGCCGATCCACAATCACCCAAATAGCATCAAACTTCTTCAAAGTCCGTGGGAGCCTAATTACAAAATCCATAGAGATCCTCTCCCACTTCCACTTTGGAATATCCATCTGCTAAAGCAAGCCACCCGATCTTTGATGCTCATATTTCACCTGTTGACAATTGAGACACCGAGCTACAAATCCCACAATGTCCTTATTCATTCTCCTCCACTAATAATGTTGTCTCAGATCCTGAAACATCTTCGCGGCACCCGAATGGATGGAATACCGCGAGCTATGGGCATCCTCCAAAATCAACTCCCAAAGCCCATCTACATTGGGCACACATATCCAGCCCTGCATCCTCAACACTCTATCATCACCAATAGTCACATCTCTGGCATTATTGTGCTGAACTCTGTCCTTAAGGACAAGCAAATGAGGATCATCATACTGGCTCTCTCTGATGCGATCAAATAAAGAAGACCGAGAAATAACACAAGCCAATACCCAACTGGACTCCGTTATATCTAACCTCACAAACCGATTGGCCAAGGCCTGAACATCAACTACAAGAGGTCTCTCCCCAACTAGAATATATGTCAAAATCCCCATACTCACGGCCTTCCGGCTCAAAGCATTGGCCACCACATTGGCCTTCCCCGGATGGTACAAAATAGTAATCCTTTATCAACTCCAACCATCTCCGCTGCATCAAATTGAGATCCTTCTGCTTGAACAAGTGCTGGAGGCTACGATGATCAGTAAACATCTCACAAGACACACCATACAAGTAATGCCTCCAAATTTTCAACACGTGAACAATGACAGCCAACTCCAAATCATGAACAGGGTAGTTCTTCTCATGGGGATTCAACTGACAAGAAACATAAGCAATGATTCTACCCTCCTGCATCAATAACCCAATACCAACTCTCGAAGCATCACAATACAAGGTATATGAACCTGAACCTGATGGCAAAACTAACACTGGAGCTGTGGTCAAGGCTGTCTTGAGCTTCTGAAAGCTCCCCTCACACTCATCCGACCACCTGAATAGAGCACCCTTTTGAGTCAACTTGGTCAAGGGCGATGCGATAGATGAGAATCCCTGAACAAACCGATTGTAATAACCCCCCAAACTGAGAAAGCTGCGAATCTCTATGGCTGAGTTCGATCTGGGACAACTCTAAACCACCTCTATCTTCTTTGGATCAACCTGAATACCCTCATTGGACACCACGTGCCCCAAGAAATCTACTGAACTGGGACAAAACTCACACTTGGAGAACTTTGCATAAAGCTTCTCCTCCTTCAATCTCTGCAGCACAACTCTCAAATGCTTCGCACGCTCCTCCTGACTACGCGAATACACCAGAATATCATCAACGAAAACTATGACAAACGAGTCGAGATAAGGCCGAAACACACTGTTCATCAAATGTATGAACGCTATTGGGGCATTGGTCAGCCCAAAAGACATCACCAAGAACTCATAATGACTATATCGGGTCCTAAAAGCCATCTTAAGAATATCTGGGTCCCTGATCTTTAACTGGTGATAACCTAAACAGAGATCAATCTTGGAGAACACTCTCGCTCCTTGAAGCTGGTCGAATAAATCATCAATGCAAAACAAATGATACTTGCTCTTAATTGTTACTTTGTTCAACTGCCTATAATCAATGCACATTCTCATAGTGCCATCCTTCTTCTTCTTCACAAATAGAACCGGCGCACCCCAAGGCGACACACTAGGCCGAATGAACCCCTTATCAAGGAGTCCCTGAAGCTGCTCCTTTAACACCTTCAGCTCCGTTGGTGCCATATGATACATTGAAATAGAGATACGCTGAGTGCCAGGCACCAGATCAATACCAAAATCAATATCCCTATCGGGTGGCCTGCCTGGCAGGTCTGTAGGAATCACATCGGGAAAATCCCTCACAAATGGAACAGAATCAATACTGGGAGTCCCTGCACCGACATCCCTCACAAAGGATAAATACGAAAGACAACCCTTCCCAACTATACGTTGAGCCTTCAAGAATGAAATTACCCTACTGGGAATATAATTAGTCGAACCTCGCCACTCAATCCATGGCACACCCGGCATAGCCAATGTCACTGTCTTAGCATGGCAGTCCAAAATAGCACGACACGGAGATAGCCAATCCGTGCTCAATATAACATCAAAGTCTACCATACATAAAACCAACAGATCCACTCGGGTTTCTAGAGCCCCAACAGTCACCACATACGACTGGTACACACGGTCTACAATAACAGTTCGCCCACCGGAGTAGATACACGAATAGATGAAACAAGAGACTCACAGAGCGTATCCAAATAACGAGCAAAGTATGATAACACTTAAAGAATAAGTGGAACCGGGATCAAATAATAAAGATGCATTTCTTTGGCAGACTGAGACAATACCTGTGATCACGGTGTCTGAAGCAATAACATCGGGCCTAGATGGAAGTGCATAGAAACGGGCCTGACCGCCACCTGATCAACCTCCCCCTCTAGGGAGACCCCTATCTGACTGACCTCCGTGGGTGGTGAAGTAACTAGCGCTGAAGCCGATGGCTGACTCCTCTGCTGAGATGAACCCCCAAGACGACGAGGACACTGCCTCCATATATGACCCATCTCTCCATACTCATAGCAACTCCCGAGTGCTGGAGACGGGGACTTAAGGGAACCCCTGGCACCAGAATGACTAGCAGATGCACCTGGCATAGAAGAGCCCTGAATTGATGGAGCACGGGACGAACTCTAAGCTGGAAGGGCACTAAGTGATGACTGGACCTGATGAGAACTGTGAGAACCATGACCCGATGATGCCCCACGATAACCTGGGCGAGCTGGCTGAGCATGCCTGAATGGACGGCCTCTATCGTGCTGGAACTGACCCCTCGAAGGAGCACCACCATAACTACCAGATCCCCGATGCCTCTTAGCCTCCCTCTCATCTTGCTCTTGGCGACGAACTGACTCAATCTCACGAGCAATGTCTACAACCTCTTCAAAAGTAGCACCAAACACCCTCTCCCTAGTCATGAGAATACGAAGCTGATATGTGAGGCCATCAATAAACCTCCTAATCGTCTCTCTATCTGTCGGAACTAACCAAATAGTATGACGAGCTAACTCCGAGAACCTCATTTCATACTACGTCACAGTCATCTCTCCCTGACGCAACTACTCGAACTGCCTGCGCAGCTCCTCTTTGCGAGACTGTGGCACATACTTCTCCAAAAAGAGAACGGAGAACTACTGCCAGGTAAGGGGTGCTGCACCAATAGGCCTACGCCTCTCATAAGCCTCCCACCAAGTGAAGGTAGCTCCAGAAAACTGAAAAGTAGTGAAAGAGACCCTACTGGTCTCCAGAATACCCGATGTGCCAAGAATCCTTTGACACTTGTCCAAGAAACCCTGGGCATCCTCGCCCTCTACACCACTGAAGGTCGGAGGCTAAAGTCTACCAAACCTCTCCAACCTGTGCTGCTCATCCTCTAGAATGGCAGGAGCTACATAGTCCTGAGTAGCTGCAACTGGCTGGGCTGGATGTGCCCCTAGTGTCTGAAGTCCCTGCATGACCTTCTCAGGTGTGCGAGCGGTGGGAGTCTGAGTGCCTCCCCCGGCCTGAGAAGTAGTTGCGGCTGTACTAACTGAGACTGCCTGAGCTAGGCCAGTGCATACTCATAGAATCTGAGCCAAGGCCTCCTGAAGACCCGGAATCACAATGGGCACAACTGGTGCCTGAGCTGGTGCTGCTGGAGCGTCCAGAATTGGGACCTGATCCTGAACTAGGGCGGCTGGTGGATCTGCAAGTGTTGCCCTAGCTGTTGTGCGGGCTACACCCCTGCCCCAACCACGATCTCGACTGAGTCGTCGGCCTCTAGTGGCCACAACTGGTGGTCATCCATCATAACTGGTAACGCGTGTCCTCACCATCTGTGAGAGAATAGAATGACAGAAGTTTAGTACTCGGATCAACAGATTCGCACGACAAGAATTTCAAGAATATGAAGTTTTTTTCCTAAAGGTTCTGGAGCCTCTCGAGGATAAATACAGACATCTCTGTACCGATCCGCGAGACTACTAAACCTGCTCATGACTCATGAAACCTATGTAACCTAGACTCCTATACCAACTTATCACGACCCTAAACCCAGACCCGGTCGTGATGGCTCCTCTCGTGAAGACAAGGCAAGCCGACACAATACCCAATTCATTTTAAACAATTAAAATAACACAACTTAAGTCATTAACATGATTAAATCCCAAAAGAAACAATGAAACAGTACAATTTACGGAACAAACACCGCCTGACAATGGGGTGTCACCAGTCATGAGCATTTACACGTGTATAAGAGTCTGAAAGAGCTCATACAGTCTATTACAGAACTAGAAATAGAAAGTAAGATAAGAGGGAGAAACACTGGGATGCCAACGCCGAGCAGCTACTTAGTGGACTCCGATTAGCCTGTTAGGAGCAATCAACCCTCACTGGCAGGACCTAAAGCTCCTGAATCTGCACACAGGGTGCATGGAGTAAAGTGAGTACTCCAACTCAGTGAGTAATAAAAATAAATGAAGACTGAGCGATAAGAAATCACGTAAAACACAACAACATGCTATAAAGAGGCAGAGTAAAACCAATAAAATGCAATAATACAGTAAATCTTATAAAAACACCTTCGTTCAGTATAAGCTTCTTTAAAACACATTTTTAACAGTTAAACAAGTAAATGAAAAGCAACAAGAAAAGATAAACACATAAAACCAGCCTCTCGGGCACCATACCAACAGAAATCAGCCCCTCAGGCAATAACATGGAACAACCTCAGCCCATCGGGCTATATCACATATCTTACTGGGTACCCGCGCTCACTGGAGGTGTACAAACTTCGGGAGGGGCCCCTTACGGCCCAAGAGCAATATCAAGCCATCTCGTGGCATAATCAATAGGCTCTCGACCTCAAATCAAGCCACCTTATGACGTACAACTCAGGCCCTCGGCCTCATAATCATAATCAGTACAACACTACTATGGCGTGCAGCCTGATCCCATAATAATCCTCACAACCCAGGCCTTTGGCCCTACTCAGTCAAAAATATCTAAAAGCCACTCGGGCAAAAAAAAATGATGTTCAGCCCAAAATATCATTTAAAATGTCAAAACGGAGTAAACATGGTTGAGTTATGAAAACAGTATAATATAGTATGACTGAGTACAAATATAAAATCAAAACAGTGAGGAAATATCCGTAAAAATACCCTAAGGATGCAAACAGTTGGCACGAGGCCCAAATATGGCATTCAGCACAAAACATGATGATAGCAAACGGTTTTCAATCAAATACGTAGTAAAACAGTCATACAGGATGGACTAAGTCACAATCCCCAACGGTGCACGAACCCACGCTCGTCACTAGCATGTGTGTCACCTCAATATAGCACAACGATGTGAAATCCGGGGTTTCATACCCTTAGGACAACATTTACAATCATTACTCACCTCAATCCGGTCTAAACTCTAGCCTGCGATACCTTTGCCCCTCGAATCAGTCTCTGGATGCTCCAAATCTAGCCTAAATCAATACATAACCATCAAAACATGCTAAGGGAACAAAGCCCACTCAAAAGTAATCAAAGTACCACGCAAATCCCGAAATTAACCAAACCCGACCCCTGAGACCACGTCTCGAAATTCGATAAATTTTACATCATTAGACTCCTCATCTCCCCACGAGTTCATCCATATCCAAAGTACTAAAATCCGATCGCAAATGACCCCTCAAACCCTTGCTCAAAGGTCTCCAACCTCAAGCCTAGTTTTCCAAATTTTAATCCTTAATTTCCATAAATTACAAGCCTAATCCGTGAAATAACACCATAAAAACGAGTTTTTGGTTCAACAATCTTACCTCAACGAAGCTCCCTTGAATCCCCTCTTCAAAATCTCCCAAAAAGCTCCAAAACTGACTTAAAAATGGTGAAGAAGGTCTAAAAATCGCGAAGTCCATAATTTATATGTTCTGCCCCAGCTAAACCGCTTCTACGGTCACAACCTCGCACCTGCGGACTCGTACCTGCGGTCCCAGGTGCGCTTCTGCACAAATCACTTAAACGCCCAATTTCCGCATCTGTGAGAAGATACCCACACCTGCGCTATCGCAGGTGCGCTCACCTAGCCGCTTCTGCGGCTCCAGCTCTCCTTGGTCCCTTCCGCTTCTGCGACTTATTTTCGCATTTGGGGGCTGCACCTGCGGCCTCTTAACCGCAGATGCGGTTATGATAGCAGTCCTAAAATTTTAGCTGCCCTTTCCAAATTCCTATCTTTCCGACAACTACCCGAAATCACCCCGAGGCCCCCGAGACCTCAACCAAAAGCACAAACAAGACATATACCCCTATTCAAACTTATACTAATCTTCAAAACACCTCAAACAACATCAAATCAACCAAAACACATCAGATTCAAGCCTAATATTCCCAAAATCTTCAAAATTCCGCTTTCGATCAAAAAGTCTATCAAACCACGTCCGAATGACCTGAAATTTTGCACACACATCCCAAATGACACAACGGACCTACTGCAACTCCCGGAATTCTATTCTAACCCCTATATCAAAATCTCACCTATCAACCGGAAAATGCCAAAATTTCAATTTCGCCAATTCAAGCCTAAATCCACTCTGGACCTCCAAAACACATTTCGATCACGCTCCTAAGTCCCAAATCACCTCCCAAAGCTCTCCGAACCATCGTGATTCACATCTGAGTCCTTTAACACATAAGTCAATATCCGATTGATTTTTCCAACTTAAGTTTCTTCAAGAGAGACTAAGTGTCTCAAACCTTACCAAAACTTCTCCGAACCTGAGCCAACCAACCTGATAATACAAAATACAGCTGAACAAGGCAATAAGAAGCAAAAATGGGGGAAACAGAGCAGTAACTCATGAAACAACCAGCCGGGTCGTTACATGTTACCTTTGGAACCGATTGGTCTACCACGCTTCATGTGTATAATAAAATCTACCCTTCAGGGACTTTAATTTTAATAGGAGTATTTGCAGGTGAAATATGATATTTAATTTTTGATCAACCATGCTTCTAGCATTTGATTTGATTATCTTCTGAGTGAGGATTATACTAATGATAATTTGATTCATATAACATATTTTTTAGCTGTTTATTCTTTCCCCAAATGTTAGAAAACTAACATGTATCCCAATATTCTTTGGGAAACATATCTTTATGTATTGTGGTAGAGAAATTAATCATATACCACACATCAAAAGATAGTAAAAATATTTAGTTTCTGATCCTACACCAATTGTAAGGGGAGGACTTATCATATATTCTTGGTCTGATGCATACAAGTGCTGCTATATGCAATTTAAAAAATCTTAGACCAACACATGAAGCTTTGTTCTCATAAGCAATGGTTTAGCTATTAATAGGAGGTATTCAATGCTAAACCATCTTGGATATAAACCAGCATTATCAAGATGAACTGTCTTGATTTCATAATCTGAAAATTATGCTCTTAATTGAGAAAAGCAATTCCAAATGCCAAACTGCAGGTTGACAATAATCATACATGTAACCATCTCATATATGCATCTATAAGTGGTTCACATAATAGGTGAATGGGCCCATATTCACCTTTTATATATTCCAGAATTCAAGAGGTCTTAGTCCCAACTTTAGTTGGTATAATCAATTTATTATGAGAACAAGCAACACAAGAGAATTCTTGAAGAATCTTCTAGTTCTTCAGTATATGCTTATCTAAATTCTCAAATAGCTTATTTAAAAATGGCAAATGAAAACTTCAAGTTTATCATGGCATGTGCTATCTCTTAGTAAACTTTTAATTTACTATGACATAAACTTTTGCATTAATAAACTTCTGATTTACTGTGGCTACTTTTGTATTAGTAAACTTCTGGTTTACTATGATACATGATATAGTACAAATTGAAGAATAAGGCAGGTAACTTATCCCATACATATTATTTTACCCCCTATGATTGTGGAAACATAAAGATTTTCAATCTTCTTATCATTTGTAGTCTCAATATGATAGTCATAATGTATTAATAAACTTCAGGTTTACTACAACATATGTTTTGACTATAATCATATAATATGAATGACATATTTGTATATAATCCCTTCGAGTGCCTTCATTTATTATCCATAATCTAATATTTATCTGACACTACTGGTGTCATGTGTCTTCTAGACAAACAGTTAGCTCTTTAGGAGTTTTTGAGATATTGTGTACTATCAAATATTGCTCAGACACTTCTGGTATCATGAGAGAAAATTATAATCAAATGAACAATATAAAGACAATTCTAAATTTATAAATGTAAGAAATTAAGAATTTTAGTATTTTTACCACCAACTTTGTGACAAATGTCTCCTTCAGGGAGAAACGTCATTAACATTTAAATATTTTATATCAAAGCGACAACCACATCGTCATTACATCCTTCAGGGAAAGATACATGAGTTGTTATTTCCTTCGGGGAACTCAATAACTAACCATAATATATTAATGTGGTTGTAGTAGAAAGCATTCTACAAGAATGCATTTGCCTTAGAATGATAGTTAATAAAATTATCCAAGATATTTTACGTACAACAGGTACGTGCGGCAATGATCTTTATGCCATAAAAATAATATTTATATCTTTTGTTATTCTATCTCTTAAGGACGTGAGTTGTGGTATTTCTTCATTCACTCCAGGTAATGAAAATGTGCTTCAAAAATAACTTTGAATAGCACATTATTTTGTTTAAGCACAAAAAAAAAAACACCTCTTCGTAATATTTTCCTACTTCAGGAGGAAATTTCAATTGTGTTACTTCTTCAGGAGCAAATTTAAAATATAAAATATTGAGTATATATT
Organism: Nicotiana sylvestris; assembly: GCF_000393655.2. NCBI lineage: Eukaryota > Viridiplantae > Streptophyta > Magnoliopsida > Solanales > Solanaceae > Nicotiana > Nicotiana sylvestris. The sequence goes on from NC_091065.1 coordinate 179,812,741, forward strand.
CCCTCAATCATTTTACCTCTTCTGGAGGTGAATTGTAATATATTCACATAAAAAGCGCGTTCATACTTATGAGCTTTATTAATATTGTCACATTCACTTCAGGGAATGGATTAATATTTATCAAAAGTTTTCATCCTTCAGGGAACGAAACCTAATTATCTGAACATGCAATAATAACACAAAATTGTGTGATGGCTTAGAACCTCTTTTAAGATAATGCTACTTCAGGAGCAAGTCGAGACATGCAAGTAATATAGAGAAATTTTCTCTAACTTATATTCAATTGTAACCATAGAATGACTAAATTATCACTTCTGGTGGTCATAGGCATATACCACTTCTGGTGGTTAACAAAATTTAGTTACAATGAGATATACGAAACATAAATGTCGCGCCCCCTTTTTTTCTCGTGAAATAGGGTTTATGACATTGACAACTCTTTTAACGGGTATTAAAAGAGAAGAGTCGCCACCTAATGATTAAAGTGCATTAGGACACTAAGAAGAGTTTGATTTAGGAAAACCAGAGATCTAGTAAGGGCTTGAAATTATCCCGATGGGAAGGTGTTAGGCACCTCTCAGGATCCACTAGTGTGGTTCCCGGCCATACTATAATTGTGACTTTAATTAAGCAAATAAGAGTTTCAAATATGAGGGGGTTTTCACGTAAGGGTTTCAAATACATAAAATTAAAAGAAGTGAAAGGCAAGCTGAAATTTGAGAAAAACGATTTAAAATTTTGAAAGGTAAACAACAAAATAAACAAGTAAAGGAAGAGGGGGGGGGGAGGTCCTAAGTTTATAAATAATATGGATCACCCCACACAATGTCCGATAATCGCTCCTCGACGAGGGGTTACACGTGACATTATCACGTGGTCATCACATCCATATCTACCCTTTCCCACCGCGTTAAGGTGTTAAAGCGCGGAATAGTCTCGTTTACTTATTGCATGCTATTACTCGCCCTAATTCTATCAGCCCCGGAGGAGCTTGGGACTACTAATCCTATAATGGTGGAAAAGTTGGCTTATTTGTGGTTTCAAAAGGTAAAAATACTAAGGCGACAAACAAAACATGTATAGCAAGTATTGGGAAAACACATAAACAGGTATGGCTCAAATAAACCTCCTCAAATCAAAGAAAAACATCTAGTGTAGCATGTCTTGCATGTACTGATTAGGGTTTGATTAAACCTTAAAAGGGGAAAGCAGGCTGATTTATCACATATTTTCAGATAAGAAGTCCGAATTAGACCTGCCCGCTGGTCGTAATTAACAAAGAAAACTGGTGCAGTCATAACTTTTATCTTAAGGCTTGCCTAAGTGTTAGATGAAACCTATAGGCATGATATCTACTGGTTTCAGAAAAGATGAAGTGTACTGATTTTAGAAGAGGTCGTCAGTTATTCAGGGAAGACGAGTTTTGACAAAAGATTCTGCAGATGTTGGACAATGATATTGCCGATTTTAGACTTATAGGTGAACAAAAACGTTTCATACTAGGTTGTTAATTCCTATCGGCATGCTTTCTAGGCGTTGTTGACTCTAAAAACATTGTTATTGACATGCAGAAATCTTATAGGCAAGTCATCTATATGCAGTTAGTTATTTAACTCCTATAAACAGGTTTTCCTAATGACAGATGCACATGCAAATTGCAGGAAGTCCTATAGGCATATTATCTATATGATATGCAGAATTTCAGAAATGACTTATGGACATGGTCTCTATATAATACAGAAGTGCAGAAACCTATAGACATGGTCTCTATATAATGCAAAAGTGCAGAAACCTATAGACATAGTATCTATATGAAATGTAGAAGTGCAGAAGTATAATAATTCCCTATGAACATGATATCTATATGAAATACAGAAGTGCAGAAGTATAATGATTCCCTATGAACATGATATCTATATGAAATGCAGAAGTGCAGAAGTATAATAATTCCCTATGAACATGATATCTATATGAAATGCAGAAGTGCAGAAGTATAATGATTCCCTATGAACATGATATCTATATGAAATGCAGAAGTGCAAAAGTATAATGATTCCCTATGAACATGATATTTACCCCTTTGCAGGCATGATTCCCTCCCTTTTCACTAGCCATCCCCAATAGTTATTACAAGTTATTACAACCCAGAATGAAATAAGAAAAGCAAAATTAAAAGTACAACCAAAGGGAGCCTAATTCAGACTCCATGTTTGAAATATGAGATGAACCAACTCTAAAGATCATGATCCAAAGCCTTTCTCTCATCTTTGGATGTGTCAGAGTTCCCTAAGAGCCTCATATGGACTCCGGGTAGTGCTCACACCCAAATGTTACCAGATTAAGAACATAGTGAAGTATGGAAGGGCCAGCCCTCAAGTGTCCAAGTTCAGAGGGAACTCAAGGTCCCAAGTCAAGGCTCACACGAGGGGGGCAGAACCTAGAAGCTAGGAGAGAGTGCAAGTGCAGAAGTGAAATTCTGAAAGGGGAAAGAGGGGCAAAGGGAATAACTTAAAAATCAGTGCATATATGGGTATAGAGGAGTAGGGAATTTGCAAGAACACAAGAGAATCAGGCTGATGGGCATACTCAGCAATGGGATATGCTGGCACACCCTCAAGCCTGTTAGAGGTAAGGACCTCACTGGTTCAGAACTCAAGTCATGGGCAACAACTCATGTTGCCATGCCCTAAGTCACCACTTACAAACACATAAGGGGTAATGGGGTAGGGAACAAAGATTCACAGTAGAAACAGGCAGTGGAACATAAGCATATTAAGTTAAATATTGAACTCTACATAAGCAGTAAGGTAGCCATGGATATAAAAACTTTAAGTAAACACATTGGGGTGATGCTGAAACTAAAATTAGGACATACCAGTTTTAGAGAAAACAAACAAAGAGAAAAAGCAGTAGTCTTGTAAAGCCAAAGTGCAAACGAGTAATCACAATGCTATGAGTTTAAAAGAGAATTGTGAAGTGTGAAGTGTAGAAGTATTGAATTGAAGGTGTCCTAAAGTGCAGAAGGGTCATGCCCTTTTATAGTGCAGAAAGCAAGTAGAAATAGGTAAGAAAAATAGTTTAGAAATCAATTACACAAGGTCTCCCTTTAATTAAGGGATTCTGATTTCAAACGGGCAAAATAATTAAGGAAAGGGGTCAATCAAACACTTTTCCAGAGCAGTACAAGAGGGGTAAATACATAGAGGTTTATTTAAGGACAAAGTCTTGATAGTACATGGTTTGTGCAAATAAGGAAAGGAAATCAGTTAACAGCTAGTAAATCAGAAATTGAGGATTTCGTATGAATGAACCAGGTCAGAAAGATGGGAAGGATTTTGAATTAAGGAAAATCAGTACCAATCAATTAAACTTATTAAAAGGAATTCTGAATCAATCAGAAGTTGGAAAACCATTTTGAAGAAAGATTCCTCATATATAAAAGCACACAGATACGTTAAACATGAAGAAATTCGTCATGCTATTCAATAGCAGAGTCTAGTGTAGGAGAATCAGAATTGTGTGCAAACAAAAAAAGTTCACACTTAGTTTATAGACCTAAAAATAAGTCTGAAAGAGTCAAGGGTCCTCAAACAGAACCCTAGTTTGATCATATGACCAAACTCGGAGGAAACCCCCAAATTCTAGGGTTTTCGACTCGAGTCAAATACAGAGATGAGGAGGCAACAGGCTCAGAGATTTCCTTTCAGAATCTCATGAGAAGACAAGCAAATACAAACAATATTCAAAGCAGACAGAGCGTATGAGTATAATGAGAGAATAGTCACGACAGTAAAAGAAACGTGTTTAAGAAAACCTTTTAGAAGGGACTTAAACAGAGTTCAGTAGAAGGCAAACAAAACTTAAGAACTCAGTAGGAAATACATATAGTAGAAGAACACAAAAATACCGGAAAAGCATAGCAAAAGATCATATAGGAAAATACAACAAGATAAACATGCGAGCATGGTACAAAACACAGTAAAAAAACAAAGCACAGAAGAACATGCATGATAAAGGAAAACATAAGAACACAGTAGAAGAACATGCATGGTAGAAAAGAAAACATAAGAACATAGTATAGAAAAATACACACAAAGAAAAGAAGAAGAAAAGTCAGAGAAACATTTTAAGCTTTTCAGAAAAACCCTAAATCGGAAAGAAGTAATTTTTGAAAGAAAAATTAGGGATAACGTTTAAAAACTCAAGTAGAGCACAAATATAGAACAGATCTAAGAAAACAATCAGAGAAAACCTCGAATAGCTAGGGTTTCAGAGGAACCCTAAAGCGAGAAAGGCTTGGAAGAGGTCCGATCTGAGTCGGATAAGTCAGAAATAGGCTCATAATGCTTGGATATACTGGAGCAAGGCCGAAAAGGCCATAGAACCTTGAATCGGAGAGGATTTGAACGGACACCATTGAGGTCAGACCTCGAAACTTCGAACACCAAGTGTTTAAGAGTAGAGGGATATGAGTTTAATCCATCCATGGCCTGAGAGGCCATGGATTCCGGTGAGCTGAAGGTAGAAGACAGTAGGAGGTGATTAGGGTTTCAAGAACCTTCGAGAGAGTTTGAGAAAGGGGGGTATTCATAGGCGGCTGATAGAATGAAATGAGTTAGGGTTAGGGGTGTGGACGGATTAAAAAAGGAAAGGGGAAATCGTGGCCGTTGATCAGATCGATCAACGACCTAGATTAAAAGGGGTTTGGGTCGGGTAGTTTTAATGGGTTAAGGGTTGGATTAAATGGAATTGGGATGGTCTGTAATTGGGTTTGAAATTGGGTCAATTAGGGGTACCAATTTTGGCTATAATTGAAACAAAATGGGCCAGATTTTAAATAGCCAATTTTCCCTTTTTATTTTTATAAAAATAGTAAAATGACTTCTGAAAATAAATTAAAGGTACTGAGTCAATTAATGATATATAAATATTAATTTAAAAATATTGGAACCAATTTCATAATTATAAAATGCTATTAATCTTAAAATAGGCTAAAATTGCAATTATATGCAATTTAGCTTTTAAAATACCAAATAAATTTGTAAAAAATGCATAAAAATTACCCTAGCTATATTGTGGTATAAATATGAGAATAAAGTAAGTTATTCACCAAAATGATAATTTTGGGAATAATTATTGGTTTTTGTACTGCTAAAATGGGAAATAAATCAATTTAAAAATCTTTTAGAAATTAGTAAAATTATTGAAACACTTGGACATACCTATATATGCATATATATGCTATTTTGAAAGTATTTGCATGTAAAAATACATAGGGAAGAATTGGATATCAACAACTGCCCCTGTTTACCCGGGAAGAATGAAAGAGTTGTCGGGTAAAGATATGATGACCAATTTGACCGAACAAAACGGTTTGAAGAACTTGACCGTGCCCTGGTTCCTGAGCTGCCTACATATCCTTGGTCTTACAGGAATCAGGCCATATGTAGTTCAGGATCCGTCGGCGGAATATGCCGATGGAGATTTCTTCAAAGACGGACGCGATACTTACGTTGGGATGGATGGTTAAAGTCTATAGGGCTGCGGGAACTGGAGCGAGATCGCTCCTGATGAGATGGTTGTTGCTAGCCGGTTTACCTGCAAATAAGCAACACAAGTGTATATTGTGCGAAAAATTAAACATGATGCAAGTTCCCGTCGGACCATGAATGCTGTCTTTGGACGGTTAGGATGACGTCCTCAGACCATGACGTCCTGGGCCATGAAGTGTATGATAAGGATTCGCAGGCCATGAAATGATGTTCTAGGGCTATGATAATGATACCTCCGAACCATGATGCCTTTGAATAATGATATGCAAAAGATAAAAGGGGTCCTCAGGCCATGAAATGGCGTTCTCGGGCTATGAAAATGGTGCCTCTGAACAATGATGCCTTTGGACAATTTGGCGATCTTTCATCCCATGAGATGCAATAGGTGGCGATCTTTCAGCCAATAAAATGCAATAAGTGGTGATCTTTTAGCCGATGCAAGGTATAAATGAATCAACGATCTTTCAGCCGATGAAATGCAATAAGTGACGATCTTTCAGCCGATGCAAGGTACAAATAAAGCGGCGATATTTCAGCCATGCAGATGTAAATAAGTGGCAATCTTTTAGCCGATGCAAGGTATAAATGAAGCGGTGATATTTCAGTCATGCAGATGTAAATAAAGCGGTGATCTTTCAACCGATGCAAGGTATAAATGAAGCAGCGATCTTTCAGCCGATGAAATGCAATAAGTGGTGATCTTTCAGCCGATGCAAGGTATAAATGAAGCGGCGATATTTCAGTCATGCATATGTAAATAAAGTGGTGATATTTCAGCCATGCAAGGTGTAAATGAAGTGGCGATATTTCAGCCATGCAGATGGAGGTAGAGCTTAACCTCGGAAGGCAGAATGGTAGCCTTATGCGATGTAGAGAATGCAGATAGAGGTAGAGCTTAACCTCGGAAGGCAGAATAGTAGCCTTATGCAATGCAGAGAATGCATATGGAGACAGAGCTTAGTCTCGGAAAGCAGAATGGTAGCCTTATGCAATGCAGAGAATGCAGATGGAGGTAGAGCTTAACCTCAGAAGGCAGAATGGTAGCCTTATGCAATGTAGAGAATGCAGATGGAGACAGAGCTTAGTCTCGGAAGGCAGAATGGTAGCCTTATGCAATGCAGAGAATGCAGATGGAGACAGAGCTTAGTCTCGAAAGGCAGAATGGTAGCCTTATGCAATGCAGAGAATGCAGATGGAGGTAGAGCTTAACCTCGAAAGGAAGAATGGTAGCCTTATGCAGGAAGTAAAATGGCAAATGGCAATAGAGTTTTCTTAGCTGATAGCGGATTGCGATATTGTGACTGCTGGGGATACTACTTGCGGATAGCAGTTGTGAGTAAGTGAAACAGTTCTGAGAGTAGTATTTCCGAGTAATATGAGTCTTGTGAGTGTATAGTATATTAGATGATTTTGCAACTCAAGTGCCTGCATCCAAATAAAATTGTGAGTTTTGTAAAGGGGGGAGGTTAGTTCGTATTCCCACTGGCTCTGCTTGACTTGCTCGGCTCTGTTCCGGTGATACTGTGCATATCATTGGGGTAACGTTGCTAAACAAAGCAACTTTGGTAACAGACATGCATGATTTAGTAAAAAAATATAACATAAATACATAATCGAGAACAGTTTTCCTTAGATGAACCTACGACTGCGATGTGGTTCAAGACATTACAACTTCTCTTGCTCCGGAATTTTGAGGGTCCTCCTCAAAATTCTGCCCTAGTTTACTGGGTTGCTGCTTCTGACGGCTGTTAATGATAAATTGCTCGAATCGGCTTTGGAATTTTGAAGGTCCTCCTCAAAATTCTACCCCAGTTTCCAATAGCGGGGAAATGGAAATTTTATTGCATTGTGACCGAACCCATAGGGCTGCCTACGTATCCCCTCTTAAATGGGAATCAGGTCAGGCATAGTTCAAGTTACATCATAAAGGAAAGCATAAAGGTTACATATAGTATCGCTTCACTACATCTGAATTGATCGGCTTCGGCCAAACTTCTCTGTCCATTTCTGCAAGTATGAGGGCTCCTCCTCTTAGAACCCTATGGACCATGTACGGACCCTGCCAGTGTTGGCAGAGAACTTCTTTGGCCTCGTCCTGATGCGGGAAAATCTTTAACACTAGCTGCCCCGGTGTAAATTGTCTCGGCTTGACTCTTTTTATGAAGGCTCTGGACATTCTGTTCTGATAAAGCAGACCATGGCAAACTGCGTTCATTCTTTTTTCATCTATAAGAGCTAGCTGCTCATAACGACTCTTCACCCATTCTGCATTGTCGAGTTCTGCTTCCTGTATGATCCTTAAGGAAGGAATTTCTACCTCGGCAGGAATGACCGCCTCTGTACCATAAACCAGCATATAGGGAGTCACCCCGATTGATGTGTGGACTGTGGTGCGATACCCCAATAAAGCAAATGATAACTTCTTGTGCCACTGCTTATGCTTCTCTATCATTTTCCTTAGTATCTTCTTGATATTCTTATTGGCGGCCTCTACGGCTCCGTTCATCTGAGGTCTGTAGGTTGTAGAATTCTTGTGTTTGATCTTGAAGGTTTCACACATGGCTTTCATCAAATCACTGTTGAGATTGGAACCATTATCAGTAATGATTGATTCTAAAATTCCGAACCGACAAACGATATGGTTGCGGACAAAGTCTGCCATAACTTTCTTAGTCACTGCCTTGTACTATGCTGTTTCAACCCATTTGGTAAAATAATCAATTGCCACTAGGATGAACCTGTGCCCATTTGATGCGGCAGGTTCGATTGGTCCGATAACATCCATTCCCCAAGCGGCAAACGGCCATGGTGAGCTTGTTGTATTAAGCTCGTTTGGAGGCACCTTTATCATATTTGCATGTATCTAAAAGTGGTGGCACTTCCGTACATACTGGATGCAGTCCGTTTCCATAGTCATCCAAAAATAACCAACTCGGAGTATCTTCTTAGCTAAGACAAAGCCATTCATATGTGGCCCGCAGGTCCCAGCATGGATTTCTTCTAGTAATTTAGATGCTTCCTTTGCGTCGACACACCTTAGTAATCCCAAATCAGGAGTCCTCCTGCACAGGATTCCTCCACTGTGAAAGAAATTGTTGGATAACCTCCGAAGCGTGCGCTTCTGAACATCGTTTGCGAGCTCTGGGTATTCCTATTTTTCCAAGTATTCCTTGATATCATGAAACCAAGGCTTTCCGTCTACTTCTTCTTCGACATGAGCACAGTAAGCTGGCTGATCATGGATCTTTACCGGAATGGGATCAATAAAGTTCTTATCTGGATGTTGTATCATGGATAATAGGGTAGCCAATGCATCGGCAAATTCATTCTGGACCCTGGGGACATGCTGGAATTCTGTCTTTGTGAACCCCTTTCTCAACTCCTGCACATGATGTAGATAAGGGAGTATCTTGGAGTTCTTGGTCACCCATTCTTCTCGGACCTGATGTATAAGCAAGTTTGAGTCCCCGATCACTAGAACCTCTTGGACGTTCATGTCAATGTCCATATTGAGTCCCAAGATGCAGGCCTCATACTCATCCATGTTGTTGGTGCAAGGAAATCTGAGTTTGGCAGACACCGGATAATGCTGACTGGTTTCTGACACTAGGACTGCTCTTATGCCAACTCCTTTGAAATTTGCTGCTCCATCGAAAAACATTCTCCAACCATCATAGGATTCTGCAATGTCTTCTCTTATGAATGATATCTCTTCATCAGGAAAATACATTTTTAAGGGTTCGTATTCTCCATCCACGGGATTCTCGACAAGATGATCTACCAAAGCCTGTCCCTTGATTGCTTTCTGAGTTATGTAGACAATGTTGAATTTTCTTAGCAGGATTTGCCAGTTGGCTAGCTTGCCAGTGGGCATGGGCTTCTGAAAGATGTACTTCAACGGATCCATCATTGATATGAGATACGTGGTATAGGCACAGAAATAGTGCCTTAACTTCTGAGCTACCCAAGTCAAAGCATAACAGGTGCGTTCTAACAGAGAATACTAAGCCTCGTAAGGGGTGAAATTCTTGCTAAGATAGTAGATGGCCTGCTCCTTCCTCCCCGTTTCATCATGTTTCCCAAGAACACAACCAAACGCTCCATCTAGCACTGTAAGTAGAGTAATAGGGGTCTACCTGGTTCGGGCGGGACCAAAACTGGCGGTGTTGACAGGTACTCCTTGATTTTGTCGAAGGCCCTTTGGCAGTCATCAGTCCATCTGGTAGCGACGTCCTTCTTCAACATCTTAAAGATCGGCTCACAGATGACAGTAGATTGAGCTATGAACCGGTTGATGTAGTTGAGTCTTCCCAGGAAACTCATCAGGTCCTTTTTGTTCTTTGGCGGTGGCAATTCTTGAATGGCTTTAACCTTTGATGGATCTAGTTCTATTCCTCGACGACTTACAATGAACCCAAGTAGTTTTCCGGCAGGAACCCCAAATACACATTTCGCGGGATTCAGTTTCAAGTTGTACCTTCTTAGTCTGTTAAGAACTTCCTCAAATCTTCCATGTGATCAGTGACTTTCTTGGTTTTGATGATGACATAATCTACATACACCTCGATCTCCTTATGTATCATATCATGGGAAATGGTAGTCATGGCCCTCATGTAGGTGGACCCTGCATTTTCCAGGCCGAACGGCATCATCTTGTAACAGTACATTCCCCAAGGCGTAATGAAATCCGTTTTCTTAGCATCTTCTTCATCTATCCAGATCTGATGATATCCAGCAAAGCAATCTACAAATGATTGCAACTCATGCTTGGCACAATTGTCGATTAGGATGTGTATGTTCGGCAAAGGGAAGTCGTCTTTCGGACTGGCTCGATTGAGATCCCGGTAGTCGACACAGACTCTGACTTTACTGTCCTTCTTTGGTACTGGCACAATGTTGGCTAACCATGTTGGGTATTCTACTACCCTGAGAACCTTGGCTTTGACTTGCTTAGTGACTTCTTTCTTGATTTTCAGACTCATGTCAGGCTTAAACTTTCTGAGCTTTTGCTTTACCAGCGGACATGTTGGATCGGTTGACAGTTTGTGAGCCATAATAGATGTACTCAGACCAGTCATGTCATCATACGACCAAGCGAATATGTCTTTATATTCCCTTAGAAATTCTGTGTATTCCTTCTTTAATGGCGATAAGTGGACACTGATTCTCGTTTCTTTGACGTTCTCTGCATCTCCCAAGTTAACAATCTCGGTCTCATCCAGGTTGGACTTAGGTCTATTCTTAAAATTTTCAACCTCTTTAACAATCTCTTCTGGTATGTCATCTTCCTCTTAATCTATGTATGTTTGTTGCGTTGTCTCGTTGCATGTCACAGTCATTGGTTCATTAAGATAAGTAATAGTAATGTTGTATGAGTAAAGTAATGAGAGAAAAATAATAAGAGTAAGATTTATAGAGAAAACATTTTTCTAAATTCCATAACTGTTTTGAATATTGAAGATCTTATTGCGAAATTTCAAAAATGCGAAAGGAAAATCAACTAGTAAAAATGAAAGATAGTGTATGATGCTTTGTTTAGCCTTGCTACCCCGAGGCTTTCCGGGATCTGGTGGTTCTGATGGTCCAATTGTTGAGGCATGCTCCTCGACTTACAGCCTGTATGGAAGGGCTTTCCTCCCCTTCCTCCTTAAAAATGATATAACAATCCATGTCATCATCTTCCACGAATAAATTCCTCATTGCTGCGAGTGCTTCCTCTTCTTCTGACCCATATATAACATCGTCTGACTGGAAAGTCTGTTCTAAATGGGGTATCGGCTACTCTAGTGGGTAGTAAGGGCCGCACCATGGTGGCGACTAGTTGTTGAACTCTTCCCAAGTATACTCGTATCCCAGACCGAAAGTGGTGCCATGCTTCTTCAGCTTGATAGGTTTGGCGATTCCTTGGAGGTTCTTGTCGAGTCCCTTGCCAGGTTTATATCCGCTCCAGTTCAATATGCTTTCGATTTTGTTGTCCCACCATTTGTCCTTATCAACGGCGTTGACTCGCTCGATGTGGTGATAGGTCTCTCCGCTTATCTTTCTTCTACCTCCGATCGCTGGGATGGTTTGGCGACTGTATATGGGACTGCTACCGTCGCCGTGAATGATCACATCTTGGTGATTCCACTCAAACTTCACTTCCTGATGTAGGGTTGATGCTACAGCCCCAGCGGCATGAATCCAAGGCCGCCCAAAAGCAAGTTGTAAGATGTCGGCACGTCTATTACTTGAAATTCAACATCAAACCAAGTAGGCCCCATCTGCAAACACAAGCTAATTTCCCCAATAGTGGACCTTTGGGAATCGTCGAAAGCTTTGACATTGATGGCCCCATCCTTGATCTCATGCAACCCCTTTTCCAATGTCCTGGGTGTTACCAACGGACAAATGTTAAGGATGGACCCTCCGTCAATCAGGATTCTGGTGATGAAATACTCCTCGCATTGCACAGTGATGTGTAGCACCTTGTTGTGACTCAATACTTTTGGTGGCAACTCATCTTCATGAAAAGTGATCTTGTGACTCTCCAATACCTGCCCTACCATGTTTGCCATTTCTCCTCCAGTGATGTTGCTTGGTACATATGACTCACTCAGCACCTTCAACAAGGAATTTTTATGTGCATCAGAGCTTTGCAACAAGGCTAAGATAGAGATCTGTGTCAGTGTTTTGTTCAACTGATCAATGACTGAGTGCTCCTTTGCTTGTATTTTTCTCCAGAGATCATCGGGCCCAGCTTCAGTGATGGTCGGCCATCCAGAGGCCTGCTTGCTTGATTCAGCCAAATGTTCTGGGGTGTATACTCTGCCGGTTCTTGTCATACCCTGTGTCATGACTGCTTCTCCGGATTTGGCTTTCCCTTTCCTTCTTGCCTTGGCTGTGTAGTCCCAAGAGATGGCCTTTGTATGGAATGGTGTTATAGCCAACATTGCTACTAGAATGGGCGCCTTTACCCCAAACGGAGCATGTATTTTGGACGGTAAAACCGTAACTTCAAACTGTGCGGGTGTGTTTGTTGGAGACCCAAACTCGACCTCAATTGGTGTTGGCGTCTTTATGGGGAAAGGCGCTTCAAACTCAAGTGGTATGGACATATTCACCTCGGTGTCCCCAGAAGGCTGGATCTGGACTACAAGGGTGACTGTCGGTTTCTTTGGATCATCATCTTCCGCGATCAAACCGATCAATCCCTTGGGGTCCCAATCATCTTCCATCTCAATCATGTGAACGCCTCCACCTTGTAGTCGGGCAGAGGGTTGTTGCGAACATTCGGAGCAGGCTCCTTTGCTACAATAATCTTGTTATCAATCAGTGCCTGGATCTTATCTTTCAAAGAACAACATTCATCAATGGCATGTCCTTTCATGTCGGAATGGTATGCACAAGATTTATTTGGATTGACCCATTGGGAAGGGTTTTCAGGGGTTATAGCAGAGATGGGGGTGACATAACCAGCAGCTTTGAGCCTTTCATACAGCTGGTCAATTGGTTTAGTAATGGCGATATATTGTTTGGAAGGTCTGCGATCGAAATTCGGTCGGGGTCTAGGAAAGTTTTGGTGAGTGGGAGGTGATTGATAGTGAGAGGGTTGAGCATTGTAGGCTTGGTAGACATGTGCAGGTTGGGAATATCTGGGTGAAGTAGGCTGATATGTCGGAGGTGGAGATGATTGGTAAGTAGGTGGTAGAGTTTGGTAAGAGGGCGAGGGTGCTTGGTAATTTGGAGTAGGTTGATATGTGAGTGGAGGCATCGGGTAGGTTTGGTATTTGATAGGGGATTTGGTTCTCTGTTCAACCATTATGGCACTCACGTCCTTTTTCTTGGACGTGCCACCAAACTGTAGAGCCTTGTTAGTAGCCTACAAGGCTTCAAAGTTTGTGACCATACCACTTTTGATGCCTTCCTCGATCCTCTCACCTAGCTTGATGATGTCGGAAAATTTCTGGCTTTCAATCAGCATCAACCTTTCATAGTACTGTGGGTCTTGAGCTCGGATGAAAAACCTGTTCATTTGTTCATCTTCTAAAGCTGTTCTAACCTTAGAAGCTTCTGATCTCCAGCGAGTAGCATACTCGCGAAATATTTTTGCGGGTTTCTTCTTTAGGTTCTGAATGTAGAACACATCTGGCGCATTTTCTGTGTCGAACCTAAACCTGTCCATGAAATCAGACGCCATGCTTACCCAGTTCGACCACTTCTTCAGATCTTGGATAATGTACCAAGACAGAGCATCTCCCTTCAGACTCCTCATGAAAAGTTTCATGCAGATCCTTTCATCATTTCCTACTCCGACCAGCTTATCGCAGTATGTTGAACTCTCAGATCTCCTGCACCATCGAACATCTCGAACTTCGGAGGTTTTTACCCCTCGGGCAGTTCAACATCAGGCTGTATGCAGAGATCTTCATAGTTTAGCCCCTCAATTCCTTTGCTACCTTCGACGCCCTGAATTCGGCTAGTCAACTTCTTAAGCTCTTCAGCCAGACTCCTGATGAGTGAGTCTTTATCATCAGACTCGCGTGTGCTTGAAATGGGTTGGGTGGAGTGTGGCATGCTTTCCACGTAGATGGGGGGTGTTATGAGTGTGAAAATGGTCATTTGTGGAGTTCACCGGTTCTGGGATGAGCAGTGGAGTATTGTTGGAAGTATGACAGGTGTTGCAGTGGTGGTGAGGAGCGGGATGGTTTTGTGGTTTTGGGATGTTTTATGGAAGTGTGGGGTTCTGAGCGTTAGGAAAATTGACATCTGGAGTGGTGAGGGAAAATGATAAGCTCGCCAAGTTCTGGACCTGATCAAGTTCCTCCTGAAATTTCAATAGTTTTTGCTCGAGTTGGGATGCATTTTCTTTGGAGACCTGAGTACCATGAATGACCTCTACCCGTTCAGTTGAGTTGCTCAGATCCTCCATTTTTTCTTTGTTCTTGTTTTTGACAGGACTTGGAGGAGGAATGGGTGGAGGGCCCTTTGATCTTGTGGAATATGATGACAATGCTAGAGTGCACGAACTAACCTTGGGGGAGGGGAATAAATAAACAAAAATAAAAATAAAAGGGTAACAAGTCAGTGAGGATTATAAGAAAAATGTTGCGATATTTAAACGCATAGTGCTAGAATGTAAATCGTGTCCTAATTTGGGAAACCTCTTTGTGCCCGAGGTAGGCCTAGCGACAAGTCGATTTGGAGATTTTATAATGCTAAATTCCTCATTTTATTGATAAAAAGTAGACGAATCCCAATAATAGGAAATAAAATGTCACTAGTGGCCATGGGCCTTATTACATTCATAAAACGAAAAGTAAAGACTCCTATCTACTTGGTCCCAGAAGGACCTTCCCCAGACTCGGCATTTTTGGCTCCATCGAATAGCGTCCCCAGCTTGCGAAGTCCCAACAGCAAGTAGGCTCTAGCCAGGTGTTCACCTTCGTTTCCCTCAGCATTCTGGCAGTCCTTGATCCTCTTGATGAATTTCCTTTCCAGCTCCACTAGACCCCGTTCCAAGTATCCTAGTCGCTTGTTGGCGCTGAAAGACATGTCTTTCCATTCTTCAATCAACTTTTGGTGGGCTTCTTGAATCTCGCGGTGTTCTCTTTCACATTCCCAAATCCTCTTGCGTAGTTGGTTGTATTTGACCTGTGCTTCAACCCTTTCATCGATGATTCTGTGACCTCGAATAAACCCAGGTTGTCCCAGACCATTGTGATTGTACTCCAGCCATCCTGAATAGCATGGGGGTTCAGGCAGCATGGTATCTGTCTGGATCGATAGTATCTCTCCCCATGATGATCTTGCAATGCCACATATGCTGAGCTTGGCACTTATAAGGACTGTCATCAGCTTGGAAGTCGGCCCGAAAGTGACTCATCTTGTCGACCCTTGGTATAACATGTTTCCTATCAGCCTGTCTTATAACCCGAAGAGGGACATAAGGGTAGGTTCCTCTCAAACCGATCAGTATCAGAAATGGTGCATCCCTGGATCGGGCGATGAACTCTTCTATAGGGAATCACTCGAATATCCATTGTATTTGGTCATCAGTCAGATTTTCAAACAGCTCCACCCATCCCTTGGCATCTTTTAGCTGAGCAAACATATTGGGCATGTAGTTCATTTGCCTTGGTTGATGGAAGGCTATATGATCGTCCCAGTCTTTATGCTGAATCTCTTGCCGATATTCACCCCTTTGGAGATGCTCCATGGGCTAGAGTTGGAGTAGCAAGTTGCAGCCCTCGAAGTGTGGGGCTCCTTGTTGACACTTTTTCAGGGCTCGGTATATCTCTGCGATGATCATGGGCACTATGCTAAATGGTTGTCCCCCAATTCCCTCCATCAAGGTTTTGGTGACCATGGCTAGCATGGTGTGGATCCTTTCTTTCTTCATTGGAAACACTATCATCCCCAAGAAACAGAACATGAAGACAAAGACTCATCGGTGAATATGCCCCAACGATGTAAGGGCAAACTCATCTGGATAAGTACGGTAAGATTTGCTATGGTCATACCTTTTGTACAAATAATCAAAGGGAATGTAAGACTTTTTCAAATATGTCAAGTCTGGATTCTTCTTTAGGCCCATCATTTTGAGGAAACCTCTACCCTTGCGATTAACAAACCTGGAGTCTCCCATGGTATACCAGTCAATCCTCCTATTTCCTCTAGCAGGGGTGTTATCTCAATCTCCCCGAAGCGAAACACAGACCTATCACAGTCCCAGAACAGAGTAGCAGCTTCTATGATTTTGTTGTTGGGTTGGACCTCTAAGAGAGAAGGTAGATTTCCTAGGTATTTTCGGACAAGAGTCTGATCACTGGAATGAAGATCCTCCCACCAGCTTAGCAACCTTGGGTGGATGTTTGTGATCATGCCAAATCTGGGGACTTCGTGCCTCATGTTTCTGCAAGACAAAAGGGTCAGGCCTTTACCCCCACCAGACTCGACTATTAAATACCAATAATTGGCATAAAAGCATTTAATTCTCCAAATAAATGCACAAAATGTTGTAGTGTCCGTTTAGGTTTTTTGGAAAACCCAATGGACTTTAGACGAGGCTGTCTAAAAGAGTCATTATGCGGACAACATAATTGACTCAGCTAAGGTTTACCATAATACATGCACAATTAAACAGAGTAAGGTTTCTATGGGGTATTAGACTGGTACCCTTGAGCGGACAACTCAAGAGGGAAAGTCACGGAACCGTCGACTACATCGTTGATCGACTGGTTTTACTGCAAATACGCCTTTGCCGGATTTAAAGGGTGAAAATATCGGAAGAGCGCAACCACTCATTATAAGCGTTGATATGGTATTTGTTTGGCACGAGTGGAATATGATATTGAAAACATGTTTATGCAATGATTAAACAAGTTGTTACGTATTTGCACATTCATAAAGTAATAATTACAATAATTTAAAACAGTCATAAAGGAGTGCAGTAGAGGAAAGAAGTAAAGGAGACAAGGGAAAGAAACAAGAGACGAGTCAGTTTCGCAATCGAAAAGAAAATTGAATGCTTAAAAGAAATAAACAAATAATTGCGCATAAAGAAGCATAAATCACAATAATAATCTGAAATGGTAAAAGCCTAAATGTCCCCAGCAGAGTCGCCATGCTGTCGCGCCCCCTTTTTTTCTCACGAAATAGGGTTTATGACATTGACAACTCTTTTAACGGGTATTAAAAGAGAAGAGTTGTCACCTAATGATTAAAGTGTATTAGGACACTAAGAAGAGTTTGATTTAAGAAAACCAGAGATCGAGTAAGGGCTTGAAATTATCCCGAAGGGAAGGTGTTAGGCACCCCTCAGGATCCACTAGTGTGGTTCCCGGCCATACTATAATTGTGACTTTAAGTAAGCAAATAAGAGTTTCAATATGAGGGGGTTTTCACATAAGGGTTGCAAATAGATAAAATTAAAAGAAGTAAAAGGCAAGCTGAAATTTGAGAAAAACGGTTTAAAATTTTGAAAGGTAAACAACGAAATAAACAAGTAAAGGAAGGGGGTCCTAAGTTTATAAATGATATGGATCACCGCACATAATGTCCGGTAATCGCTCCTCGATAAGGGGTTACTGTCACACCTCCTTTTTACCACACCCCGTAAAGGGTATAAATATAAGGGAGTTTTTCCAATTAAAGGACAATCGAAACGGGATTATTTATTTAAAATTCAGAGTCGCAACTTGGGATAATTTATGGTGTCCCAAGTCACCATTTTAAAATCCCGAATCGAGGAAAGTTGATTCTTTTTACGGTCTGCGAACACAGAAATCCGGGTAAGGAATTCTGTTAACCCGGGAGAAGGTATTAGGCATTCCCAAGTTCTGTGGTTCTAGCACGGTCGCTTTGATCATACTTGGCTTATTAAAATTGTTTAATTACTCATTTTATAACCTATGCGCATATAACTCTTTTAATTAAGAAAACATCTTGAAACAAGTCACGCGTACGTGTACCCGTTTGTTTGGCGTGTCAAAAGTCGTGTCACGCGGACCTGTCCACAATTAATGACACTTTATTATTATTAAGAAAGTTGGTCGGAGTTGCACGAACGCATTCTCCGGTTTTGTTTTTAGAAATCACAATCATGTCACGCGAACGTGTCCACAACCGCGATGGTATTTTAAACGGGCCTAAAGCAAACTACGAACATTTGCCACCTTTTATATCTAGGTTATTAATATGAGGGCCATGAATGATTAAACTGTAGATGGCACACCTCAAACTATATAAATTAAAATATATTAATAGCTTATGAAAACCTATTCGTTATTGAGAAGAATTTGATCGAAGTTGCGCGAACGCGTACTCCGAATTGATATTTTAGAATTGTAATTAGGTTACGTGAACGTATACACAATTATGGTGGTATTTTAAACAGCCCTAAAGGCTGTTCTACGAATATTATTAATTAACTAAGCTACAATATGCGCGAGGACCAAGACTCGTAGCTATTAACCATACAACTTCACTTAAGCATACGGAACTCCGGAACATTTTTAACTCAATGCATCCCGTAAATACACCCGCGTTTCTCCAACTAATGCACTGCCATTAACAACTCAAGTTTTAAAGTCACCTATCCATTCTCAAATTCACTTTTCAATCATTATCTAGGTGAGAGCATTCATACGACAGGTAAAAAAAACTCAAAACACCAGCTCCATAATATTTGGCCGCGATGCGTCTTTTTACAGGGGAAGTATAACATGAATCTATGATAAATATGGCAAAATATAATTCTTTCAAACATGGAGTGGATGTCAACTAAAACTCAAATATTTATCAAGCTAAAATGACCATAACATCTAAACCTGATTACATGCACTGAATACATGGCTTTGTCAAATGAAAAACTCATGCTCAACAGCTACACACCAGATGAAAAATCTAAATGCAATCAAGTACTGAATTAACCGAGCAACTTCATATCTAAACCTTAACTAATTCTGGAAATACATTCATCATTCTGTTATGAACGGTCCATTCATGTAGATAAAGTGCAAGTGCTATTACTACAGTCTATTATTCTGAAATTACACACTAAATCTAAATAATTGAACTACCATAAGCTATTAGCAAGCATGAACCAACAATCCCACACAACCAGAAACTGAACTACTACACAGCTGAAACATTTAATCATACATGATGGCAGTAAATAACAGTAATTGCATCAGAATTTTAAGACTTCTATTCAAACTTCAACTTGTATTTCTAAATCTTCATACATGCTAATCAATGCTCAATTTTATGACAAGTCTTGAAAGTGTACCTAGAGATTGCAAAAGGAAAAGAAGTGAATGCAGTAAACGGCAAAAGCAACAGCACTCAACACCTAGAAAATAAACCAGCAGACTAATTTTAAAACCCAGCAGATGAGATACAATAATCCAGACACTAACTTCAGTCACTAAATGACCCAGCAGACCTCGAACCAGACTTGGCCTTAACCCATTTTAGTATCAGCTAACCAGAAATTGCTTCAACACTAGAAGAACTTCAGAAAACACTAAAAGAACTCAATGTAACAGTGTTATTTTCTTAAAATTCTTCAGCTGTTTGGATTTTCTAATTTTTTTAACTCCCAAAATCACTGCCTTGAAAGACAAGGAAGCATGTCTTTATAGGCAAGGAAGTAGGGCAGCCTAGAAAAGTTCAGCTTTGCCATTAGGACCTTTTCCAATTTTTGTTTTTGCCTAGATAGCCTTAGTTAAACATCTGAAAATCAACTTCAACCCCCCCACCCAGCTTCTTAGAAGCTTCTCAAGCAGTTACCAAAAGATTCCATATTCCAATTACCTAGACTACCCTCCCAGCACCCTGTTTTTACCCTGAAGACCAACCTGGGTCAAACGGGTGTGGGTTATGGGCCCCAAATGGGATCAATGTATCAAAAGACATGGCCTCAAATTCAGGTCAAACAGGACTCTTTGAGAACGAGGTCTGTATTGCCCTCAGAGCCCAAATAACAAAGTGAAACCAAAACAAATTCAAAAGAAAACAAACTTACCAAAACCCAGCAAATTGACTAATTTAACGATCACAAATAAGCAGGTAGCTAATTAAGCTATTAAAACTAATTAACAAACTAAGCAATTTCAGACAAACAAATAAAAGGACTCTGAAAACAACTCGATTTTAGAGGCACTTAGGAAACTAATCTTAAAACATAGTTTCAACAATCAATTTTTCAAAATGCAGAGATCAAATTGGACTCAATCTTTTGAAGAGGATAAAGGAAGAAGGCAGGGACAAAAAGAAAGAGAAGAACAAGGAAAGACATTGAGAACTTACTTAAGAGGACGAACAGATATCAAGCTCCCTTAGATTTCACCTTTGCTTTGACCAACAGAAATCATTTCTTCCAGTAGACCCAGCCTTGCATGGCTTTAGCTGAGTCTTTGTGAGAGAAAGGATTCATGGGAGTCTCAACCTTGAAAGAAAAACTGAGACGGAGAGACCTGAGTGACCATATTAGGGAAAACCGGGTCTTCCGAGTTTTGGATCTGAAACTCGGACCAGTAAACAGAAGTTATTGGGAAACCGGTTGGGAATCTGGTATGAGGAGGGAACAGGAAGTTTGGGGTGTGATGGAGTTTTAGAGGAGATAGGGTTTTTAGCCAGACCTTCATTCAAAGATTCGAATCGTTCTGGTTTGATTCGAGGCAAACGGAGTGGGGGTTTGGAATGAAGGGATCTTGATGGTCATGGGGTGTTATTTTGGGAGTGGTTGGAGGTGGCGCCGCCACCAACGGTGGAGGATTTGGGGGCGGCTAGCTAGGGTTTGCAGCTTCTGAGCAAGATTCAAGAGATTCAGGTGTGATTCGAGGGAAAAGGGGTGTGGATTTGGAATGAGGAGAAGGAGAGGGATCTAGGGTGTAAATTTGATAGCGATCGGAGACCTACCGCCGCCGTAGGGCGATTTCCGGCGGCGGTGCACAGTGGCGTTACGTTGGGGTCTTTGAGGGTGTTGGAGACGACGAGAGGGGGGGTCTTAGGGTTCGGACACTTTTATATTGGGGGGAAGGGCCAGTTCCTGTCCGTTGGATCTAGGCACGATCAACGGTGGGGATGGGAAGGCCAAAAACGGCGTCGTTTGGATAAGTAGGGGGACCGGGTAATTTTGGCAGCGGATTTTGGGCCGATTTGGCCGGGTTTTAACCGGGTCTAGGGAGGAATTATCTGGGCTGGGCAAGTTAGGTCACAAAAGTGGCCCAATACTGAACTCCCTCTTTTCTTTTCATTTTTTATTTCCTTTTCTTTCCCTTTTTTATTTATTATTTTTTCAGATTTTGTAAAATGCAAAATTAAAATAAAAAAACCTGATTTAATTCCCAAAACTAAACTAATTATTTTCTCAAAATGGATTAAGTCCTAATTTAAAAGAAAACTATGACAAACTCAAAAATTAAAAGTTAAAAATGCAAAATGAACTATTTTTGTTATTTTCTTTCATTTTGTAATATTAATTAACTAATTATCCTAAAAAGTAGAAAATTAGGTCCTAAATGCAAATGCACTATTTTTGTATTTTTCATTAATTAAGCAAAAATAAAAATGCACAGACAAATGCAAACAATTTAACAAAAATGCCACAAAATTCACAAAATCGCAAATAATGAAAAGAAATTATTTTGTTTTGAAATTATGGGGGTAATTCGTGTAGGGCAAAAATCACGTGCTCACAGCTGCCCCTCTTTGCCCGGAAACACGAAGAGTTTTCGTGTAAAGATAAAGTGAGCGGATACGAGCGATTTTTGCCCGTTTGAATACTCCGTGGGAAACATTTTTTGAAAGAGTTGACCGCACCCTGCTTCTGAGGTTGCCTACATATCCTTGGCTAAAAAGGAATCAGGTCAGTATAGTTCGGGAATGTCTGGTAGCTGGGACTACCATGAAGCTGTGATTTCGCCATTGCTGCTGCTGCTGCTGCTGTTACTGCTTACTGAACCCCCTTATGACACCATGTCAAAATAAAACAAGAAGCTAGACTAGACTACGATCTATGGATTACAAAAGTCCTATCTATATGTTCAACTTGATCTTGTAGTTCTTGTTGCCTTGTTGTCCTCTATTCTCTCGGTTAAATTCCTTTGTTTCCGCCTTGAATTGTAATCTGAGATGTTTTCCCTTTTCTTCAGGTGGACGCCTGACTGCTAAAGTCGAATTGTATTATGAGATGTTTTTCCCTTGCTCTCTAGGTGGATGCCTGACTGCTGAACTTGATATGTATTTCCATGCTCTCCAGGCGGGCTCCTGACTTCAGCAAAATAGACAAAACAAAGAAAATTTTCTGCCCCAGTTTGGGTATGTGGGCCCATGTGTAAGTGTAAAATGAATCACATTGCCGAATATCAAAGAATTTTGAAAACCAAAACTTGAATTGTACTCCCTTGTTCTCCATGCGGGCTCCTGACTTCAAAACGTGAAAGTATTCCCTGCTTTCCAGGCGGGCTCCTGACTTCAACTTGAAACGTATTTCATGCTCTCCAGGCGGGCTCCTAATTGCTAAACTTTAATGTATTCCCTACTCTCCAGGCGGGCTCCTGATTTCAACTTGAAAGTATTCCCTGCTCTCCAGGCGGGCTCCTGATTGCTAAACTTGAATTGTACTCCCTTGTTTTCCAGGCGGGCTCCTGACTACTGCGCTTGACTGTATTCCCTACTTTCCAGGAAGGCTCCTGACTTCAATGAAATGACAAAAACAGAGGAAATTCTCTGCCCCAGTTTGGGTATCTGAGGACATATGTAAGTGTGAAACGGATCACATTAACCACTATCAATAAGAACTTGAAAGCTAAAATTTGAATTGTACTCCCTTTCTCCAGGCGGGATCTTGACTGCTGACTTGAAATGTATTCTCTGCTCTTCAGGTGGGCTCCTAACTACTTACTTGCAATTCTTCTCCCTGTTCTCCAAGCGGGTACCTGATTTCAACAAAATAGACAAAATAAAGAAAACTTCCTGCCCCAGTTTGGTAGCTGGGCACATATGTAAGTGTTAAACTGAATCATATTACCAAATATTACTAAGAATTTGAAATCTAGGTCCCATTATCCGGGGGGTCCTGACAACTCTTAACTAAACGATAATTTTAAATCT
Source organism: Nicotiana sylvestris (assembly GCF_000393655.2). NCBI lineage: Eukaryota > Viridiplantae > Streptophyta > Magnoliopsida > Solanales > Solanaceae > Nicotiana > Nicotiana sylvestris. Next base: position 179,835,894 of record NC_091065.1, read on the forward strand.
ATGCTATATCTTTTAAAGGCATGACTTCTACTATATCTTATTATCTAAGAAGGTCTTAAACTACTCCCCATTATCCAGGAGGGTCCTGAAAATTCAAGGTCAAATTTTATCTTAAGAGTGACAGCTTTTATAGCTGAATTATACTACCCTACAGCAGGATTTACGCTAAATGTTGCTATCTAACCGAAACTTTTAAAGCTACGTCCCATTATCCAGGAGGGTCCTGGAAACTCCAAATTGAATCCTATCTCGAACATGCAAAGTTCTACGCCGACTTATATTCCTTTGGGATGCATTTATGCTGGATTATGCTATTTTGAACATTTAAACTAAGTCATATTTTCCAGGAGGGTCCTGAAAATCAAAAAATCAAACTTGTTTGGTGACTGTCTTTCTCCACGGAAGGTTTCTCTGAAACAAACAAAATTTCCTGCCCCTATTTAACCAAAGAAAAATCTTGTCAGTTTTAAATATGGTGGTTAGTTGATGGCATTCTTGCTGAAGGTCTCTCCGCTGAATTGTTTTGTTTTGGCTGGCTTCTCTGAGCTGGCCCAGAACCTCTTGACTTTCTGACTGACCCATAACTTGAATGACTCGAGTGTTCTATTCCCGAACCTTTGTCTCATACCTCTTACCCCTTTAACCGAGCCTCTGCATCTCCCATGAAATTACCAAATCATTTTGCTGGTGGAATTATTGCTGGCATTTTATCTCCTTTTTCATCATGTTATCTTTGGTATTGCTCTGGCCGCACTATGCTTTGCAATCTTGAAGATGGTAGTGAGCTTTGAAATTCCTTCTTATTTGCTTAAACAGAACTGACCTTGGGAACATCTTAGAGAAATAAACCCAAAGAAATGAAATGCAATGACTTTCAGAGTTAAGGATAAGGAAGTCCAAAATTGGAAGACTATCTGAAGAGAAAAAGAAAAGAGACTTATCTGAGCGGAACAGCTAGCACCAATGATCATGACATGCAATTTGAATTAATCGGCCCAACCTGTCCAACCAATCAACTTTTAGTTGTCATACTTTGTTGTCCCAGAATTTCCATAACCTGATTTCTTCACCTCAAATCTCAACCTTGTTCATCCTGCGGTGCCTTGAAAAGTTTTCACCAGCAGACCTCTCTCATTCCTTCATCTGTCAACTCATTTTTGCCTTAAAGTGCCCGTGAGGGTTTTCACCATTAAAACTCTCTCATTTTGATTTCTCTCAGCTTCCATCGCCTTACGGTGCCCGTGGGGATTTTCACCAATAAGACTCTCCCGTTTTGCTTTCTCTCAGCTCCTGTTGCCTTACGGTGGTGCCTGTGGGGGTTTTCACCAATAAGACTCTCTCATTTTTGACTTTTTTCCCTCTTTGGACCAGAGTGTTGCCCCTGACGTGAATCACCGCTACCTGCTTGACTTGGCATTTCCCGAAGACTGATCGGAAAGTCTTTCTTTGGACCGTAATGTGGCTTTGGATGGGTTTAGAAAGGAAGGGTATAAAAAGCTCAAAACCGTTTGATTGGGTTCAAATTTACAACCTCCGGAATCAGGTTTCTGATAATAACCACAACTTCTGTCCCAGTTTCTTGTTTGGGGACTTTTAGATTTTTATTTTGATGGGACCGAACCGTGAGGCTGTCTGCGTATCCTTAAAAGAAATCAGGTCGAACGTAGTTCATGACATAGGAATTACTTTGTTTGTTGTGATTTTTCTTCCCTTTTCTTTCTCTTCTTTTCCTCTTTTGTTTTTCCTTTTGTTGTAGTTTTTCTCTTTTTTCTCTTTTTTTTCTTTCCCTTTCCATTCTTTTCTTTCTCTTTTCTTTTTCCCTTCTCTTTTTCTCTCCTTCCTTTACTTATCTTTACGCTTGTGTTTCCGATATTTGCTATCGATTCCGAAGGAGGGGTATGAAAGAAAATAAATGAGGCTCAAAGGGGTAACGAGAGATAAAGTGTTTAGATAGCAGAGCAAAATGCCTTCGTCATTTCAATATTCGAGACATGCCAAGTACAAACAAGTACAATCAAAGAAAAAAATCATACATAGTATCTCTTGACTGCATCAGAATTGATAGCCATTTCTACACATTTGCCTTCTATATCTTTCAAATACAATGCACCATTGGACAACACTCTAGTCACGATGAACGGCCCCTGCTAATTTAGGGCGAACTTTCCTTTTGCTTCAACTTGATGAGGAAAAATGCGTTTCAATACTAACTGCCTCATTTCAAACTTTAGTGGACACACCTTCTTGTTGTATGCTCTTGCCATTCTCTGTTGATACAACTGGACATGAACATTGCTGCCAGTCTCTTCTCATCGATCAAACTTAATTGTTCCAAGCAGGTTTTGACCCACTCCTCATCATCGATCTTAGCCTCCACGATAATTCGAAGGGATGGGATTTCCACTTCTACGGGTATCACTACTTCGGTGCCATACACCAACAAATAAGGAGTCGCCCCTACTGAAGTACGGACAGTAGTACGATAACCGAGCAATGCAAACGATAACTTTTCATGCCACTGCCTAGAACCTTCCACCAATTTTTGAAGTATCTTCTTTATATTCTTATTGGCCGCCTCAACTGGTCCGTTTCTTAGGGCGGTATGGGGTAGAATTGCGATGTGTAATCTTGAAATGCTGACATACCTCTTTCATTAGATGACTATTGACATTAGCCCCATTGTCCGTAATGATCACCTTTAGTATCCCAAACCGGCAAATGATATTTGAATGCACAAAATCAACTGTCGCCTTCTTGGTTACAGACTTGAATGTTTTAGCCTCTACCCACTTAGTGAAATAATCGATGGCCACTAGAATAAACTTGTGCCCGTTGGACGCTGCTGGCTCGATTGGTCCAATGACATCCATTCCCCAAGCAACAAAAGGCCATGGTGCAGACATTGTGTGTAATTCAGATGGGGGAGAATGAATCAAATCTCCATGCACTTGGCACTGATGACATTTACGCACGAAACTGATACAATCTCGCTCCATAGTGAGCCAATAATAACCTGCCCGGAGAATCTTCTTTTCCAGCACATACCCACTCATGTGCGGTCCATAGACTCCAGAATGTACTTTTGTCATGATAGCCGCGGCCTGTTTGGCATCTACACATCTTAATAACCCAAGATCTGGAGTTCTTTTGTACAAAACTCCTCCACTGAAGAAAAATCCACTTGCCAAGCGACAAATTGTTCTCTTTTGATCACCTATGTCTTGTACCGGATATACTCCCCTTCGGATGTATTCCTTGATGTCGTGAAACCAAGGCTCCCCATCGAGCTCTTCCTCCACCATGTTATAATAAGCATGATGATCACAGACCTAAATATGCAACGGGTCTACATAAGCCTTATCTGGATGATGTAACATTGATGCCAGTGTAGCTAAAGCATCGACGACCTCATTGTGGATCCTCGGAATATGGCTGAACTCTATTGATTAAAACTGTTGACAAAGATCATGCAAGCATTACCGGTACAGTATGAGTTTTAAATCCCGTGTTTCCCATTCTCCCTGAATCTGGTGTACCAGAAGGTCTGAGTCACCCAAGACCAAAACTTCCTAGACACCCATATCCACAGCCATCCTCAAACCCAAAATGCATGCCTCGTATTCCGCCATAATGTTAGTACAATAGAACCGAAGCTGTGTTGTAACAGGGTAATGATGCCCTATTTCAGAAACAAGTACCGCTCCTATTCCAACGCCTTTCATGTTAGCAGTGCCATCAAAGAAAAGCTTCCATCCTGGCCTTTCAATCTGTTCTGACTCATCAATGTACATTACCTCTTCATCAGGGAAGTAAGTCTTCAAAGGTTCATATTCTTCATCTATGGGATTCTCAGCCAAATGGTCGGCCAATGCTTGTGCTTTCATTGTGGTCCTGGTCACATAGATAATGTCAAATTCTATGAGCAAGATCTGCCACTTTGCGAGCCTTCCGGCGGGCATAGGCCTCTGGAAGATATACTTCAACGAATCCAAGCGAGAGATGAGGTAAGTAGTATAAGAGGACAAATAATGTTTCAGCTTCTGGGCTACCTAAGTTAGGGCGCAACACGTCCTCTCAAGCTGAGTGTACTTAACCTCGTAAGATGTGAACTTCTTGCTGAGATAATATATGGCCTGTTCCTTCCTGCCAGTGATGTCATGCTGTCCCAACACACATCCAAATGAATTGTCCAACATTGTCAAATACAGAATCAAAGGTCTCTGTGGTTCTGGTGGGACCAACACAGGTGGGTTTGACAAGTACCCCTTTATATTATCAAATGCTTCCTGACATTCATCTGTCCACCTGACTACAACATCTTTCTTTAACAATTTGAAGATAGGCTCGCAAGTTGTCGTGAGCTGAGCAATAAACCGGCTGATGTAATTCAATCTTCCCAACAGGCTCACCACCTCAGTCTTGTTCTTTGGAGGTGGCAATTCCTGGATGGCTTTGATTTTTGACGGGTCTAATTCAATACCTCATCGGCTGACTATGAATCCCAACAACTTTCCAGACGGAACACTGAACGCGCATTTTGCAGGATTGAGCTTGAGATTGTACCTGCGAAGCCTTTGGAAGAACTTTCTCAGATCTCTAACATGGTCAGACTGCTTTCTAGACTTTACAATCACGTCATCCACATAAACCTCGATCTCCTTGTGTATCATGTCATGGAATATGGTCGTCATTGCCCTCATGTAGGTTACCCCAGCATTTTTCAAACCAAATGGCATGACCTGATAGCAGTACGTTCCCCATGGCGTGATGAATGCTGTCTTTTCCGCATCCTCCTCGTCCATTAAGATCTGGTGGTAGCCCGCATAACAATCCACAAAAGAACCAACCTCATATTTAGCACAATTATCGATCAATATATGGATGTTTGGTAGTGGGAAATTATCCTTGGGACTCGCCTTGTTGAGGTCTCGATAATCAACACACACCCTGGTCTTGCCATCCTTCTTCGGCACAGGCACTACATTGGCTAACCAAGTGGGATATCGAGTGACCCGAATGACCTTGGCCTCAAACTATTTGGTGACCTCTTCCTTAATTTTTACACTCATATCAGTTTTAAATTTCCTTAGCTTATGCTTGACAGGAGGGTATGCTAGAGCAGTGGGCAATTTGTGAACCACCAAACCAGTGCTTAGACCTGGCATGTCGTCATAGGACCATGCAAAAATATCTTTATACTCGAACAATGTTTTAATTATCTCCTCTCTGAGCCGTGGTTCAAGATGGACACTTATTTTAGTCTCCCGGACATTATCTTGGTCCCCTAAATTGATTGCTTCAGGTTAGGCTTGGGTTTTTCTTCAAAATGGCTTAATTCTTTACTAATCTCTTCAAATGCTTCATCCTTGTCATATTCCGATTCAATATCACATTCTATTTCTTAAATTACTATTTCAGAACTAGATTGGCTTTTAAGGCTCACTACAAAAAAAACTGGAATTAGCTACGAACGTCGTCGCTAATCTGTCGCTAAAATGCTCGTAGCTAGCAGAATCTTTTAATAATTCGTCGCTAATCTATCGCTAAATGAGAATAGCGACGGATTTTTCTATTTAGCTATAGATTTTGTCCGTCGCTAAAACCTGATTTTTTTAGTAGTGGCTGGGCCGGAGATTCCGCATGCATGTCAAATCATTGAAGCCAGCATAAAAAAAAATTGTACAAGGAAAAAAGGAAAACAAAAATAAAACTATCAGGAAGAGAGGAAAAGAGAAATTGCATTTCATTGAAATTAAAGATAACGACGTTTATACATCCAAATGGACGGAACATAGAATCTGAATTACAACCCTGGAATAATTCAGATAAATTGAAAGAAAATCAAAGAAAACTACCAAAACTCCCTCCTGGTGGGGAGAGGAGTAGCTTCCAAATTGTTAATCTTTGCACCGGGCCCAACAAATTGCACATCCGCCTTGCTAGAACCCTCTCCAACTTCCAACACGTTCACATCGGCGAATATCCTCTCGAACATTTCCATCAAATCTTCATCCACATCAACCACCGAAATGGGAATCGACATCACTGGGCGCTTTCTGGTACCAGGCCTGACAAATGATCGGGAAAGACGTGGGACTGGCTTTGGAAGGGCCCATGCCCTCTGTTTTATTTTTCTGGCTCTTCTCACGTCTGCGACTGTGAGCTTGAACCCCAGACCAAACGTATCCAAGTTTTTAGGAAGAGAAACCGGTTGTATGATACTTTGCAGAGATGCACCCAAACCTTTGCCCGGTACAAAACTATTTTTTAACATTTCAACGGTTACCATGACTGATGCAGCAGTTACCCTTGGGCTTGGCATGCACTTCCCTTCCGGAATTTTCTCTACCGATACCGTGTCAAAAAACCTGATAAACCCATGGCCCCTTGTCGTCTTTAAACTCTATGAACGGAACAATGGCATCACTGGGAACGCACAAATTATCCTCGCCATGCACAACAATTTCCTATCTATCCCATTCAAACTTAACCATTTGGTGCGGAGTGGACGGGACCGCTTTGACAGCATGAATCCAGGGTCGACCTAACAACAGATTGTAAGAAACAGCCATATCGAGCACCTGGAATTCCATAGTAAATTCAACTGGCCCTATTGTAAGCTCGAGCACTATGTCCCCGACTGAATCTTTCCCTCCACCGTCGAATCTCCGAACGCAGATACTATTCTTGTGAATTCTTTCATCATCCACCTTCAACTTGTTCAGAGTGGAAAGAGGGCAAATATTTGCACTGGAACCATTATCAACAAGTACCCGAGTAACCAAGGAATCTTCACATTTCACCGTCAGATAGAGGGCTCTATTGTGCTCAGTACCCTCCACTGACAACTCATCATAAGAAAAAGTGACTCGATTTACCTCAAATATCTTGTTAGCTATCTTTTCCAAGTGGTTTACTGATATTTTTTCGGGAGCGTGGGCCTCGTTCAAGATCTTCATCAAAGCCCGACAGTGCTCGTCTGAATGGATCAATAATGATAGGAGCGAGATCTGAGCCGGTGTCTTCCTTAACTACTTCACAATGGAATAGTCCTGTACTTTCATCTTTCTCAGAAATTCTTCTGCTTCTTCCTCGGTCACCTCTTTTTTCACGAATACTGGATTATCTTTTGAGGTCTTAGCTTTTCTCAACTCTTCGGGGGCAAAGCATCTCCCCGATCGAGTCAAACCATGAGTCTCACACACTTCTTCTTTAACCTCTTTCCCCTTGTAAGTCACTGTCACTCGTTCATAATTCCATGGGACTACCTTGCTGTTGACTATGGGTAATTGAGTTACCGGTTTGATAATGACATGATCTGTGCAGGCGCCCTTCACAATTACCACAGGATTGTTCGTCACTCATGGCACAACCACTTTTGCTCTTTCAAGTTTCCCCGCAACGTCACTTGAAGAACCCTTCTTGACCACCACAGATGGTTCACTATTTGCCCCATTCAACTTGATCACAGACTTCTCACTTGTTGACTTTTCAAATGGCTTGGCTTCACTAGCCCGAATCATCATGTCGGTTTGCGAAGACTTCTTAGGCTTCCCTCCCTTATGCACTATCTCAATCATATTGGTCTCATGATAGGGCGGCAATAGGTTCTGGTTGATGTTGGGTGCCTCCGGGGCTTGGACCTCAATCCGATTAGTATCAATGAGCTCTTGAATAGCTGTTTTCAACTTCCAGCATTTCTCTATGTCGTGACCCGGGGTCCCTGAACAATACTAACAACTCACCGAGCGATCAAGATTTCTGGGAGAGGGATTTTGCAGTTTAACCTCGATCGGATTCAACATACCCAACTGTCTCAGTCGGTGGAATAGACTAGCATATGATTCTCCCAATGGAGTGAAAGTCTTCTGTTTCTGCAACCTTTCATTCTTAAAGGCTTGATTTGGCCGGAAACCTGTTCCAGGGGGATTTTTGTAGGCTCTTGGCGGTAGATGGGCATTTTGTGGAGCTAAGTATAGACTTTGTGGAGCCGGCGCACGCCATTGTGCGTGAGCGAAAAGTTGGGTATAGGTTTGTGTGTTATGGATGGAAAAATGGGGATCGGGCGGTAGGTAGTAGTGTTGTGGTGGACTATATGGAGTGTGGGGGTATGTTTGGTGGTAGGGTCGAGGCAGGTTGTAGTAACGTGGAATGTTCCTGGATCCAACCCAAGCTCCTGACTCAATTATAGCAATATCCTTTTTCTTCTTCTTCCCGAGTACACCCCCAGTACCGTTTTGAATGGCCTGGGTGGTCTCTTTGATTGATGAATAACTCATGATCTTGTTGGACTTGAGTCCCTCCTCAACCATGCCTCCCATTTTTACAACTTCATTAAAGTACTTGCCTACTATTGACACCAAGTGACCAAAATAAGTGGGTTCCAAAGCCTGCAAGAAATAATCAACCATCTCACTTTCTTTCATCGGAGGGTCAACCCTCGCTGCTTGCTCTCTCCAACGGAATCCATATTCCCTAAAGCTCTCACCGGGCTTCTTCTCAATCTTTGTCAATGACAGACGGTCTGGGATAATTTTGAGGTTGTACTGAAAATGGCAGGCAAAAGCTTGGGCCAAATCGTCCCATGTGTACCACCTGCTATGATCTTGTCTGGTATACCATTCTAATGTCAAACCATTCAAACTTTGGCTGAAATATGCCATCAACAATTCATCTCTTCCACCTGCTCCTCTCATCTTGCTACAAAATCCTCTTAAGTGTGCTACTGGGTCACCATGCGCGTCGTACAGATCAAACTTGGGCATTTTGAACCCTGCTGGCAACTGAACATCTGGGAACAAACATAAATCTTTATAGGCCACACTTACTTGACCTCCTAATCCCCTCATATCTCTGAACGATTGTTGTAAGCTTTTGACCTTTCTGATCATCTCTTCATGCTCGGGATTTTTGGGTAGCTTCTCGGTCTCTGCCAGGAGATCAAGATAAGGGGTGCAAGAATATGGTTCTAGAACTTTGAAGGTGGGTTCAGGGGGATAATAGTGGTTGTCGTGAGTTTGGAACAGAGGTTCATTGGAAGATCGGTGTAGTGTAGCAGGTGGAGGTGCCACAAAAACAGGCATAATTCGTGGGGGGGGGGTATGGGACTTGTTTGGGTGGTGGAGCTTGAAAGTATGGGAAGTGGCGCCATAGCATTGTTGGTAAAGGGGAAAGGCTGGAGATGAGTTCACAGTGGGAGGCTCCTGAGGTTGGGCCGATGGTGGGATATAAGCAGGGTTGGCGGGATAAACCGGTGGCGGATGCCCCTTGGACCAGGCTTGGTACATTTCAGCCATCTGCTGCTTTAACTTATACATCTCCTCCTTCATTGCATTAACATCTAGTTCTTCCACCTCTTTTGATGGGTCAACAATACTTGTCTCTGGTTCTTGGTTGGCCATATTCAGTCTGTCTTTTGATCGGTTGTTGTATGAGTGAGTTGCCAGAATACCAATCAACTAACCACCTTCCTGGACTCAATACATCAAACAACAACCTTGTTAGCGATTAGGCTTTAACAGATTGGTAATCGCACATTGAGCATGAATGCACCTAAAAAGTTAATCGTCTTTATTATGTATTTGATCGGTTGCATTCGTCATCCCGGCCTTTTCTTACTTTCAATTGCAAACTTCCCCCTTTTCTTTTTTTCTTTTCCTTCCTTTCACTCTTGCCTCTGTTCTCTCTTTGTTTTTATTCTCTCTTGATTTCTTATTTTCTCTCTTTTCTTTCTCGTTTTTCCGCTTTTTTTTTTGCTCTCTGGTTTTTCCTCTTATTTTCTTTCTCTTTTTTATTTGGTTATGGTCTAATCCTATGGAGATTGCTTACGTATTATGACCTCGCATGAATCAGACCAAGCGTAATTCTTGGAGATAAAAATAACAAAACATTTTTGGAATTTTCAAATTTTCATAATAAGACTCGGAAATAGACTTAAACAAAAACTAACAGACTCTAATGAAAGACGAAATACAGACTCGAAAAATAAACAACCCACATACTCTAATAAAAGAAATACGGACTCCAAGACAAACTGGAAGACTTTAACAGAAAGAAAATACATACTCAAGAAATCACGAATACATCAGTGCTTCGATTGCCCCCGGGACCCGCGGGGCATCATTCGGCCTCGCCGCGGGCCGAATCGCTAAATCCCCTTAGAGGTGGTAGAGATCTTCCATTACCCGGCGAACAAAAATCATCACAGTAGCGAAGAACATAGATCTAGTCATATCCTCACAGCTACTGCACTTCATCGCGATGTAGTTGGTGACCCTTTTGACTCGCTCTCTTATGATGCCCTTCTCTTGCAGCAAACGCCCAATCTGTTCAGTTCTGGCTTCCAAAGTTTGTTCGGCTACCTGGTTCTGCTCTTGGAGTTATTGCAAGTCTCTTTCTAGCCGTGCCATTAAGGCGTAACAATGTTCTCTTTCAGCCTTAAAATTTTTGGCTTGTTTAGCCATTTCACCCTCGAGGTTGCCAATTGCCTTTTCCCAACCTGTGACCCCTTTTTCATATCTTTCTTTCATCTGTTGAACGAAAGCTGCACGCCTTTCGGCGCTTTTAGCCAACCTTGCCTATGATTTTTCTAGTTCAGACTCAGCTTTCTGCAGGTCATCTTCATAGTCACGTACCTTTTGAGTAAGGTTACAAATGAGCCTTTCATCTTTCCTGCTTTGGCCTGGGTTCTCGGCTTCAATTTTCAACTGTTGAACCTGAGCTCTGAGGGCTTCATTTTCTCGCACCAATCTTCTCCTCTCACCTTTGGCCTCTTGTGCCTGCAAATCATTGTTGAAGGTGACATTTCTCAACTCTTCTCGTAGATCATGGATGGTGGCCTTATATTCCCTTTCCTTCTCCCCCCTGGATAACCTCTCCTGAATTTTATCATCAAAGGCTTGAACATGAGGCCTTTTGTCGGGCCTCTCAGGCTCTGGCTCGTTATTTACATAAGATATTTTCTCAAACCAAGCAGCATAATTTGGATCTACTTCCCCCTTGGCGATGTCTGGTACCTGGGTGCCATTTTTTAGATACCGACAGCTATTCCAATCCTGCTGAACTACAGCCTCGGGCAATGCAGCTTCTGGATGTAACTCTATGACCTGGGTGCTTAGATCTTCATCTTCAGGCACAATCTGATACTTTCCCAATTACTCAAGACCCTCTGCGGTGCATATGGATGAATACTCCTTACACCCATTAGCCTCAGGTAGCCTTTGGTAGCAGTCATATAGATGGATTCTGTCCTCGGGAGCCATCCTATAGTCTACTCGACCTGACCTGCGTTAAGAACTTTCAAGTGAGAGACCCATGCTTCAAACCCTTCTGGTGCGTTGTAATCTTTTACCCTCTCCTCGTAACTAGTGATGAAGTTATTCGGGCTCGAACCATAACTCATGAATCTGGGATGATGGCGAAGGTGCTCGATCATCCACATTTGCAGAAGGATGCTGCAACCTTCAAAAAATTGAGCCCCTGCTTTGCATAAGGTCAATGCTCGATAAATATTTGCCAGCACCAACGGGGCAAGTGTATGATCTTCCTTGGTAGTGAGGATTTGTGCAATTCTAGCCATACGAATATCCAACATCCATTTCTCGTTTGGAAAAACCATGATTCCCAAGAATGCCACAATAAATGCGAACCGACGATGAATTTGCCAAAGGCCTTTGTCTTATTTGTTGTTCAGACCCTTTTCATGCGTTTCAAAACCAGCGGAGTGCCCGAACCTGAAGTATAAGAAATGGAAAGCACAACACCCATTGCTCACACATTCTTTATTTGTCTGTTTACTGATATTCAGGAGGTCAAAGAACTTGTGAACCGATGGAGCCCTTGGAAATATAAGTTGTTGCTTCCTCAAATCCCGTCCGAATTCAATGTACCCGGCTATCTCCTCCAAAGTAGGGGTGATCTCAAAATCCGAGAAACGAAAGACATTATGGACAGGATCCTAGAAAGTTACCAAAGCCTTGATCAGATCTTCCCGTGGTTTGATCTCACAAATGTTTATAAGAGCACCCAATTGATTTTTCACCCATTTCTGACCATCTTCATCTAGATCATTCCACCACATACGCAAGCGCAACTAAGCATGTTCACTGACCACTTATGGCGGATCCTGGATGGTATTCATTCTATTCTTGTGGAAGGTTAAGGTTAGGGTTGACTCGAGTGGACCCTTTTGTAAACAGTTTTTTTAAGAAGAAAAGAAAAAAGAAAGAGAAAAGAAAAGAAGAAAAGAAAAAAAACAAATCAAAGGACCATGATTTCTTCCCCTATATGCCAATTTTAGCCAAGTGACTGTCTTTGCAAATGCAAATGCGGCCCCTTCCCAATTTCACATGAATTTTGAGGCCGGGGGGGGGGGATTATTTTATGACCGTTCACAAACTTGTCCATTCTTTTACGAAAATAGCCTTTCGACAACTGAAAAATACTCTGAGGCTATCTCGGCAAGAACGGTTTAAGACATTGCTGAAGCTGGATCGGCTTATTTTGATCAAGAATCCAGACTGCATTCACTCGACCACCGACTTTCTTTTCTTGTTTTTCTTTCTTTTTTTTCAAAAATAAGGCTGAACCTTATGTAGGTTGCCTACGTATCCCACATCCGGTGAGAATCAGACTTGCGTAGTTCGGTCAGTTTTGACACATTTGGAAGAACACAGTGTTTGACTCTTTTGAAATAACTTTCTTTTCTGAAAAATTTTGGCAGAGCTTCGGGACGTTTTTCAAATACCGGGGTTTTCTTTAGAATCGGGCTTTATTTCCTTCCCTACATCACTCTTGGTTTTTCTTTTTATTTTCCCTAGCCGGTCAGCATGCAAGCCAAAACAAATAAATGTACACATAGCACATAGAATGCATCAGGATGGTCTGTTGTTTCGGGCACACCTGTCCTAGACGGACCCAACCCCTGTGTTGAGTCCCTTAAGTCAAATGCACATGATGCAAACAAATGCTCCTATTAGGGATCCGGCATGAACCTGTGTTTTTCTAGGTATAACTCCTGGGGTTTTGGTCTAGACTTGGGTACCCGAGCGGACAAATGGGGTCGAAGAGGGGGCGACGTACCGGGAGCACTGAAGTCTACCCGTCCTTGTCGCTTGCCCAGCCTCGTTCTTATTTGGTATAATTTCTACAGAAAAAGCGGGCCACGCGAACGTGTGCACCATTTTCAGAAGACTCAGAGAGGTGGCGTAAGAAAACATTTATATACAATTCAAACAATAATAAAGCAGTAAACAAATAACATTTAGCACAAAAGATTCACAGAATACAGTAATATTAACAATAAATGAAGCCAAGTAAAAATCATTAACAAGCTCGAATTCTTGAACCCTGAACCAGAGATTCTGGGTTCGATCCCCAGCAGAGTCGCCAGAGCTGTCACACCTCCTTTTTATCACACCCCGTAAAGAGTATAAATATAAGGGAGTTTTTCCAATTAAAGGACAATCGAAACAGGATTATTTATTTAAAATTTAGAGTCGTCACTTGGGATAATTTATGGTGTCCCAAGTCACCGTTTTAAAATCCCGAATCGAGGAAAGTTGATTCTTTTTACGGTCTGCGAACACAGAAATCCGGGTAAGGAATTCTGTTAACCCGGGAGAAGGTATTAGGCATTTCCGAGTTCCGTGGTTCTAGCACGGTCGCTTTGATCATACTTGGCTTATTAAAATTGTTTAATTACTCATTTTAGAACCTATGTGCATTTAACTCTTTTAATTAAGAAAACATCTTGAAACAAGTCATGCGTACGTGTACCCGTTTGTTTGGCGTGTCAAAAATCGTGTCACGCGAACGTGTCCACAATTAATGACACTTTATTATTATTAAGAAAGTTGGTCGGAGTTGCACGAACGCATTCTCCGGTTTTGTTTTTAGAAATCACAATCATGTCACGCGAACGTGTCCACAACCGCGATGGTATTTTAAACAGGCCTAAAGCAAAATACGAACATTTGCCACCTTTTATATCTAGGTTATTAATATGAGGGCCATGAATGATTAAACTGTAGATGGCACACCTCAAACTATATAAATTAAAATATATTAATAGCTTATGAAAACCTATTCGTTATTGAGAAAAATTTTATCGAAGTTGCGCGAACGCGTACTCCGAATTGATATTTTAGAATTGTAATTAGGTTACGCGAACGTATACACAATTACGGTGGTATTTTAAACGACCCTAAAGGCTATTCTACGAATATTATTAACTAAGCAACAATATGCGTGAGGACCAAGACTTGTAGCTATTAACCATACAGCTTCATTTAAGCACACGGAACTCCGGCACATTTTTAACTCAATGCATCTCGTAAATACACCCACGTTTCTCCAACTAATGCACTGTCATTAACAACTCAAGTTTTAAAGTCACATATCCATTCTCAAATTCACTTTTCAATCAATTATCTAGGTGAGAGCATTCATACGACAGGTAAAAAAAACTCAAAACACCAGCTCCGTAATATTTGGCAGCGATGCGTCTTTTTACAGGGAAAGTATAACATGAATCTATGATAAATATGGCAAAATATAATGCTTTCAAACATGGAGTGGATGTCAACTAAAACTCAAATATTTATCAAGATAAAATGACCATAGCATCTAAACCTGATTACATGCACTGAATACATGGCTTTGTCAAATGAAAAACTCATGCTCAACAGCTACACACCAGATGAAAAATCTAAATGCAATCAAGTACTGAATTAACCGAGCAACTTCACATCTAAACCTTAACTAATTCTGGAAATGTATTCATCATTCTGTTATGAACGGTCCATTCATGTAGATAAAGTGCAAGTGCTATTACTACCGTCCATTATTCTGAAATTACACACTAAATCTAAATAATTGAACTGCCATAAGCTATTAGCAAGCATGAACCAACAATCCCACACAGCAGAAACTGAACTACTACACAGCTGAAATATTTAATCATACATGATGGCAGTAAATAACAGTAATTGCATCAGAATTTTAAGACTTCTATTCAAACTTCAACTTGTATTTCCAAATCTTCATACATGCTAGTCAATGCTCAATTTTATGACAAGTCTTGAAAGTGTACCTGGAGATTGCAAAAGGAAAAGAAGTGAATGCAGTAAATGGCAAAAGCAGCAGCACTCAACACCTAGAAAATAAACCAGCAGACTAATTTTAAAACCCAGCAGATGAGATACAATAATCCAGACACTAACTTCAGTCACTAAATGACCCAACAGACCTCGAACCAGACTTGGCCTTAACCCATTTTAGTATCAGCTAACCAGAAATTGCTTCAACACTAGAAGAACTTCAGAAAACACTGAAAGAACTCAATGTAACAGTGTTATTTTCTTAAAATTCTTCAGCCGTTTGGATTTTCTGATTTTTTTAACTCCCAAAATCACTGCCTTGAAAGGCAAGGAAGCATGCCTTTATAGGCAAGGAAGTAGGGTAGCCTAGAAAAGTTCAGCTTTGCCATTAGGCCCTTGTCCAATATTTGTTTTTGCCTAGATAGCCTTAGTTAAACATCTAAAAATCAACTTCAACACCCCACCCAGCTTCTTAGAAGTTTCTCAAGCAGTTACCAAAAGATTCCCTATGCCAATTACCTAGACAACCCTCCCAGTACCCTGTTTTTACCCTTAAGACCAACCTCGATCAAACGGGTGTGGGTTATGGGCCCCAAATAGGCTCAATGTCTCAAAAGACATGGCCTCAAATTCAGGTCAAACATGACTCTTTGAGAACGAGGTCTGTATTGCCCTCAGAGCCCAAATAGCAAAGTGAAACCAAAACAAATTCAAAAGAAAACAAACTTACCAGAACCCAGCAAATTGACTAATTTAACGATCATAAATAAGTAGGGAGCTAATTAAGCTATTAAAACTAATTAACAAACTAAGCAATTTCAGACAAACAAATAATAGGACTCTGAAAACAACTCGATTTTAGAGGCACTTAAGAAACTAATCTTAAAACACAGTTTCAACAATCAATTTTTCAAAACCCAGAGATCAAATTGGACTCAATCTTTTGAAGAGGATAAAAGGAAGAAGGCAGGGACAAAAAGAAAGAGAAGAACAAGGAAAGCCATTGAGAACTTACTTAAGAGGACGAACGGATATCAAGCCCTCTTAGATTTCAACTTTGCTTTGACCAACATAAATCATTTCTTCCAGTAGACCCAGCCTTGAATGGCTTCGGCTGAGTCTTTGTGAGAGAAATGATTCCTTGGAGTCTCAACCTTGAAAGAAAAAATGAGACAGAGAGACCTGAGTGACCATATTGAGGAAAACCGGGTCTTTCGAGTTTTGGATCTGAAACTCCGACCAGTAAATGGAAGTTATTGGGAAACCGGTTGGGAATCTGGTATGAGGAGGGAACAGGAAGTTTGGGGTGTGATGGAGTTTTAGAGGAGATAGGGTTTTTAGCCAGACCTTCATTCAAAGATTCGAATCGTTCTGGTTTGATTCGAGGCAAATGGAGTGGGGGTTTGGAATGAGGGGATATTGGTGGTCATGGGGTGTTATTTTGGGAGGGGTTGGAGGTGGCGCCGCCACCGGCGGTGGAGGATTTGGGGGAGGCTAGCTAGGGTGTGCATCTTCTGAGCAAGATTCGAGAGATTCATGTGTGATTCAAGGGAAAAGGGGTGTGGATTTGGAATGAGGAGAAGGAGAGGGATCTAGGGTGTAAATTTGATGGCCATCGGAGACCTACCGCCGCCGTAGGGCGATTTCCGGCGGCGGTGCACGGTGGCGTTACGTTGGGGTCTTTGAGGGTGTTGGAGACAACGAGAGAGGGGGGGTCTGAGGGTTCGGACACTTTTATAGGGGGGGTAAAGGGCCAATTCTGGTCCATGGATCTAGGCACGATCAACGGTGGGGATGGGAAGGCCAAAAACGGCGTCGTTTGGATAAGTAGGGGAGCGGGTAATTTTGGGAGAGGGGTTTGGGCCGATTTGGCCGGGTTTTAACCGGGTCTAGGGAGGAATTATCTGGGCTGGGCAAGTTAGGTCACAAAAGTGGCCCAATACTGAACTCCCTCTTTTCTTTTCATTTTCTATTTCCTTTTCTTTCCCTTTTTTTATTTATTATTTTTTCAGAATTTGTAAAATGCAAAATTAAAATAAAAAAACCTGATTTAATTCCCAAAACTAAACTAATTATTTCCTCAAAATGAATTAAGTCCTAATTTAAAAGAAAACTATGACAAACTCAAAAATTAAAAGTTAAAAATGCAAAATGAACTATTTTTGTTATTTTCTTCCATTTTGTAACATTAATTAACTAATTATCCTAAAAAGTAGAAACTTAGGTCCTAAATGCAAATGCACTATTTTTGTATTTTTCATTAATTAAGCAAAAATAAAAATGCACAGACAAACGCAAACAATTTAACAAAAATGCCACAAAATTCACAAAATCGCAAATAATGAAAAGAAATTATTTTGTTTTGAAATTATGGGGGTAATTCGTGTAGGGCAAAAATCACGTGCTCACAGTTACACGTGACATTATCGCGTGGTCATCACATCCATATCTACCCTTTCCCACCCCGTTAAGGTTTTAAAGCGCGGAATAGTCTCGTTTACTTATTGCATGCTATTACCCGCATCAATTCTATCAGCCCTGGAGGTGCTTGGGACTACTAATCCTATAATGGTGGAAAAGTTGGCTTATTTGTGGTTTCAAAAGGTAAAAATACTAAGGCGACAAACAAAACATGTATAGCAAGTATTGGGAAAACACATAAACAGGTATGACTCAAATAAACCTCCTCAAATCAAAGAAAAGCATCTAGTTTAATATGTCTTGCATATATTGATTAGGGGCTGATTAAAACTTAAAAGGGAAAGCAGACTGATTTATCACATATTTTCAGATAAGAATCCGAATTTGACATGCCCGATGGTCATAATTAACAAAGAAAACTGGTGCAGTCATAACTTTTATCCTAAGGTTTGCCTAAGTGTTAGACGAAACCTATAGGCATGATATCTACTGGTTTCAGAAAAGATGAAGTGTACTGATTTTAGAAGAGGTCGTCAGTTATTCAGGGAAGACGAGTTTTGACAAATGATTCTGCAGATGTTGGACAATGATATTGCCGATTTTAGACTTATAGGTGAACGAAAACATTTCATAATAGGTTGTTAATTCTTATCGGCATGCTTTCTAGGCATTGTTGACTTTAAAAACATTGTTATTGACATGCAGAAATCTTATATGCAGGTCATCTATATGCAATTAGTTATTTAACTCCTATAAATAGGTTTGCCTAATGACAGATGCACATGCAAATTGCAGGAAGTCCTATAGGCATATTATCTATATGATAGGCAGAATTTCAGAAATAACTTATGGACATGGTCTCTATATAATGTAGAAGTGCAAAAATCTATAGACATGGTCTCTATATAATGCAGAAGTGCAGAAACCTATAGACATAGTATCTATATGAAATGCAGAAGTGCATAAGTATAATAATTCCCTATGAACATGATATCTATATGAAATGCAGAAGTGCAGAAGTATAATGATTCCCTATGAACATGATATCTATATGAAATGCAGAAGTGCAGAAGTATAATGATTCCCGATGAACATGATATCTATATGAAATGTAGAAGTGCAGAAGTATAATGATTCCCTATGAACATGATATCTACCCCTTTGCAGACATGATTCCCTCCCTTTTCACTAGCCATCCCCAATAGTTATTACAAGTTATTACAACCCGGAATGAAATAAGAAAAGCAAAATTAAAAGTACAACCAAGGGGAGCCTAATTCAGACTCCATGTCTGAAATATGGGATGAACCAACTCTAAATATCATGATCCAAAGCCTTTCTCTCATCTTTGGATGTGTCAGAGTTCCCTAAGAGCCTCATTTGGACTCCGGGCAGTGCTCACACCCAAATGTTACCAGATTAAGAACATAGTGCAGTGTGGAAGGGCCAGCCCTCAAGTGTCCAAGTTCATAGGGAACTCAAGGTCCAAGGCAAGGCTCACACGAGGGGGGAAGAACCTAGAAGCTAGGAGAGAGTGCAAGTGCAGAAGTGAAATTCTGAAAGGGGAAAGGGGGGAAAAGGGAAAAACTTAAAAATCAGTGCATATAGGGGTATAGAGAAGTAGGGAATTTGCAAGAACACAAGAGAAGCAGGCTGATGGGCATATTCAGCAATGGGATATGCTGGCACACCCTCCAGCCTGTTAGAGGTTAGGACCTCACTGGTTCAGAACTCAAGTCATGGGCAACAACTCATGTTGCCATGCCCTAAGTCACCACTTACAAACACATAGAGGTAATGAGGTAAGGAACAAAGATTCGCAGTAGAAACAGGCAGTAGAACATAGGCATATTAAGTTAAATATTGAACTCTACATAAGCAGTAAGGTAGCCATGGATATAAAAACTTTAAGTAAACACATTGGGGGGATGCTGAAACTAAAATTAGGACATACCAGTTTCAGAGAAAACAAACAAAGAGAAAAAGCAGTAGTCTTGTAAAGCCAAAGTGCAAACGAGCAATAAGAATGTTATGAGTTTTGAAGAGAATTGTGAAGTGTGAAGTGTAGAAGTGTTGAATTGAAAGTGTCCTAAAGTGCAGAAGTGTCGTGCCCTTTTATAGTGAAGAAAGCAAGTAGAAATAGGTAAGAAAAATAGTTTGGAAATCAATTACACAAGGTCTCCCTTTAATTAAGGGATTCTGATTTCAAATAGGCAAAATAATTAAGGAAAGGGGTCAATCAAACACTTTTCCAGAGCAGTACAAGAGGGGTAAATACATAGAGGTTTATTTAAGGACAAAGTCTTGATAGTACACGGTTTGTGCAAATAAGGAAAGGAAATCAGTTAACAGCTAGTAAATCAGAAATTGAGGATTTCGTATGAATGAACCAGGTCAGAAAGATGGGAAGGATTTCGACTTAAGGAAAATCAGTACCAATCAATTAAACTTATTAAAAGGAATTCTGAATCAATCACAAGTTGGAAAACCATTTTGAAGAAATATTCCTCATATATAAAAGCACACATACACGTTAAACATGAAGAAATTTGTCATGTGATTCAATAGAAGAGTCTAGTGTAGGAGAATCAGAATTGTGTGCAAACAAAAGAAGTTCACACTTAGTTCATAAACCCAGAAATAAGTCTGAAAGAGTCAAGGGTCCTCAAACAGAACCCTAGTTTGATCATATGACCAAACTCGGAGGAAACCCCCAAATTCTAGGGTTTTCGACTCGAGTCAAATACAGAGATGAGGAGGCAACAGGCTCAGAGATATTCCTTTCAGAATCTCATGAGAAGCAAGCAAATACAAACAATATTCAAAGCAGACATAGCGTAGGAGCATAATGAGAGAATAGTCACGACAATAAAAGAAACGTGATTAAGAAAACCTTTTAGAATGGACTTAAACAGAGTTTAGTAGAAGGCAAATAAAACTTAAGAACTCAGTAGGAAATACATACAGTAGAAGAACACAAAAATACTGGAAAAACATAGCAAAAGATCATATAGGAAAATACAGCAAGATAAACATGTGAGCATGGTACAAAACACAGTAGAAAAACAAAGCACAGAAGAACATGCATGATAAAGGAAAACATAAGAACACAGTAGAAGAACATGCGTGGTAGAAAAGAAAACATAAGAACATAATATAGACAAATACACACAAAGAAAAGAAGAAGAAAAGTCAGAGAAACATTTTAAGCTTTTCAGAAAAACCCTAAATCGGAAAGAAGTAATTTTTGAAAGAAAAATTAGGGAAAACGTTTAAAAACTCAAGTAGAGCACAGATATAGAACAGATCTAAGAAAACAATCATAGAAAACCTCGAATAGTTAGGGTTTCAGAGGAACCCTAAAGCGAGAAAGGCTTGGAAAAGGTCCGATCTGAGTCGGATAAGTTAGAAATAGGCTCATAATGCTTGGATATGCCGGAGCAAGGTCGGAGAGTCCATAGAACCTTGAATCAGAGAGGATATGAACGGACACCATTGAGGTCAGACCTTGAAACTTCGAACACCAAGTGTTTAAGAGCAGAGGGAGATGAGTTTAAGCCATCCATGGCCTGAGAGGCCATGGATTCCGGTGAGCTGAAGGTAGAAGACAGTATGAGATGATTAGGGTTTCAAGAACCTTCGAGAGAGTTTGACAGAGGGGGGTATTCAGAGGCGGCTGATAGAATGAAATGAGTTAGGGTTATAGGTGTGGACGGATTAAAAAAGAAAAGGGGAAATCGTGGTCGTTGATCAGATTGATTAACGACCTGGATTAAAAGGGGTTTGGGTCGGGTAGTTTTAAATGGGTTAAGGGTTGGGTTTAATAGATTTGGGCCGGTCCGAAATTGGGTTTGAAATTGGGTCAATTAGGGGAACCAAATTTGGCTATAATTGAAACAAAATGGGCCAGATTTTAAATAGCCACTTTTCCCTTTTTATTTTTATAAAAATAGTTAAATGACTTCTGAAAATAAATTAAAGGTACTGGGTCAATTAATGATATATAAATATTAATTTAAAAATATTGGAACCAATTTTATAATCATAAAATGCTATTAATCTTAAAATAGGCTAAAATTGCAATTATATGCAATTTAGCTTTTAAAATACCAAATAAATTTGTAGAAAATGTATAAAAATTACCCTAGATATATTTTGGTATAAATATGAGAATAAAATAAGTTATTCACCAAAATAATAATTTTGGGAATAATTATTGGTTTTTGCACTGCTAAAATGGGCAATAAATCATTTTAAAAATCTTTTAGAAATTAGGAAAATTGTTAAAACACTTGGACATACCTATATATGCATATATATGCTATTTTGAAAGTATTTGCATGTAAAAATACATAGGAAAAAATTGGGTATCAACAATAACCACTTCTTATGATTGTATATTTCTTGCAAACTCTGCTGGAGTTTAAGTGAATCATAAATTTAAGTCATAACAAGACATAGAAAATATTGCCACTACTGGTGGCTATATATTTCTTGCAAGATCCCATGCGTAGCCATCGATAAAGTTAAAAATAATAAATCATGGTCTCTTCTTGTAATATTGTTCTTCAGGAACAAATTTATGGCATGAACTACCAAGTGAACCAATTAAGCTCCTTAGGACAAACGAACAAAAATTATATTGTTAGTAGCAACAAAAAAACATGAATATCTTATATGAAAGAAATACTAACCTTTTGAGTAGAATTCTTAACGATGACGATTGGATTTGATTTATAGTCATAAATTTTGCTAACTCAACTCAACAAATAGTTAGTGTTAAGCAATATATGAAAGTGCAAAAATTAATGTCACAAGTCCTTTGTTACTAACCTACTTCAAGATGGCAAAACAGCAAGGGAAAATAATTTGTCTTTCATAAAGACAGTGATATAGGAAAACCTTTAAGCCAAACATGGAATCATTTCCATGCTTACTTTGCAATTATGGAAATGAAATAGTGACGCTTAAGAAATATCAATCGTTCAACCCACTATAAAAAGAGAAGAAATCCATAAATACAACAATTTGGTCTTACTTACAGTGAGAACTGATGCCTTTGGATGAGGATAACTACAGTAATACATCTTTCAAAGTAAGTGCTCAAGGCAGAGTCTCGTGCTGATAACGTGTTATAAAATAAAGACTGTAAAGTAAATAAATCGAAGACAAGTATAGAGAGAGAGATTGATATATTATTCAACTTCAAACTGATGTACATAATGAACTGAAATCTCCTCTATTTATAGAAGAAAGGAAACAACTGCGAGGCTTTTCAGGGCAGCTGTGAGGCTTTTCTTGAGCTGCTTGTAAGCTGTCTGCATGAGCTGCTTGCAACTTGTCTGTTTAATAAGAAGCTGTTGTAAATCATTTCATTGAGTTGCTTGCAACCTGCCTGCATTAGCTACTTGTAGATAAACTTCAATGAAGTACTAAATGGATAATCTTCTTCAGGAAGATTATCTATAGCGGAGTATTAAATGAACATCCATAATATAATTATTTTCATAACATTTATTTCCTTTTTCAGCATTATTTTCCATTAAAAATAATCTCTCTTTTTCTCCTTTTTTTTAATTGACTAACGAATTCATTAATACAGAAAAAATTGATTCTTTCCTTGGACTTTGTATAAGGCAATGCTAAATCAAATAGGTTAGGTTCATTAGATGCGCAAATCGTCACCGCACGCAAACGAAACGTCGTCGTTTGTCCCTTTTAACATACTCCCACGACGACGTTTACTTCAATAACAACGTCTCACCGAACCCGACCCGTAACATATAAAATTAGAGAAATTTGTAGTTGGAAAATAAGTTACCTTGTGAATCTAAACAACTTTGAGTAGTTCCGTTTCGTGTACGTATTAAAAAAACCCTAATTTTGTTCTCTGTTAAATACTCTCATAACCATCAGTTTTTGATTGAATTTATTTGCTTTGTTACTTTTTTTTGGGTAAATTTGAAAGGTATCTCTAGCGTGAATTGCTGTTTTTTTCTTTTTCTGGTGATTTTCTACACGCAAATACAACTTACTTGCGTTTATAAGTTTGTAAATATGTGTTTTTTTGGTGAGTGAAAAAAGGTTTCTTTTTTTATGTGAATCTGATGTTCTTTAGATGTATGAAATTTGCAGGAAGAAGTCAGAGTTCGAGTATTGCAATGGCGAAGAGTTCTTTTAAACTTGAACATCCTTTGGGTATGTTTTTTTTTTTTTTTTTAAATTATAAATTATTGGAAAAATTTCTAATACATTCAAAATTTGTTTCTTTGGGTATGTTTCATATTTGGCTTTTGTCTTATTAGTCTGCTCCTGTTTATTTATATCCTTCGTTAAACTTTTTATTGTTGAACATAGTCTACGTAGTAGTAGCAGTAGTTGTTGTTGTTTTGATTATGCGGGAAATTATTTATTGGCAGGTAGAGATGGATCCGGGAGTTTAAGTAGGTGTAGAGTCAATGGGTGCGCACTTAGTGTGTGTTTATATATGTGTATACATACACAGAGCCAGGAATTTTAGTCATGAATGCTCATCTGCTTTCAATCTAGTGTTTCTACTAATCATAGAAGGGCGCTTAGTCAATCAATTTATATGTTGATACTAGTCATACATATAAAAATATAGTGGTTCCTACCTGTGCCGGTGGGAGGTAGCACAAGTTGGCCCGTGCACCACCCGGCACAAAAGAAAAAAAAGAAAGAATATAGTGGTTGGTTCAAGAACAATGGGTACTTGAACACAGTATATTTAGGTCCGTCATTGTATGCTTCTACGTGTTTTATAGTGTGCCTGCACACGCTGCAGGCGCAGCTATACCCGCTATCCAAATACTAGATCCACGATGTTGACAGATGCTAGGATATGGGCAGTCTAGTGATGTTTATATTTTGTGGCCTCGTTACATCCTATTCATCATTGTAGTTGTCTTTTTTAGGGTGATTAATTGACTAAAGCTAATTATTTCGAAAGGCGACAACCAGATTTCAATGAAGATATGAGCTGTGTCCTGTCATGGTCTGTTGGTATATGTTCTGTTCTTACTCTTCCCGACTCTAGGAATATATCTGGATACTGGTGCATGAAATTTAAAGTAGCTGTACATGCATGAAATTAGCGTAGTATTCGTCTCCGCCTTTGCATTATGAACCTTGAGATGCTTATGGAATTTCGTCTTGAGATGTTTTCATAACCCATACTTGCGATCATATCCGCTTACTGAATATCTCAACTTTATTCCGTTAATAGTGCATTAAGAGTGTGCCTGAGTGCTTCTTTCTTTTGCATATGTGCGTATCTACAACAAGGAATAAAAATGTAGTTGTGCATTGATAATACCAACTAGTAATTGGTATTAAGGCTTATTTAGTCATCGTTGGTACTACATCAGATGCGGGGTTAGCTCAAGTCCTTTTAGTTTGGTTAGAGATTTATATGTTAGAATAAGTATGGGATCTAAAGAACATCTTGTTCTTAGAGAACATCTAATTTGTGTTAAAAACAAACTATTGATTATTGAAACTAAATATGTCCATATAGAGTGAAACAAATACGGGTAATTCTTTTAGCCAACACCAACTGGTTTGGGATTGTTTCATGTTTGTTTCTTTGTAGTGCTTAACTCATACTTCATGTCACTATATTTCTTCTCATTTATTTAATTTACTAAAATCTCATGGCACTAATGGATGTTTAGCTAAATCCTAACACAATAAAAGTAAATGATTCACATAGAAGATACCAACTTGTTGAGGTTAATCCATATCCAAGTAGAGATAAGAGTGACATTGTAATTTTCCTTAAAAGGCAATATTTAGTATAGAAATGGAATCAACCTGGATAGAGTGAAAAGAGATATATAGGATCCAATATAGCAGACTCCAACTGATTTGGGATTGATGCATAGTTGACTGATTGATTGATTTGGAATTGCTGACTAGTATATGAACTGATGGTTTGCAATTATTTCTCTATACCTTCTATCGACCAGATATGTTACCTGTTCTTATTATGTTTTTTTCTTTTTCTTCCGAGTATATCCCTATTTGCTCGAGTTGATAACTTCCCATTGCCTCCCTTCAAAAAAAAAAACCCTGAAATTAGAGGATGATTTTAATGCGATAAATTTTGTTGATATTTTCGAATTTTTTCTCTTTTAACAGAGAGGAGGCAGGCAGAATCTTCTCGCATCAGGGAGAAGTACCCAGACAGAATACCGGTATTATATCTGCTGTTAAAGCTCTTGCCCTTCATTGATGCTTCAGTACTCTTATCCCTTGGTGCTATGTTTTCTCATTCAGGTGATTGTCGAGAAAGCAGAAAAGGCTGATATCTCTGACATTGATAAGAAGAAGTAAGTTGCTTCTGCGACTTTCCATGATGGTGGTTGTTAAGAATAATGCGCTCAGTTTTAAGCTTTATAGTTAATACATTTAAATCGCCGAATGCGTGTTCAAATCCAATCCAACTATATATTGGTTTCAGTGTGCAATTTGCTCTTATAGTTTGTGTTCTCTTTTGTGGTTATATTTGACTTCTAGGTAGATGATATCGGCTTTACTTCCTAGTATTTTTATTTAACTTGTGGTGCTTTTTATTTATTTATTATTTTTATTGCCTGATCTCAACTTGTTCGGTCATCCGTTTTGTCATAGTTCGTTCAAGATGTTTCTTTGCCCCCCTCCCCCTGGGTTTGCAGTGGATGGGGATATTAACATGGCAAGTTGGGGGTGGGGTGGGTGGGGTAGGGGGGATATATCTTGTGAATGCTGTTTGTAGTAGTAAAAGGTTGGCAAAAATTGTTGCCTGGAAGTTGATAGTACACGATATTTTAATGTGGTTTGTCATGGTTGATGTAAGATTATGAGTTTCCATTTCTTTTCCTCTTATGCACCCTGATGGGGGTGGATTTATGGTGTGCTGGATGCAAGTTTGGGGGACATATCCTGAATGCTGCAGAATTTTACATTTATTAGTATGCATTTTTGCAGGAGTAGCAATTTGATAGAGTTTGTCGCCACGAAGGTTGATGATATAATTCATTAATCATATGCTTTTCTGTTAGATTCAATTTCAATATGGTCTGTACAGTAATTCCTGGTGTTCATGGTCCCAATTTGAGGTTTTTCGTATCCTAAATACTACATGTTCCTGCCGCTATATAGCACTGGATGCCACTTTTGGTTGATTTAGATTGTGTTTTGGCTTCGTTGCCATGGTGATTTGGCGTTGTTGCTGAAATATATAGTTAGTAGTTTAATTTGTATATATATGTGTGGAGAACCGTCTAGGGCATTCATATGTTTCTTCTTTTGGAAATTAAACACAGCTGATGCTTCAACGTCATGCTATTTGGGCTATAAACTTTAACATGTTTACAGAATTAGTCTCCTAACACATGATAGTTGCCGATTATTATTCCTAATAAATAAGTAGATCCGACAGAACTTTAGCTGCTTTAGCATAAACTAATTTTTGTCTTGTTTTGTGATGTAGGTACCTCGTCCCAGCTGATTTGACTATTGGCCAGTTTGTTTATGTGGTTCGAAAGAGGATCAATCTCAGTGCCGAGAAGGCCATATTTGTCTTCGTCAAAAACATTCTCCCTCCAACTGGTAAGTAATATGTTACACAAAATCTCATACTTGCCCTAGACAATTTGTGTCTTGATATATCTTCTTCCACTGCAGCTGCTCTGATGTCTGCAATTTATGAGGAAAACAAGGATGAAGATGGATTCCTCTACATGACATACAGCGGCGAAAATACATTTGGGTTTCTTGAGCTCGGCAATTAATATTTTAAGTTTACCATCTAAACTGTAAATCTGCTATTTCTTTGATTTGATTATGGATGGTTTAACCTACAGCTGACTTTTGTTTTTGTTAATGAATTATTATCCATAAAATGTACAGTTGACAAGTCTTGCACTCTTAAATTCCTCTTTCATCTTCTGTGGGGATGTTGTGTGACTATTGATGTTCCTTTATCAATGTGTGTGAATGCTATAGCTCCAGTTTTGTTAGGGAATTCTGTTTATATAGATCCTAATTCTGCAGCAACAACCCTGGAAGGACAGAGAGACTGTTTCCGATGGACCCTCGGCTACCGAAAAGATGGAAGGAACATTGATAACAAGTAATAGCAATACAAGATATTTAGAAAACTAAATCCAAGATAGTAAAAAGAGAATAGGAAAGAAGTTGTGATAGCTATATACCTAAAATTTTCTAAATTTGTTATCGAAGGAATTTCCAACAAAAAGCATGTTTTTATCCTTAACATATGGTGACTAATGCGTCTGTCTTTATTCGTATGAAATTCTTAGAACTTTATTTCCTTTTAACACGTCCCATTCATTGCTTACTAGTGACTAATCCAAGTATTTCTTATACCTAAATGATTTTAGAATAGAGCTGGCATCTTGATGCAACCATTTGGGGTTTAAAAAAACTTTTATCTAAGTTTGAGGAATGAGGAGAGATTAGCTATCCCAATATAACACATTATCATAAAATTTAGTAATAAGTACTCCAATCTGTCCCAATTTATGTGATGGTATTTGACTCGGCACAAAATTTAAGAAAGAAAAGAAGACTTTTTAAATTTATGATTTAAAACAAGATATAGATATTTGGGTGGCCGTTACATCTATCTCTTTAAGAGCAAAGTGAAAAGTTAAAGTCAAATTATATTTAAATAAGGAAGTATCACATTTTTCTTGGGACAGACTAAGACATCAATATGAAAATCAATCTGGGACAGAGTAACATCAAAGCGTTTGTAGTCCAACGGTTAGGATAATTGCCTTCCAAGCAATAGACCCGGGTTCGACTCCCGGCAGACGCATTTACACTTTTTTTATATCAACCTAGCCAGATTATAAAGTAATTACTCTTTCGTAGGGTGATTCAAACTCAAGTACGTCGCCTTTTTGAAGGTTGTTGGGCTCATATTTTCCTGTCTTTTTTCTTTTGGTAGTAACACTACGAATTCCTGAAAGTAACAAGCTTTATCCAGTATAATATTGCACATTTGACCGCAAGCAAAATTATTCCAACATATATAAACGCATTATAAGTTTATATGTAAAATACTTTGTTTGTTGGAGATATATTTATATCACAATATAGTGTTTGGCTGATGATATTTAAGTTTTTAATTTCGAATCGAAGTGTACTAAGGATGTACTTATCAATTTACTATGGGGCATTTGCATTTATACCCGTTTTTGTGTCACATTTTAACTTGTGTCCGTTTTGCAAAAAAAACTGCAAGCGTACCCGCTTTTTCGCATAACTTCAGCATACGGGGCTGAAGTAGTAAAAGCAATCACGCAAAACTTCAGCATTCTAGTAGTCGGACCTGAAGTTCAGCTCTAGAGCTGAAGTTTTTGTTTTGTAACTGTCGAACTTCAGCTCTAGAGCTGAAGTTTTTATTTTGTAACTGTTGAACTTCAGCTCTAGAGCTAAAGTTTTTGTTTGTAAGCTTCAACTCTAGAGCTAGAGCTGAAGTTTTTATTTTATAAGTAGATTATTTAAATGCTGTGAACTCACAAGAGATGAAGGATTGGATGCAGAAGTGTGCGACCAAAGTCTGAAAAGAGATACATTCAATTTACATATGTTATATGCATTAATCATCTCCTTGGCCTCATACAACCAGTCTTTCTACCTGCTGGAGCAAAGCGTTTAATATTAAACTTCACGAGATCTGTAATTTCAGAATAATAGAAAGAGAGTAGTATTTTTATTATTTATCCTTGTGATTTCATGTGTAATTTATTTCTCTTTCTTGGACTAGGGAAGAAAGGAGGTACACTGCAGCGTTGTGGGTAACATCGTAACAGGTATCAATATTTATTCCTCTCATATGTTAAAACCAGTACAATAGTTGATAATTGACAGTATTAAGATCACTTGGTACAGCCGTTTTTGTAAGTAGATTATTTAGGGATGAACTTTACTTATGGAAAAAAAAAAGATAAAACTTTGAGGAGGACAAGGAGGAGGAGAAAGTGAGCTGAAATTATTTATAAAGTGGGTACAAATTAAAAAGTTTTAAAAAAAATAGGTATAAGTTAAATGGGGGCGATCAAATAGGACGCCCGTGTAATTTTTACATTTACAATAGCCTCGTAGCTTGACCTCATAAAATTGAAGAAAGGAAAGAAAATCGGTTTTTCTACAGTAAATTTTCTTTCTTACGCCTTTCATTACCCTTCAGTTCCGCCACATGACGGAAGCCGTGATTTAACAAATTAACAACAGACCAATAAAATTGTGCCACGTCAGACTCCCATAATAAGTTCCAAAACACGTCCAGGTTCAATGAACTTGGAAATCCCCTCCCCCCCCCCCCCTTTTCTATAAAATCAGAACACACTGCAAAAAAACTTAACACATTTCTTTTTTCCTTTGCTGAAAAATCCAAAGACTTAGTGTGAAAAATGGCTTTGGCTTTCACTGCTTCAACTGCAATTCATGGCTCTCTTTCTTCATCTTCTTATGATCCACAACCCAAAGGTATCCTTTACTTTTTGCTTTTTTAAGTTCCAATTTTACTCTCAAAATATAAATGTAATAAATATTACTCTCAAAAGTATAAATGTAAAGAATTAAAAAAAAAACTTTTGAAATTTATGGTCAAAACAAGCGATGCATATATTTGTGTGCGATCTCAAAAAAATAAAAAATTTAAAGTTGAATTATTTGTAAATATGAAAATATATTAGTATCTGGGTGGGGTTTTTTTGTCTCATTTTTCTGGATTTTTTTTTCTTTGTAGTATCAGTAATAGGTACCACTCAGCCAATGGATCGGCCTCAAATTCCGTTGACAGCAGTGAATTTATCTCGGATCAGGCGTTTGGCTGTGAAGTCATTGAATGCAGAGCCGAAACGGAATGAATCGATAGTTCCTTTAGCAGCAACTATCGTTGCTCCTGGTGCGTTAATTAGGTTTTAATTAATTGTCTCTATTTGTGTGATTTTCAGCTTATTTCGTAAAATTACTGTTTTTTTATGTAGAAGTGGAAGAGAAAGCAGAGGAGGCAGAGGATTATGAGAAACTGGCAGAGGAGCTAACAAATGCTTCCCCTTTGGAAATTATTGATAAGGCACTTGAGAAATTTGGAAATGATATTGCCATTGCTTTCAGGTACTTTCTTTTTTGTTCCAGATTCTCTGTTTAAAATAAGTTTTGCTCTTGATTATTTTGTTGGATTATGCTGATTAGTTATACTGAAGATGCTTGTACTATTTTGTATCCAAAGTAATAATGAGCTTCCAGTTTATTGTTCTTTTTCCAAATAGTTCTCAAATATAGTACTTATATTATGAATGTGCTGAGCCGAGGGTCTTCGGAAACCTCTCTACCTTCACTGGGTAGGGGTAAGGTCTGGTACACATTACCCTCCCCAAACCCCACTTGTGGGATTATACCGGGTATGTTGTTGTTGTTGTTTTATAATATGAATGTGCAATTCAACTTTAATTTGTGTAGTGAAAGACAAGCAGTAACTACTTATAATTAGAAATGAAGTATGAGTGAGCTCAAGAAGTTTAGGACTGACACCAGAAGCTAGCAATTTCAAAAGACCTAACTTCAAGAATTTTATTAAAAGAAATGGTGTGGTATCTGAATATTATAATGTCAGTCAATAATCTCTTAGTTGTTGATTTTGATTGCGACAAAATTTGTATGTTCTGAACGCTTCTATATGATAGACAGGTTGCTTATTCTTGACTATGATGCATGTCTGAAGTTTGAAGTGAATGAATTTAAACATCTGAAGGTTAAGAAATTTCTGTTTTCATTGCCTAGGAATTGTCTCATGCAGAATATAAGATTTCTTAAATGTGTATTTTTGTGAACCTTTCTCCTTGAGGTAGGGATAAGGTCGGGGTACACACTACCCTCCCTAGACCCCACTATGTGAGATTACACACTGGGTATCTTGCTGTATTTATATGAACCTTGCCATATTTCTAAACTGTTGCTTTGCGTTTTGCTAATTTCATCAAATTAATCTGTGATGACGAATCTAGACGCGATTATGCCACTTTATTTGTTGTTCATTTACTGTGTTGTTTTATTGAAAAAATGTGGTCCTTTAAAAGGTTTCCTCCCTGCTCTCTTTTATGTCCTAACATATGGTTTTCCTGATTGTTCATCACTCTATGATGCAGCACCTTAATAGTATCCTTATTTTTGCAGTGGTGCCGAAGATGTTGCTTTGATCGAATATGCTCATTTAACTGGTCGGCCATTTAGAGTATTCAGCCTTGATACTGGGAGGTTAAACCCAGAGACCTACCAACTTTTTGACGCAGTAGAGAAGCACTATGGAATCCGCATTGAGTACATGTTCCCTGATGCAGTTGAAGTTCAGGCCTTAGTAAGGAACAAGGGCCTCTTCTCTTTCTACGAAGATGGCCACCAAGAGTGCTGCCGTATAAGGAAAGTTCGACCTTTGAGGAGAGCACTCAAAGGCTTACGTGCGTGGATCACAGGGCAACGTAAAGATCAGTCCCCCGGGACTCGATCTGAAATTCCCATTGTTCAGGTAGATCCTTCTTTCGAGGGATTGGATGGTGGAGCGGGCAGCTTGGTGAAGTGGAATCCAGTTGCTAATGTGGATGGAAAGGATATTTGGAATTTCCTGAGAGCTATGAATGTTCCCGTGAACTCATTGCATTCACAAGGTTATGTTTCCATTGGATGTGAACCTTGTACTCGAGCTGTCCTACCTGGACAACATGAGCGAGAAGGAAGGTGGTGGTGGGAGGATGCCAAGGCCAAGGAATGTGGCTTACAT
The DNA here is from genome assembly GCF_000393655.2 of Nicotiana sylvestris. Classification (NCBI taxonomy): domain Eukaryota; kingdom Viridiplantae; phylum Streptophyta; class Magnoliopsida; order Solanales; family Solanaceae; genus Nicotiana; species Nicotiana sylvestris. The sequence goes on from NC_091065.1 coordinate 179,868,228, forward strand.
AAGGGAAACATCAAGGATGAAAGTTTGAATGGTAACGGAAATGGCGCTGTCCATGCAAATGGTACTACCACTGTTGCTGATATTTTCGACACCAAGGACATCGTAAGCTTGAGCAGGCCTGGAGTTGAGAACCTATTGAAGTTGGAAAACAGAAGAGAACCTTGGCTTGTTGTTCTTTATGCTCCTTGGTGCCGCTTCTGTCAGGTAATCAATCTTCTCATCAACAGTAGTTTCGTGGAAACAGCCTCTTGTAGATATTATACAATGTAAGGTTGTGTACAATAGACCAACTGTTTGACCCTTTCTTAGATCCTGCGCATAGTGAGAGCTTAGTGCATAGGGGCTATCTTTTTTTAGCAACTATAGTTTTGTCTTCTGCTAAGATGGCTTTGATAAATGGATCTTTCTTCTGATTTTTGTACAGGCAATGGAAGGATCTTATGTTGAATTGGCGGACAAGTTGGCGAGTTCTGGTGTTAAGGTAGGGAAGTTCAGGGCAGATGGTGAACAGAAAGCTTTTGCACAACAAGAATTGCAGCTTGGCAGCTTCCCTACAATACTCTTCTTTCCTAGACATTCTTCACAGCCGATTAAGTACGTGTCGGAGAAGAGGGATGTTGACTCCTTGCTGGCTTTTGTGAATGCCCTTAGGTGAAAGGCAGATAGTTTTTTCACGTGATAGTTTTTTCGCGACTTGATTAGAAGCAAATCAGCAATAGATAAGGGACTTGTATAGAAGATAGGTAGCAAAATATACTGTCCTCTTCGTCCTCTGCCTTTTTTTTCTTTTTAACTTTGATTTTACAGCCATCTCTGGTAAGAGTTCTGATTTCTCTGGGCTCAGTTTTGTTAATCAATATAAATCAATATAAAAACAGCTTGCTTTTCTATGTTTTGGTTGATTTTGATATGCAAATTCTTGGTAGAGCTGTTTCTCTTTTCCTCATTTCATTTCAAAGAATAATCATTTAAGGCCCTTATATGCTTCATTGAAATACAAAATAATGTCTTTGTAATACAAGCTATATGGGATTAGTAGGTTTTAACGTGGGTTGACCATTGAGTACCCAATTAAAATTGAAACTACCAGACAAAGTTATACAAGAAGAGAAAATATTGCAAGTTTAATAGGTTATGGCTTGTAGTTATAGTAAATTTCTCGCTACAGCCAGGAATGGCAACGGTGTGGTGCGGTTACGATGCAGCCTTAACACTCAAAGAGAACCTTTTTGTTTTCAACCCGTACCGCACTGCACTGCATAAACCTGCGTCGTGTTGCACTGTTTTAAGTTTTTTTTTTTTTTTAAGTAGTTTTCTTTTTCATGAGTTTGATTTCAAAAACCAAGTTAGCATTGTCTTTCAAATTCTTATATGTAAATATACGTGAAATTTTAATTTATTTGTATATAAAATATATGCCCCAATTGTTCAAGTTGAGTTTAATAAATAAAAGGGCCAAATAAAGTATATTAGTTAGAACTTATGAGGCAATTTTATGAGGCTATTAAGTAATTTTCCACTTTGATGGAAAGTAGAAAATTAAGTGGCTATCTCATGATTAGGTATTATTCATGCACAAATGTATAGTAAAGTGGCTGATAGCATCAATTTTTGCTACCAACGCACTAGTTTCCGACAGGTCTCTCTCCATCGGCTTTTTGCCCAAAAACATCAATGTCGATTTTTCCCGTGGAAAAGATCATGTTTTTAGCACTAACGTACACATAATTTTTGGTAAGCGGTATCAAAATTTTTAAAAATGAATGAATGATAAATTAATAGTAATAAAAAGTGATGTCATTCTTTATATTTATACTCAATTTTTCATTTTTATCTATATATAGATATTTAATAAAAATTCCGACGAAGTATCGCCCCTGATTTTTAGTAGTGCAAGAGTGGAACCAAAAGGAGAAAAGAGCACAAACATTTGTTTCCTTAGAACCCTTCTTCTTTTTCTTCAGCTCTCCCTCAAAATAGAAAAGAAAAAGAAAGAATAAAACCGATTATTCCTGTATATTCTATTAGTACATTCTTTTGAGACGGTACTACGGAAGAAAATGTGAAAGCAAGAGAAAAACGATATAGCGGATAAAAGATATACAGTGAATGCACTAAGTCGTAAAACGAAGTGTTAATCGATTTGTTTTTCTTTTGAAAATATATTTCATGTTAGAAAATTGTAATTACTATTAATATGTATTTTTTTCGCTCTAAGTTAGGAATTTTTTGGGGGAATGTCTTAGTGCTTTGAAGACAATTTAATTCCTTGTTGAAAAGCTATTGCCCTTATTAATTTATAGTTAATTATCCTTTTGGATAAGACAATTTGATTCCTTCTTGAAATTGTAGTTTTCTCTTTTATTTGCTCTAGGAGTTTTTGAATTAAAATAATTTAATTAATTAATTTTTGAAAGGTATTCTCCTTTCCGAGTTTATAAGGTTTGTTTCAAGTTAACAAGTTTTACCAATAGAACATTCTTTACTATTTTAGGACGTTAAATAAACTATTGAATAAATTTTGATATTCTTAATAAGGTTTTTGACAACAAAAATTAAAGATGTGTATTGCAATACATGGCTAATATTTGTATAACTTAAAATAATCCATATCAATATAAATAAATATTAGTAATAATAGATGTTCATTGTTTGTTCTAAAGCTAATTGTAGACTGTATTGTTTAACCAAAAATCTGAGTCTTTGGTCAAAGCTAAAAAGAAATTCAGGTTACTGATAATCAGGAGACGAAAATAAAATACTTTTGAGAATAATGGTAAAACAGCAAATAGTTTTGTATTTCAATGAGTTCCCAATAGTATTCCGTGTCCTTACAAATGATGATACTTCTTCCTTTTATAGATAATTCTAGGTAAAGGAATGAAGCCTCAACTTTAATGATATAATTATGAGTAATAAATGATATTAAATAAGCCGTTATACAATCATTCCTATTAAATACCAATTTTCTAACGTATCAGGTATTGAATAATGAATTTGGACTCCTTTCTGTCATCAAATCTTTGTCTTTAATGCCTTCTAATCCGTTGGTTGTAAATGACTTGAATTGGTACGAGACTCGTATCTACACTTCGTCTCGTGCCTATTTAAATTTCTCTTCCCGTGGCTGTCTCTATCCGTGCTTCTTAGTCAATTGTTGCGCTTTGACTATTTAACCAAACCACGTGTCATGCCACGTCATCTTTAATATAAACTCAGTTTTTTTCCAATACAGATAGTCCCCCCACTTTCCATTTATTTATCAATTAAATAATTGGGAAGTGGATCTTCATAAAAAAGGAATTTTTGTCACAATTAATGCTTATGACAATATTAACGCCTCAGTAGTCTTTTCCATTTAATGTTCTGCCCATGTGTCATTTTCTGATTGATTCTGCTATTTACACCCTTTTTCAAGACTTCTTCATTCTCACTATTCATGAAGTGATAGTTGCCTTTATTATAGGCTTTCCATCATTACACTTCTAAGTTTGACGGTTCCCATTATATTCATAACTTTTTCTTCCTTTGTCTTCTTCACAAATCTTCAGCAAACATTTTCTTCTTCATTTCTACTTTCTTTCGACTTATCCTTCCTAACAATGTCATCTTCAAACCCTAACCATAAAAAGGTTCCGATTCTAGACCAATTCCCCAACGCCCCTGTTAGACACAGAAGAGGCAGAGGAGGTAGGCTTCGAACATGGTTAGAATCTACTCGAGGTGGCTCCTCTGGTTCTTCTTCAAGGAGTTCTATCCCAAAGGCCCCCTCTTCTAGAAGTAGAGAAATTCTTGATTCTTCTCAAGAACCCTTAGTTGATGAGATAGTTCCCAGCGATTTGTCTTTTGAAAGTGACAAAACGTCTCTTCAAAAGCAAATTGCAAATTTGGAAAAAGCCGATACTTACCCTACAATAGTAACCGAGCTTACAATCCCCACCATAAGAAAAGATTGTAACTGGAAGGATAGTCTTCGAATGTCAATTCCTTCCCCAAATCAGAGAATTTCCTCCTTTAGAAGTGGGTATTCTTTTGTTTATACTTACCCCTTCACTTTAGGTTTTAATCCTCCGATTGACCCAGTTATTCTTGATTTTTGCCGTTTCTTTACAATTTGTTTGGCCCAAATCGGTCCCCTAGTGTGGAGAACAGTGGCTTGTTTGAGATACTTATCTTCCAAAGCCAATGTCAATTTCACCTTCTCTCACCTCATTCATTTATACCACCCTAACTTAATACGCCATGGGGTTTTTACCTTAACTGCAAGGAGCAAAAAAGTTCTGGTAAATCCTGAAGATGACAAAGATCGTGGATGGTATATCCGTTATGTTGCTGTTCGTACGGTGGACTTGATTGGCGAAACAAATACTCACTTCCCTGAGAAGTGGAATTTTGAACGTAGGTTTCTTTTTACTTACCGTACCTACTTTTGAGAATTTCAAAAGAAATTTGTTTTTAACCTCGTCTCTTCTTGGTTTTTTGTAGCAACCATGGGAGATGTGGAACCTATTCCCAACTTCCGTGGTTGGGTAGACTCACTTTGTAAGATTGCTTCTAGGGAGCAAAGAACTTGGAAATCGATTTCTTCCTTACATGGCTGGAAGGTGAAAACACACGGTATTCCCCTTTTTATATATATATTTTTTTACATGTTAAGCATTTTTTCCTCAATTTTGATCGTGCATATCCTTCCTTTAATCAGGATTTGGCGTTAGAGGAATGACGGCTGAAGTAGCTATGGCCATTCGCATGTCTGCTAATGCTGCTCTTGATTTAGATAAGGCTCGAGCCTTGCTGCCAAAAAGGAAAGCTATAAAAGAAAGTTCTGAAGAAGAAGATGGTACCTCCCTAATTACCAGGCCAAGGGTCAGGAGGCGAATAATCATTGATGATGAAATTGAAGATACTCCTGCTCGAACCTCAACCACCGAGCCTGTTTTGATTCATTCTGACGATGACACCGAACCAAGAGATAATAATGAGTCAATTCAGCATCTTTTTGATAGTGGTTTCGAGAGTGGCGAGCTCGGCCCTATTTTTGATGAATCTCCTCTTTCCTCGTTCGTTCCTATTTCCTCCATTCCACTGCCAACCGTAAGTATTTCTTTACCAGTTTTGACGACTTCCGTTCTTTTGCCAGTTTCTACCACTCCTATGTTCGTTCCTGCGTTGGTTTCTACATCTTCTCCTTCTATTCCTATTTCTACATCTTCTCCTTCCATTCCTTCCATTGCTCCTCTTCCCTCTGTTCATCGTACAGAGACGGGTTCTAGCAGTGGAAGTATGACTATGAGAAGTGTTACTCTTGAAGTTCCTGCCAATCATAGCCTCTTGAGAAAGACTGGTAGAGCCGATGTTTGGCTCGAGCCCCTAATTGGAGATATTGAGAAGAAAAAGATGGAGAGTCATAGCTGCTTGACTCTGATGAATGACATAGTTCATTCTACTTTGAAGGTATCTTTCCTCTTCTTACCAACAAGTTTTTTTTTTATCTTCAATCCCTCATTTCTTGAGTTGTCTCTATAGGCTAACCTCATTGGTACAGAATTAATGGGAAGAATTTTCCTCCTGGAAAGAAAAGCCCGTGAGTCTGAAAAAACTGTCCACGAGGCCGAAGAAATTGCCAGGGGAGCCCAGCTTGAAGCAGTCAATTGGAAAGAACAGTTTGAGAATGCTCAAGGGACCATAGAGGAGTTGCAAGAAAATAAAAACCTCCTGGAGCAGCAAAACCGTGGTTTGACTTCTGAACTGGCAACTGCCAAGGCTTCTTCAAGCCAATTTAAAAGAGACAAAGAGCTTTTGGAATGCTCTTTGTCAGAACGATTATCAAAGGCTAGTGAAGAAGTTAGGTAGCTTAAGGCACTTTTGGCTAAGAAATAAGAGTATGCAGGAGAGTTAGTGCAAAGCTTGACTCAAGCTCAAGCTGACTTACAGACCTCCTCTGACGAGATTCATGCCTTGAAGAGTTCTCATGCCTCTCTTGAGCTTCCCTTGATTCCCATTTAGCTGAGCATCAAATCTTGAAAAACGATCTTGCTATGTGGGAAAAGGAATATGAACTTCTGGAGGAGAAATTCAACATAGAAGTGAGTTGGGCTTTCCTAAAATTTTGCCGTGATGCTTTGACGGAAGCTGCTCAGGAAGGCTTTGACTTGCAGTCTGAACTGGCCAAAGTCGTAGATACCATCGAGAAAAGTCAACAATCTACTGATACTCCTTCTCCTGTACTTGAAGTTCCTGGAACGGAAGAACTTTTAAATGAAGAAGTGGCTACTGCAGCAATTGGGGTTGCAATTCCTGCTCCCGAGGGTGAAACTTCTGATATTCCAAACCCTTCAGTGACTAGCTGAAAATGAAATTGTTGTAAGAAATCTTTTGATGAAGTCCCCATTTATCATAATGGGGCATTTGTAAAAAACAAATGCTTTGTTGACTAAGTTTGTACTTAGTTTTTTTTATATTAAGAAGTTTTATCGGTACTTCTGTATATTCTATTCTTGCCTATTTATCTAGGACTTATGGAATAGCTTAGCATTTTTATCCTTTTAAAATGCTTTATGATTCTTCTCATGGATTATCAACATGAGGCTTATAAAAGAGGGCCCTTTCATTTTATCGACACTTAATGAAGAAGACGTCTCAACTTCATAATGGTGTTATAATACAATGAAAGAAATAGGAATACACACGTTTCGTATGAAACAACTTTGGCAAGTTTTTATTCATAAACTTTAACAAGTGTTTGACTATTACATGTTATACAATACATCTACAACTTTCTCGTTACTGTTTTTCTTGTAACAGATTTGTATATAACATAGAATAAACAAGGTGTTTCTTCATAACCTGTTTCAGTACATAGTCATGACCCTATCTTTATATATTAAGAAGGGTTTGAGAGATGACTCTGTTATTCTCATGAATGCTGAAGACTTCGTAACTTTTACTCAATACTTGTCTCTTTGTGGCCGACTTTTGTTCGATATTCGTATCTGCATTTCTACACGTATCTGTGTACAATATTGTTGTCCCTCAAGTGTTTGAGCAGTGAAATATGAAGCCTCGAGCACTTGTTTATTTCTTTTACTTTGGCCCTTTTCCTGAAACAGAAAGATATACGGGACTCGTAGGTGCGATTATAGATGAAGACTGCCTAACTCGTGTGTATTTCCATCAGATTACCCTAGGCTAGGAATTTAAGAATACTCCATTTTGCCTTGCAGGTTGTGACTCATCATTTGGCACGAGTTAGGGTATTTTGCCTAGCATCTAAAATCGTTAGTAAAATATTAATAATCCAAGAGAGAAATTTTAACATGGTGATACCTGACCGTAGGTACTTTCTCAAAAGTAATATCTTTTTAAGTGGACGGCATTCTAATGTGAGGGTAAAACTTTGCCGTCCATTGTCTCCAACTGGTATGCTCTTTTTCCCGCAATGTCACGGACTTTGTACGGTCCTTCCCATGTTGGACTTAGCTTTCCTGAGTTAGCAGCCTTTGCAGATTGGAACACCTTTTTAAGCACGAAGTCCCCAATTTTGAAAAATCTGAGGCGTGCTTTCCTATTGTAATATCGTTCAATTACTTGCTTTTGTGCTGCCATCCTTATCAATGCAGCTTCTCTTCTTCCTTCAAGTAAATCAAGGTTGACCCGCATCTCTTCATCATTAGATTCCTCCGTTGCCTGATCGTACCGTGTGCTTGGCTCACCTATTTCAACTGGAATTAAGGCTTCCGCACCATAAACCATTGAAAATGGTGTTTCTCCAGTGCTTGTTTTGGTCGTTGTACGATAAGCCCAAAATACTCCAGGTAATACCTCAGGCCAATTACCTTTTGAATCCTGTAACCTCTTCTTCAAGTTGTTGATAATGACTTTTTAGTAGATTACGCTTGTCCATTACCTACTGGATGGTATGGCGTAGACGTTATCCTTTTGATCTGCCAACTTCAAAGAAATTCTGTGATTTGAGCTCCAATGAATTGTGGTCTATTGTCACACACGATCTCTTTTGGTGCTCCAAAGCGGCATATTATATTTCACCATATGAAGTCTTTAACTTCCTTCTCTCGTACCTGTTTAAATGCCCCTGCTTCTACCCATTTAATGAAATAATCTGTAAGTACAAGTAGAAACTTTACCTGACCTTTTGCTTGTGGAAGTGGGCCTACGATATCCATTCCCCATTTCATAAAGGGCCACGGGGCTATAACAGGATGTAGTAACTCAGCTGTTTGTGCATATTGTTGTCGTACCTTTGACATTTATCACATTTGGACACGAAACTGGTTGCTTCTTCTTCCATCTTAGGCCGATAATATCCTGTGCAAATTAATGTTCTTACCAGTGACCGTCCCCTTGCGTGATTCCCACAATGTCCTTCGTGCACTTCTCTCATCATATATTCTGTTTGAGAGGGTCCGAGACACCTTGCTAGTGGTCCACCGAACATCTTTCGATAAAGATTTCCTTGATATAAACAATATCGAGCAGCTTTTTTACGAAGCGCGTGAGCCTTTCCTTTGTCATTAGGCACGGTACCTTGCTGTAAAAAGGCAACAATTTCGTTTCTCCAATCCCATGTTAAATGATTAAAATTTACCTCGTTTTTATCAGATTCGAGAACGGAATGAAATAAATGTATGACTGAAGCATTTGTATTGTTTGCTACGTCCGCTGCAGATGCGAGATTTGCTAAAGCATCTGCCTCTACATTCTCATCTCTTGGGATCTGCACTACTTTCCAAGTTTGGAATTATTTTATTAACTCTCGTACCTTTGCGAGGTACTCTTGCATTCGCGTCTCTCTGGCTGTATAAGTCCCCAGCATTTGATTGACCACGAGTTGAGAATCACTCTTGATTATAATCTGTGTTATGCCGAGTTCTCGCGCCAATTCTAAACCTGCAATTACAGCCTCATACTCTGCTTCATTGTTAGTTATAGAATGACATTTTATAGCATGTCTTATAGTCTCACCCGCAGGTGGTACAAGGACTATTCCTAAGCCTGCCCCTTTTACATTAGATGAACCGTCAGTGAATAAAACCCAAGCCCCCGCGTTTGCACCATTAAAAACTAATAATTCTTTTTCTGATTCTAAATGCATCCCCTGGCTAAAATCAGCCACGAAATCAGCTAGTACTTGAGATTTTATAGCGGTCCTGGGTTGATAAACAACTTCATATTCACTTAGTTCTATAGCCCATTTTGCTAATCTTCCTGAAAGTTCGTGTTTATGCAAAATATTTCGAAGCGGAAAAGCAGTAACTATATTAATGGGATGACATTGAAAATAAGGTCTTAATTTTCTAGATGCCATGATCAAAGCTAATGCTAATTTTTCTAGATGTGGGTATCGTGTCTCAGCTTCCAATAAGGACTTACTTACATAATAAATTGGAGATTGTTTACCTTGGTCCTCGCGGACTAAAACAGCACTCACCGCGACTTCAGATACGGCCAGATAGATGAGAAGTTTTTCCCCCGCCTTTGGTTTTGCCAACAACGGTGGTTTTGACAAATAAGCTTTCAGATTTCAAAGGGCTTGTTGACAATCTTCATTCCATTCAAAATGATCTTACTTTTTGAGTGCAGAGAAAAACTTAAAACACCTTTCTGAGGATTTGGAAATAAATCTCCCCAAAGCTGCAATTCTTCCCGTTAATCTTTGTACTTCCTTTTTATTAGTAAGGATATCAGGGATTTCTTCTATTGCTTTGATCTGAGAAGGATTCACTTCAATACCACGGTTAGAAACAAGAAAACCCAAAAACTTACCTGATGCAACTCCAAATGCACATTTTTCTGGGTTGAGTTTCATATTAAATTTTCGCAAAATTTCAAAAGTAATAGATAGATGAGAAATATGATCATGAGATTGCTGGGTTTTGACGAGCATATCGTCTATATATACCTCCATTGTTTTCCCTAAATGTTCTTGGAACATTTTGGTGACCAACCTTTGATAGGTTGCCCCAGCATTTTTGAGACCAAAGGGCATTACTTTATAACAGTAAGTCCCCCTGTCTGTGATGAAAGAAGTTTTTTCTTCATCACCAGGATCCATTTTAATTTGATTATATCCCGAGTATGCATCTAAAAAACTTAAAAGTTCATGACCTGCGGTTGCATCAATTAGTTGGTCTATATGCGGTAAGGAAAAGGAATCTTTTGGACATGCTTTATTTAAATCGATATAATCCACACAAACACGCCGCTTACCATTTTTCTTGGGTACGACCACCGTGTTAGCTAACCAATTAGGATACTTTACCTCACGGATCGATCCGATTTTTAATAATTTTTGGACCTCATCCTGAATCACCTGGTTCTTGAAAGCACCTTGCTTTCTTTTCTTTTGCTTTATTGGTGTGAAAGAAGGGTCCTCATTGAGTTTGTGAGTCATCACATCCGGTGGTATCCCTGTCATATCAGCATGGGACCAAGCAAAGCAGTCTAAGTTAGCTTTTAAAAATTTGATTATCATACCTCGCATGTTTAAGCTTAAATTGGCCCCGACATAAACCTTCTGTTCAGGCCATTGCTCAAATAATATCACTGCCTCAAGCTCTTCAATTGTCGTTTTGATGCTTTCATTTTATTCAGGTTCCTGAATTGTGTCAGGCCTTGAGTCCAAATCTGTCTTTTCTTGTTCAGCTGAAGTTTGATCTTTTTTACCTTCAACTGTTTCCTGTAATTGCTATTTTTCTTTATTTACGGTGCTCGTACTTGTTACAGCGTTGACACTTCTAGCCATCTGCTGATCCCCACGAATTTGGCAAATTCCCCATGGTGATGGGAATTTAATAACCTGATGTAGAGTTGATGGGACAACATCCATATCGTGTATCCATGGTCTTCCCATGATCATATTGTAGGCCATTTCCATATCAACTACCTGAAATTTAGTTTCTTTAACAACACCCGTAACAAAAGTTGTTAGAATTACCTCTCCTTTTGTTACTACACTTGAATTGTCGAAGCCTGACAAGGTGTGCGCCTTGGGTATCATTTTGTCTTCAGCTTGCATTTCCCGTAGTACCCTTAGTAATATAATATTTACAGAACTCCCTAGATCAATCAAAACTCGTTTTACATTAGTATCATGTACAAGTAAAGATATTACCAGTGCGTCATTATGTGGAGTTGTCACTCCTTCGGTATCTGCGTCATTGAACGAAATACTTTCATTTTCTAGGACCTGCCGCACCCGTTTCCCGTGTGTAATTGTTACCTTAGAAACCTTGTTGGAGGCTGTGTAGGTTATGCCGTGAATATCTTCTCCCCCGCTTATGACATTCACTGTCCTCTTGGGTGAAGGAGGTTGTGGTGGCTCTTGCTTGTTTTTCATATAACTTGTTTTCCTTTCTCGCTAAATAACTCAGTGAGGTACCCTTGCTTCAATAGATGATCCACTTCACTCTGCAAGAATCTACATTCTGAAGTTTTGTGCCCGTGATCATTGTGGAATTCGCACCAATGATCTGGATTGCGTCTATTTGGATTTGACCGCATCTCTTTTGGCCACCGTACCTTATCTCCCATGCTTCTTAAAACAGCTACGAGCTCGGAGGTAGAGACATTAAAATTATATCCGCCGAATCGTGCCTTTAAACTTTTGTCATCATCTCGTGATTCTTGTCTGTTTCGATCATTCCTAAACTTTGAAGAAGAACCAGAGTCCCTGTTCCTTGATTTTTGATCATATTGCTGGCTATCTTGTTTTGACCGTGGGTCTTTTCCTGCAGGTCCCATATATGGATTGTTCCTATTTTTACCTGATCTTTTTTCGGTTTCTGATCTTCGGGGACCACCCCTTTCTTCATGATGAAACTTAGGTACGGTATCTTCTTCAATTCGCAGCTTCGTACTATACCTATTGTAAACATCATTCCACGTGGTTGCAGGAAATTCTCGAAGGTTTTCTTTGAGTCGTCTTGTGGCTTCAGAACTTTTGTCATTTAAATTACTTACAAAGGCTATTGCAGCCCAATTGTCAGGCACACGAGGTAGAGTCATTCTTTCACGCTGGAATCTATCAACAAAATTTCTAAGCAACTCTGAATCCCCTTGTTTGATTTTGAAAATATCTTCCATTCTTTTCTCAACCTTTTGTGCTCCCGAATGTGCTTTAATAAAAGAATCTGCAAGCTCAGCAAAAGAATTAATAGAATTTTCAGATAAAAGAGAATACCAGGTTAATGCACCCTTGGTGAGTGTTTCTCCAAATTTCTTGACCAGTACTGATTCAATTTCTTGTTTGGTCAAGTTGTTACCTTTCACGCCTGTTGTAAAAGCAGTCACGTGAGTCTGTAGTACCATCATATTTTGGGATGTCAGGCATTTTGAACTTTTTCGGAATCGGAAGGGGAGCAGCACTTGGCTTCCATGGTTGTTGTGAGTATTTGTCCATGTCTACTCCTTTTATTACAGGCGGAACTCCAGGGATTAGCTCAATACGCTCATTTTGTTCCTTAATCTGTTTCTGCAAGGTTAGTACTAAATTTTGCAAATATGAATTATTTGAATTACCTGGTCCCCCTTCCTGTGGTTCACTGGGGGTTGCTCCGTTTCCAGAATTATCAAGACCAGAACGGGGATTCTCCAATGTATTATTATTAGGAGTTGGTGTGGGTGGTGCAGCAGGCAATCGACTAACAAGTGCCTGAAGAGCTTTGCCGACCTGTGCATCAATTAGCTTTTGTAAAGCTTCAGTTGTAACTCCTTCAAAGTGTTCAGATTGTTCTTATTGATCAGCACAGGATTCAGTAACAGGAGTGCCTTCACGAGATTGACGTGGTGAATCTGGAGGGGAGGGAACCATGTCATTTTGATTTTGATGTATTTGATTCTCATGGTTTCCCAATGTGTTATTACTATTATTGTCGGTGTTGTTATTTGACATGGTGACGACAATGGACAAGATATAGCTTAAAAGAAAAGATTATCAGATTTCCTGTAACGGAACCAATTTGTTTAACCAAAAATCTGAGTCTTTGGTCAAAGCTAAAAAGAAATTCGGGTTACTGATAATCAGGAGACGAAAATAAAATACTTTTGAGAATGATGGTAAAACAGCAAATAGTTTTGTATTTCAATGAGTTCCCAATAGTATTCCGTGTCCTTACAAATGATGATACTTCTTCCTTTTATAGATAATTCTAGGTAAAGGAATGAAGCCTCAGCTTTAATGATATAATTATGAGTAATAAATGATATTAAATAAGCCATTATACAATCATTCCTATTAAATACCAATTTTCTAACGTATCAGGTATTTAATAATGAATTTGGACTCCTTTCTGTCATCAGATCTTTGTCTTTAATGCCTTCTAATCCGTTGGTTGTAAATGACTTGAATTGGTACGAGACTCGTATCTACACTTCGTCTCGTGCCTATATAAATTCCTCTTCATGTGGTTGTCTCCATCTGTGCTTCTTAGTCAATTGTTGCGCTTTGACCATTTAACCAAACCACGTGTCATGCCACGTCATCTTTAATATAAACTCAGTTTTTTTCTAATACATGTATGTCATGTAAGAATACTAAACAAAATGTGAATCCTAAAACTCCTTTCTCATTCAACTCTCTCGTTCACGTTCTAATTTAGCTTCTTCTTCTACTTAATTTTCTTCTTCAATTCCTCATCCTCAAAATCTTTTTTGGCTTCCTAATATTGCAAAACCAGATGGGTTCACAGAATGCAGCATGATGAAACTGGATCTTTACTCGCTAAAAAATTTACAAAACATACTTAACAAACAGAGGTGAGATATGGATATGCATAAGGTTCAGTGTAATGCTACAATCTCAAAGTATAATTGATAAGAACTAACATTTATTACAATTACTAGTGTCACACCTTTTTTTTCCTACAACCGGAAGGGATATAAGGGAGTTTTTTCCAATTTAAGTGACAATCGAAACGAGATTTATTCATTTAAAATTCAGAGTCGCCACTTGGAATATTTATGGTGTCCCAAGTCACCGGTTTAGAATCCCGAATCGAGGAAAGATTGACTCTGTTTTATAGTCCGCGAACACAGAAATCCGGGTAAGGAATTTTGTTAACCCGGAGAAGGTGTTAGGCATTCACGAGTTCCGTGGATCTAGCAAGGTCGCTCAACTGTTATTATTGTCCTATTTGTCTGATTTTAAAACACATTTTAAACCTATGCGCGTTTTTTAACTTTTAAAAACCGCTCTTATTTATTTAAAGAATTAATTCAAGGGTATTTAAAACACATCGCAAGCCGCGCCACATGAAATGCACCCGCGGTTCATAACACGTTCTATTTAACCTTGTTGGAAATTAGAACCGGGCCACATGAAATGTACCCCAGGCTTTTAGTAATAACCGTGATAATTATATAATATACGCGCCTAAAGCAACTACGAAGTTCATTTTTAATATCTAAATTGCACATTTATGAAAGCCATAGAAGATTTAGTTTGCTTATGGCACGCCTCAAATGATCTAATCTTACGAGGGCCATAAATTATAAGTTTGTTGATATGGCATACCTCGATCTTCTTAATTAAGCTTATAGATTAAGATAATTCGACAATTGGTAACAGAAAGAGATACCCCAAATATTTTAATTAATCAACCTGTTTGGGCTTATGCTTAGACTCAACAAATGATCAAGGACAAAAATTCACTTCAAACCCAGCGACAAACCAACAGATAGCTTCTTTTCAAGAGACTTCAAGTTTAGGCCCAATTAAGCAATTAATCAAGCAGCATATACTTGCCCAATACTAACAACACTAGAGAAGAGACCTGGGCTAGAGACTAAGCCCAGAAATAGAAGACAAGCATTATAGCCCTTGCCAAGTTCGACTTGGGACAGGACCTTTGAACGAACACTCCAATTTTAGAATCATTTCAAAGACAACAAGATGTGAACACCAGGCTGAATTTGAACACTTTTAGGCCTGAAAATAAACTAACAATCAAATCGAAAGCAATTTTCAAACTCGAGTTGCTTGGACGTGAGCGAGGCAGTGCTGAATAGCTGAGCCATTTTACAGGCCATAAAAGGGTAAACTAACGTAACAGTAGGCCAATTGAAGGGAGAAACAAAGATTAAACCAGATTTGCTAAAAGAAACAAAATGAATGAACTAGTCTGATGAGTATTCAACCATAACCATAGGCAGCATTTTCAGAAAAAATCCAGCAAACTCACGAATCAACTAACATAAGTCATATTCCTCGATTTATGCATATTATCCTAAGCATGAAACAACTCTTAAACCAGACAAATTTAAACAACACCCCAACAAGAGGTGTTCTTCCTGCAAATACATCCAACACGACAGACTAACACCCCAAATCCAACCTTAACATAAAATGTAATATGAAGGAAATACACATAGTAAGGCTAAGTTAATAGAAGCATAAACAAATTCTAAAGGGCTCAAACAACTATTCAGCAAAAAAACTAGCATTTGTCGTTAAATCTTCAACTTAATTACATGGTTTCACATTTGCACCTCATATGTTACTCAAGAACCAAGGCATACCTGGAAATCAAAAAACAAAAACAAATGAGTGAGAACTTCAAGCAGTAACAACGGCTAAACACATCAACAACAGCAGTACTCAACTCTTCTAGACCATTTTCGGACCAAGATGAACCAGAAAGTCTTTTGAAAGCTTTAAGCTATTCCTAACAATGAACCTAGGGAGCAATTTTCAGCAATTTAAGTTGAAATGATGCAGAAAAACTACTGTATTTTTCAGAGTATCCCCAGGCTGCTCAAAAGAGTGAGAGGATGGCCTTATTTATACAACAGAAATCTGTTGTGTGCCCTCCAAGGCAAGGCAATGGGATTTCCCCAAAATACCCTTCACAAGGCATCTTTTCTTAACAGAAAATGGACAGCTGTCCCTTTCTCATTGGTTTCAGCACCTCAGCTAACCAAATGAGGCCAGCTACCCTTGTTCTAGACTAATATGATATTTTCGTAAATAGATAAACCCTAAATTACCCTTATACAACATGCTTATTATAGTCCCTACCTAAATCCTTTATGACCCCCCTTAAGTTTTCTTAATTACAATTAGCCCCCTACAGATCTTTAAGGACTGACAAATATGGAAAACATGACCAATCAAAACAAATAATCACCAATGGATCAAAAATAGACCCACAGAGCCCAAAACTTTGAACATCTTAAAGCTTGGAAACAAACTTAAGATGAACCAAGTTCATAATGAAACCTAGATAAACATGAACTTTAGACCAGAAATATTTAAGATAATTAAACCACGCAAGCATACTAAGCTATGATTCAGAAAAGCAAAACGATGATTGAAACTTGCAGTAATCAACGAACTAAACTAATTAAACGAGCCAAACCAAATTAATAAATCTAAATAAAACCTAAAACACTACTGGTTAAGCAATAAGAGATACTATTAATCCATGGTTTATAATTATTCAAATTTCTTTATTTTCTGGTCAAAAGAAAGAAAATTAAAAGAAAACAGATTAAGGAAAAGAGAAGAAAAGAAAGGAAAATGGGAAGAGAAATCACACAAAAAGATGGAGAAAACAAGCGAGATACCTAGGCTAGGCGGACGACGGTTGGCTCAGACGAACATCCAGGTTGCTCTGATTTAAGCCAAAGCTGATGTTAATCGAATGTTCTTGTTGAGAACAAATGATCAACATCAGTTTCAAACTAAATCATCTTTGGAAAGTTGAAGGCTTGGGACTTGAATCTTTGCATGTCGCAGATCTAGAATTGGGTGAATTTGGTCGGGTTTTTGGGGAAACTACTGAGGGGTTTGGGTTCATGAGTGTGTGAGGGTTGTAGAGTGCGATTTTGGGTGGATTTTGAGATTTAGGGTTTTTAGATCTTGGATTCAGATCCGAAATCGCAGGGATTTGAGGAAAATGGAGTGGAGATTTGGAAGGGGAGGGGGGGTGAAGGGGAGTTCATGGTATTAATTTGGTAACGATTGGAGTGGTTTATGGCGTCGCTGCCAGCCGGTGGAGAGTTGGTATGTAAGGGCGGCGGATCTCTAGGGTTTGAGAGACAGGGGGTGAGGAGAAGACTGAGGGGGTTGACAGGGGTATTGGGGAGGGGGCGTTTGGACAATATTATATGAAATGGAGTTGAGTTCCCAGTCATTGGATCATGCAAGATCAACGACTGGGATTTGATCGAGCCAAACGGCGCCGTTTTGGGTTATAATGGGGTTTACCGGGTATTGGCTGGGCTGGGCGGGTTAATGAGAAGAGAAGGGTTGGGTTTTGCAATTGGACAGGCCCAAATTCGGGGTTTTAACCCAAATTCAATTTCCTTCTCTGTTGTTTCTTTTTTATTTTATTTTATATTCCTTTCAATTAATTAAGACCTAAATTACATTTAAACTAAATTAACTTGCACAATTAAGTTAATTATCAATAATATTTACAAATATTAGTTAACTCCTAATTTAAAAAGAAAACTACAAATTAAAAGGTTAAAAATGCAAAAGTGATCCTTTTTTTTCATTTTTATAAAACAACTAATTTACCAATTAACCTAAAAAAAATTGTAAAAATAAACCTCAAATGCCATGCAGAGTATTTTTGTATTTTTCATGATTTAAATAAAACAAACATGCACAGACAAATGCAAACAATTAACAAAAAGTCTTATGAAAAATCTACAATCATTGCAAATAATGGGAAAACATTATTTTTTTAAAGTTTATGGGAGTAATTCCTATAGGGCAAAAATCACGTGCTCACAATTAGTAGCTGGACTAACACTCAAATTGCAGTCTAACCATGGAAATACAGAAATTGAGATAGTTGTGGATATAGGAAAAGACACACAATTAGAAGAAGGGAGATGAGAAGCTTAGACTTGAGAAAGAGGTTGAGAGGAGAGACATTTTTCTTCAACAATACCCATATCCCCACAATCTCAGACCACTATCCCTTTTAATAGAACCATTGCGCTCACCAATCCACCTGGATCCCAAATTAACCTGGCCCAATTATTTGTTCTCAGCCCAATAGCTATTTGTATGACGTTGGGCTGGAACTGATTCATAACAATACTCCCGTTCTCAATAAGAACCTTGTCCTCAAGGTTCGAGAGATGAAACTCTGATTTTATATTCACATGACAATCCACCAGGTAGACAAAAGTCTCATGCAATTGGATGCTAATGGATCCATCAAGAGCACAACTTGTATCACAAGGAAGTTTAGAAGCATTGGAAATATAATACAGCCAACAACACACATCTTTTTCTAAAAATCAGCTTGTCATCATCTGAAAGTTCCTCATCGAAAGCTATAGCGAGTTCAAGCTCTGTAACTGTCTCCATTAACTTTGAAATATCAATTGACCCACTTTTAAGCTTTGCTATTGCAGCATCCATGATAGAAGTTAAACATTTGAGTATATCACCAACAAATCTATCTCCAATACGATTTGGATCAATAACTTGTACTTTAATTCTGTACACACTTCCCTTGTATTACTTGGTAGAAGATATGGGGAGAGACACCATCCCGACAATATAAACAATACTACCCCTAAAGCTCGTCGCAGTCATGTCGCTCAAAGTGCATCCTGCATTCTCACATACAACCTTGGGTTTAGTTGGTCTCTGTTCACTTATTGACACATTGGAATCAAGAAAGAGTTGTACCCTGGAGAAGTCATACTTTGCAACATTAGATACAAAGACCTTAGTTTCTTCTACTAAAAGATTTTTATAGAGTGTTTCTGCAATTGCTCTGCTTAGGTCAGTCGTAGGTAAGTACATGAAGCTCCCCATGTGCATCTGACCAGTATTAAACCATTTGCATATATGTAAGCCAAAGGAATTTTTAGGCCAGGGAGTGACTCGAGTAACTCGTTGTATTCTATTGTGCTTCCGCTGCTCTTTTAAAAGCTTATGCCAGCCGAAAATCTGAATCTCAAATGCCTTTGAACATGTAGCCAACACAGACTTAGAGGATTGTAAATCCTTCTCGGCCATACCAATACACAATGTAAAACACACACCAGTTGTACCAACAATAGTAAATGACACAAAACGAAAGGCAATATTAATGAACAACTCTAATACGGTGTTATTAGATATGACGCCTATTCCAACAGTCTCGGCCTCATTGCTCCAGTATGAGGGATGCAAACGTGAACCAGGGTCAAATGGAAAGTCAAGTCCGAAGTGAGCAGTTGGAAATAGATGCCAATTGAAGATAAGTGCAAGAACAAAGAAACATGCCCTCCTACAAGCACAAGAACTGAATAATGCCCAACCATCAATGGAATATATAGAAATAGGAGTGCACATTACGAGCTCTCCTGCTTCATCTAGTGTAATTCCATTAATGTTTGTCATGATCTCATAGTAATGTAGAGATACCTGTACCACCATCCTATTATTCTTCTCAACCATATTTAAATTTTCTTTTTTAGTATTAGAAGGCAAATTGTTACAACCATTTAGTATTATGCAACTCAAAACTACAAGCTGAGAATCTCGCAGTAAAGGTTGCTTAATTACCAACACAAACTCTTCATCCCAATTTGGATATTCAGACTCAACAAATAAAATGTCATCTAAGACAGACTTCTCAACAACTGAAACCTCATTAACTATTGTGAACTTCTTATCATGTTGTTGTACATATTCGTAACAAGCCAGAAAAGGAATCAACCATGATTTCTTATATGAAACATGACCAAGGAACTCTAAAGCATCTTTTTGGGGACTTTCAGTGAACACCTTGTTCACATGGCTTATTTTTCCTACTTCCAAAGCGAAGCCAGTAACAGGGGAGACAATATGTGCATTTGTATTTTCAACACAGGATAAAAGCAAGGGTGAATAGTCATAAGAAACTGGTAATGAAGCATCCTGCGCAAATTGATATAGCACAACCGAGTCAGTTCCTTCTGATTTTTTGTCAAGCACTTTGTCTTCATCGTTTGCTAAAGTTGTAATGTCACTATCTGTATAATCTATAGGTTCAAGTTCAACAGAGTCCGAAGCAACCTGGATTTTAGGAGACGGAACTAAAGATGGCAATTCACGAGAATCACGCTCATCAGCTCCATTGGACAATTTATCAAAAACATTGGCGACCTTTGAGTTTCCACCGTTGAAGGCAGCTTCCAAGTCATACGAGTTTGGGACATGGCTCAGAGTTGCAACTGGGGATACGGAGGTCACCTGTGGAACCAATGCAGCGTAACTCACGGAGTCAACACTGGCTCGTGAAGTATCTTCCCTAATCACCGAATTTGTGAACGTCCGTGGTCGAAATCGTATACGCAATTTTTCTTTAAAATGCGTCCAATCGAAGAATTGTTTGTTTCAATGCAACCAAGTGAACCAAGCAAGAGCTTCACCATCAAAGTAGAAGTAAGGAAGAGGTAGCCAGTCCTTCTAGAAGAAGCCAAGGTATGTGAAGTACAACTTGGCCAGAAAAATCCAGCTATCCGGGTTGCCATCGCCACTGAATCTAGGTAGAAACATTGTTGTTGTTGGGGTTTGATGGATGAAAGCACCAATGTAACAAATGCTACAATCTCAAAGTATAATCGATAAGAACTAACCTCTATTACAATTACTAGTAGCCGGACTAACACTCAAATTGCAGTCTAACCATGGAGATAGAGAAATTGAGATAGTTGTGGATATAGGAGAAGACACACAATTAGAAGAAGGGAGATGAGAAGCTTAGACTTGAGAAAGAGGTTGAGAGGAGAGACATTTTTCTTCAACAATACGCATATCCCCACAATCTTAGACCACCGTCCCTTTTAACATAACCATTACGCCCACCAATCCACCTGGATCCCGAATTAACCTGGCCCAATTACTTGTTCTCAGCCCAATAGCTATTTGTATGACATTGGGCTGGGACTGATTCATAACATTCAGTCAATAAGCGAATCAACAAAGAGGAAAAGCGCACATTCAACAGTAATAGGCATGATTCTAACCTTATCTATCACAAGCAAACTAAACATACATTAGTTAAGTCATGAGTTTACCCTCCAGTCCATCATAATCAAATAGAAGCCTAGCAGAAGTAGGGAATAGCATGAACAAACTTCAGTTATTCTATCAAAAGAAATGCGAGTTTTACAAATGTGTACCTAAAGCTGGAAACAAACTTGAATAATCCAAACGAAGCAGAAAATAAGACTCTGAAGTTGAGAGTTGTAACAGAAACAAACTTGAATAATCCAAACGAAACAGTAACATCAAATAGCAGTAGAGAAAGCACACACCAGCTTTGATCTTCAACCCAGAAATCCAGCAGTAAACCCAAGACTAATGAAACTCTAATGCGAAATCACAACCAAATGAGAAGGAAGTTCCAATTTTCAGAAAGAAGAAAAATTAAAGTGTGAAAATTTGTTTCCCAATCAGACTCAAAATGAAGGAAATAAATTCTGAATTTTAGAGGTTTCCTAGTGTAAAATCCATGTGAGAATGTGAAGGGGAGTCTCTTTTTTATAAGGAGAAAATTTTCAGCCCATCTCACATGTGCTCTCCCCAGGGGCGGATGCACGCTTGTTAAAGCGGTGTCACAGTCCGAAAATTTTACTCAATATATGTATTAATACTATACGGAAATGGATAAGTAGGAAAAAATGACACCCCTTAATATAAATTGTATCTTGGTGTGTTGGTTAGGTGCTTGGTTTCCTCTAAGAGGTCAAAGGTTCAAACCTCAATTATCACATTTTTCTTTTGCAAATATTTGACAGAGCCTTCGCGATTAAAAATTGTGATGAAATAGAATTGAACTCGGGATCTTTTCCAATTTAAGACTCAACAAAACCAATAGACTATGACTATTTCTTGTTTACAAATATGATACACAAAGTTATATTCCAATTCTTCTATAAATTTCGACACCGCTTACAAAATTTCCTGCGTACGCCGTGACTCTCCCTAAAATTAAGGAGAAAAAACATCTTTTTAACTAATTCTCTACGGCTGTCCTTTTCTATCCAGTTTCAACACCTTTTAGAACTAAAAATGGATAGCAGTCCAATACTACAAGCTTCTTATATGCTTATATGAAATTCCCCTATTCTTTACTTCTCAATTGTCCCCCTTAAGTTCTGTTTATTACCCTTTCACCCCTTTAATTCCAATTGACATTCACATATCAACAATCAGAAAATTAAGACCAAATCAATGATCAAACAAAACAGAAACAACTTACTAATTAAACCTAACTAAATCATTAAATTAATTAAAACTGATTCAATTAACCTAATTAAAACAGAAACCATTTTTTACCAGCATGATGAAACTTGATCTTCACTCGCTAAAAATGCTGGATCTTAATGCAACATGTAAATTTTTTAGCGAGTGAAGATCCAGTTTATCACCTGAATATTTCTGAAAAAAATCATTGATAGTTTTGATGGTCAGTCTTTGCCTAGTAAGAATATGATGGAAGAATGGCTAAGCATCCACAATGAAAAAAGGGCAACGAAAGTGTTTAATATAACGATAAAGATGAGGAAAGATGTTTCAGATTACTATCACAAGGAAAAAGGAATCATAAAAAAATGAGGTGCTTAGGGCGAGAATATCAACAATTATGGCAAACATACTTTCCCTAGAAAGATCTGATTCTCTTAAGTAGGAGAAAAATGCCTTCTTGTGGTTGATGATCAAGGACTTGACCCAATTTAGTTCATAGGCACAGTCAGGTTGTAATAATATTATTCATTTTAGAAGAATTAACCCAAGTAGCAGCCAATTCAACCGCTTAAATTAAAAATAGTCGGTGGAAGTATAAAATATGCATAATTTATGTATTATATATGTATATCATGCATAAATATTGTATAATCTATGTATATGGTTAGAAAAAGTAAACAGTAAATATGACTGGTTATATGTGTAAAGATCCCTTCATTTTATTTAATTTGGGCTTTATTCCATTTTGTAATTGTAAAATGTAAAAAGAGATTTTTTCTTAACTATACCATATATGAAACCTTATTACCAAATATGTGCATACTATGTAAATTACCTGCCCAGTCCACAAATTTCCTACAATTTCTGTACCATTTGTTTAATACACGATTAATTCGGCAAAATCTTCCATAATTAACGCGCTAAAATCAGGAAAAAATCTTGCGATTGATTGAGTCTACATTAAATTCAAGTTTTGAAACGGAAAGGAGATTTCTGTTCTTCATCTTCATCTTCATCTGTTCTTCCATATATTTTCCACCATTGATAGCCATTAAAAAAACTTGAAAGCTTTGAATTCAAATTTGAGTTTTCAAAAATTATTATTTGTTTGGATTGGGTGTTGTTGAAAATAATCGGGAATATGGTTTGGAGTTTATATCTCAGTTTTGAGGGGTTTTGGTGAAGATTGGACTTGGTTTTGACTGAATTTCAGATTGAAACTCAAAGAAGAAGAAGAAGAAGAAGAAGAAGAAGAAGAAGAAGAAGACATATTGCAGAAATTGTAGATAAATTGTAGATAAATTGTAGATTATTTGTATTCTGATTGTAGATGCTTTATTTTCTGTTTTCATAAATAAAAAACTGTTAAAATTTCTACAAATCTTCTGAATAAACGCAATTATGTCAAAAATCACAATTATGCTACAATTGGATGAGAATTGAGATATAAAAATTTAATGTACCCAGTTTGTAGATAAATTGTAGATTATTTGTATTCTAATTGTAGGTGTTTTGTTTTCTGTTTTCACACATCAAAAACGACTAAAACTTCTACAAATCTTCTGAAAAAACGCAATTATGTCAAAAATCCCAATTATGCTACAATTGAATGAGAATTGGGATATTAAAATTCAATGTACCCAGTTTGTAGATATTTTGTAGATAATTTATAGATTTTCAACATAGATTGTAGTTTAATTGTAGTATAAATGTAGTAATTATGTAGATACCCTTACAAATAATACTGCTTTATACATACTTAAAATTGATTTGTAGTATATTTGTAAAATTTGTGTAAATGAAGAGAAAAATTTTGTAGTCAACATGTGCGAAGATGTATTTAGTTCAAATTCTGATCAATCCAACTGTAACTACAATTTATCTACAATTTCTGCAATATGTCTTCTTCTTCTTCTTCTTCTTCTTCTTCTTCTTCTTCTTCTTCTTCTTCGACTTTCAATCTACAATTCAGCCAAAACCAAATCTAAATCTTCACCAAAACCCCTCAAAATTGAGATATAAACTCCAAAACATATTTCCAATTATTTACAACAACACCCAACAAAACAAATAATGATTTTTGAAAACCCAAATTTGAATTCAAGGATTCAAAGTTTTTTAATGGCTGTCAATGGTGGAATTGTTGCTCTTTTATCTCTTTGTGGTTTGTTCTTCTTCATTGAGAAAAATTTGAAGCTGAAGGTAAATGTGTGTATGAACTTTGAAGATTTATCTTCAATATTTGGTGGATTTAAATGGAGAATAATGAAGAACGTGGGTAGCTTTTGTTCTGTAAAGAACCAAAAAGGCAGTAGCTCTATGTCGTAAAACCATAAGAATATGATTTTGAATCTGAAAAGAAATAGGAAAGCGTGGGCCCTACTATTTCGTATGTAACAAAATTACAATTTTCATCTCTGTATTTTTTGAGAAGAAGAAGGAATGGAGAAGAGGAAGAAAGGGGAGGGGAAAAACTGCGTAGGTCTTAGGAATTAGGGGGATAGAGAAACGTGGGATATATGGACACCTTTAATTAAGGAGTAAAAACTGCCCATTAATTAAACCCTTAATTAAGTATGGTATAAGATTGGTAATTTGGTATACTAAGTGTAATTAAATCAAACCTTAAATATTGAGGGTAATAAGGTTTCCTATGTGACATAGGAAGGTAAATATTCCATGTAAAATATAAATGTAAAAATTGCTCGGGGCGCCCTATTTGGTCGCCCCCATTTAACCTATACCCATTTTTTAAAAAAGTTTTAACTTGTACCCACTTTTTAAACAACTTCAACTCCCTTTCTCCTCCTCCTCCTCATTCTTCTTCTTCTTCTTCTTCTTCTTCTTCTTCTTCTTCTTCTTCTTCTTATTCTTCTTCTTCTTCTTCTTCTTCTTCTTCTTCTTCTTCTTCTTCTTCTTCTTCTTCTTCTTATTATTATTATTATTATTATTATTATTATTATTATTATTATTATTATTATTATTCTTTCTTTTGCTGCTGTTGGTGCTGCTATGAAACTTCAGTTATGGGATGATTGCCATAGATATGTTTATCATATTATTTAAAATAAATTATAAATAATTACGTAAGTTAGTAGACAATAATTTGTGAATATTTTCACGTACGTAAGTTAGTATACAATGAAAATTCTATTCTTTTCACGTTTATTGTTTTCAAAATTTATGATTTAGATATTGTTGGCAATCTGATTGTTTATCTAGTATGTTAGAAAGCTTTTTCAAAAACTTCAGCTTATATAGTGCTGAAGTTTTTACAAATGAACTAAATAACTTCAGCAGCTGAAGTTTTTGAAAAAGCTTTATGACAAAACTAATGAATCCAGGACAAAAAAAAACTTCAGCTTTTAGTGTTGAAGTTTTTACAAATGAACTAAATAACTTCAGCATCTTCTGCTGAAATTTTTGAAAAAGCTTATCCAGGACAAAAAAAACTTCAGCTTATTTAGTGCTGAAGTTTTTATAAATGAACTAAATAACTTCAGCAAAAGATGCTGAAGTTTTTGAAAAGGCTTAATGACAAAACTAATGAATCCATGACAAAAAAACTTTAGCAAATAGAGAACAAAACTTCAGCTATTATGCTTAAGTTCAGCAATTACAAACAAAAGCTTCAATACACTTGGTTCATCACACTTGCTACTTCAGGCTCGTCTACTAGAATGCTGAAGTTTTGCGTGATTGCCTTTGCTACTTCAGCCCCATATGCTGAAGTTACGCGAAAAACTGGGTACACTTGCAATTTTTTTTTTGCAAAGCGGGCACAAATTAAAACGTGACCCAAAAAGTGAGTATAGATGCAAATGCCCCAATATAAATAGATACTCAATTGTAATAGGAGGTCAGACAATTATTTTTTTCGATATATAATCAAATTCTCATTTTTCCTCTGAGATTCAGGTATTTCTTCATCATTTTTGCCTCGATTACTCAAGAATTTTTGCAAGTTATAGTATAATATTACTACATACGTCCTTCCTTAGTTCTTTTTTTCCTCTTTCGGAGAATATTCCTTCCTTCCTTCCTTCCCCTAGGTAGATGTTGAGTCATAATTTAAAGTTTATGGATTCTAAACTTGCCATTAAACTCATATTTAGCCTTAGTTACTTAGTTCGCAATTAAATAATTTTACATATTTAATGAACTTTATAATACAAATACGAAATCTAAGCAAAAATTAATGGGTTCATCCAAATCCGTACCTAATACTCTAGCCTAGGAGACATCATCTGGTTATTCAACTTAATATTATTCAAGATAGAATTAGGTTGATCATGAAGTTGAGAGGGCGAGGATGAGAGTATCTTTTGGTAAGGACTTAGTTGCTTTTTATACACGAAATGCATGAAGAAAAGCATTAATTCCTAACTCCTATTTTAGTAGAATTCTTAACATCTATAAATTTCACTTTCCCAAACCAAAATTCTCATAGTACTCCAAAAAACATTTTGTCCCCTCAACTCCTAAAAATGGCAACAAAGAGTCTTCTCCTCGTCCTTGTTGCTAGTGCACTTGCTTTATCCATAGACGCTAGGAACCTTAGAACAATGGTAAAAGCAGTTTATGAACATAAGTCATATTACCCGCCTCCTTTACCGCCTGATTTTGGTGTGTTTCAGGATAGCAAGGCGACTTTTGGTGTAGGACCTGGCTTAGGAGCAAGTATTGAAGGTCATGGTCCACATGGTCATGGAAGTTTTGATGGCAATGAAGGTTTTGGTGACTATGACAATAAGAATGCTAATGATAAAGATGTGCTTATTGCTAGTGGCCAAAGTGAAGTACTAGATGATGGGGCACTTGGGCGTGACCAACCCTAAACTTCGAGTTCCATGTAGTGTCTACCCTAGAGGCGGAGCGAGGATTTCGATATTATGAGTTCTAGATTTTAGAATGACGATTTTAAATGCTAATAACTGGATCCTAAAATTTTAATACAAATATACCATTTGAGCAAAAGTTACTGAATTCTGCCGAACCCGTAACTAGGCTTCTAGCTCCGCCGAAATGTAGAATCGATGAGAACTTTGTTACTTGAAATGAAACTTCAGTCAATTGGTATTTAGTATTTATACAAAGTCAATTGCCCTTAATTTTGCAATGTTTTCCTAGTCCCTTAATTGCTCACCACATCCTATTGGAGCTTGACCGAAAATCTGGCCAGTCTTATCAATTAGGGACCTCATTGATAGTTTTGATTTCAAGAACATTATTTACATGAATTTAACTTAACTTAAATACATTGAAAATATAAATACTTTTTGCACTGTTAGTATATTTGTAATTATTACTTACGATGTTTTTAGGGTATAATGATACATTAATTTCCTTTTAAAGATATTGTTAGGTTTAAGATTTTAGACTCAAGTTACATTGTATTTGTGTTAATCCAATAAGAGTCTGCGGTAGAGAGGTGAATTCCGAATATAACTCATCAATAGATTATATTGTTCGAACCCTCCAAAATGTTGGCGTACTTATGTCAGATTCTCCAAAAATGCATAATTTTTTGAAGGATTTGACGCATAATATTTTTAAAGGATCCAACACACCCGATGATTTTTTTTAAAGAACCGTGCAACATAGTCAATAGGTGCATTCCTAAAAGATAATTAGTTTTTGTTGAAACTATATTGATTTATTAGTTATAAAAGTGACCTTCTCATGAGCTATCCAAACGAAACCTACATATATTGCTATGAAATCCAATCCATGCTTACATTCAAAATTTAAATAAGATTTTCATATTTTATGCTCTATGTGATACCAAACCAAGATCATAGCTAAATATAATAAACTAGAAATGTACTAAACCTAATCCCAAATTGAATCATTCAACTTCAATCACAGAGTCTGGAGCAATTATACAGTTGCATCATTCCATTACAAACCATAAGGGACAACAAGGGAAAAGCATATTCTTAACCTCCCCAAAGATGAATTTACCCAATCATTTAACTTAAAAATCGGACATTCTCTTTTACAAATTATGGGTTTCTCCGCTAATCAAAATTTAATCACATGCTCCAAATGGCCGCTTTACACTACTCAAAATTTATTGATTTTAAGTTATATACTTTGACGGGTGCAAAATATATTTAAATAATCAAATTACTCATTAAATAATTACGGATAAATTTCTCGATAACCATTAATTAGTAATTTGATTAAAATATTAGTTAACCTGTTATCACATATAAAACTTCATTGATAGTATAGAAAAATATTTACTACAAAATATACTCCTTGCGTCTCAATTGATACGAGGGTTTGACTAGATACATAATTTTAAAAAATATTGAAATTATTATATTTATCGTCTAAAATAAGTTATAGAAATTTCCGTGGCTATAAATATTATACTTGAAATAATAAATATAGAATGACGTGACAAAGGAAGAAGAGCCTTGAAATAAAGATAAAATTATCTTTATGTGACATATTAATTACAAGTTTGAACAGTAAAATTAACCACTAATATTTACATCAAAGATTGCTTAAATCATTTCCGGCTATATGCACGGGACTGCTATTTTATGATGTGACAAAGAAGAATGTCACATAAATTTGGAGAGAATGAATATTATTTAAATCCAAATCTAATTACATGGTCCAAATGGGTCCCGCATACCATAACCCCTCTAGATATTTAGCTGAAACCAAACTGCGGAAGACTGAAAATAGTAAAATAAAGATCAAATCTTTCATTCTTGTTACAGTTGATGAACTGAAGAAGAGCAAAAAGAATGGGATCAATCGCGAAAAAGGGGTTGCAAAAATACTTGGTACAACTTCAGCAACATCCTTTAAGAACAAAGGTCTCACCTTTTTCTCACTTTCTACATTTTTTTTGACTAATCTCTCTTTCTTTGCTTCATTTTCTCTAATTTGTTAAGTGGGGTTTGGCTATTTCGGATTTCTAGTTCAATTCATGATGTGGGTAATTTTTTATATCTCGAAAAGTTTCCATTTAAGAACAAAGATCTCAGCTTTTCCCCTCTTTTTTTTGCACCGCTTGTCCGAGTCTCTAAGAGCCCCGACTAATCCCGGGTTGCACAAGTCCTCGGCAAGGAGTTTTCTGTAAGTGCACCACTGTTAATTCAGGTTTTATCCAGTCCGATGACCCTCACAAATTGTTTGCACCCCGTGGGTTTCGAACTTGAGGCCTTGAAAGGGAGCAAACCACAAGGCTCAAGTCAATTGCCACCGACCCCCGAGGGTTTCTCAGCTTTTCCCCCTCTCTCCTAGTTTCTTTATATTTTTAGTTTTTTTTTTTTTTAAATTTTTATATCAGTGAATATGGTTTTAAAATAGAGACTAACTTAAAAATAATTTTAATGTAAAGTTTAAGTTCTGTGCAATGGTAGTGTAAAAGATATTTACACAATCAGGTCAATTAAAAGTTAATAGTAGGTAAATATGTTTGATCATTGATTGTTTATATTTAATACATAAATGGTAAGTAACTTGTTATAACATGTTAAAATTATATTGATAATGTAAAAAAATACTATTAGTGCATATAACTTAAATCCTTAATGTGATGGCATGTGACACCCAATGGTGTGGACTAGTCGTCAATGAAGTAGGAGTGGATCATGGTAAATTACAGAGGCAAAAAGTTAGGTGATTTATTTCTATTTGTCTAAATCTTGATAGATAGAGTTACTTGCTATTTGCACCGGTGTGAGGTAGCAATTATGGAGTTGATTAGTTAAGGTGCGTGTAAGTTGGCCGAACACCACCATTATAAAAACAAATAGTTTAACTATGATGGATCTGAGTGCGTTGTAGTTGCATCCTAGTGTAGTCAGAGGTTCATACCGTCTCTACCTGTGAGTTTGGGCTATTAGTGGACATGAATTGAATAGATCGAATATAAAAGATTCTTGTAGTTGACTTTAACTAGTCTGGAATTGAGACGTAGTTGATCAAGTTGATGAGTGTGGGTCGTGTTTAATGTTTTTAGCTCAACTGGTACTGCGTTGTATTGTTATAGATTTCTGAAGTTTGCAATTTATAATTGCAGGCAATAACAGCGGCAGTTTTGTCAGCGATCAGTGATATAGTGGCTCAAAAGATCACTGGCATTAAGAGACTTCAAGTCAGACGCCTTCTTCTGAAAGTGGTACCGTTTTCATAGCTTCCTTTTAAACATATCCGTTTGCTTCTTTTTTCTCCTTTCCTTGTTGTGTGTACTGTGGAAATCTGAAGCATCGCTTGATTTGTTCAAATATGTTCAACTTTATTAACTTTATCGCTGGAATTCGAAGTATTAATCTCTGCACCTAATGGTAAACGCCAAAATACTCCGTAGTCCTCTCGAATGGGTGTATTGCGAGTGCAATATATAAGTTTGTGAATCTCAAGGAAATTTCCGTCACAAGATTGTTGGATTACGCCTCTCATTGGTAAGGTTTGTTTCTGGAGTTAAACGGTCCTGCAACAGTTAAACATTAATTCTGCATCCTCTTGCTCGAAGCAAGGTAAAAGGCTACCAGTAGAATACTTTTCTGACTCTGCCCTTTTTCTGTGAACTGTTCTAGAATTAATTTTCTTAATAGAAAACTTCTACTCCATCCATCCCAATTTATGTGCATTGTTTGACCGAGCACGAAGTTTAAGAAAGAAAGTTTTTTGAATCTTATGGTCTTAAACTGTCACGACCCCAACCCCGGTCATGATGGCGCCCAACACACTGCTAGGCAAGCCCGACCATTCAACAACAGTATCCCAAATCACCTAATGAAGCTACAACAACTCTCGGAATTCCATTCCGACTCTCGGATCAAAATCTCACCTATCAACCGGAATTCGCCAAAATACTAACTTCGCCAATTCAAGCCTAATTCTACTCCGTACCTCCAAAATAAATTCCGATCACACTCCTAAGCCACATATCATCCCCGAAGCTAACCGAATCACCGAAAATCACATCCGAGCCCTCTAACTCAATAGTCAACGTCCGGTTGACTTTTTCCAAAACAAGCCTTCCTTAAAGAGACTAAGTGTCTCATTTCCTATCAAAGCCAATCCGATTTAACTCTAACACCGAATACCGATAACGAAACATGAAGAAGCATAAAAATGGGGGAAACGGGGCGGTAACTCATGAGACGACGGGCCGAGTCGTCACATCCTTCCCAACTTAAACAAACGCTCGTCCTCGAGCGAGTCAAGAAACATACCTGAAGCGTCAAACAGGTGAGGATATCTGCTCCACATCTCCCGCTCGGTCTCCCAGGTAGCTTCCTCCACGGGCCGACCTCTCCACTGCACTTTTACAGAAGAGATATCCTTTGAACTCAATTTCTGAACCTAACGACCCAAAATAGCCACTGGCTCCACATCAAAGGTCAAATCACCATCCAACTGAACCGTGCTAAAATCCAAAACATGGGACGGGTCCCCAACATACTTCCGGAGCATAGAAACATGAAATACCGGATGCACACTCGACAAGCTGGGTGGCAAAGCAAGCATATAGGCCACCTCCCCAATCCTCCTAAGTACCTCAAAAGGTCCAATGAATCGTGGACTCAACTTTCCTTTCTTTCCAAATCTCATAACACCCTTCGTGGGCGAAACCTTCAGCAAGACCTTCTCACCAACCATGTAGGACACATCTCGAACTTTCCGGTCCGCATAACTCTTCTGACGCGACTGCGCTGTACGAAGCCTCTCCTGAATCACCTTCACCTTCTCTAAGGCATCATGAACCAAATCTGTCCCCAATAGCCTAGCCTTGCCGGGCTCGAACCAACCAACTGGAGATCTACACCGCCTCCCATACAAAGCCTCATACGGTGCCATCTGAATGCTGGACTGATAGCTGTTGTTGTAGGCAAACTCTGCAAGCGGCAGAAACTCATCCCAAGAACCTCCGAAATCAATCATACAGGCACGCAACATATCCTCAAATATCTGAATAGTACGCTCGGACTGTCCGTCCGTCTGAGGATGAAATGTTGTGCTGAACTCCACCTGGGTACCCAACTCTCGCTGAAAAGTCCTCCAAAACTAAGAAGTAAACTGAGTACCTCTATCTGAGATAATGGAAACTGGAACACCGTGCAATCGCACAATCTCTCGGATAAATATCCCCGCCAACCGCTCCGAAGAATAAGTAGTACACACCGGAATGAAGTGCGCGGACTTGGTCAGCCGATCCACAATCACCCAAATAGAATCAAATTTCTTCAAAGTCCGAGGAAGACCACTCACAAAATCCATGGTAACTCTCTCCCACTTCCATTCTGGGATAATCATCCGCTGAAGCAAACCACCCGGTCTCTGATGCTCATATTTCACCTGCTGACAGTTGAGACACCGAGCTACATAACCTACAATATCTTTCTTCATTCTTCTCCACCAATAGTGTTGTCTCAAGTCCTGATACATCTTCGCGGCACCTGGATGAATAGAATACCGCGAGCTGTGGGCCTCCTCCAGAATTAACTCTCTAAGCCCATCTACATTGGGCACACATATACGACCCTGCATCCTCAATACGCCATCATCATCTATAGTCACATCCCTGACATCATCATGCTGAACTCTGTCCTTAAGGACAAGCAAATGCGGATCATCATACTGGCGTTCTCTGATGCGATCATATAAGGAAGACCGAGAAACCACACAAGCCAACACCCGACTGGGCTCAGAAATGTCCAGTCTCACAAACCGATTAGCCAAGGTTTGAACATCAACTGCAAAGGGCCTCTCCCCAACTGGAATGTACGCCAAACTTTCCATACTGACTGCCTTTCGGCTCAAGGCATCTGCCACTACATTGGCCTTTCCCGGATGATACAAAATAGTGATGTCATAATCTTTTAGCAACTCAAGCCACCTCCGTTGCCTCAAATTAAGGTCTTTCTGCTTAAACAAATGCTGAAAACTGCGATTATCAGTGAATACCTCTCAAGATACGCCATATAAATAGTGCCTCCAAATCTTCTAAGGCATGAACTATAGCAGCCAACTCTAGGTCATGAACAAGGTAGTTCTTCTCATGGGGCTTTAATTGACGAGAAGCATAAGCGATAACTCTACCCTCCTGCATCAATACACAGCCAATCCCAACTCTCGAAGCATCACAATATACAGTATATGAACCTGTAGCTGATGGTAAAACCAATATTGGAGCTGTGGTCAAAACTGTCTTGAGCTTCTGAAAGCTCTCCTCACACTCGTCAGACCATACAAATGGAGCACCTTTCTGAGTCAACTTGGTCAAGGGCGACGCAGTGGATGAAAACCCCTGAACAAACCGGCGATAATAGCCTGCTAATCCGAGAAAACTACGGATCTCTGTGGCTGAGGACGGTCGAGACCAACTCTGCACTGCTTCTATCTTCTTTGGATCAACCTGAATACCCTCGCTGGACACTATATGTCCCAAGAATGTCACAAAACTTAGCCAAAATTCACACTTGGAGAATTTTGCATAAAGCTTCTCCTCCCTCAATCTCTGCAACACTACACGCAAATGCTTGGCGTGCTCCTCCTGGCTACGCGAGTACACCAGAATGTCATCAATAAATACAATAACAAAAGAATCCAGATAAGGCCGAAATACACTGTTCATCAAATGCATGAACGTTGCTGGGGCATTGGTCAGCCCGAAAGACATGACTAGAAACTCATGGTGACCATATCTAGTCCTGAAAGCTGTCTTAAGAATATCCGAGTCCCTGATTTTTAACTGGTGATAGCCCGAACGGAGATCAATTTTTGAAAACACCCTCGCTCCCTGAAGCTGATCAAATAAGTCATCAATGCGAGGCAAATGATATTTGTTCTTCACTGTTACCTTATTTAACTGCCTGTAGTCAATGCACATTGCCATCTTTCTTCTTCACAAATAGAACTGGCGTACCCCACGGTGACACACTAGGCCGAATGAACCCCTTGTCTAGGAGTTGCTGAAGCTGCTCCTTCAATTCTTTCAACTCTGCTGGTGCCATACGATATGGCGGAATAGAAATGGGCTGGGTGCCCGGCACCAAGTCAATGCCAAAATCGATATCCCTGTCCGGCGGCATGCCCGACAGATCTACAGGAAATACATCAGGAAAATCCCTCACAACTGGGACAGAATCAATACTAGGAGTCTCAACTCCAACATCTCGCACAAAAGCTAGATATGATAGACAACCCTTCCCAACCATACGCTGGGCTTTCAAGAAGGAAATTACTCTGCTAGGAACATAATTAGTCATACCATGCCACTCGATCCTCGGAACACCCGGAATAGCCAAAGTAACTATCTTAGCATGCCAGTCTAGAATAGCATGACACGGAGATAGCTAATCCATGCCCAGAATAACATCAAAATCTACCATGCTCAACAACAATAAATCAACTCGAGTCTCCAGACCCCCAATAGTCACAATACAAGACCGATACACATGGTCTACAATAATAGTATCGCCCACCGGGGTGGATACGTGCACAGGTAAAGCAAGACACCCTCGGGTCGTACCCAAATGATGAGCAAAATATGAGGACACATAAGAATAGGTGGATCCGGGATCGAATAATACAGAGGCATCTCTGTGGCAGACTGGAACAATACCTGTAATGACAGCATCTGAAGCAATATCATCTGTCCTGCCTGGAATAGCATAGAAACAAGCCTGGCCACCGCCTGATCGACCTCCCCCTCTGGGGCGACCCCTGGATGCCTGACCTCCACCCCTAACTGACTAGGCGGGTGCTGAAGAAACTGGAGCAGAAGACGAAGGTTGGCCTCTCTGCTGAAACTGACCACCACGAAGTCGAGGACACTGCCTCTTTATATGACCAAACTCTCCGCACTCGTAGCAACTACCAGGTACCGGAGAAGGGAACTGGAGGGAACCCCTCGCACCTGAATGACCAGCCGATGCACTCGGCGCAGATGAACCCTGAACTGAAGGGGCATAGGATGAACTCTGAGCTGGGAGAGCGTTAAGTAAAGATTGGCCCTGCTGAAATCCCTGATGACCACGGTCTGAAGATGTCCTACTATACTTTGGACGGGCCGGCTGAGGAGGTTTGAAGGAACGACCTCTACCACGCTGGAATTGGCCCCTAGACGGAGCACCACTGAAACTGCCTGAACCTCTGGGCCTCTTGGCCTCCCTTTCCTCTCTTTTTCTGCGGCGAACTGTCTCAATATCACGAGCAATGTCAACCACACCCTCGAACGAAACACCCAATACTCTCTCTAGTCATCAAAATGCGGAGAGAGTAGTTAAGACCATCCACGAATCTCCGGATCCTCTCACGATCCGTCGGAATCATCCAAGTAGCATGACGAGCCAACTATGAAAATCTCATCTCGTACCGGGTCACGGACATATCTCCCTGAGTCAACCACTCAAACTGCCTACGCAGCTCCTCTCTGCGGGACTGAGGTACATACTTCTCCAGAAATAGAGTGGAGAACTGCTGCCAAGTAAGGGGCGCTGCACCAACAGGTCTACGCCTCTCAAAATCTTCCCACCAGGTAAATGCAGCTCCCTGGAACTGAAATGTAGTAAAAGATACACCACTCGACCCCAAAATCCCTGCGGTGCGAAGCATACGCTGACACTTGTCGAGAAAACCCTGGGCATCCTCGCCCTCTGCACCACTGAATGTTGGAGGCTGGATCCTACCAAATCTCTCGAGACGACGCTGCTCATCGTCTGGCATAGCTGGGACCATAAGGTTCTGAACTGGTGCAACCGGCTGAGCTGGAACAGCTTCCGGTGTCTGCAATCCCTGCACAACCTGCTCAGCTGTGTGATTAACAGGAGTCTGGGTGCCTTCCCTGGCCTGTGAAGTAGCTGCGGCTGTAGTGGCTGAGACCGCCTGAGCTAGGCCAGTGCAAACTGTCAAAATCTGAGCCAAGGTCTCCTGAAGACCCGAAATCACAATAGGCATAGCTGGTGCTTGAACTGGTACAGCTGCTGGAGCCTGATCTGGAACTGGGGCAGCTGGTGGATTAAAAGGTGCTGCCCGCGCTACTCTACCTCTGCCACGCCCACGACCGCGTCCACGGCCTCTGGTGGCATCAATGGGTGGCACTGGTGGTCGTCTGCCTCGTCTAGTAGCACGAGTCCTCGCCATCTGCGAGAGAATAGAATGATAGAAATTTTTAGTGTTCGGATCAACAAAGTCGCACGACAAGAATTTCAAGAATATGAAGTTTTCCTAAAGGTTCTGCAGCCTCTCGAGGATAAATACAGATGTCTCCGTACCGATCCGCGAGACTCTACTAAACCGGCTCATGACTCGCGAGACCAATTAACCTAGGCTCTGATACCAACTTGTCACGACCCCAACCCCGGTCATGATGGCGCCCAACACACTGCTAGGCAAGCCCGACCATTCAACAACATTATCCCAAATCACCTAACGAAGCTACAGCAACTCTCGAAATTCCATTCCGACTCTCGGATCAAAAACTCACCTATCAACCGGAATTCGCCAAAATACTAACTTCGCCAATTCAAGCCTAATTCTATTCCAGACCTTCAAAATAAATTCCGATCACACTCCTAAGCCACATATCATCCCCCGAAGCTAACCGAATCACCAGAAATCACATCCGAGCCCTCTAACTCAATAGTCAACATCCGGTTGACTTTTTCCAAAACAAGCCTTCCTTAAAGAGATTAAGTGTCTCATTTCCTATCAAAGCCAATCCGATTTAACTCTAACACCGAATACCGATAACGAAACATGAAGAGGCATAAAAATGGGGGAAACGGGGCGGTAACTCATGAGACGACGGGCCGGATCGTCACATAAACCATCCATAGATATTTGTCTAGGGTAAAATGAGAGGTTTAAAGTTAAATTGTTTAAAAAAAAAGTGTCATTCTTTTTGGCACAAACAGAAAAGGAAAGTGTCACATAAAGTAGGACAGAGGGAGTGATATATATCGGCAAAATGGGATTGTAAAAGTTTGCTGACTTCCTTTCTCACGCTTAATGTAGATGGTCTGATGAACCTTTTTGCTGGTTCTTGAGAATTCTGATTCTCCGATATGTCTGAGTAATTGATGTTAAATTTTTAGATTCTTTGTAGCCCTTCCCCGGACCTATGATTGTTTTTTGAAATATTTTGATTGTGAGCTGCAAAGGATGTAGCAGTTGTTTTCTTTAGTGGGAGTCATTTTACTTTCCTTTTCTTTTGATCGAATCATCCTTTTCCTATTCTGAGCCCGGTGCATAAGGCTTCTCCTTGGAGTCTAGAGACGTCTGCAGTACAGGGTTACCCTTGCCTGCAAGAGAGGCTCTTTCTGCCTAAAATCGACATCAGAATTTGTCGAAACATTAAAAAAGAAGTTAGAATCTTTTAACTAGCTTCTGGAACATATTAACTTATTACTGCACGCTGTATTAAGAAATCAGTAGTATAAGTAAAATTTGAGAAAACTGACAATGATATGAAAGTGATGCTTGAAAATGCTTCGATATCTTTTAGCTGCTGTGAAGTTGTGTCTTTCTTGTTCGGAGAAAATGGAAACAGAACAAACAAATAGCCAGTAAGCATATGCTAGGACGTTTGAGCTTCATCTCAACATTAATTTCTGATGGGGCACTTATTATCAGAATCGTGTATCCTTTATATCTATTCCTTTGCTTACCACATATAAGTTGCTATCTGGGATTTTCATTGGCTGCTAACATAATTACGTGCAGCTTTTTGGCTTTGCCTATCTTGGGCCATTTGGGCATTTTCTTCACTTATTACTGGATAAACTTTTCAAGGGGAAGAAAGACACAACAACAGTTGCAAAAAAGGTAATTAAACACTGCTTCTCTGTATAATTTACAATATGTATCGGGATAAGAAGTTGCAGATTCCTATTGAATCCGCATCCTTTAGTGTCACAATTACCCCTCAGTCCTTTTATTTTTCTTTTTGATGTAATAGATTAATTTCAACATTAATCAATCATAATGAAACTCCTTTGCTATATTACCAATTTGGTCAAACAGTATTTTTCAGTTGGGGAAAGCTCTAGAAGAGTAATGACCAGATTAGTACACAAGAATATGAAACTTGCAATTTAATTGTTTCAGGTGGTGTTGGAGCAAGTGACATCTTCGCCTTGGAATAACTTGCTTTTCATGATTTACTATGGGTTAGTTATTGAAAGTGAGTTTTATTCCGAGCTACAACTATATTTCATCTTTGCAACTCTTAATTATTTAACCTTATAACCCCCCCCAAAAAACTAATTATTTCACGGATTACATGATGCTTCTGCAAGTAAATACACAATAAATTGAAGTTATGACTATTGGAACCTTCACTGTTGACTTAGAATGCATGAATCATTTTTGGATTTGAATCTACTAAATTTTTGATAGCCTGTTTGGCCAAGCTTATTTTTGGCCAAAAATGTTTTTTTTTTGGCCAAAAGTACTTTTGGCCTCAATTTGAGGTGTTTGACCAAGCTTCTGGAAGGGAAAAAAGTGCTTTTGAGGAGAAGCAGAAGCAGCTTTGGAGAAGCAGAAAAAAGTAGCTTCTCTTCAAAAGCACTTTTGGCCTCAATTTGAGGTGTTTGGCCAAGCTTCCGGAAGGAAAAAAGTGCTTTTGAGGAGAAGCAGAAGCAGTTTTGGAGAAGCAGACAAAAGTAGTTTCTCTTCAAAAGCACTTTTTTGAGAAGCACTTTTGAGAAAAATACACTTAGAAACAGTTTTTTAAAGCTTGGCCAAACACTAATTGCTGCTCAGAAGTGCTTTTCAAACTAATTAGCCAAACACAAACTGTTTCTCAGCGAAAGTACTTTTGAAAAAAAGCACTTCTCAAAATAAGCTGATTTTTTGTAGCTTGGCCAAACGGGCTATGAATGTCAAATGCACTCTGAAGCGCTACACCTTTTACAAGCTGCACCAAAAGATTCTTTACAGTGTACAAGCTTTGATTAAACTACAAAGTTTTCTCATGTGAAAGCAGCCTGAAACTATTTTTCTTGTGCCGAAGTTGCTCATCTCTATTTTCTGGATCTCCCATTTTAACTAATACCCTGAAATATTCTTGTTTCAAAAGAAGTATTTTGCTTGAGTATTTCTTATTGAGTACTTATGCCATGAGGGTGGGAGAGGAGGAGATGTTTCGTGATTGATAAGGATGTAAAGGTCAAGTGATTTCTGGCCGCTCTGAACTTGGGCGGAAGGAGGAAGGATACTCCTTTTATTTCCCTTCTAATTGTACCAATTATTAGAAGTAGATGATGAATACTCCTAATAAACCAATGATTTTCTCTACCCTGAATCTTGTAATATGTACAGGTAGACCCTGGATCCAGGTGAAGTCTAATATTAAGAGGGAATATCCAAAAGTGCAATATACGGCTTGGACGGTTTGTCAAATTGTCCCTCTTTCAGATTCAAATTTTGTTATTATGCTGTATAGTGAACTATAACTGTATCAATCGTTCAAACTACACAGTTTTGGCCAGTCGTAGGTTGGATTAATCACCAGTATGTGCCGCTGCAGTTCCGTGTCATCTTTCACAGCATCGTCGCATGTGGCTGGTATGCTACATTTACCTACTCGTTGTTACTTGTTTCTGATATGGTCAACTTCATTTCCACCTCAATGATTGATTTCACAAAATCGTTGATCCTTTCTTGTTTTCAACTTGTAGGGGAATATTTTTAAATCTACGTGCAAGATCAATGGCCTTAAAGAAAGCTTGAAAAAATCTCGAAGTTGCAATTTGGACATGGTACCATATTCATATATAGTTCAACGATTACAGGGGCTTGCTTCTTCAAGCTCCATCCAACCTATACAAGAAGTCGCTCGCTTTCTCTCTGCTACTAGTGGCTTGTCATTAATGAATGCTGTCCGTTTTTAGTTTGTTGTATTTTATCTTTCTTTTCTGTGTTTTTATTTTCTTGAATATTAGGACATCTTTTAACTACAAGGTTGGTTGTCATAGAGCACCATTCTAGTTGATGATGGCCATAATTTTTATAACTACAAAGCTTATACAAGGAATAGTTTATTTCTTCGGAAATGCTTTTACAATTTGATTTCCTTATTTGCATTAGTCATGGATGACAAAACAAATCCAAGAATGCAAAGAATGCCAAAGCTGGGCAAAGATCACTTTTCGCCCGCGACCAAAACTATTTACCTCCGGTAACCACAAAAGTGTATGAAATTTGTATATTTTTGTATATATCTTATAGAAATGCATATATATACAAAAAATATGTATTTATTCAGCTATTATTTTGAAACGGCTAAATAATGTCATTTTCCCTATATTTATTTATTTATTTATTTATTAGTCTTTTGAAGGGGAATGTTGATGTAACTGGTAAAGTTGCTGCCATATGACCGGGAGGTCACAGACTCACTGATGTTTAGCTTAAAACATATATATTTCTATGTATATCGCCTCATATTTTACTTTTGTTTCGTGAATTTGGGATGTTAAATACTATGATTTATGTTAATTTGAAGTGTTTTTTGTGTAGGAATGATTCGAGAGCAATTGGGGGCGAAACGCGCAAGATTTGAACTAAAACGAACAAAACCGAACGAATTGAGCATTTGGGCGTCACAGGCAGCGCCTGGCGCCACCTGTGGCGCTGGAGGCAGAATGGAAGTTGAGGCAGCGCCCTGGTGGGCGCTAGGCGCCGAGCTGGGCGCCGTTGACACGGATTTTGTCCGGGACACAGTTTATTCGGCCCTAGGCCTACCCAACACGTATAAAAGTAAGACTAAACATATTTTGGAAGGGAAGACGCCACTTTGGAGATATCCAACATATTTTTGAAGGGAGTTTCACGTGGAGGAACACACACCACGCGTGGAGGAGGCTTCTAACTAGTTTTTCTTCTCTTCTCTTCCTTTAATTTCATAGTTTATTAGTTCTAGAGTTTTGGGTGCTACATGAACGTTGTAGTTTGAAGCTTGAATAGTTCTTATTATTTTATCATATTGGTTTATTTATTCAATCTTGCGCTTAAGTATTTGATTGCTTGATCACCAATTGAATACTATCTACGAATTTAGGATTGAACTCGGGAGAGGAAATTCTAGATTGCATATAAGATTGAGTAGAGCAAGATCTTAACTCTGAGGGGGAGCGGATTTGCGGTTAGGATAGGAATATACCTAATCGCCTTGCTTGGTTACTATACAGGAATTATTAATGCGTTCTTGTTAATCCTAATTCCATAGGAATATAGGCGTTAGGTTAGCTTGAATATGCGAGTTGTACTTCGGGAGAAGGCTACGAGCAATATTAACCCTGTCAACCAATAAACCAGATAAATTAATTAGACGATTTAAGTGAAAAAACTCAACGGGATTGTTAGCTAACCCATAGCTCTAGAATATTCACTCACATTGAATTCATCTTTATAATTCTCCAACTTGTTTTCTTTAATCTCTTAGTTTGTTACGTTAGATTAATTTTAGCTAAATATTCATATGTTAGGATTCGCTTGAATAGATTAATTATTTGGTTTAATTTAGTTGATAGTTAATCACAAATCCCTGTGGGTACGATATCTGGACTTACAATCCTATATTACTTGTCGACCACGTACACTTGCGTGTGCGTTTGGGAGCAACAAATTTTTGGCGCCGTTGCCGGGGACTTAGAAATTAACTATTCTACTAGATTAAATTTTTACTTTTGCCCTATTCAAGTTTTTATTTTATTTTTATTTTAACTTACTTTAATATTTTATTATCTTTGTTGACATGGCATCTTGGAACGATAACTGGTCAAATATTGGTTGTTCTTATTTTGGTGATCCTTGTCCATATTGTGGAGGACCATACTTAGGGCAAAATTGTGCATCTCAATCTGATGTGTGGAATTTTTGTACTGTGTGTGGTTGTCAAGGTGGCCATTGGGATGGCTGTCCTAATTCTTATTATCCTTCTCAGAGTTCTTATTATAATGTTTCTAATAATGTTTATGAGTTTGATAGGAGCAATGAAGTGGAGGATATAAAAAGCATGACTCGTATTATGGACATGATAAGGCAAATAGCCGAGCAACAGAACATGACGAGGCAAATAGTCGAGCAACAAAGCCTTGATGCCTTAACGATCAAAAAACTCCAGGCTAGAATGGACGAATTAATGGCCAATTTCCAAGAAGAACTTCAATTCGATGAAGAGAGCGAGTTCCCACAAGAAGATTATTTTGAAGAAGCAGATATAGTGAGACAATCTTGGCTTAAGGAACAAGCTCAACTGATAAAATCTCATGAGTTTCTCCGTGATGGTCTTTCAAATATGACAGAACAACTGATAGAAGGAAGAATTGAGCTCAGGCAAGAAATAGACCAATTTGGCTTAGATATCCATGACATTCATGATCAATTGAATAAAAAGGTTGAGGCGTCTGATGCCCTACAACCAGTTTTTGTGGATACTGGCCAGCTTGAGGAGCGGAAAGAGGAACTCTAATTATTCGACCAAAATATTATTAATGATGCCAAGGTTGACGTAGAGTGCAAAATTGAGGATGTCAAAAATAATGCAATTTTGGAGTTGGAGCGTATTGGACCTCATTCTAAACATTTTTCAACATTGTGTTTGGTTGGTGACATGAGAATTGATCCAGTCGAACATATGAAGGAGTCAATGGATGAGGAACAAATTGCTTATATTCTGAAATTTGTGATGTCAAGGAGACAAAATGATATCCCCCACTTAAAGGCCAAGAAGTGCAAGATGCGATACCTATTGCTTGGTTCATTTATTTTTATACAACCGCCCCAAGAATGTGACAAAAAAATTGATGCAAAATTGGGGGCACAATTCATATCTTCAAAGTGGAAGGAAAAGTGGTGAAAGTAATGGTGTCGTGCCGCGACGTTAAATAAAACGCTTATTAGGAGGCAACCCAGTCTGTATTTTTTTTTATTTTTTATTCTTTATATAGTGTCAAGTTTCGTATTGTTTTTGTTTTGCAGAGTAGGGGAAGTCTGAGTACCCGAAGTTGAAGCTGAGGAACAT
The DNA here is from genome assembly GCF_000393655.2 of Nicotiana sylvestris. Classification (NCBI taxonomy): domain Eukaryota; kingdom Viridiplantae; phylum Streptophyta; class Magnoliopsida; order Solanales; family Solanaceae; genus Nicotiana; species Nicotiana sylvestris. Next base: position 179,911,436 of record NC_091065.1, read on the forward strand.
GTTTGAGCTTAAGTGTGGGGTCGTCCCGACCCTTAATATTAAGGATCATGTCCGAGCTAGGCCCGAGAAGGCCTTAGGGAGTATTTCTCCCTCTGTTTTAATATTTTTTATCTATGATCATGCATCGAGGACTATGCATAAAATAAGTGTGGGGTGGAGAAACTACTTTCTGAAGTGTAATTGTATAAAACTATTTTTATTTAGTTTTTCTTTTAGAACTCGTAGTAGACATACTCTAGGTATAAAAAAAACGAAAATTGAAAAAAAAAATTAGAAAAAATTCAGACTTTTCCCGACGATGGATCTTTTGGACAATTTTCTTGAGGTATAAAGTCCGATTAAAAATACCAAAAAAGATTTTCTTTTAAAGATAGTTAGGTAGTATCCCTTGATTTTTCTTTGGGCGCCGGTTCTTTTTCAAGGGTGTAGCTCGAACCGGGTACTTTATTTATTTATTTATTTTAGGAGTAGTTTAGGAAGAAACTGAGTCGCTCTAAGATATTCGTTGACATGGTTGATGCTAGCACATTAGGCTATGACATACATTCTGTTTTCCCAAGTATTTGGTTTGAATTGTGAAGTCTAAGTAAAGTAAATAGTCTATTTTGTGAAGCCTTTTCTCAGTTGCTTGACTTGTATACCACATAGTGCAATATTGCTTAAATTTCTCATTTAATTGTGCTTGCTTAACTTGAGAGTTGAACAGAACCGTCTTGATTGAGTCATGTGCAACGTGTGTGTGATGATTTGTGATTTTCTGTGCTATCCTGTGTAGTCTAGAACTTGCCCCGTATGTTAATTGAAGTGAAATTGTAAGTTGTGCTAATCTAGGAGATGACATAGTCATTTTCTTGCTTGATCATGGATGTGCTTGTCACATAAAAATAAAATTTTCCGTTGCTAGCCCCTTTGTGCCTATAGACCTTTTCTTTGGCAACCACATTACAAGTCATACCCCTATTTTGTTCTGAATTTGATATTGATTGAACCTTTACCTCCTAAGGCATTTAGTCGCTAAAAGAAGTAAGGATTAGCGATTGGGGAGTAGCTTTTGAGTGAAACCATGGAAAGACCCGTTGGTGTACTAAAGGTGAAATCAAAAGTCACTAGCCGATGAACTTTAATGTATGGAGTGTGTGAAGAAAAGAAAAAAAAAGAAAAACAATTGCAATAAAAGAAAAAAATGATAGTACAAATAATGGAGAAAACACATACACCTCCAATTCTTATTGATTTGTGCTAGTGGAATTATAGAAGTGCTTAATTGAAAAGAGGCTATGATGTATATGACAAGTGAATTGGTTAAGAAAAATATGTGCTTGAATTGTGAATGTAGTGTATTAAAGTCATAGGAGGGTTAGTCACTATTTCTAAATGTACCATACCCGTTCCTTAGCCTACATTACAACCTTAAAGTCCTAATTGATCCTAGATTTGGCGAGCTTAAATTAGTAGAGATATACACTACGGGAAAGCTTATGGTATGACCACGGGATGCATATGAATTCTTTGTGAGAGTGAGCGAATTTTGTTCAATTGTGCGATGTCCTTAATCTATATTCAAAAGTATATTTGAATGTGTGGACTACTATATTCACCCTTTTATTTGTTGGTAAGGACACATGATCTCATGAATGATTGGTAATGTTGTAAACTTTCGTGTTGGGTAAGTGCATGACTTGAGGGTGCTTGGTGGTTACAAGTCGGCTTTTGAGGTTGAGTGATGACAAATAGGTTGTTGGAATTTATTGAATTGAAATATTATACATGGGTATGCTTAAACGGGAAGAATGTGAAATTTTGTGTGTTCATACTTGTGTGCCTGTATTAATAATAGTCAAGGGTATAGTGTGTGATTAAAAGTTAAAGTGATCCTTATAATTGATACTTGTACGTAGTTAGAGGGTAGTAGATTGTCCCATTGCTCGAGGACGAGCAAGAGTTTAAGTGTGGGGTGTTGATGTTTAACTTAAAACATATATATTTCTATGTATATCGCCTCATATTTTACTTTTGTTCGTGAATTTGGGATGTTAAATGCTATGATTTATGTTAATTTGAAGTGTTTTTATGTGTAGAAATGATTCAGGAGCAATTGGGGGCAAAACGCGCAAGATTTGAGCTAAAACGAACAAAACCGGACGAATTGAGCATTTGGGCACCACAGGCAGCGCCTGGCGCCACCTGTGGCGCTGGAGGCAGAATGGAAGTTGAGACATCGCCCTGGTGGGCGCCTAGCGCCGAGCTGGGCGCCGTTGACGCGAATTTTGTCCTATTTTGCCTGGGACACGGTTTATTCGGCCTTAGACCTACCCAACACGTATAAAAGCAAGACTAAACATATTTTTAGAGGGGAAGACGCCACTTTGGAGATATCCAACATATTTTGGAAGGGAGTTTCACGTGGAGGAACACACACCATGCGTGGAGGAGGCTTCTAACTAGTTTTTCTTCTCTTCTCTTCCTTTAATTTCATAGTTTATTAGTTCTAGAGTTTTGGGTGCTACATGAACGTTGTAGTTTGAAGCTTGAATAGTTCTTATTATTTTATCATATTGGTTTATTTATTCAATCTTGCGCTTAACTATTTGATTGCTTGATCACCAATTAAATACTATCTACGAATCTAGGATTGAACTCGGGAGAGGGAATTCTAGATTGCATATAAGATTGAGTAGAGCAAGATCTTAACTTTGAGGGGGAGCGGATTTGCGGTTAGGATAGGAATATACCTAATCGCCTTGCTTGGTTACTATACATAAATTATTAATGCATTCTTATTAATCCTAATTCCATAGGAATATAGGCGTTAGGTTAGCTTGAATATGCGAGTTGTACTTCGGGAGAAGGCTACGAGCAATATTAACCCTGTCAACCAATAAACCATATAAATTAATTAGACGATTTAAGTGAAAAAACTCAACGGGATTGTTAGCTAACCCATAGTTCTAGAATATTCACTCACATTGAATTCGTCTTTATAATTCTCCAACTTGTTTTCTTTTATCTCTTAGTTTGTTACGTTAGATTAATTTTAGCTAAATATTCATACGTTAGGATTCGCTTGAATAGATTAATTGTTTGGTTTAATTTAGTTGATAGTTAATCACAAGTCCTTGTGGGTACGATATCTGGACTTACAATCCTATATTACTTGTCGACCACGTATACTTGCGTGTGCGTTTGTGAGCAACACTCACGGGTTCGAGCTGTAGAAACAACCTCTTGCAGAAATGCAGGGTAAGGCTGCGTACAATAAACCTTTGTGGTCCGGCTCTTTTTCAAATTTCGCGCATAACGGGAGGCTTAGTGCACCTTTATTTTTATTTATTTATTTATTTTTTCTCTTGGCTCTTCTACTGTGACTTCCAAAGCGAGATTCTTGAGAATAAAAAGATTGAGTTGTCGTAATGACAACAATCTTCATTAATTTAGCCAGGCGATCGAGGCCTTTGACCAATTTCCCTTTAGCACCTCACAAACGTGTTCCTCATATTTTTAACGAGGCAGTGAGCTGAACTTCTGCTATTTAATTTCTTCCTATTGTTTAGTTTTTTTTCTCTGTTTGGAGTGCCAAAAAAAAAAGAAAAAAGAATATGCTTTTTCCTAGATGCTTGGCTAGAGATCATTCATATCGAGTTATAAAAGTAATCTTTCTGAGTTTAAGTTCTATGCTGTGATTATACAAAAAGATAGTTTCATAATCGGTTATTTATAGAGTAATTATAGGTAAAATTTCTATGATAAGTATTAAGGATGATTAGTTACTAGTTTTCACAGATTATATTATATTATAGTACAAAAATCTTTACACTGTCAAGATCTTTAACATACTCTTTACTGTTTATCATACGAGATTTCACAATATCATTGATCCTTTATCGTTTTCAACTTGCAGGGAACAACACCAAGGGTTGTGGTGAGATGAGTATGATCCCTCCACCCTTAACTAGAGGTCTCTGATTCGAGCGTTGAGAATGAAAAAACACTTGGTATGTGGCGCTTTCCCTTAATTTGCCTTACGCGGCGTGAGCTCGGATTAGTCGAAGCTTCAATACGTGTACTGAATATTAACCGGGGGAACTTTTAAGGGAACATTTTTAAATCTATGTGCAATATCAATGGCTATAAAGAAAGCTTGAAAATCTTAAAGTTGCAGATTTAGACGTGGCAACATGTTCTTATGTAGTTCAAAGATTCTGGAAATGGATGTGTTCTGTTGCTACATTAGTTTTCTCTTCTCTTTCTTTTTTGGGTTTTTTATTTTCTTGAGTATTAGGACATGTTTTAGCTAATTAAATGGTTGGTTTTCATAGAAAACCATTCTAGTTGATAATGGGCATATTATAATAACAAAGCTTATATAGGATATTAGGAGTATTAGTTTATTTCTTGGGAAATGCTTTTTCAATTTGATTTCGTTATTTGCATTAGTCATGGATGACTAAACAAATCCAATAACTCATAGAACGCCAAAGCTTAGACTAAACAAATCCAATTTTTGTTATTCATATTGATCAATAGATTTTTAGGTCTAACCTATGAAATATGTAGACACGTTCTATCGAATGATAAGCGGTGGACTTTTGATAAGGTAAGAAGAGGCTTAAGCACGACAGATGTCATATACTTGAGTGGCAATAGAAAATCGAGACCTTACATTTATTTATTTTTTTGGTAAAAGAAAAAAGAAAATCTTTTTCCATGTTAAGAAGTAAACGAAGCAGATCAAGTTTGAATAACATTGTCACACCTCCTTTTTACTATACCCCATAAAGGGCATAAATATAAGAGAGTTTTTTCAATTAAAGGACAATCGAAAGGGGATCGTTTATTTATTTATGGTCCGCGAACACAGAAATCCGAGTAAGGAATTCTGTTAACCCGGGAGAAGGAGTTGGGCATTCCCGAGTTCCGTGGTTCTAGCACGGTCGCTGTGATCATACTTGACTTATTATTATTACTGATTTTAGATACTATGTGCATTTACCCCTTTACCGCTTTTAAATTAAAAATTATCTTGAAACGGGTCACGCGTACGTGTACCCATTTGTTTGGCGCGTCAAAAATCATGTCACGCGAACGTGTCCACAATTAATAACGCTTTATTATTGTCAAAAAGTTTGGCCGATTATGCGGACGTATACGCGGTCATGATAGTGTATTAAATGTGCGTAGAGCAAACTACCAACATTTGTCATATTTTCTATCTAGGTTATTAACATGAGGGCCATGAATAATTAATTTGTAGATGGCACGCTTCAAAACTCTTAAAATTGATTAGTGGCCTATTAGCAAATGTTTCTATTGTTAAAGGAAATTGTTCGAAGCTGCGCGAACGCATACTCCTATTTATTTTAAGAAACCGTAATCATGTCACGCGAACGTGTCCACAACCACGATAGTATTTTTAAACAGTCCTAAAGGTTTCTCTACGAATATTTGTTATTTTACATCTATATTATGAAATTAACACAAGAGCCATTTGTTACTAAGCCAAATTAATTACCACAAATAATTGAACTAACACGATTTAAGGCCTAGGTGTTCAACTATTAGAGAAGGGGGAGGGACGTTAGATGTTCAGAAGTTGGACAACCTCTATTAGTTAACATTAGCAACAATAAAACTTTGGGCTCAAGACAAGCCCATAACAAGCGAAGACAACTAGACCAAAGTAAACAGAAGCCACCACTGCGAAAGACGGGTTAATACCAATTCTGCATTACACTATCAAGCACTGATTCTCTTTAGTCTTATGTCCGTGTCTTACTACGATAGTATTCAGAATCTAAAACTGAAACATTAATCAATTCATGGGAATAGAGCCTATATATCTGATGGAGACATGCTGCAAATTTTCACGACAAAGCATAATGAGGTTAATTCACCACCTATTTTAGCTCTTCTTTAAAGTTAATAACTTAAACTCCTATTCGTAAGGCGTCCATGCTGTTATACTTAAAGAATGAATATCTCTTAAATAAACAAACCAATTCAAAACTCTTGTTGAGTTCACAAAGGGCTCGATCAACAGTATAGAAGAAACTGAGAGCACACTCTGTTTTCTCACATTCAATGTCAAATCCTTATATTTGCCAAAGCCATGAAACATACATTCAAACCAAACAAATTTAATTAGTTAAACTAGTAGTCCCAGTCTATAATTAATACACACATAATTGATTAGTACTCTGGACTCAATGTACTCCTGAAAGTCCAAATCTAGCACAATGTTAGAAAATCCAACTTCAAGTTTCACATTACATGGCTATCAAAATAAGTGTGATACAAAACTCTCCACTAAATACAAGACTATTTCTTTAGACTCAGAGACTAAAGATTCAGAGAATAGGAAAAGAGGAACTAAATTATGATTAACAAACTAATGCTAAGCACCACAATTCCATTTTCATTTCACCCTTCAAGTCAAGCATTCACATTATACAAGTTTTCGAGCATGTACCTGGAAATTGAGAAGGAAAAAGAGGTGAACAACCAGCAATAACAGCAGAACAAAATGTACTGTAGTATCTATGCAACAGTGACTTCACAACAGCTTGAAACCCAGAACAGCCAAAATTAAACCATCTCCCAACCCAGGTGCAAGATGTGAAACTTTCAGGGATTTTTAACAAATGAAGAAGATCAGAAATTCCCAGTAGACACAGAATTATATCAGTTTTTATCAAAGAAATATGCTGGACATTAATGCAGTTTCAGAATGCTCAGCTGTTTTTGGTCTCTCAGAATTTTCTCTTTTTCAGTCTCTTCGATCTTACTTGAATGTCAAGTTATGATGCCTTTATAGGCAAGGTTCTAGGGCAACAGAAAAAATTTCAGTTTTTGCCCTTTACTCCTTTTTTAATTTTTGTTTTTGCTAGTTGATCCTTAATTTAAAAACTCAGCTTTCACGTAGGACCCCAAGACACCTTCCAGGAAACTTCCCTAGTTAGTTATACAAGATTCTTTCACCTAATGCCCTAAACTACCCCTTAATCCCCCTGTTTTTACCCTTCGGAACCTCAAATGGGTCATGGGTTAAACGACCCAATGGTTACACAGGCCTGGGCTCAGAAAATCCATTCGAGTTTCTAGGAATGAATTCTGAAATGAATTCAAAGCCCAAAAGGCATAATGACTCAAACCCAGATTTAGCAAATTACGGCAAATGGTAAAGAAACAACTGAATAATTTTCACAAAATTTAAAACCTGAACTAAAATACTAGTTAATGCAAAATTAAACTAAATTATCACATTAACCTAACTAGGTTAAACTAAAAGGCTAAATAAAGAAGATGAACACAGAATTTATCAAGCAAAACCAAGCAAAAAATCAAGGGGTAAGCCTGGAAAAGAACAAACTGAAAAAGAACAGACGGTACAAGGTTTTCGCTTGGCCGGAAATTTTGGTCGACATTTCAATTGAATTATCCGAAGAAAAGAAGAAGAGAAGAAGAAAAATAAAAGAACGAACCAAAGAAAAAAAAGAAACTCACTGACTCGGCTCGCGCTCATGACTGCCTCTCCGATTAAAGCCCCAATATAATATCAATCGCCTATTCTTTGTCAAGAACAGGCGAGTAATGCTATTTCGTGGTAAAATCGGCATTCTGACACTCGTGAATATTGGAGAAGTGGCCTTGCATGAATGAACTTGGCTTTGGCTTCTAGGGTTCGAACCCTAGATTTAATATTTGAGGAGTTCTAAGCATATTCGAATGGAACGGATTGAGGATTTGGGAAGAGGGGAGTGAGGGGGTTCTCTGGTGTTAGTTTGGGGTCGGTTTGTGGTGGCTCCGCCTCCGGCGGTGGGGGAATTTAGGGGCGGCCCTTAGGGTTTGGCAGGGGTGGGTTTGTGAAGATGAATTAGATGAGGGAGATGAGTTAGGGGGTAGGGGGTCAGTCAGACAGTTTTATACTGTCAAGCCCACAGTTCCGGACCATCGAATGAAGCAAGATGAAGGGCCAAGATTTGTTAAGGCAAACTGAACACGAAACGACGTCGTTCCACTCCCTTATGACGTCGTTTCAACGGCCTGGGTGATGGCCTACTTGGACCGGGTAAGACAAAGGACTTTGGGCCGGGTATTGGGTAATTTTGTTTGGGCTGGGGAAATTTGGGTTGATTTTGGCCCAGATTTAGATTTCCTCTCATTTCTTTCTTTTTCTTTTCAATTTCACAATTCTTTTCTTTTTCAAAAATTAAAATAAAACCTAAATTAATTAATAATAATTTTTAAACTAAATTAACCTACCCAATTAGATTAATCACTCACCATGGTATTTACAATGATTAATAAAATCCTAAATTTAAAGAAAAATTACACAATTCAAAATTAAAAAGTAAAAATGCAAACTGAATTATTTTGTGATTTTCATTTTTTATAAACAAACTAATTTACTAATTGATCTAAAAATATAAAATCAAATCTTAAATGCAGATGCAACATATTTTTGTATTTTTCATGAATTAAATAAAATAAACGTGCACAGACAAATGCAAACAATTAACAGAAAATGTCACGAAATCCAACAAAATTGCAAACACTAAAAGAAATTATTTTATTTTGAATTTGTTGAAGTAATACATATATGGCAAAAATCACGTGCTCACAAACATAAACATAAGAAACTAAAACTTTGCATTTGTAAAACTCCATTACTTAAAACTTTACTAGTATTTTAGCAATAATTAATTAATGATTTAATCTGAGTCTCCTAAGTTGGAGATTGTGCTGCAATTTTCACACACAGTATCATACCACGTGGGTTTGAAAATGAGTCAATCATATACTACTCCTCATTTTCAGGAATAGGACTATTTAGGAAACACATTAATATATTATGATTTTAAATTCCTAAAATTTCCACAAAATGTTGGCAATTGAATATCCACGTGATTCTTAGTTTTTTATTTTTTTGGGGGAAAGAGCATCTACACTAGTAGTAATATGAGTAATAATTAAGGAAGATCAGAGCAAGTCTATTGTTAGATATGAAGTCTCACAAAATCTTTTTGCCCAAAAATTACAATTTTTGTATAAGCATCCACTAACAAGTAGAAAAGAAAAAGAAAAAGAAAAAGAAAAAGAAAAAGAAAAAGGATGGTCATAGTGTTGAGTTTATTTCCTTTATGTCAAACCTATTCACTAAAAAAAAAAAGGAATTAGCCACGAGCTTCGACACCAATTTGTCGCTAAATTACTCGTAACTAATAGAATTTCTTGATAATCTATCGCTAATTCGTTGTTAAATAAGATTAGCGGTTAATTTTTCTGTTTAACTACATAATTTGTCTGTCGCTAATTTATATTTTTTAATCATCCACTTATCCTAATCAACTCCTATACTATGTAGACTATTTGTTTCTTTTCATCACTATTTTTGTGTGCTAGTTTTGATCAAAACATAAAGGAATTTTTACCTCCTATAGCAAAGGTTAACATCTTATTTATTTTAAATAAATACCATCTAAAAAAATTATATTCTATAGATACCTTTTAATGTTTATAATAAAATATCTAATTTTGGTTACCTCCTACCCCTAAGCCACTAAATACGCTATTCAGTTACACTATTTTCTTCTCTCTCTACTTTGATACATGCCATTCTCTTCCCCCTTCTCCAAAAACAGGATGCCCAATCTCAAAATTCCTCTCACTATAAATATCTAGTGAAACTCCTTGCCACCGCAGCATTTGATAATACGTAGTCAATTATTAGATTCGCACCAGTCAAAAACGCTAGAAATTCCTACTCTTTTCTCTGGAGAAAGAAAAAAAACAAAGCGTTACTATTGAAAAGTATTTCAAACCGGCGATCGACAACCAAGATATCACAGTTCGTGAAATCAAGCCTAAGAACAGGCGAATCATGGTAAAATTCAAGAAACCACCTATCGTTTTGGCTTTTGTTATATGGTGAAATTTCCAGCGGTGGGAACAATGAGATTCAGGATTTTTGCTCGACAATGGATTCGCCGGAAATTAGGGTTTGTTCTTGAACAAAGATGACAGAGTTTGGGGCTGAGCAACTTGATTTTCTGTTAATATATTTCAATGTATTTTCAACGTATCACACTGTATTTTCATGTATTTCATTGTATTCATTGTCTTTTTTTTCATTGTAATTCAATGTATCTCGCTGTATTCCATGTATTTCATTGTATTCACTGTCTTTTTTTTTCATTGTATTTCAATGTATCCTGCCGTATTCTATGTATTTCATTGTATTCACTGTCTCGCTATATGCCATGAATGTATTCATATGTTATTTTTTTATTTAATATAATTTATGTATTTAGATGTATTATATAATTTCTCTGAAGATTGTATGTTTTTGGGGTATTTTTCGATTGAGAATCTTTTTTATAACTGAAAATACAAAATTTGTGTGTTATAATTGAGTTTGTTGAGTTATATTAGGAGTCTATTATGTTAACTGATTCACTTTCCGTTTAAAAATAGTGTAATCCCCTGTTTCACGCCGTGAATACAGTCGAATACAATAATCTGTCCAACTGTAATCCCATGTTTCACGCCATAAATACAGTCGAATACACTTGAATACAACAACTGGTTAGCTGGACTTCCTTGATTCACACATATTTTTGCTACTGTATTCATGAATACAGTAACTTAAATACATTTAATACATCTTATAACAACAGAAAACGTAACTACAATCAGTAATATAGCAAATGATATCTATAAATAACTAATTACCACTAAAAGATAGTGCTTTATGAAAATTTCTCAAACATAAACTATGGGCACATTGCACAAACAATTATCGAGTTAAGTATATAGTAATATTGAAGGGCTTACACCTGCCGGCCTGCTCTTATGCTTTTGGCCAATAATGTAAACATAATGAGTTGTCATTTGAGAATATTCAATATACATAATTTATTTGTTTGCTAGAATAAAATCTTACACAATCAGCCTTCTTTGTGCTTCACGTGGTAATTATCAAACTATAAATTCATAATCTAGCGTGTATTTGTCATCATTTTGTAACAATATGTGTCATGTAGTGTAATTATTTAATCGCTTACAGGTGCTTAATAATTATTCAATCTGGTCCAAATAATTTGTCTCTTAAACTTGTTACACACGTACTCCTAAAAATATATATTTAATAACTCTAATCATAAAAATATTTGTCTAAATTACCCTTTATCTTACTTAATAAAAAGAAAACTAAGGGGGCTTAGAATTTTCTAAAAATAGTCTTGGCCTTGTACCCATTGCCTCTCACTTCCTGTCAAATCTCCTCATCAACTTCAAACAAGTAAAATCTCTCCGTCTCTCTACCTTTACAAGATAGGGGTAAGGCGTTATCCTCTCCAAACCTGATACTGTACGGGGATACACTGAGTATGTTATTGCTGTAAGAAGAGGCGGATCAATGAAGAAACAAGACGTGATAAATGGTTATACAACTATAACTACCAGTAACCGAATCGAGCAGCAACTTAGCCCATCAACAAAATCAAATGTCAATAATAGTCCTGATCCAGTAATTATCGCAAAACTTTACGCGATTAAGGAGGCTATTGCAGATAGAGTGGAGATGCATAAAAATATTGGAGAGCAAAGAAGCCAATGGAACAATATGCTTTTGACATCAATTAATGTCATAACTTTAGCAGCTGCTACAATGACTGCAATTGCAGCTACTAGTACTGTCGTAACTGGTCAAGTTTTCGGACTTAAAATTTCTTCCACTTTATTGTACTTAGCTGCTACTGTAATGTTGGTGGTCATGAATAAATTACAACCATCCCAACTCGCTGAAGAACAACGAATCGCGGTTAGATTGTTCCAAAATCTCCTTAACCAAATCGACACAACTTTATCAATCGGTCACCCTGTGACTAGTGATGTTCAGGAAGCTATGGATAATATCTTGGCTCTTGACAAAGCATATCCTCTTCCCATTCTCGGTATAATGCTCGATAAATTCCCATCTTCTGTCGAACCTGCTGTGTGGTGGCCTCAACAACGACGAATACAAGTCAAGAAGATTAATCAAAATATAAACAATTGGAATGGTTGGAACGGGAAATTGGAGGAAGAAATGAGAGAAATAATGGGAATTTTAGAGAAAAAAGATCAAGAAGAATATATTAGGCTAGGGAAAAAGGCTTTGAAATTGAATAAGATTTTAGCCATTTGTGGTCCTTTAATAACAGGGCTAGGAGCCATTGGCTCTGCTTTTGTGGGATCTTGGGCAGCTGTGGTAGGTATTGTGGCGGGGGCGTTGGCGACGATCGTTAACACAATTCAACATGGTGGACAAGTTGGAATGGTTTTTGAAATGTATAGGAATAATGCAGGTTTTTTTAAGTATATGCAAGAAAATATTGAATTTAATTTGATGGAAAAAGATGTTGGGAGAAGGGAAAATGGTGAAGTGTTTGAATTGAAGGTAGCTTTGATGTTAGGTAGGAGTTTATTAGAAGTAAGAAATCTTGCTAATGCTTCTTCTTGGAAAGGAGAACAACTAGATGAATTTGCTAGCAAGCTTTTTTAGTACTATGATTTTTTATCATCTAACTTATTGGACAGAACCAGGTACATATTTTGTTATGTTTATATATGCATGTAGATCTACTAATGTATTCTTTTGTTCAATTAACAATGTGTAAGAGTTCTGGTTAGGTTTTTTCTCCCACACAGTTGTAAATAGACAAACGATTCAATTCAAACCACTCCATTGTATCCACTAGTACAATTGCACCCTGCCTTAATAATCACTAAGGGTGACAAATAGGCGGGTTGAGCTGAATTTGAGCGGGTCAAGATGAGTTATGTCAATAAATGAGTCATTGCCCAGCCCACTCAACCCAACCCAATTCAAAGTGTACTTGGACTATGATGGGCTAAACAATGGGTCATAGCCCAACCTGCCCAACTTGACCCATATTAATTCCATATGATTAAGAGATGAGAGGGACCCTCCAACAAAAATCTCATTAATGAAGTTGGTATTTCCAGAGCGACTCAAACTTTGTGTTCAAATTGTCACTTCAAAGATGTGTACCTTGTTAGCTATCTCGTCGTTATTTGAGGAACATATAGTTTTAAGAAATAATATTTTCGTATTTAATACTTCAAATTTAGTTATGAAACGATTATTTTTTTAGTTGCAGCTCCTTTGACTAAGTTAATTCAGAAAGGTATACCTTTTAGACGGTGTGATGAGAGCTATCAGAAGATCAAGATTACTTTGACTACGATCCAGTATTGGTGTTGCCTACAAGTTTGGAGTCATACACATCGTACTGTGACGCTTCACGCATTGGTTTTGGTAGCGTCAGAAGCGGACCCCGAATTTAAAAGTGGTGGGGATACCACTATCGAATAAAAATTTGAGCAAATACTCGAGTAGGAATCGAACCCAGACAACACATTGAAAGTCAAGTTGTATCCCCCTAAATCGACCAATACAGTTGTCTAAATTTTGAGTGTCAGGGTGCCAATCAAAATATATACTACTCCCTCCGTTTCATATTAAATGAGGTACTTTCCTTTTTAGTATGTTCCAAAATAAATGACACATTTCTAAATTTGGAAATAATTCAACTTTAAACTCTTTTATTTTACCCATTTACCCTTAATGAGAAGCTTTTATAGCCACACAAATATCATGGCCCTGCAAACTTTTTACCCTTTAAGCTTTTAAGACCACAAGTTCCTAAAGTTTTTTTCTTCTTCTTAAACTCCGTGCCGAGTCAAACTACCTTGTTTAATATGAAACGGAGGGAGTACTTGTTATTTAAGATATATACATCTATTTTTTTCGAAATTACCGGGGGCCGAAGACCCCCTATACTAAGGATAGGTCCGCCTCTGAGTGGCATGTTGATGCCGGATGATAAAGTTATTGCTAATGCATTACAGCTGTTTAAGCCTCATGATAAGAATTATCCAATTCATGATTTAGAGTTGGCAACTATTGTACATGCACTCAAGATTTATATGCGTTATGTATGGCGTGTCATGTGAGTTTTATACTTACCATTAGAATCTTCAACACATGTTCAAACAGAATGATTTGAATTTGAGATAGCAGTGTGGCTTGAGTTTCTTAAGGACTATGACATACTACTATCTTGTATCATCCGGGCAAGAAATATTGGGTGTGTGTGAATAAAGTCCCACATGAAAAGTAAAAATGAAAAAGAAGCTATTTATAAGGAGTTGGATACTCTTAATGGTGTGAGGTCTTTTGGTGAAAACTGTGCGGGCTTGCTCTAAAGCAGACAATGTGCCCGTTTTGATTGACTTATTTTAAGTGCTTTTAAGCTATTTTGTAGTGTTTGGATAGAGTAAATAAATGCTTTTAAGCCCTCGTTTTAAGCTAAAATGACAAAAAAAACAAAAAGCCAAAAGCTAGAATTCCTAACTTATGGCTTAAAAGTTATTTTTGCCTTAAAAGCCACTTAAACTAAGCTCATCCAAACGGGCTCAATATTACACCATGTTAAGAGTATCTTTGGGCCATTTTTTAATCCAATAACTGCTATTAAAGCCATTAGTTTGGCGGCAAAACTACGGAGATAGCAGAGTATGGCACAAGGGCCTAACTTAATATATTGCCCGTTTACGGGGTTACGACCTTTACCCGTAGCTTTGAAGATACATACACAACATTTGGTCTTCGGTGATCGTAAATACTCAAGATGATGCGGGGGCACACAGTTAACCTCCAAATTATCTCATAAAATGATGATAGGTCATGTGAAACTTAGTTCAAGGGGGAGATTGTTGGGTGTACATGGACAAAGTCTCCTACATAGAAAGTAAAAGTAAAAAAGAAGCTACTTATAAGGAGTGAGATACTCTTAATGGGGGAAAAACTTTATGTGCTTGACCCAAAGTAGAGAATATATCACTATAAAATAGCATGGTCTTGCCAGTTTTCGGAATGATAATTGAAAAATAGCTAGCATTTGCAAAGTCATTAAAAAATAGCCACTATTTTATGTGCAAATAAAATCTGGACAAAAATATCATAGCTGAAACACGGAAAGTTCCAACATAATATGCTGGATTGGTGAGCTCATGTATATAAACTTTTAGCATATTATGTTGGAACTCCAACACATTATGCAATTGCAGTATATTATGCTGAAATCTCATAGTTAAAAAATTCAAACTCCCGGCTATCATACTGGAACATTTTTTGATTTTAAGAGTGTTTTTGTTCAGATTTTATTTTATATGAAAAGTGACTAAATCTCGATTACTTTTGAAATTGTGACTACTAAAACTAGGGATATTATCACATTTAGCCCACGCCAGAAACTATTTACATGTGGTAGCCGAAAAAGTATATAAAATTTATATAATTTTTGTATATAACATATAAAATGTATATATATACAAAAATATATATAAATTTTATACATTTTTTCGGCTATTATTTTTACAGCGGCTATACAATGTCATTTTCTCTTAAAAATATCTTTAGGACATTTTAACCCAACAAGAAATGCTGATGAGATGAACAAGGTATCAGGCAATAAAGGAAAAATATTCGATAAAAACAAGGTTAGGGCTTCTTCGTTATTATCTATATCTGATAAAGGCAAAGGTTCTGTTAAGCTTTCGGAGCAGGCTAACTACAGCAACCAAGAACAATCAAAGTTGGGCCCAGAAGTTACACATATAAGGCCCAAAGGATTCTACACATTAAGGCTTACCGAGGAATACTCAGGAGCGTTGCCAGCTTCTAAAAACAGGATACTAAGTCATAGATAATGTTGTATTTTTCCTTTTATTTTATAGAGAATATAAATTAGTTATAGACCGACCAATAATGTACGGACAACTGGAGTTAGTTAGTGAGATGTAAGATTCTTTTTAACATTCTTTCTTGTATATAAAGAATAGCCGTGTACAAAGCAACACAATATAATACAGAAGAAAAAATTCTCTCAAAATACTCTGACTTCCTACATGGTATCAGAGCTTTAGGTGCTCTTGTCTTTCATTTTTTTCCAGTCATCTTCTTCTCAATGGCTCCTAGTAGTGACGATCAGACCTCCACTATTACTACAACTTCTACCTTGATGGATTCTTCTAATCCTTACTATCTTTATCCTTCTGATTCACCAGGAATGGTGCTGGTCAATTCTCTTTTCAATGGAAAGTGGGTGGAGTAGAGCTATCGTCATAACTCTTTCAGCCAAGAATAAACTTGGTTTCATTGATGGAACTTCCACTCCTCCAGCTGGTGGTTCTAATCAGTATAGTGCTTGTGTCACGATCCTAAAACCAATCCGGTCGTGATGACGCCTATCATGAAACTAGGCCAACCGACACTATCCTAAGTCAAACAAATATTTCAAAATAAGGGCATTTTAAGCTATTAATTTAAATAAAGTCCCATAACATGAGTCTAAATAACAAGTGCAGAAATAAAACATAAGCCCGACATAGGGGCATTACAAGTCACGAGCATCTACTAAAGTCTGAATACAATGAAGACTACCACAATCTGAAAAATACTAAAACAGTCTAAGGAAGATGAGAGGGAGAAGAGCAAGGCTGCGAACGCTAGGCAGCTACCTTGCTAACTTCGATGGACCTGCTACTGAGTAATTAACACCTGTTATCGGGTTTAGAATATACCTGAATCTACACACAAGGTGCAGGGAGTAATATGAGTACGCCAACTCTGTAAGTAATAAAAGTAAATAAAGACTGAGAAGTAAGAAAACACATAATCCACATCATAACACCACAGTAAGCACAAGATGTTCTCAAACAGTATATAAATCAAGTCATCTCATTAAAATCAAATTTCAGTAAAAAATCTTTTGAAACTGTCCTTCAATAATTTTTCAAAATGAAGTGATAAAATAGTGAGTAAAAGTAGTGAAAACATAACTATCCCCTTGGGCAAAAACTCACTCGTATACAGCCCTCGGGCAACATAAATCACAAACAGCTCCTCGGGCAAGACATGTATTATAAACCGCCCCTCAGGCATAATATCAATCGAACCAGCCCCTCAAGCTACCTCACAATCACTCGTAATCAGCCCATCGGGTATAACATATATTAAGATCAGCCCCTCGGTTATAACATGTATCAAGATCAGCCCCTCGGGCAACAACATATCGCTCACTCTAGGTACCCGCGCTTATTGGGGGTGTTCAAACTCCGGAGGGGCTCCTACAGCTCAAGCGCTATAACAAGCCATCTCGTGGCATAATCAATCAGGCCCTCAGCCTCACATAACAAGTCACCTCGTGACATAAATCAATCAGGCCCACGACCTTACAAAATCATGAAACAGTAGCAACATGCGGGGGCGTGCAGCCTGATCCCATAAATATCCTCACAATACAGGCCCTCGACCTCACTCAGTCAGAAACTTTCAAGCCACTCGAGCTATCAGTAAAACAAGGTGCTCCGCCCAAAATATCATTTTATGCGTCAAAAACGGAGTAATAAAGTCTGACTTATGAAATTAGTAACACTTAGCTTGACTGAGTACAAGTCTTAAATCAAAATAGTGAGGAAATAATAAGAAAAGGCCCCTAAGGATCCAAACAGCTTTGGCACAAGGCCCAAATATGGCATCCAACCCAAATTATAGAAATTCTTTCTAAAACACATAAGTATCAAATAGTTTTCAGTCAAATACACAACTTAATTGTCGCTACGGGATGGATCAAGTCACAATCCCCAATGGTGCATGCCCTCACGCTCGTCATCTAGCGTGCACGTCACTTCAAAATAGTGAAACGATGTAAAATCGGGGTTTCATACCCTCAGGACTAGATTTACAACATTACTTACATCAAACCGATCAAATTCCTACTCTGCGATGCTCTTTCCCCTTGACTCGGCCTCCAAATGCTCCGAATCTATTCACAATTAGTACAACATCATCAATATACGCTAATGGAATAAATTCCACACTAAAAACTATCAATTTAGACCAAAATCCAGAAATTCACTCAAATCCGCCCCGGGCCCACGTCTCGAAATCTGACAAAAATCACAAAACTAGAAAGCCCATTCACTCACGAGTCCACCCATACCAAGTTTATCAAAATCCGACATCAAATGACCGTTCAAATTCCCAAAATCATCTCTCCAACTCTCTTCCATTCCCCCCCCCCCAATTTTACATCCCAATTCCCAATTTAGATGATGAAAATCAAGATACAATCATGGAATTTAACCAAACTCAAGTGAAGAACACTTACCCCAATCACCTCTCTAAAATTGCCTTAAAAATAGTCCAATTCCATGGTTTCTAACTCAAAATATGAAAAATGGGCTTAAACCCTCGGTTTTGATATTTAACACTACTGCTCGGATTTCACTCTTCGCGAATGTGGTAGTGGCCTCGCATTTGTGAAGCACAACTGCCTCTGACCTGACAGTCCTTCTACGCGAACGTGATGCCCCACTCACGAATGCATACCTTAACCAGCTCAACCATCACTAACGTGACGCCTTCCTCACGAACGCGATGCATACTCAGATCAAACCTTCACGTTCGCGGCCTCCCCTTTGCGAACGCGAAGAACAAATTCCTCTGCTCTCAATAATCCTTCGCTAATGCGATAGGCTTCTCACGAACGTGAAGAAGGAATTCTTTGCAAAAAAATACCAGAAATCTACCAACTTCTAAAGCCAACAATTGATCCGTTAACCACTCGAAACTCACTCGTGGCTCTCGGGACCTCAACCAAACATACCAACACATCCCATAACATCATTCAAACTTAGTCAAACCTTCAAATCACTCAAAACAACATCAAAACACCAAATTATCCTCGGATTCAAGCCTAAGAATTTATAAACTCTCAAATTTCACAAACGACGCTGAAACCTATCAAATCACCTCCGAATGACCTGAAGTTTTGTACACACGTCACGAATGACACTCCGAATCTACTCTAACTTCTGAAATTCCATTTCGACCCCAGTATCAAATTTTCCACTACCAACCAAAATCGCCAAATTTCCAACTTTCGCCAATCCAAGCCAAATTCTACTACAAACCTCAAAATCATATTCAGGACGCGCTCCTAAGTCTAAAATCACCCAACGAAGCTAACCAAATTATAAAAATCTAAATCCGAGATCATATACTAAAAGTCAAGACTGGGTCAAACCTTTCAAATTTAAAGCTTTAAGCTGAGAATCATTTTTCCATATCTATTTCGATTAACTTGAAAACCAAAATCGACGATCTACATAACTCATAATACACCATAAAGGACTAGGCCTGCCCGAGAACTGGTGAGCGAAGAGCAAATGCTCAAAACGATTGGTCGGGTCGTTACATCTTAGAGTTGATGCAATGACATGGTGATATCATGGATACTCAACTCACTATCAAATGACATTGCAGAATTTGTCCTCTACTCCAAAACTACAAGAGATATGTGGAATTAGTTAGACACCAGATTTGGGCAATGTAATGGAGCTCAACTATACCAACTTCAAAAGGAACTATCAGATGCAGTCTAGGGAGTATCAAATATAGCAGGTTATTTCACTAAGTTAAAAAGATTTGGGATGAGCTAGATGCACTTAGCACTTTTGATAATTGCTCCTGCATATGCATCTGTGGAGGCAAAGTGAAGACCTTGAAATCTCATCAAGATGGAAGATTGATACAATTCTTGATGGGGCTCAATGAAGTTTACTCAGGAGTCAAGAACAACATACTGATGATGGATCCTCTTCATTCAGTTCATCATGCATACTCTTTGCTAATCCAGGATAAGAAGCAAAGGGAGGTGCATATTTCTACACATCATCTATCAGAAGCTGCTTTTATGGTCTCAACTCAGAAGTTCAATGGAGGGCAGAAACTTGCAAATACCCAGAAGTTCACTACAATAAAAGGGAGATACAAACCAAACTTTGACAAATAAAAGGGAGGAAAATATTGTACCTATTGTAAAATAACAAATCATATTGTTGGAAATTATTACAGGTTGATTGGATTCCCACCTGATTTTAAATTCACCAAAGGCAAACAGTTTCAACCTACAACACACAACAATGCTTTAGTAGTTGAATCTGATTCAAGTAACACTCAGTCAGTGCAAGATCTAGGGAGTGCCTCTACTGGGAATGTGATCACACAGAAACCGTTTTCTCAATTGTTCCAGCTACTCCAAGAGGTCAAGGTTTGATAAAAAAGTGATCAAATCTCTGATGCAAAATGTCACTGCCAACTGTGCTCGTATCATCACACCTCTTTTAGATCCCAACACTTTTTCACTCTCTTGTCACACTGTATTTCACTCATGGATTCTTGATTCTGGAGCATCGGAACATATGACCTATGAAAAACTATCCTTAAACATATAACATCCTTGACTACAACATTGTATGTTAATCTGCCCAACTCACAAAGACTTAAAGTCACTCAGAGAGGAAGTGTCACTGTTTTATCAGATGTGGTTCTTCATAATGTTCTTTTTGTGCATGATTTTAGGTTCAATCTTCTTTCAGTTCACAAGTTCACCATTTGGTTAAATTGTCTATTGATTTTTGGTTCTTTTGGTGCAATATTGTAGGCTCGTTAATTGAAGAGGTCAGTGGTTCTTGGTGAAGTTAAGCAAGGGCTCTATCTACTCAAGACAGCCCCACTCAAGCCTAGTTCATTTTCAGCTTTCTCTAATGCGGTTTCTGTAGATGTTCTAGTTTCAAAGTCTAATTGTAATAGCAGTATCACTAGTACATATTCTAATTCTCCTAATAGTGCTTCTAAGTCTAATCCTACTCCATTTCCCCCTAATGTAAGCCTATGGCATAGAAGAATGTGGCATTTGCCTTTTACTAGTATGAAGAATCTATCAAATTTTCATTTGTCATCTCTTTCCAATCATAATCTTACTTGTGTTGTTTGTGAAAAAGAAAGGCAGTCCAAGCTACCTTTTCCTAGTAGCAACATTTCCACTAATTTAGTTTTTGAACTTATTCATGTAGACACATAGGGACCATATAAAACTAACACTCATGATGGATATAAATATTTTCTTACTATAGTAGATGACTTCAATAGAGGAACCTGGACCTATTTGCTCAAAACCAAAAACAATGCCTTTCCTATTCTGAAATGTTTTATTACTATGGTGGAAAGACAATTCAACAACAAAGCTAAAATCATCCGATCAGACAATGCAAAGGAATTAGGGTCCAGCCTATCCCATTCAGACTATTTAGCAACCCATGGGATCATACACCAAAACCACGTGTGTTGGGAAACCACAACAAAATAGGGTAGTGGAGAGAAAGCATAAACACTTATTAAAAACTAGTAGGGCTCTTCTTTTTCAGTCTCATTTGCCTATGTCCTACTAGGGGAATACCTTTTAACTGCCACTTACCTCATCAATAGATTCCATTCTAGAGTTTTGGGTTTCAAATGTCCTTATGAAGTTTTGTTTGGTAAAATACCTTCTTATGCAGCTTTAAGATGTTTTGGTTGTCTCTGCTATGCATCCACCCATACTCATCTAAGATCTAAGATTGATCCTAGAGCCACCAAGTGTATTTTCATTCGTTATCCCTTTCATAAAAAAGGGCTATAAATTACTAGATCTCACATCCCATAAGATATTTGTTTCTAGGGATGTCAAGTTTTATGAGGATATCTATTCCTTTTCCTCCCCGCAAATCTCCTTCTCACATCTTCCCCATCTCTTTCTCACCTATACTGTCTATTGATCCACTTTCCTCTGCTAACACTCCACCTTCACATTCCTATTTTGCTCCTCACTCTTCTCCTATTTCCTCTGCTAACTCTCCCAACTCCCTTTCCTCTCCTAGCCCCTCACCTATCTTCAGTTCTTCCTCACCCACACCTCCTCTTCCACCCCTATGTCAATCAGCTCTACTTCCAAGCATATTTCTCCTCCTCCTTCTTCCTCTATCTCCCCTAGTCCTATACTTGCACTTAAAAACAACCAAAATGACCAATCCCCTACCTTATTTTGTAGATTATATATGCAATGCTGTTTATTTAACTGATATAACTACTACTTGTCTTACAGCCTCTCCTTCCCATTCTACTTAACCATTTTTTGCTCTGTCTCACTCAAATCAAACTCTTTTCAATTCAGTTTTGCACATTCAAGAACCAACTAGTTTTTCCCATGCATCTTTACATCCTTGTTGACAGGAGGTAATGACACAAGAGTTTGAGGCTTTTGAAGCCAACCAAACCTGGGAGGTTGTAGAACTACCTAGGGGACAGAAGGCTTTGCCTTGATCCTACTTCACATCATATTTGTAAATTAAAGAATTTTCTTTATGGGCTAAAGCAAGCTTCACGATAGTGGTATGCCAAGCTCACTGCAGCCCCGAGCTTCAAGGATTTTTCACATTCCCTAAATGACTACTCCATGTTCTTTAAGAAGACTACTAGGGGATTTTGTATTCTTGCAGTGTATGTGGACGACATACTCTTAACATGGGATGATCTAATGGAAATAGCTAGCTTAAAAGAGTTTCTCCATTCAGAATTCAAAATTAAAGACTTAGGGCATGCACATTTTTTTCAAGAGATGGAACTCATTAGAGAATCACATTGTCTAATTGTTACACAAAGAAAATTTACCCTTGAGGTGCTCTCTAAATTTGACTGCCTTGATAAGAGGGTTGTTGCTTCTCCGCTCGAACCTTCATTGAAATTGCGTGGTGATATTGGTGAATTACTCCCAGATCCCACTATCTATTACCGTCTGTTGGGAAAATTGAATTTTCTAACCCATACTCGTCCAGATTTGTCTTTTGCCCTTCAATATTTGAGCCAGTATATTGAAAGCTCCTCATTAACCCCATTTTCATGCCACATTTTGATGCATTTGTTATCTTCTCACCAATCCAGGCCTTGGGTTGTTTTTCCGGGCAGATTCTTCCTTCAATTGTTGCTTTTTGTGACTTCGATTGGGATTCTTTTCCAGACTCCCGTCGCTCCATTAGTGAGTATTTTATCTCTCGAGGCGGCTCACCTGTTTCTTGGAAATCAAAGAAGCAACCTCTGATTTCCCTTTCATCTGCCGAAGCAGAGTATAGATCTATGCAACAAGTTGTTGCAGAAATCACTTGGCTTGTTCGTCTTTTTTCCGATTTTACTGTGTCTCCATCAATTCCCACAACTAGAAAATAGCTATTTTCTGATTGCCAATACGGTTGAAATGCGGTCAAAAAATGCTGATTTCCGATCACATTCTGACCGAAATAATGCGGTCGCAAATAGCTGGTCTGAAACACTTTGCGACCGAATCTGTCCCTAATTTGCGACTACATCGGTCTGAAAGAGGAAAGAGAAAACGACTAACAAAAGTTGTCAACTTCCGACTGACGCGGTCACAAAGTATTTAAATTAAATTTTAATTTTATATTACATTTCCCACTACTTCGGTCGCAAAACTTTAAAATAATTATACTATTATATCATCTTTCCCATCATATTGATTGCAAATATCAAAAAGTATTTTTTATTTTATTTAAGCTTTCCCACTGATGCAGTTGCAATTTTAATTTAATATTATTTATTTATTTATATTTCTCACTACTGCGGTCGCAAAAATATTTTAATATTATTTATTTATTTACTTTTCCCACTACTGCGGTCGCAAAATGTTATAATTTTGGAAAAAATTATAGTATTTTGTGACGACCTTAGTCGGAATTCAGTCTGAAAATTGCAAATATTTTGACAAATTTCGACTATTTTAAAACAATACCACCTGTCAATTCAAAATTACAGCAACTAAAGAATCAATCTACCATTTCAACTAATCAAACACATAAAATGCAACCAATCAAAGAAAACATAAACATTTATAACTAAAACATCCAAACGCAGGTTAAACATAAGCACCATTCAATCAAATCTTAATATTACAATCATAGTCAAGTCTAAACATTTACCAAGTCTAAACATCCAATCATAACAAATAATAATGTCTCAAATATCACAACCACAACAAACTAAAACTCATCATCCCAGCCACGCTCGTCATTCAAAGAATTAACTTGATGCATATTCATAAGTTTCTCAACTAGACTCTACAATTTGTTAAAATTTGCACGATCTTCTTTCCGTTCCTCCTTCAACTCTTCAACTTTTTTTCATAATGCTTCCACCTCTTTATAATCCTGCGAATAACTCGTATCACCAGACAACAATGTCATAGGACAATCTACAGAATATTGTGATCGAAGACCGCAAGTTCTACCTTTCTTTGCACTACCAACCACGTGCGTCCATATTGAAGATACATCACTGAGTGACAGAGAGTCAAGCAGCCATCTATATTTCCAAAAATCCCATCTTCCATGAACGAACCAAGCATGTGGAGCTTGACTGTCATTTTATCCGTCAACAGTTCCTCGCTGGCCTCATTTCTCTTAATTTCGTTCCCTCTGCTTCTCAACTTGCCGATATTTTTACTAAATCCTTAATTGTCATTCACCATCAACAGATTCATTTGGCAAGTTGGGGGTTGATTCTCAGCCTTCCAACTTGAGGGGGTGATGAGATGAACAAGGTATCAGACAACAAAGGGAAAGTGTTCGATAAAAACAAGGTTAGGGCTTCTTCGTTATTATCTATATCTGATAAAGACAAAGGTTCTATTGGGCTTTCGGAGCAGGCCAACTGCAGCAACCAAGAACAATCAAAGTTGGACCCAAAAGTTATACATATAAGGCCCAAAGGATTCTATACATTAAGGCCTACTAAGGAATATTCAGTAATGTTGCGAGCTTCTAGAAACAGAATACTAAGTTATAGATAATGGTATATTTTTCCTTTTATTTTATAAAGAATATAAATTAGTTATAGACTAGCCAATAATGTATAGACAACCGGAGTTAGTGAGTGAGATGTAAGATTCTTTTTAACATTCTTTCTTGTATATAAAGAATAGTCCTGTACAAAGCAATACACGAAATACAATACAGAAGAAAAAATTCTCTCAAAATACTTTGACTTCCTACAAATACTCGTAAACTAACTAATCTATACACAATAATTCCTTCATTATTAATCGCTGCACAACTGTTCGTACATTATTAACCACCACATAATAATAACATAACATTAACAATATTTGCATTATATAATCCCCGCATAATAAAATGTGAACCAAACGATGCCTAAGCTTATTGCAAAAGAGAGCTACACTGATTATGGCATCACGTTAAGCTTCAAAAAGGAAAGCTAAGCAACGGATTGCTCGATCTATGATGCGAAGAAGTTTGTTTCGAAGGTTTTAGAAAAGGTGAAAAAGAAGAAGGTAATTTTGGATTAATGGTGGCAGGGGCTGATCTAATATTACGGTCGCGGTTTCATCTGAATCACTTTCGACTCACAGTAAGAATTCACTAAAATTATAGTAAATAATAGATATAAACCCTTAAATTTAAACTTATAATAAATTCACTATTAAAAACCTTAAATATTGAACACGAGTTTAAACCCTGAATACGTCTCTGCATAGTGGATCTTACACCTATATGAAGAAAGTATTATTTTGTGCACTTGCCATGGTGGAGTGCAAGGTGGATTAGTGTCTTTCATGCTCAAAAGCAGAAGAGGAGGAACTAGAGAAGTTGCTATAATACTTGGCACTTTACTAGGAAACAGTGAAGTTGCTATAGTATTTAGAGCAACGACAGTAAAATTATCTCTGTGTGATTTATAGGTTACGAGTTCGAGTCTTAAAAGTAACCACTAATATTTGCATTAAGATCAGCTGTCTATATCACACCCTTAAGGGTACGACCCTTTGTACACCGGAACTTACGAATCATACGACTTTTTTCCTAAACAAATCTGAATTGAAAGTTAACATTTGTGGATAAGCTATAAGTGGGAGATGTTTAATTTAGTTCTCACTCTAAAGCTTACTCGTGCATGGAATTGTATGAGGTCTCTGTTGGTTACCATTGCCGACTTCGTTGACAATTTTTTCCAGTTCAGCTATGGCGTCTGCTTTCTTATTGGACACTTAACTAATGGAAGTATGTTATTTCATGAGTCAAACACGTGAAAATTCTGTTTTAAATTATTGGTGATCATAAGAGTTGAACTCACGACCGCTGAGTATTGCAATATCATGCTCAAGTATGTGACTATCTGATGTAAATGCTCAAGTTATTATAGAAAAAACGCACATTTATTTACTTAATTATGTCTTAGTATTTCATTTCTCATCGCTTATGTTTTATTTATTGTCTGTGTAAGAAAAGTTATACAATCGAGTCACTTATTATAAGATTATTAATTACTTGTAATTTTTTGATAAGCAATTTCTTAGAACCTAGAAAAAATGCTATTCAGTAACTTGTCATAATAGGTCAAATTACATTAATAATGTACAGTACAAAACTTTTAAACTATTTCTCTTTATGAGGCAAAGTTTGAATCAACATAGAAGTTTAAAAAGGAAATATATGACAATAGTTTGAGGAATCACAATAATATTAGCACTAGGCAATATCATAATTATTTCTTGAAATTGAAGCTAGCCCATTGTGTCTGTATTAATTTCTGACCGAACAAAATCTCCTTAGCATATTTTCTCCATTTTCGATAGAAGGTGCTGTTTTTGATACGACTAATTACGTTTAGTGAAGTTTAAATAGCGATCATTATCAGCCAAAAGCATGTCAAGATTGAGAGCAGTGGAAACTGTCAAACCAACAAAAACAAGAACTGAAAGGGCTGAGAGAAGAAGCATAAGTCCAGCAGAAACAGGACTTTTCACTTGATGTGCATATTGTACAGAGGCTAAGGCTAGGAATGTGAGTGGAAATGAGTAAGACCACCATGCAACATTGAACTTTTTCATTGATTTCTTGAATATTGCTGGCCTACAAACCTATATCACATCCACAAGAAAGAAAAGTCATTAGATATGTATTGTATGTAAGCAATAACGGAATAAGGATTTGAAGTTTAAAGGTTCGCGATTTTATTCCTTTTGTGTTATCGGATTCTAAATACATATCTAATGAAAAGACAAATATAGGGTTCAGAAGTTATAGAGTTCGCCCGAATACGTAACCCATGGATGCCTTTGTATATGTAGGATTTCCTCATTCCATTAGCATATTAAGATCAACTAAATTTTGAAAGAAGAGTAATTTAAACAGACTAATAAGGAAAGTGTATCACATAAATTGTGAAAGAGAAAATACTATGATTCTTTGTCTCAATTTTGTTTTTAATTAAGTACAATGTATAAGACTATATATATAATGCGGGAACAAGACTACTAGATAGGTCCCTAATTATAATATAATGCATATATAGTATCTTTTGAAGCTAATATAATAAAGAAGAAGATGATAGACTTACCAAAGAAGTGAAGAGAAATAGTGACAGAAAAAAGAGCATCCTGCATGACATATCAAAATCCCCAGAAATAGAAGCCCAAGCTAAGCTAGCCATACTTGGTGCAGCCACAAACAAAAAGAAAGAAGGTCTAAGCATAGCAGGTAAGCTATTACTACCAGATAATCTTTGATAAAGTGTAATAAACACTACCAAATAATGTGTTAACCCTAATGTAAATATACAAACTGCACTCTCTTTCCATTCCTTTTTACTTGCAATCCAAGCACCAGTCAAATTTCCTAATACAGAAAGTTGGCTAGTTGGATTTGCAACCATTGATAAAAACCTTTTCTCAGTAGTAAACCATTGTCCATATATTTTCACATCAAGAATCCCAACCGGAATGACGAAAATCCACCAAAAAACTTGGCAAGAACCAACATGTGGAATACTAAATGGTGCTGATTGGAGTAATAAAAGCCAAGAAATCCAAGGAGCAAAGAGATAGTTTACACCAACAGGATGTAAAAACTCAGATTTAACTAAGGAGAAGTGAAAAATGCACCTTAAAATATAAAGAAAAGAGAGGATAATAAGAGTACAAAGGGAAATCCACCATAGTAGAAGGAAAGTAGTTGAAGGGAGAGTATGAAATAAGTGGTGAAGAGTTTTTGATTTATCTAAATGTTCAATTAAAACTTTCCATAACAAGGCTTGACCACCTAAAGATAGGCTAATTCTGAAATAGCCTGCATGAAGTTTAGTCAAAAGAGAAGCAGAAGATGGTTTCTTGGCTACATCTAATTTCATAGTATCATCACTTATTGTGACTTTGATTGTTGATTCAAAAACTTCTTCACCCATTGAAATGGATATGTAAATTAAATTATCAAATGAAGTTCTTGGCTTAGTGCTGAATGTAGGAGAATATGGTATATATTTGTAGAACTTAATTTAGGGCTATATATAGTGATTTGAAGAGTAAAAGTGCACACTAATATAATCCAAGATTAGTAAAATTAAAGTAAGATGTAGTGTGGGATCAGTCATGATCATTTGTTGTTATATAAAGTAAACTTCCTTTGTTAGGTCACTTAGGTGTATACCATTTTATTATAGTTGTAAAAGAACTTATAAAATACACTTGAGAGATTAAGGCTATGTTTGTTTTCTAATGGAGGTGTGAATACGAATCGATTGAAATCTTATTCATTAAGTGCATTTGCTGTTTTTCTTTTAAAATCACCTTATTTGCTCTTACAGAGCTAAATCATTGACATGTTAATAGGTCTGAAACTCTGAATTATTCATATCTTTTATAGAGTCTTAAAATCATCAAAAATTTATTTTTAAAGATATTTGTAAAGGTAATTTCTTACCATTTCTACTTCTATACACATACATTAATTAATTATGGTAAATGATAAAGGTGCATATGATAGATGCATGCCATGTGTTTATTAGTTTGATAATATTAGGTGCGAACAATATTTTTTCTTTCAATTACAACAATCCTAACAAGGCATTGAGAAATCATTGTATCATTTTAAAGATAATAATTATTTGATCATATTTCTTGCATGAATGACTAGGCTGTTTTACAAAAAAAATTTGTTCTCTATATTAGTGGACACAGACTCACAGGTAGGGATTGCAAATGGGCGGGTCTGGTCGGATAAGATATGAGTGGGGCGAAACGGATAATACAAGAACGGATAAATTATCTAAGTGCTGCTGTAATCCGACCGGTTTCGAGAGTTGTAGCCCCATTCCCCCATTTTCTGTTTCTTTTCTGTACTACAATTGTATTATAACTTATCGGGTTAGGTCGTTCGGGTCCGAAGTGATTTCAAAATGAATTGAGACACTTAGTCTCTTATTTGAAAGCTTAAGTTGGAAAAGTTGACCAGATATTGACTTATATGCAAATGACCTCGGATTTGGATTTTGATGGTTCTGTTAGCTTCGTTAGGTGATTTTGGACTTAGGAGCGCATCTGGATTATGTTTTGGAGGTCCGTAGTAGAATTAGTCTCGAAATATCGAAAGTTGAAATTTTAAAAAGTTTGACCGGAAGTGGACTTTTTGATATCGAGGTCGGATTGGATTTTCGTAAGTTGGAACAGGTTCATAGTGTCATTTATGATTTGTGTACAAAATTTAAGGTCAATCGGAAGTGATTTGATAGGTTTTGGCATCGTTTGTAAAATTTTGAAATTTTGAAGTTCATTACGGCATGAATCCGTGTGTAATTCGTATTTTTGATATTGTTTGAGGTGATTTGAAGGTTCGAATAAGTTCTTATGATGATTTGGGACTTGATGATATGTTTGGTTGAGGTCCCGGGGGCCTCGGGTGAGTTTCGGGTGGTTAACGGATTAATTTTGGCCTTTGAGTGATAGCTGATGTCTGCTGATGTGTTCTTTCTGGTTTACTCTTATGCGTTTGCTAGAGGAGCCTCGTGTTCGCAAAGGGTTAATGTGGGATAGGAAGATTTTGTTTGTCGCGTTTGCAAAGAAGAGGACGCGAACACGAATGCGTGGTCTGCGTGTATATCGCAAACGTGGGAGTGGTGTCACATTCGTGAAGAGAAGTGAGGTAGCTGGGATCCCCAGGTATTTGGTCTACACGTTTGCGAGGTATTGGCCGTGTTCGCCATGAGTTGAGCTAGTAAAGCTTTGCGTTCGTGAAACGTTGGTCGTGTTCGCAAAGAGTTAGTTTGGGAGGTCGTCATGCTGGTCTATGCAAACGCGAGACGTGGGTCGCGTTCGGGAAGAAGGAAATCTGCGCAAATAATATTAATTTCAAAAGTAAGGGTTTGAACCCATTTTTCATATTTTGAGCTAGAGACCACAGATTTGGGCGATTCTTGAAGGGATTTTCGTGGAGTTGATTGGGGTAAGTGATTCTTACATGGTTTTGGTTAAATCCCATGATTACGTCTTTAACTTTATCATCTAATTTGTGATTTGGGGTAAAAAATTATAGAAGAAGAGGAAGTGTTCTTGTCATGACCCCAAAACCGACCTGATTGTGATGGCGCCTATCGTAAAACTAGGCCAGCCAACTCATTTCCAAATAACCCATATTTCATTTAAAACTTAAGCAAACCATGTTTTCAACTGCAATCCAATAAAAGATATAAAGTAAAAATCAAAACAAAGCGGAAAATACAAGCTCGACCTCGGGTGTCACTAAGTCATGAGCAAAATACTACAACTGTTCGAAATAAAACAAGACTAGCATAGTATGAGAATAGACAACAAATACACTAAGAGGAAGATAAGGAAGGAGAAAGGCGGAACTTTTTGATCGCCAGGCAGCTACATCGCTATCTCCAAATGAAAGCCCACGACTGAAATGATCAACAACCGCTATCGTGGCCCAAGATACCTGGATCTGCACACAAAGTGCAAGGGGTAACGTGAGTACACCAATTTAGTAAGTAACAAGTCCAAACTTAGACTGACAAGTAGTGACAAACCAAACCGCAACAGGTAATACAATTAAACTGTACAGAAAAGTAGACATGCTTGCAGTTCAAGTAAAAACTCAGCAGTAAGTAAATACAGTCTAAACAGTACGTAGTATAAAGCTTAGGAAATCTCTATGTACCAATGTACAGATAGCATAATCAATGTTCCGTCTACCTCCTCTCACAAGTGCTCAACCATTTGGTACTGTATATGGCCATCAGGCCCAGTGAAGATCCATCCCGGAATATATACACATCACTGACCGCAGTCATCCAGTACCGAGGAAGGCCATTCCAACCCTATGGAGAAGATCCATCTTCGATCTAGTATAAATACTCCGAACAAAATCCATGTCTAGGGAAGATCCATCCCTCAATATCATCAAATGCGCTCACTGGGGGTGTGTTACAGACTCCGGAGGGGATCCTACAGCCCAAGCGCTATCAAAATCATTAACATAACCGTTGCGGCGTGCAGCCTGATCCCATAACTCTCACTCACTATCAGTTCTCGGACACACTCGGTCATCACTCTCCAGTCTCACACACACGGGCTCACAATGTCATGATACTAGTCCAAACAATTAAATGATGTGCCAAATAACAAGAATCGAGACTGAGGCATGGTATAAAATGCATGAATAGGACTGAGTACAGAATATCAATGAAGCTAATGATATGATAGCAAGAAATGACCTTTCGGGTCTCAATAGTATCGGTGTAAAGACTTAACATGACAATTAGCATGATTTATAGCTCATTAACTTAATAACATAATCACAACACAGGTATTAGCAAGAAAAAGTCACTAAGCGGTACCATAGAATGATCTAGGCCGCGATTCTCACGGTGCACGCCCACACGCCCGTCACTTGGCATTTGCGTCACCTCAATAGTAATCATGGAACATATAGTTCGGGGTTTCGAACCCTCAGAACCAAGTTTGGAAGCGTTACTTACCTTAAGCCAAGCCAAACTCTAGCCCGCGACGCCCTTGCCTCTTGATTCGGCCTCCAAATGCCCCGAATCTAACCAAAATTAGTATATATCATCAACATACGCTAAGGGAAAAAAATCCATTCGAAAATTATCAAATTAACTCAAAACTCCCGAAATTGGTCAAACTCGACCCCGGGCCCATGCCTCAAAATTCGATAAAAATTATATCACAAGAATCCTCATCCTCCCACGAGTCTATACATTCCAAGAACATCAAAATCGGACCTCAAATGGTCCCTCAAATCTCCAATTTCAAGCCCTAATCCCTCAATTTTAACCCTTAAATCCCACAAATTTCATGTCTAGTTAGTTAGAAATCACCATAGAATTGAGTATTGAGTTCACAAATCTTACCTCCAAGCGTTATCCCTTGAATCCCTCTTCAAATCCTCTTAAAAAGCTCCAAGCCCGTCTGAAAATAGAGAAACTTAGCAAAATTTGCAAAGAAGACCTCTTTATACCTTCTGTCCAGTGTTTTCCGCATCTGCGATCTCAGAGTTGCTTCTGCAACGCTGCACCTGCGGAAAAACCATCATAGATACGGTTTTCACTTAGCCTTGGAGTTTCCGGTTCTGCGGTCAACTTTCCGCTTCTTCGGTCTCGCAGGTGCGGTACCTTATGCGCACTTGCTGTTCTCTTCGGCTCCTCAACTTTCCGCATATGCAGCCCAATATCGCTTCTGCGAGGCTCGCACCTACAGTCCCCAATACGCAGGTGCGGAAATGACAGATGCAACAGAG
Organism: Nicotiana sylvestris; assembly: GCF_000393655.2. Lineage (NCBI taxonomy): Eukaryota > Viridiplantae > Streptophyta > Magnoliopsida > Solanales > Solanaceae > Nicotiana > Nicotiana sylvestris. Next base: position 179,944,001 of record NC_091065.1, read on the forward strand.
TTCAGCTGCTCAACCAAATTCCAAATCCTCCTGTTAGCTATCCAAATTCATCCCGAGGCTCTCGGGGCCTCCACCAAAGATACCAACAAGTCATATACCACTAATCAAACTTATTCCAACCTTCGGAATACTCAAATCAACATCGAAACACCAAATCAACCTCGGATTCAAGCCTAAGAACTTAAAAACTCTCAAATTCCACAATTGGTCCAAAAACATATCAAATCTCATCCGAATGACCTGAAATTTTGCACACACGTCGCAATTGACACAACCGACCTACTCCCATTTACGGAATTCTATTCCGACGCCAACATCAAAATTTCCACTACCAACCGAAAAACGCCAAAACTCCAATTTCGTTAATTCAAGCCTAAATATACCACGAACCTCCAAAATATACTCTGATCATGCTCATAAGTTCCAAATTACCTCATGAAGCTACCCGAACCATAAAAACCAAGCTCCGAGATCATTTACTCAAAGTCAACTTCCAGTTGACTTTTCCAACTAAAGCTTCCCAAAAAGAGACTAAGGGTCTCATACCTCTCCAAAACCACTCCAAACCCGAACCAACCAACCCGATACCACATAATACAGCTGAACAAGACATAAAGTAGCAGAAATAGGGGAAACGGGGCTAAAATTCATAAAACGACCGGCCAGGTCGTTACAGTTCTCAAGTTAGATTTTTGAGGTTTTGAATGAGATTTTATTATCGGATTGGAGTAAATTTGGTATGGTTAGACTCGTGAGTGAATGAGCTTTCGGGTTTTATGAATTTTGTCAGATTTCGAGATGTGGTCCCGAGGGGGCCGGGTTTGAGCCGATTTTGGATTTTTGGCTTTGATTTAGTACTTTTCTTGTGGAATTGATCCATTTAGCCTATATTTATTGTATTGTATTACTTGTGGCTAGATTCAGGACGTTTGGAGATCGATTTGAGAGGCAAAAGCATTTCAGAGTAGAGATTTGCTCGGTTTGAGGTAAGTAACGCTTTTAAACTAGGTTCTGAGGGTTCGAAACCTCGAATTATATGTTATGTGATTGCTATTGAGGTGACGCACATTCCAAGTGGCGGGCGTGCGGGTGTGCACCATGAAAATTGTGACCGGTTGATTCCATAGTATTTTATAGTGACTCTATCTTGTTGATATCCGTATTTTCATCACGTGATAAAGTAATTGAGCTGTCAATCGTGTTAGAAATCATGTTTAGGCTTTATGCTGGTACTGTTGGGACCCATAGTGGTCGTTTCTTATTGTCATCTAACTGATTTCATTGATATTTCGTACTCAGTCATGTACATGCATTTCATATCATATCTCAGTCTTAGTTGTTATTTATTGATGCATTATATCATTGTCTCTGGCTAGTTTTCATGACCTTTGTGAGCCCGTGAGTGAGACTAGAGAGATTAATGACTGAGTAAGGCTGAGAGCCTAATTATGAGTGACAGTTATGGGATTGAGTTGCGCGCCGTAGCGATTATACTGCTTTGTGATAGCGCTTGGGCTGTAGGAGCCCCCTGGAGTCTGTACACACCCCCATTGAGCGCAGTTGATGTTGTTAAAGGATGGATTTTCCCTCGACATGGATCTTGTCCGGAGTACTTGATACATGGAGATGGATCTTCTCCATAGGGTTGGATTGGCTTTCCTCAGTACTGGGTGATTGATGGTCAGTGATGTATATATTCCGGTATGGATCTTCCTGGGCCGCATGGACCATATATAGTACTGAGTGGTTGAGTATTTGAGAGTGTGTGCACATGAGGCAGTCGGCATGGTACATCACATACAACATGTGCATTGGCATGTTGAGATAACAGAGTTATATTCCTTATATGTTCGGATGTGCTTTACTTTCCTGTTTTGAGCTGCCTACTTATTGAAAACATGCCTACGTTTCTGCACAATTATTTCTATTTTATCTATACCGGTTGAGTTCGTCACTATCTTTCAGTCCAAAGTTTGGACTTGTTACTTACTGAGTTGGATGTACTCACGTTACTCCCTACACCTCGTGTGCAGATCCCGCCGTTTCTGGTCACGGATGCTGCTGCTGATTGAGGCATCAGAGTTTAGAGACTATCGAGGTAGCTGCACGGCGTTTGCAGTCCTTGACTCTCCTTCTTTATCTCTATATGTATTCAGTTTTTTATTCTCTAGACTCTGTAGTGGACTGTATTCTAGTTTAGACACTCATGTACTCAATGACACCCCGGTTTTGAGATGAATTGTATAGTATTTTGGATTATTTTTTGTGTTTAAAAAGGCTTTTCTTTAATGTTAACTGCTTCCATTTTTATTTTCAAAGTTATTCTTGTGATGAATTGTTAAGTAGAGGCTGGCCTAGTTCCACGATATGCGCCATCACGACGGTCGATTTTGGGTGGTGACAGTTGCTTTACGTTTTAAATCGGAGCTTTGTCATATGTTTATTCCCAACGCTTTTATATAATTATCCATGTCAAAAATTTTGTGCTTCTTTTTCTTTTCTTTCCTTATTAACAGAAGAATTAAAATGTAATATAAACTGATTATTATGAGTGGTGACATGATGTTCTAATTAGTAATTACATACTTTAATACAATGCCTCAGCTTAATTAAACCCATCTTCTGTGGTCTTCTATAATTAGGCCAAATTGGTTGTGCTTCTCAGTCACAACGATCCTTTTAACAATATAAAACACAACTTGATATTAGGTAATAGAAATACTTTTAAATTGATAATATATGACACTACGTCATAGCAGATCTAAAACATATTTATTAGCTATACATGCATGAATCCAACCAAAGCATAATTCTTTGACTTCGCACTAAAAAGGTTATTAAGAATGTCTTATATAATGGAAAAAATTAATAATCATAACAGTTCTCCAATTGAATGTACTAATATAAATTTGTACCATTTTAAGGAAGGATTAGAGCTAGGGGTGAATTCAACATTAAGGATTTGAAGTTTATAGGTTTTAACTTAATTTTTATTGTGATTTTAAGTTAATATATAATTATAATTATGTTTACGATCAAATATATTAGATTTAAGCAAAAATTACTGAATTTACGTGAACTCATGGCTAACACTATAGATCCGTCTTGTAAAGCGGTTTCTTTAACATATGTCGAGGAGCATGTTGTATTGTAATTCAAAAGATTTTGTTTTTAGAAATATATCAATCAATTAATTCGGTTTTAAATACATTAAATTAAACTAGTACCGACTGATTATATGAATCTTCTCTATTCGGTTTGTTCTATTTTAACACATTTAATTGAAAATTGAATAGTTTGTCTTATATCACCAAAGGATGTAGTGTAGCGGATGAGGCTGCACTTCCTTTAACTAGAGATCTCGGATTTGAGTTCTGGATATGAATTTTTTTTTGGTAGGGAGCGATTACCCCCAAATAGGGCCTTATGCGGCACGAATCCGAATATAATCGGGTTCCAATGCAGGTACCGAATACCGAATGAGAAACTACAAAATAGAATAATTTGTCTTATATTGCGAATTCACTCCTTTGTATAGCCAGTGGTAACACTGTAACAACAACTACTGAACCTTAAATCTTAAGTAAATGTTATCACGTATAATGATTAGTTGCTCCCACTACGTTATGTTGTTAACTAAACCAATATATATTAGATTCTATGAGATTATATATAGGTACACTTAGGGATCTACATAGATGCGTGCCAGACCATCCATATATATAATATAATATAACGTTGTTGATGATAATCGGCTTAATGCATGCATATTTTGATATAAATAGCCTCACATTTTGCTCATGTCTTGACGATTTGAGATGTTTAATATAATAATTTGTGCTAAATTGTGGTATTTTTATATGTAGGAATCATTTGGATGCAATTTGGGATGAAATGGCTCGATTTGGAGCGAAATCGGGACAAAAAGGCAAAAAGTAAAATTTGAAGGCCACAGCCAGCGTGGGGCGCTAGCTATGGTGCAATTTACAGAAGCTAAAAATTTTGAGCGCCAGGGCCAGCGCCCCACGCTGCCCTGGACGCTCGAGACGTGAATATGTCCTATTTCGACTAGGACTCGGTTGTTTCGACCCTAAGACGCCTCCAACTCTTATAAAAGCCAACCTAAACCTATTTTGAAAGGGAGGACATGATTTTTAGAGAACAAAAGTACGAAACACTCGGGAGGACATTTTTGAGAGGAAAACACAAGCACAAAGCCGCTATGGAGGCCGGGTTTCATCTTTTCTTCCACCAAACTTAGTAATTTTTATGTTTCTTTGTATAATTTGTTGTTTGGCTACCATGTCTATGTGGAGCTAAACTTCACGTTCTAGTGTTGTGGTTCTTTCATGACTATTGTTATTCGGATATTGGTTTCGCTTTCTTGATTTATCGTATTGGTTTATTTATTCAGTCTTGTGCTTAATTATTTGATTGCTTGATCACCAATTGAATACTATCTACGAATCTAGAGTTGAACTTGAAAGTGGAAATTCTAAATTGCTTATAAGATTAAGTAGAGCAAGTTCTTGAACCTGGGCATCGAGAAATGGATTCGCAGTTAGGATAGACATGTACCTAATTGCCTTGCTTGGTTGATTTAAAGGAATTATAAATGCGTTCTTGTTAGTTCTAAATACACATATAGGCTTTAGGTTAGCTTGAATAGGCGAGTAAGAACTCGACAGATTCTTATGAGCAATATTAACCATGCCAACCAATAAATTAGATAAATTAATTAGTCAATTCAATTGAAGAATACAATATGATTGTTAGATAGCGCATAACCATATATTGTTTTCATCACATTGTGATGACCCAAAAGGTCATCACTTGTTTTAAAAGTAATTACTGCGTTCCGAGGCCTTAAAAACCTCTTTCTGTCTCACCTCAATTTGCGTGCGCAGTCTGGGCGCGTAGCCGAAAAGCCATTTTGTGAAAACCTGTGAAAAATAATGAATTTTGACTTTAAAATGAATTTAGGTTGACTTCGGTCAACATTTTGGGTAAACAAACTCGGACTCGGACCCGTGATTTGATGGTCCCGAAGGGTCCGTGAAAAAATATGGGACTCGGGCGTATGCCCGGAATCGAATTCCGAGGTCCCAAGCCCGAGAAATGAATTTTTAAAAAAATTGTTTTCTGGAAATTTTTATAAGTTTTGGAAATGAAATGCATTTAGAATCTGATGGTATCGGGCCCGTATTCTGGTTTCGGAGCCCGGTACAGTTCTTATATGTGAAATAAGATGAGTCTGTGAAATTTGGTAAGAAACGGAAGTCGTTTGAGGTGATTCAGACACGTAGTTGTGAAAATTCATACTTTGAAAGTTTTGAGATTTTTCTTATATTTCTATGCTAAATTCGTTGTTTAAGAGGTTATTTTGGCGATTTGATCGCACGGATAAGTTCACATGATGTTTTTGAGTTAGTACACATGTTTGGTTTGGAGCCCCGAGGGCTCGAATGAGTTTCGAAAAGTTTTGGACTTGGAAAAAGTTGCAGGTTTTTGCTGCTCTCAGTGCATAGAGGTTTTGTGCTTCGCGTTCGCGTGGTCCCATTCGCGAACGCGTAAGGCAATTTCCTCAGGTGCCAGTTTACTCTTCGCGAACGCGGAGCTTGGGACACGAAGGCGAGGTTGTGGGGGGAGTACCCTTCGCGAACGCGTCCAAGCACTCGCGAACGCGTAGGCTAATGGCCTGGGGGGGAGGGGTTCACATTTTTGTTCTATGCGAACGCGGCCACTGGCCCGTGAACGCGAAGGCTCAAGGATTCAAAGCTTCGCGAACGCGAGCCTGAGATCGCGAACGTGAAGGTCACCTAGGCTTGGCTCATCGCGAACGCGACAAGCCTATCGTGAACGCGACAGGCCTGTCGTGAACGCGATGAAGGCCTGTCCAGTGATTTTAAAACAGAAGCAAAAAAACGGGACTTAACAAAAATTTCATAACTTCTTCTTCCAAACTCTAAATTGGGCAATTTTTGAAAGAGAACTTCACCACAAATCCATAGGTATGTAATATTAGACTCATTTTCTTCAATTTTCATTAACACCCATTTGATTTCTAGGCTTAAATCATGTTCTTAAGGGTAGAAAATTAGGGATTTGGGTAGAGTTAGGGCTTTTTGCATAATTGGGATTTTGACCTCATTTTAGGGTCGAATTTTTGAACTAATTGTATATTCTGACTCGTGGGTGAATGGGTGATCAGGTTTTGGTCCGAACCTCGTGCTTTGACCAAGCGGATCCGAGGTCAATTTTTGACTTTTTGGGAAGAATGATAGGAAATCTATAATTGAGCATTGGAATTTGATTGTTTAGCGTTTATTAATGTTATTAAGTCGATTATGTCTAGATACAATTGATTTGGAACCAAATTCAAAAGGAAAACGGTGTTTGAGGCTTGAATTGGCCGTGGAAGTTCGAGGTAAGTGTTTGGTCTAACCTTAACTTGAGGGATTAGGAGTTGTGTCCTATTTGCTACGTGTTACTTGTTGAGTGCGACGTATAGGCATGATGACAAGTATCTATACGTTGGTGTCGAGCATGACCGTGAGTCTTAAATTGAAATTGTTATGTTCTTAATGAATAATACGAATGCCTAAGTTGATGATTCTCTGTGTTGAGAAAGAATTATGATTATTCCAGTGGAAATTACTTATGATTGAGTATTGGTGTTAGTTGAGGTAGTTAGATGTTGGAACGAGTTTGGGTATAACTGATTTTCGCTTGCCGGGATATATTTCCTTATACGGTCGATTCCATTGCCGGGACTCTATTTGTGATTTGGTATTGTACTGTATATGTGGATCGGGTTGCACGCCGCAACAATGATATAATTGGCTCGGGTTGCATTCCGCAACAATGATATAATTGGATCGGGTTGCACGCCGCAATAATGATATAATTGGATCGGGTTGCACGCTGCAACAAAGATATAATTGGATCGGGTTGCACGGCGCAACAATATGATAATTGGATTGGGTTGCATGCCGCAATGGTGATAGATGATATGGATCGGATTGCACGCCGCAACAGTGTTATTATAGTTTTGGATCGGGTTGCATGCTGCAACAATAGATAATACAGATTGTTTATAGATTGGCTACAAGTTCTTTATTGTTTTGCTGTAAATTCTAAACTGTCCTTATGCGTTTCTCTTAATTTACTGTTGGTATTGATATCCCCCCGCAGCATGTACCCCTTCCCATCTTAATTGTTTATTCCTGCTTTATTTTCCACCGCATATTATATAACTGCACAGGTTTATTTGGTAGTCTAGTCCTAGCCTCATCACTACTTCACCGGGGTTAAGCCAGGCACTTACCAGCACATGGAGTCGGTTGTGCTGATACTACACTCTGCACTATATGCAGATCCCGGAGCGACAACTTTTGGACCGTAGCATTGGGTGGCTGCCTTCAGTCCAGCTAGAGATCCCGAGGTAATCCTGTAGGCGTTCGCAGGCCCGGCGTTCTCTTCTATCTTTATGTGTATTCTGTTTTCATCTACTTTCAAGACAAATAGTACTTTTCTTTCAGACATTTGTACGTAGTATTCATAGACAGTCCGTGATATTGTGACACCGAATTCCAGGTAGAGATGTATGTTGTCATTGTCGTACTATTTATGGTTAATTTATCAGGTTAAGTCTTCCGCTTGTATTTATTTATCGTTAATATTTCACTATTGATCACATATTAGTTTAAATGGTTAAAAAGGGCTAATAAATGAGTTAGTAATTCTACAACACACGACTTGCCTAGCTTCCACGAGTAGGCGCCATCACGACCCCCGAGGGTAGAAAATCCGGGTCGTGACACACATTGATAACATAAAAATCGGCTCTTCCTCTGTTCAAAGTTCATTATTAGTTTTTCTTTATTTTAATAAGTTAGAATCAAATACTTCTAGGCTAATCTTTGTTTATATAGTTAAGAAAGTCTAAGTTAGTTAATAGTTAATCACAAGTCCTTGTGGGTTCAACATCCGACTTTTAGTCACTTTATTACTTGACGACCGCGTATACTTGCGTATGTGTTTGGCCGCAACAAATTTTTGGCGCCGTTGCCTGACTTAGAAATTAGCTATTTTTCTAGATTAGACTTTTTTTTCTAGATTAGACTTTTACTTTTATCTTTACAAGTTCTTTTTTTCTGCAAATATTTTTTTTATAACTATTTGTTTTTTCTCTTAGTATGTTTCTAGCTCTCTCAACATGACATATGGAGATGAAATATCCGGAGGTAAGATAAAAGATTTTTGGGTATTCTCTAACTGTGTGTCACTGCTTTGTGACAAAAAAAGTGCCCTCAATATAGCAAAGAACCCAGTTCAGCATAAGAGGATATAACACATTGATGTGCGACACCATTTACTAAGGGATAACGTTGAAAAGGATCTCATCTATACGAAGTTCTGCAAAATAGAGGACCAGGTAACTGATATATTCACCAAATCACTGAGCAGAGAGCATTTTTAAAAGAAACAACTAGAGCTGGGATTGATCAAATTGAACTGAGAACCTGGTCCCCAATGACTAGCTATGAAATGATGGTAAGATGAATTGCTAAAAAGTATTTTCTGGAAACTTCTAACTCAATTCTATACCATTACAGGTAAAGATGCATGACAATTACATGACAAAAAAGCAGCTAATGACGCTCATATTTGCAAAATTAGTTAGGGAACCTGGTTCCCATGACTCAGGTTAGTAGTTCCTCTTACACTCATACATATTTTGAACTGCTAGTGTGGCATGTCATTAAGTGTGTATGCCCTTTTACCATATTTCTTAAACCCAAACGTCACACCCATTATAAACCAACCCAACTAACCATTCCTTCACGTCCGTTTGTAACTGGTCCCTCCTTTCCCTCTAAATAACCCCAAAAGACAAGTCTCTCTCATAACTGTCCATATCAAATCCATCAAACTCTCTTTCTCTCTGAAAACCCTCTCTTTTGTGTCTTCATACTAAAAAATTAACCATGTCTTCACAGCAATCAGAGTCTCCAAAGTCCACTACTGAAATCCCTACTGTGTCTTTGTCTCATGAAGCACACACATCAGGATTGGAGCCCCAACCTTCACCTACTGAAACCCCTATCTCCAACCAACCACCACCCATTATTTCCTCCTCTACTCCATCGAGTTCTAGTTCCCATCAAAGCCGAAAAAACCAAACTCCTAAGAAGTTTGTCGCTTCGAATTCTCCCTCTGCTACAATAGAAAAAATAGTAGTAGAAGCTGGTGGAATGGAAGAAGATACAGAGGTTTCGAGTTAGTAGGTTAAGAAAGAAAGTGTGGACCTAGTGGCTGTCACTAGTCTTGGTAGAGATGTGTAAGCATCTGGTGTATCTGTCACGCCTTGAGACTGGGGTAAGACCGACACTCGATGCCTCATCTATCCTTGCATACCAACTTGCGACTCCGGAATTCTGGACATATAATGTCATACTTTGGCCAAGGGCCACATTGCAAGACAATTTGTAAAGCGAAATATAAAACTGAATAGAGACTAATGCTGACTAAATGTCAACATAAAGCTGGGCCGACAAGGCCGTCATAACTACTATAACTGACAAGCCAACAAAATATATGTACAAGGCCTACAAGCCCAACATACTGCACTAACTAACAGGATATGTCTACAAGCCTCTACTGATAGAAGTACTATGATCGGAATAGGGCCTCGACCTACCCATAACCTATCTACATATATGCACAAGATGTACAAAAAACTGCTAGACTCGGAAACTCCGAAAGATGGGGAGCTTACTGATAAAGCTGAACTCAGGCAACACCTACTGAGGCTACCCGTCTGTCTGTCTGAACCTGCACGCATGAAATACAATGCCCCCAGAAAGGGACTTCAGTACGAAATAATGTACTGAGTATGTAAGGCAGTATATTGAAAGCTGAAACTGAACTGATAATATAATAACTGAAAACAACTGGGAGTCAAAGAAAATTTGAAGATATGCTCATCTGCTGATACTGACTCAACTCTCTCAATATAGTGAGTAAAATAGTTGTCCGACCCTATAAGGCTCGATATATATATATGCTCTGCCGTAGTAGGCTCGCTCATAGGCGCTCGACATACTAGTCTCTGTATCTCGACCAACTATGCTCGCTCATAGGAGCTCGACCATAGTAGGATCGGTATATAACTTACCATCTGATCGGAGATTGCCCAATAGGGGTCTGCCTATCGATTATAGATCGATGGAAATGAAAATACTGTATATATAAACTCTTTGCTCTCTTGACTGGAAGAAGGAAATACTCAATTTATAAAATACTCGTCGTTTGGTTAAAAGAAGGATGGCTGGTACCATAACAATGATAAAAAAATTAGTAGGCGTAACAAAATTAGGGGCAATAAGGTAAGTGTTCTTCTAGTGTTTAAGAACAACAAAATGGCATCAATTAGAAAGCTGCCTTCATGCTTTTGTTCCAATAGAGGTTCATGCTTGTAGAGGGTCATCTCCAAAAATACATGGTATTAACTTACAAAACTAGAAAAATAGACGTAACTTGCGAGACTAGCAAAATATACGTAAATTTCGGGATATGAATTTTTTTCTTTGTGTCACGTTGTCAAACTCGTGTAATTATGAGATCATGCAAAATGAAGGAAGAACTTATCCCTAACATACATGGAGAAGGAAAAAATCCGTATGATATTTTTTGGAAAAGGTTGCACCGTGCTTCTTTAGAACCGTAAAATTTTATGTTGCTAATAATTCTCGTTGGATCCCTTTTGGTTGCAAGAATTCATATTGCTTAATGTAATGTTTAGGATCTGACTGAAGTAATTTTTGAATAAAACTTGTTGAAATTTTTTGAGGATAGCTAACATCCCCCACTTCTTAATTGTAGTGTCTTGATATGGAAAATATTGGATATTAAGTAAATGTGTAACTAACATGTTATGCCACCTAGTAAGAATAAGTGTTGTTGTAAGAATTAGCCACCTAATCAAGAATGACTCTTAGTCATTTCTTTAACTAGTTGCCACGTTTTGGGTTATCTCATCTCATAGTTTAATTATTAATTAGGTAATATACCACTATCCGGTAATTAACCAATTACTCGCATACTTAAGAATTATCTCAAATTACTTAAAATTTTACTTATTTTTAATATACTTTATATATCATACTATCGTGGTCATATGGTACCTTGCATGGTACTAGTCTATAAGTATCGGGTATTATTGCTGACTCGTAGTTTATCCCAATTTGACAACCTTCAACGAAACTCATTTTCATTAATTCGTGTATCCTTTCCTTCATGGCACTTACTTATTGCTTGGAATAAATAGCATAACTATGCTAATATCAAGGTAATCTCATCCCGAGTTTATGTCAATTTACTGAAGACGAAACTTTAATGTACGAAAAATGCGAGATGTAACATCCTTCCCCCCTTAGAAACATTTGTCCTCGAATGTCTACTCTTAGATACTTTGGGAAACCTTTTGCCAGAGTCTCTTCCGTACACTAGACTAAACTCACTCTGTACGCAGCCACAAAACATACTATATATGCCACACTTGGCCTCACACAGCTATCTATTATAAATTCGGAATGTCAAAAATAAGAGCTTACCGGACAACTTACTAGCCTAAATAGGGCTGTGCTGAGGTATCCCATCTCAAGCCATATTTCTAGTTTGAAATAGGTGGGGGTATTTAGACTTCATTTCTTCCTCCGCTTCCCACGTCATCTCTTCCACATTCTTGCTTCTCCATTCAGCCTTCACGGAGGCTACCTCCTTATTGCGTAGCTTGCGGATTTGTCGGTCTAGGATGACAACCAAAATTTCCTCGTATGACAAGTCCTCTATAATCTGTATATCATCTGTGGGCACTATTCGGGCAGGATCGCCAATGCACTTTCGTAACATAGATACGTAAAAAATTGGATGAACAGACTCCAATTCCGAGGGCAATTCTAACTCATAAGATACTTGGCCCACTCTCCGAATAACCTTATAAGGCCCGATATACCGTGGGCTAAGTTTGCCTTTCTTTCCAAACCTCATCACACCCTTCATAGATGACACCTTTAAGAATACCCAGTAATCAACCCCGAACTCTAAATCTCGTCGCCGCACGTCAGAATATGACTTTTGACGACTGTGAGCTGCCAATAGTCGCTCCTGGATAAGCTTTACTTTTTCCATGGCCTGCTGAACCAGGTCTGGCCCATGTAACCCAGATTCTCCAACATCAAACCACCCTATAGGAGATCTGCACTTACGACCATACAAAGCCTCGTACGGAGCCATCTGGATACTAGAGTGGTAACTTTTGTTATATGCAAACTCGATAAGAGGTAGATGTTCATCCCAACTTCTTTTAAAGTCTAGCACACATGCTCGTAACAAATTCTCGAGCATCTGAATCGTGCGCTCGGCCTGTCCATCAGTTTGTGGATGAAAAGCTATGTTGAGATTCACTTGGGTCCCTAGACCTTTATGAAATGACCTCCAAAATTGTGTTGTAAACTGGGTCCCACGGTCAGATATAATAGATACTGGTACCCGTGTAGTCGCACTATCTCCTTAATATATAATTTTGCATAATCTTCTGCTTTATATGTAGATATGACCTGTAGAAAATGAGCTGATTTCGTGAGCCTATTGACTATCATCCATATGTAATTGAACTTACGATGGGAATGAGGTAAACCCATAATAAAGTCCATGTTTATCGCCTCCCATTTCCATGTCGGGATCTTTATTGTCTACATTAGCCCTGCGGGCTTCTGGTGCTCTACCTTCACCTGCTGGCAACTAGGGCATTGGGCGACATACTCAATAATGTTCTTCTTCATATCGTTCCACCAATACACATCCTTAATGTCATGATACATCTTTGTCGACCCAGGGTGAATGGAGTAGCACGAATAATGTGCCTCTGACATAATCCTATCTCGTACCCCTGCTACATCTGGAACACACAAATGATCCCTATATTTGAGAACCCCATCTCCCTTGAGTTCTAACAATGACTTCTTCTGTTGCGGAACTCGCTATCTCAACTCGACCAACTCTGGGTCCTCGTAGTGCCTCTCCTTTACTTCAGCTCTGAGAGATGATTTTGTAGTATTTTGGAGTACAACTCTTTCATTGCCAGAGTCTACTAACCGAACCCCCAAACAAGCCAGTTGATGAATCTCTCTAGTTAATTGTCTTTTCTCGACCTCTACATGTGCTAGGCTACCCATAGATCAGAGACTTAAGGCATCTGCTACAATATTAGCTTTCCCTGGATGGTAGAGAATGTTAACATCGTAATCTTTCAATAACTCATGTCATCGTCTCTGTCGCAAATTCAACTCTTTTTGCTAGAAGATATATTGCAGGCTTTTATGATCTGTAAATATATCAACATGAACACCATATAAATAATGCCGCCATATCTTAAGTGCATGGACAACCGCAACTAACTCAAGGTCGTGGGTCGGATAATTCCGTTCGTACTTCCTTAACTGCCTTGAAGCATACACAATTAACTTCCCATGTTGCATCAGGACACATCCCAACCCGACACCTGAGGCATCACAATACATGGCATGGCCATTTGGACCCTCTAGAAGTGCTAGAACTGGCGCTGAGGTCAGCATGTTCTTAAGCTCTTGGAAAATATGCTCACAGGACTCTGTCCACTAAAACTTAGTCGCTTTCTGCGTCAGCTTTGTTAATAGTGTTGAAAGAGAAGAAAAATCCTCTACGAACCTACGGTAGTATCCTGCTAAGCCTAGAAAGCTACGAATCTCTATCGGAGTGGTAGGCCTAGTCCAGGATTTCACAGCCTCAATCTTTTGAGAATCTAGCTTTATACCTCCATCAGATACAATGTGCCCCAAGAATGCTACAGACTTCAACCAGAACTCACACTTAGAAAACTTAGCATACAATTTATTATCACGGAGGGTTTGGAGTACCGCTCGCAGGTGGTCCACATGCTTATCCTCTAAATGTGAATAAACCAGAATATAATCAATAAAGACTATCACGAACATATCTAAATATGGCCGGAATAGGATATTCATCAAGTACATAAATATGGCGGTCGCATTCGTCAACCCGAAGGACATGACAAGGAACTCGAATTGGCCATATCGGGTCTTGAAGGCTGTCTTGGGGATATCTTTCTCCCGAACTCTAACCTGGTGGCATCCCAACGTCAAATCTATCTTTGAAAAGCATCTAGCTCCCTGCAACTGATCAAACAAGTCGTCTATTCTTGGAAGTGGATACTTATTCTTAATAGTTACCTTATTCAGTTGCCTATAATTGATACACATCCTTAGCGATCCATCTTTCTTCCGTACAAATAACACCGGTGCACCCAAGGTGAGGTACTAGGTCTGATGAAACCTTTCTCCAATAAATCTTTTAACTACTCCTTCAACTCCTTTAATTCGGCAGGTGCCATTTATATGGAGGGATGGATATTGGTTGAGTTCCCAGAAGCAAATCGAAGCCAAAATCAATCTCTCGCTCTGGAGGAATACCTATAAGTTCATCTGGAAATACATCCGCATACTCTTTAACTACTGGAATATACTGAAGTGTAGGTATCTCGGCATTCACATCTTTAACTCGCACAATATGATAAATGCACCCTTTTGCGATCATTTTCCTCGCCTTCAGATAAGAAATAAACCTACCTTTGGGTGTCGTTGTATTACCTACCCATTCAAGGACTGGACCACCCAGAAAATGAAATTTGGCTGTCTTTGCTTGACAATCAACTATGGCATAACAAGTTGCCAACCAGTCCATGCCCATGATAACATCAAAATCCAACATCTCTAGCTCAACTAGGTCGGCTGAGGTCTAACAACCAAAACTGTCACCGTACAACCTCAATAAACCCATCTAGCGATAATTGATTTTTTGACCGGTGTAGATACCACAAAAGGATCACGTAGTATTTCTGGAACTATACCAAATTTCCTCGTGACAAATGGGGTAATACATGATAAAGTAGATCCTGGGTCTATCAAGGCATAAACATCGTGAGAACAAATGGTCAACATATCTATCACAATGTTTAGTGAGGACTCTTTGTCCTATTGACCTGCTAGCGCATAGATACGATTCTGGTTACCACCTGAACTAGATCATCTACCTCTGCCTCGACCTCTACCAGCCGAAGACTAAGACTCGCGCCTGAAGGATGCACAGACATAGGTGATCCTGTTGCTAAATTTGCTGGTTGCGCCATACCCCCAGAATCTCTATTTGGGCAATCTCGCATCATATGCCCTGGACATTCACATGTATAACAAGCATCGAAACTGGCTTGACATTGGCCCAAGTGTCCTCTATCGCAGATGGCACACCGTGGCAGGAATGACCATGTCTACCCCGAACCTCGCTGTCGCTGCAAACTTGACGCCTGGGAGCTATCACCTGGTCCTGACTAAGTATAATGGTCATACCTATAACCTTGTGACTGAGGTGGCGGAGGTCTAGGTGGCCGTTTGAAGTACTGGGGCCTGTAACTACCCTGAGATTGTTCTTGAAATCTAGAAAATCTCATCCTTTTCCGCTGCCCTGACTTAGTCCTCTCCGTACCTTGTTGCCGACACCTACCCCTTTCTATATTCTGGGAAAATTCTTGAATTCGGGAGATATCCATACTATCTTGTAATGCAGCGGTGGAACATGCCTCGGCCAACTTTGGGGCCAACCCTGCTATAAACCTGTGGATCCTATCCTGCATAGTAGCAACTATGGATGGTGCATATCTGGCCAACGAGTCAAAATGGAGACTATACTCTCCAAGACTCATGTTGCCCTACTTGAGGGCTAGAAACTGATCGAATTGGGCCTGTCGGATCTCCCGCATAAGTACTGGTCAAGAAAGGCATCTGAAAAATTCTCCTAAATAGCTAGAGGTGCATCATGTCCCTGGACCTTTCCCATCCCTCGTACCAAAGGATGGCTATATTTCGGAGTCGAAAAACTACTAGTTCAACTGCCTCTTTCTCCAGGCATGCATAATCCGAAAGATCCTATGAAGTTGATCTATGAAATCTTGCGGGTCTTCCCTCTGATCTGTCCCCGTGAACTTTGGGGGACTCAAAGCAATAAACTCTCGGACCTTTGAACTCCCAGATCCCTCGGAAGTTCCTGTACTAGCGGATAACCTAGATTGTTGCTGGGTAGCTACTAACTATGCCAACAAATGCACTGCACTTCTCAAGTCCTGATCTGATAGAAGCGGAGGGGGAACTGGATGTGCAGTCTCCCTAGGAATTTCCTCAGGTAGCGGCGGAGCCGGTAATTGCTGGGTAGAAGTCTCTCCCTAGGACTCCGATTAGGCCCCATCTACTGGGGGTACCCTGCTAGTCCCCTCACCTACTACTGTTTCTCTCCTCTGACTAGTCGTAGTCTTCCTAGTTACCGTCATATGTACATGCAAATGTCAACATGCAAGTTTAACTAAAATTTCCTATAACTCAGTGCTACAACACGATTTAGATTTGAAAGAAGGGTAACCAACTTCTAAATGCCCTGTAGCCCCCTGCTTATATAATGTGGTGCACCACACATCTATAAACAAGACCCTACTAGACACGACTTGTAGACTCCCTAGTACAAAACTGCTATGATATCCCTTTTGTCATGCCCCGAGCCTGGGGCGAGACCGCCACTTGGTGCCTAATCTATCCTTGCATACCAACTTGCGACTCAGGAATTCTGGACATATAATGTCATACTTTGTCCAGGGTCCACATTGCAAGAAAATTTGTGAAGCAAAATATAAAACTAAATAGAGACTAATGCTAACTAATTGTCAACATAAAGCTGGGCCGTCAAGGCCATCATAACTACTATAACTGACAAGCCAACAAAATATATGCACAGGGCCTACAAGCCCAACATACTGCACTAACTGACAGGATGTCTACAAGCCTCCACTGATAGATGTAATGTAATCGAAATAGGGCCCCGACCTACCCATAACCTATCTACATATATACACAAGATGTACACCAAACTACTAGACCTGACAACTCTGAAAGACGAGGAGCTTACCGATAAAGCTAAACTCGGGCAACACCTACTGAGGAGGTCTACCCGTCTGTCTGTCTAAACCTGCACACATGAATTGCAGCACCCCCAGAAAGGGACGTCAGTACGAAATAATGTACCGAGTATGTAAGGCAATATACCGAAAGCTGAAACCGAACTGATAATATAATAATTGAAAGCAACTAGGAGTCAAAGAAAATTTGAAGATATGCTCATCTGCTGATACTGACTAAACTCTCTCAATATAGTGAGTAAAATAGCTGTCTGGCCCTATAAGACTCAGTATATATATATATCTACTCTGCCGTAGTAGGCTCGCTCATAGAAACTCCACCATACTATGATCTGTATCTCGAAAACCTAGGCTCACTCATAGGAGCTCGACCATAGTAGGATCTGTATATAACTTACCATCTAATCAGAGGTTGCCTAATTGGGGCCTACCCATCAATCATAGCTCGATGGTTACAAAAATACTGTGTCACACCTCCTTTTCGCCCGCGCCATCGCAAAGGGGCGCAGAGGGAGTTTTTCCAATTAAAGGACAATCGAAACGGGATTTATTATTTAATTCAGAGTCGCCACTTAGGAGATTTATGGTGTCCCAAGTCACCGTTTGGATCCTAAATCGAGGAAAATATTAACTCTGTTTAACAGTCTGCGCACCAGAAATCCGGATAAGGAATTTTGTTAACCCGGGAGAAGGTGTTAGGCATTCCCGAGTTCCGTGGTTCTAGCACGGTCGCTCAACTATCATATTCGGCTTAATTATCTGATTTTTATACAATTATGAACCTATGTGCCAATTTTAACTTAAACCGTTTTTATTATTATAAATATTATTTTAACAAAGAATTGCAACGTTGTGAAAACGTATCTCGAACCCCGTCACATCAATGTACCCGTGGTTATCGACACATTTCGACTCCGCTGAAATTTGAATTTGGGTCACATAAATGTGCACCCGAGTTTAAGAAAGTAAATCATTAAAGGCGCGCCTAAAGCGACTAGCGTATCATCATTTTAGGGAAGGCTGTGCACTTTTGCTAAACGGCCCATCCCGAAGTCTAAAGAATTTTACAAATACTTATAGAGGGCCCCGCAGCTTATGTATTTCATTTGTCGAGGCTCGTCTCATTCATTATTAAAAAAAATATTGCAACGTCATGGAAATGCATCTCGAACCATGTCACAATCAATGTACCCGTGATTGTCGACATATTTCTTCTTCGTTGAGATTGGGATTTGGGTCACATAAATGTGCACCCGGGTTTAAGAAGGTAATGTTATTAAAGTACGCGCCTAACAGTGACTAACGCATTATTACTTTGGGGAAGGCCATGAAATCTGCTAAACAGCCCATCCCGAATTCTATGTATTCATGATATTCTTTTATTGAGGGCCCCGCAGCTTGTGCATTTTATTTGGCGAGTCTTGTCTCCTTTTTTATTTTAAAAAAAAGTAAGCCTGAAGCAACTATAATTTGCTATTTTTATTGTCTCTAAAGTAAAAAAGAAGTCCTAATTAATTTGTTTTAAGATCTACTTCCTTTTTAAGAAAGAAACTTATAATTAATCCGCATCGGGCCTCCAAGGCCTACTCATGGGACAGCCGACTTTCATCTCCAAATCTAAGCACAACTTTCCTAATCAGTTAACTAATTAACAATGGTTACAATTATTAGCTTAATAACACATTACCATTAATTTCCAATCTCGTGTTAACTATTGACCATTGTCTATTACTATCAGATTGAAAATGTGTACCATAACATTATTATTACAACTAAAATATATTACTTGTCTAAACTACAACGATACAAGTTTATGCATTACAAAATATTGTCTAACACTTGTCTAAACTCGCTAATGACAATATTGTCTAAAACTTACATAAATATACGCATTATAAAATATATATATAAAAAAAGAATTTTACGAGAATACATAGATACAAGTTTAATTCTTAACAAAATATGAATAACGGATGCACTCTTAATCAATAACCACATTTAAACCCATACTTGCTGATTTCAGCTCAATTTTATTAGTGCAGGCGAAATGCATGAATTCAAAAAAACACGTTCCTGTTTCAGCTTGCAGCTTGCTTCTTATTTCAAAATTATACTACAAAACAACACTAAACCAATATGACTATTACATAATCATATTCCAAAATCCAAACAGTCCCGGAATCAAGCAGCCCAAACAACTTATAAATAGTCCTAATTATACAGTCGTCTATTATTCATGTAATATAAACAGTCCAAATCCGTGCAGTCCATATCATGTCAACAAGCCAACTAGTTAAAAAAACTAAATAAGTACAACCTTTAACGAACTATAACTACAATTATTCAAATGAACTCAACTCTGGCATAAAACTACATTTTTCACTCCAAGTTTGAACTTACATCAAGGAAATTCGAAGCATGTACCTGGTATTGACAATACAAGAAGAGGAAGAAGAGGATCAGCAGCAGCAGTAGTAACAAACAACAGTTGCAACAGCAAATAACCAGCAGCTATAAACGATTCCAAGTATAGAGCAGAAGTAATTGGAAGAAAGGTTCTAGCTATTTCAGATCCTAAGCGAGGCAATGAAACAGTAGCTATTCTTTTTCAACTTCCCCAAGCTCTCCAAAAATCAATCCCCCTTATCAGTCCTAATCCTCCTCTCTTATAGCCATCCAGACCTGCCCCCTCTTTCAAACTTAACTACCCGACCCCCTTCCACACTAAAAATCTGCATTTTTTCACTTAAAACCCACTAAGGAAAGCTTTTTCCTTATTTTCAGCCCCCATTCCCTCTTGTTCCCCATTACCTTATTAATTTAAGGACATCTAATACCCCGCTAACAAGTCACTAACACTAAAATATTACCCTAACTGTTCCATTCCCAAATCACCCCTGAAACCCCTTAATATTACTGCCCCACTACAATCTATTCATCTACATTAAAACCTTTAACTCTAAAATCTGTTCAAGCTAACAATTATCTAAAACTAATTCTGATTAACAGCTATAACCAACTTACTTCTGACAACTGAATGACTGAGGTTAAATTTCAATTGAAATAAATGAACTGAAATTAAATCAAAACCAAACTAACACAACACAGAACTCAACAGAATCCTTAAAGCTGAAACTGAAAATTGAATCAAAATCAACATGAATGCAGGATCATTGTCAGCCTATTGACAATTCCCTGAAGTTAAGTGTCCACAGATCAGCACACACAACAACCATTTGACGAACTTATTGGTCTACAAACAAGAACGAATTAATCGACGAAAACTAATTAACCGATTGCCTACAACAATTGACAACAATCAATCAGAAATAGATAATCAGGCAATTCAAGCAACATTGACAAGAACAGGGATTTTCAATAAGACTTAACCAATCGTCGAAACTTATTTGAATCGATTAAATAGCCTATAATTATACACAACAACGAGCAGAAACAAATTCGACCAAATAGAAAGGTCTGAGGGAGAAGAATAGAATAATAGACAACAAAAAAAAATTAATATAACAATACCAAACAAATAAACAGACGTTTAAAACATTAAAATAGAATAAAAGGAAAGAAGGAAAAATACCTTAAACGGAACAGAGAACAGGCTGACTTGAATCGACTCGGACTTGAACTTTTAAGGTCAAACGGACCTTAATCGAGTGTTATCAACTGAGAACACTTCAACTAAGGTCAGTTAAACACCCAAATTCCCTTAAACTTCGGACAGAAACCAGTTTTGGTTTTCTAAGGTTCTTACGTTTCGATTTGAGGTTCGAGTGTTTCTAGCCAGATTCGAACCAAACCAACGGTGGTTTGGTCATGAGGGAGGTCAAGGGGTGCCAGTGTGTGAGTTCAGGGCGGATTGGGGTAGGTCCAGGTTTTGCTCGAATCTTCAAATGAAGATTCGAGAAGTTTGAGGACGATTTGAGGTTAAAGGGGTAGGGATCTGTGTTGAGGGTGGTTAGGAGGTTCAGTGGTGTGAATTTCACGGCCATCGGAGCCGGTGCCGCCGGGTTTTCAGGCGAAGGGAATGAGGGCGGCTAGGGTATTAGGGGCGTGTCTGAAGGGTATGAGAGAGATGATGGGGCGAGGGCGGGTTTGGTTTGGGGGGCGGGGGTATGGTTTGGACTTATATACGGGAGGGGGCGTTTGATCTTGGCCGTTGGATCATTCACGATCAACGGCCATGATCACTTCACTAAGGAGGAACGATGTCGTTTGGAGTAGTACTGGGGAGGTCCAGGTATTGGAGTGATGGGTCGGGGGTCGGGTTTGGTCAAGGCTTTGGGACCGTTTGATCATCTGAGATCAACGGTCCAGATTGAAACGCCTGAAACGACGCCGTTTGGTTGAGGCTGGAGACAGGTCTGGGCTAGTTGGGCCAGTTTTGAACGGGTTTGGACGATTTTGTGTTTGGGCTGGGGATTTTTGGCCCAGATCTTGTTTCCTCTCTTTTATTAATTCTCTCTTTATTTTATTCATATTTCTTTTATTCTTTTCATTTATTTTGATTTTTAATTATTTTCTAAAATCATAAACCAAGTTAACTTACTAAAAATACTAATTATCTTTTATAACATTTATCACATACAATTAAATGCCAATTAACAATAAAATCACACAATTCAACATTAAATGCTAAAAATGCAAAGTACATTATTTTTTATGATTTTCATTTTCATAAAACAAATCACTGGTTAATTAATCCTAAATTGTAAATGCAAATGCAACACATATATTTTTGTATTTTTCTTAACTAAAGTAGAAATAAACACGCGCAGACAAAAATACCAATAAATTACAAACAACACAAAACCATTTTATTTGAATTTTTGGGAGTAGTTCTCATAGAGCAAAAATCACGTGCTCACAGCTGCCCCTCTTTGTCCGAAAACACAAAGAGTTTTCGTGCAAAGATAAAGTGAGCGGATACGAACGATTTTTGCCCGTTGGAATACTCCGTGTGAAGCATTTTTTTGAAAAGATTTAACCGAACCTTTGCTTCAAAGGTTTCCTACATATCCCTGGCTAAAAGGGAATCAGGTTAATGTAGTTCGGGAAGTTTTGGTAGCTGAGACTACCATGGGACTGCGATGTTACTGTTACTGCTGTTGCATGCTGTTACCACTGCTTTTCGACCTCCTTATTACACCATTGCTAGAAAGAAAACAAAAGCTAGACTAAACTAGTGATTACAGAATCTTATCTATCTTCGACTTGCTCTTGTAGTCTTCTTTCTGATTTCTGAAATGGGATTCATGCTGGGGGTATTTTTGTTGTGACCCTCCGCATTACTGACTTCTGACTTGCTCTTGGAATGTATTCCTCTGTTCTGCAGGCGGGCTCCTTCATCAACTTAAAATATAACAACCTCCATTCTAACAGGCGGGCTCCTGACTCCTTCAACTTAAAATTTAATAACCTCCATTCTACAGGCGGGCTCCTGACTCTAACAACAACTTAAAAATAATTCAGCCTTCATTCTCCAGGAGGGCTCCTGACTTCATCAGCAACTTTGAAAAATAAATCAGCCTCCATTCTCCAGGCGGGCTCCTGTCTCCAACAACAACTTAAAAATAATTCAGCCTCCATTCTCCAGGCGGGCTCCTGACTCCAAAAATAATTCAGCCTCCGTTCTCCAGGCGGGCTCCTGACTTCAACAACTTCTTAAAATGTAACACCTCCATTCTCCAGGCGGGATCCTGACTTTACAACTTCTTAAAAATACAACACCTCTATTCTCCAGGCGGGCTCCTGACCTCAACAACTTCTTAAAATGTAACACCTCCATTCTCCAGGCGGGCTCCTGACTTCAACAACATATAACAACCTCCCTTCTCCAGGCGGGCTCCTGACTTCGTCAACGACTTAAAAATATAACACTTCCATTCTCCAGGCGGGCTCTTGACTCCTTTAACTTGAATCATCTTCTTTCAACTGCTTCCCTCAAAATGGGTGTCTTATTCCTCCGAAAACTGCTGGGGATAACACCGATATTTTATTCACAAATAAGTTATTTTCCTTCTTCAAAGACTACTTCCTTTTAAACAGGTGCTTTCACTTCCCTGAAACCTGCCAGGAATAACACTGCTGGGGAATTATCTTCCTCCTTTAAGAGTAGTTACTCTCCTCCTTTTAACAATGGTGGGGATGATACTGATTCAAAGACCACTACCTTTAAAACTTTGGGTTATCTGACTTCTTCCAAGATTGCTTTCTTTAAAACTTGTATTGCCCTATCCCATAAACTGCTGGGGATTCCACTTCCTTCAAGACTTGTGTTATCTTCCATCTTCCCCAAGTGGCTATCTGATTTCCAGAAAATTTCCGCAATGAGAGAAAATTTTCTGCCCCAGTTTGATAATCTTCTTTGCGGCCATGTCTTCCCGTTGTCAATACATTTCCTTTCCCTGCTTCAAATCAAAGAAAAATTTGTTAGTTTAAAACGTGGTGAGTGGTCGTGCCACTCCTGCTAAGGATGTTTTTTTTTCTTTTTCCTTTACCTGCTTTGCGTTTTATTACAAAACTTGCTGGGGATGGATTTTCTTTTCTCTTCCTTCCCCGCTCTATGTTGTCCGACCATCGCGGAACTTGGTCGATAATCTGTCGGAGTTGTTCCCGCATCTTGCAAATCTGCGGGGGATCCTCTTGGAATTTGATCCATAACTTTTCAACTGTTGTTTTTTCTGTTTTCCTCCAACTTCCCCTGAAAATTTGGTCCTCTTTGGAATCTAGACCCATTCATCATTTGGTCTTGCGGCAAACTTCTTTTCGCTTTGTCGCCTTATTTTTGGCCCGTCTTATCCACATTCTGCTTTGCACCACTTTGGCGACTGGTAGTAAGCTCTGAAAATCTTTTTTCAAAAACAAACTGCTGGGGGGGGGGGTAAAGTCTTTAAACCAAGAAATGAAAAAGTTATGATTTCAAAAGATAAAAATAAAGAAGAAATTTTTCTTAACCAATGCTGGGGAAAAGGAAAGAAAAGAACTTATCTGAATGATATAACCGATCCCAACGATCATGTCGTGCATTACGGATTAATCAACCTAGTCTATTTGTATTAATCAATCTTTCGGATGGCCTCAACTTGCCGAGGATAAACATGCACTCAACTCTTTGCCAAATGCGGATCCTTTCCGCCAATCTTGTCTTGTCGCCTCATAGTGCCCTTCGAGGGGTTTTCACTAATAAGACTCTCTTGTTTCTCTCAACTCCCATCGTCTTATGGTGCCTGTGAAGGTTTTCACCGATAAGACTCTCTCGTTCTATTTCTCTCATCTTCCGTCGCCTTATGGTGCATGTGAAGGTTTTCACCGATAAGACTCTTTCATTTTATTTTATTTTTCAGCTGGGGATTGGAGTGCTGCCGATATGACTCTCTCTGCTGGGGATTCTTTTCGGTTATCAATTCATTTCCAGTTTATGATCCTCTTCTCTGTTGGGGATCAGAGTGTTATGCATGACTTGGCACTTCTCGGATACTGATCAGGAGGTTTTTTTTTGGACATCAATATGGGTTTTTATGTATGGCCAAAAGGAAAAAGGGTATCAAAAGTTCAAAATAATTTTGATGGGTAAAACAGTACAACTCTTGGAATCAAACTTTCTTTCCAAAATTACAAACACAACTTCTGCCCCAGTTTTTCTGGCTTGGGGAATTATATTTTTTTGTTACACTATGTTACACTATGACCGAGCCGTGAGGCGCCTACGTATCCTTCTTTGAGGAATCAGGTCAAATGTAGTTCCCAATTCCTTTGTTTTTCTTGTGACTTTTCTTTTGTCTTTATTTATCATTATTTTTCTCTTCTCTTTTTCTTTCATTTTCATTACTGATTCCAAAAGAGGAATATTAAAGAATAAATAAGGCTCAAAGGGGGAAGCAAAGGTTAAAGTGTTTGGATAGAAGAAAGAATTGCCTCCGTCATTTCATTCTCCGATAAATGCCAAGTACAAACAAACAACAATTACAATCAAAAGAAATCATACATAATATCTCTTAACTACGTCTGAATTGATAGCGATGTCAACGCATTTCCCTTTGATATCTATTAGACATAAAGCGCCATTGGACAAAACTCTGGTTACAATGAATGACCCTTGCCAATTCGGGGCGAACTTGCCCTTTGCCTCAGCCTGATGTGGGAGGATGCGTTTCAGCACTTGCTGGCCCACTTCAAACTTCCGGGGACGCACATTTTTGTTGTATGCTCTTGCCATTCTCTTTTGATACAACTGGCTATGACACACAACTGCCAATCTCTTTTCATCAATCAGGTTTAACTGCTCCAAATGGGCTTTGACCCACTCGTCATCATCAATCTCAGCCTCAGCGACAATCCGAAGGGATGGAATTTCAACTTCCGCCGGTATCACTGCTTCAGTTCTGTATACCACCAAATAAGGAGTTGCACCTACTGAAGTACGAATAGTAGTGCGATAACCCAACAATGCAAATGGTAATTTCTCATGCCATTGTCTGGATCCTTCTATCATCTTCCTCAGTATCTTCTTTATGTTCTTGTTGGCCGCCTTGACCGCTCCATTCACCTTGGGATGATATGGTGTGGAATTACGGTGTGTAATCTTAAACTGCTGACATACCTCTTTCATCAAATTGCTGTTAAGATTAGCACCATTATCCGTGATGATCACCTTTGGGATTCCAAATCTACAGATGATATGGGCGTGAACAAAATCTACCACTGCCTTCTTGGTTACCAACTTGAAAGTTTTAGCTTCAACCCACTTAGTGAAATAATCGATGGTCATCAGAATGAACCTATGAACGTTGGTAGATGCCGGCTCAATAGGTCCAATGACATCCATGCCCCAGGCAACAAATGGCCATGGTGCTGACATCGTATGCAATTCTGTCGGCAGAGAATGAATCAGATCTCCGTGTATCTGACACTGATGGCATTTTCGCACGAAACTGATACAATCACACTCCATAGTGAGCCAAAAGTACCCTACTCGAAGAATCTTCTTCGCCAATACATATCCACTCATATGTGGCCCACAAACTCCAGCATGTACCTCCGTCATAACTGTCGCAGCTTGACTAGCATCTATATATCTCAGCAATCCCAAATCTGGTGTTCTTTTGTATAACACTCCTCCACTGAGGAAAAATCCATTTGCCAGTCGCCGAATGGCTCTCTTTTGATCTCCGGTGGCCTGCTTCGGGTATATCCCCATCCTGAGGTATTCCTTGACATCATAAAACCATGGCTCGCCATCCATTTCTTCCTCTATCATGTTGCAATAAGCATGCTGATCACGAACCTGGATATGCAACGGGTCAACATGAATTTTGTCTGGGTGGTGCAACATCGATGCTAAAGTGGCCAAAGCATCGGCAACCTCATTGTGAACTCTTGGGATGTGTCTGAACTCCACTGATCGAAATCGCTTGCTCAGATCGTGCAAACATTGTCGATATGGTATGAGCTTCAAATCCCTTATTTCCCATTCACCCTGAATCTGATGCACCAAGAGGTCCGAATCTCCCAAGACCAAGACGTCCTGGACATCTATGTCCGCAGCTAACCTTAAACCCAAAATGCATGCCTCATATTCAGCCATGTTATTGGTAAAATAGAAACGTAGTTGTGCCATAATAGGATAATGATGTTCTGTTTTAGAAATAAGTACCGCTCCTATTCCAACTCTTTTCGCATTTACGGCTCCATCAAAGAAGAGCTTCCAACCTGGTTCCTCAGATAATTCCAACTCATCAACATGCATTACTTCTTCATCAGGAAAATACGTCCTCAAGGGCTCGTATTCTTCATCAACAGGATTCTCGGCCAAGTGATCAGCCAATGCTTGGGCCTTCATGGCCATCCTCATCACATAGACAATGTCAAACTCCGTGAGCAATATTTGCCATTTCGCTAACCTCCCTGTGGGCATTGGCTTCTGGAAAATATACTTCAGTGGATCCAAGTGTGAAATGAGATAAGTAGTATATGATGATAGATAATGCTTCAATTTCTGGGCCACCCAAGTTAGGGCGCAACATGTCTTCTCGAGTTGAGTGTACTTAACCTCATAGCCTGTAAACTTCTTGCTGAGATAATAGATGGCTTGCTCCTTCCTTCCTGTAATGTCGTGTTGCCCTAGTACACAGCCAAACGAATTCTCCAGGACCGTTAGATAAATAATTAACGGTCTTCCCGGCTCATGTGGAACCAACACAGGTGGATTTGATAAGTATCCCTTGATTTGGTCAAATGCCTCCTGGCATTCTGCCGTCCATTCTACCACAGCATCTTTCTTCAGTTGCCAAAAAATGGGCTCACAAGTTGTCGTGAGTTGTGCAATAAACCTGCTGATATAATTCAACCTTCCCAACAAACTCATTACTTCTGTCTTGTTCTTCGGCGGTGGAAAATCTTGGATGGATTTGATCTTTGACGGGTCCAACTCAATGCCTCGCCGACTGACGATGAATCCCAACAACTTTCCAGATGGAACACCCAATGCACATTTGGCTGGGTTGAGCTTAATATCGTACCATCGAAGTCTTTGGAAAAACTTCCTTAGGTCTGCTACGTGGTCTTCTTGATGCTTGGACTTTATGATCACATCGTCCACGTATACCTCAATCTCTTTGTGTATCATGTCATGAAACACAGTAGTCATTGCTCTCATGTACGTTGCCCCAGTGTTATTCAAACTAAATGGCATTACCCGATAGCAATAAGTCCCCCACGGCGTAATGAAAGCCGTCTTTTCTGCGTCTTCTTCATCCATCAGAATCTGATGATACCCCGCATAACAATCTACAAAAGACCCGATCTCACGTCCGACACAGTTATCGATCAAGATATGGATGTTGGGTAATGCAAAGTTATCCTTTGGGCTTGCCCTATTCAAATTGCGGTAGTCGACACACACTCTGATCTTCCCATCTTTCTTCGGCACTAGCACCACATTAGCCAACCAATCAGGATATCGAGTGACCCGAATAACCTTTGCCTGCAGCTGCTTGGTTACCTCTTCTTTAATCTTCACACTCATATCTGTCTTGAACTTCCTCAATTTCTGCTTGACAGGAGGGCATGCCGGATCAATGGGCAATTTATGAACCACTAAATCGGTGCTTAATCCCGGCATGTCATCGTACGACCATGCAAAAATGTCTTTGAATTCAATGAGTGCTTTGACTAGTTCTTCCCTGATATTTGGTTCAATGTGGATGCTTATTTTAGTTTCCCTGATATCGTCTGCATCCCCTAAATTGATGGCTTCTGTGTCATTTAAGTTGGGATTGGGTTTTCTCTTCGAACTGGCTTAATTCTCTGTTTATCTCTTCAAAGGCTTCATCCTCATCGTATTCCGATTCATCATCATAATCGACCTCTTGTACAATTAGTTCGGAATCAGATTGATTTTTTAGACTAGGTTGAAGATCCGTTGTGCATGCCATGTCATTAGAACCAGTATGAAGAGAACTGTTCAGAAAGAGAAAAGAAGAAAACAGAATTAAAACAAAATAAAGAGAGAAAACTTTCACTATATTAAACTACGGGATAACAGAGTTTCACACTTTTGCCGAATACAAAAAATAAAACAAAAACTGGATTACAACTCTAGAATAAACAAGAAAGAAAAATCCAGAGCCTACTACCAAGACTCCCTCCGGGTAGGAAGAGGAGTAGCCGTCCAATTGTTGATATTGGACCTAGGCCCCACAAACTGTATATCTGCCCTATTGGACCCTTCTCTATCTTATATCACGTTGACGTCGGCGAACAGCCTTTCAAAGCCCTCATTCAAATTTCCATCTGGCCCGATCAGTGGTCTGAGAACTTTCGGGACCGACAACCCTCTGATACCTGCTCAGACAAATGATCTGGATAGGCGCGAGATTAGCATGGGAAGGACCCAGACTCTTTTCTTCAACTTGCGGGCCCGTCTCACATCCGCCGCTATAGGCTTGAATCCCAGCCCAAAAGTATCTAGGTTCTTGGGCAAAGAAACTAGCTGGACAATACCCTGCAGATCAACCCCCAAACCTTTTCCTGGTACAAACCCGTTGTTTAACATTTCCGAGGCTATCATGAAGGTCGCAGCTGCGATTCTGGGAAGTGGAAGGCCCCCGCCCTCAGGAATTTTGTCCACCGAGACTGCGTCAAAAACCTGATAAACCCATGGGGCCTTGTCATCGTCGGTTTCTATGAAGGGCACAATGGCATCACTAACGGCGCCTGTACCGTCATCCCCGTGTACCACAATCTCTTGTCTATCCCATTCAAATTTGACCATCTGATGCAGTGTAGAAGGCACTGCTTTGGCTGCGTGGATCCAGGGTCGCCCCAACAGAAAATTATATGACACCGCCACATCTATCACTTGAAATTCCATGGTGAACTCGACTGGACCAATTGTCAATTCCAGCATGATATCACCCACTGTGTCAGTACCACCCCCATCAAAACCTCGGATGCAGACGCTGTTCTTGTGAATCCTATCATCATCAACTTTCAGTTTGTTCAGAGTGGCTAAAGGACAGATATTGGCACTGGACCCATTATCAATCAGTACTCGAGTGACCACCGAGTCTTCGCATTTCGCAGTCAAATAGAGTGCTTTGTTGTGTTCTGTACCCTCTACTGGTAACTCATCGTCAGAAAACGTCACTAGATTTACCTCGAAGATTTTGTGCACTATTTTCTCCAAATGGTTCACTGAGAGCTTGTCCGGAACATGGGTTTCGTTCAGAATCTTCATTAATGTCCGACAATGATCGCTTGAATGGATCAACAAGGATAGCAGTGAAATCTCGGTCGGGGTCTTCCTCAACTGATCTATAATAGAGTAGTCATGTGCCTTCATCTTCTTCAAAAACTCCTCTGCTTCTTCCTCCGTCACTGGCTTCTTTATTGTTATAGGATTGGCCCTTCTCAATTCTGCGGGAGAAAAATACCTTCCCGAACGAGTTAACCCCTGGGCCTCGTATACTTCATCCACAACCTTCTTCCCCTTATGCATCACCATCACTTGACTGTAGCTCCAGGGCACAGCTTTCTCACTTGTTATCGGCAACTGCATTACTGGCATGATAACAACTGGTTCTACGCGGGCCCCCTTCACAACTAACACTGGTGTGCTTGGTACTCCCTGCAGCACTACCTTGACTGGCTCTGACTTCTTCACAACAACAGACGAACCTTTCCCCATTACCATAACTGGCTTTTCATCTACCCTTCCCAACTGTACCACTGCCTTTCCACTGGTCGGCTTTTCGTTTGGACTGGCACGAATCATCATTACCGTTTGTGAGGGTTTCTTGGGCTCCACTCCGTCGTGCACTAGTTCGATCATGTGGGCCTCATGGTGCACCGGCAATGGGTTCTCATTGATTTTGGGTGCCTCTGGTGCCTGAAACTCGATCTTATTTGTGTCAATAAGATTTTGTACGGTAGTCTTCAACTTCCAACACTTCTTAGTATCATGCCCGGGAGCCCCCGAACAATATTCACAGCTTACCGAGTGGTCTAGATTTTTGGGAAGGGGATTTGGCAATTTGGGCTCAACAGGACTCAATAGGCCTAATTCCCTCAATTTGTGGAATAGAGTAGTATAGGTTTCTCCCAACAAAGTGAATGTTCTCTACCTATGCACCCTTTCATTCCTGAAAGCCTGATTTCCGCGGAAGCCTGGCCCTGAAGGATTCTTGTAGGCCCTTGGTGGTGGATATGTATTTTGTGGAGGTGGGATATTTGTTTTGTGGAGGTGGATATGTATTCTGGGGAAACGGCGCACGCCATTGTGGGCGAGCCGGAGGCTGGGTGTAAGTTTGGGCGTGATGGACGCAGAAATGTGGCTCTTGTGGTAGATAATAGGGTTGTGGAGGGTCGTATGGAGTGTGTGGGTAATTTGGGTGATGGGATCTGGGTTGGTAGTGAGGGGAAGGACCTCTGGATCTGGACCAAGTACCTGCTTCGACTGTTGTGACCTCCTCTCTCTTCTTTTTCCTGAGCACACCTCCCATGCCGCTTTGGATAGCCTGAGTTGTGACCTTGATTTCCGAATAGCTCATTATCTTGTTTGACCTGAATCCCTCTTCAACCATACCTCCCATTTTTACTACTTCGTTGAAAGATTTACCAATTGAAGTCACCAGGTGACCAAAGTAAGTTGGCTCCAAAGTTTGTAAGAAGTAGTCCACCATTTCACCTTCCCTCATTGGTGGATCGACTCTTGCTACTTGTTCTCTCCAACGGAATCCGAATTCCCTAAAGCTCTCTCCAGGCTTTTTCTCAAGTTTCAACAGTGTGAGACGGTCAGGGACGATCTCAAGGTTATACTGGAAGTGACCTGCAAATGCTTGTGCTAGATCATCCTAGGTATACCACCTGCTAGGATCCTACCTCGTGTACCATTCCAGTGCGGACCCGCTTAAACTTTGACCAAAATAAGCTATCAGCAGCTCATCCTTTCCACCTGCCCCTCTCATCTTACTACAGAAACCTCGTAGATGTGCCATGGGATCACCATGTCCCTCAAATAGATCAAACTTTGGCATCTTAAAACCTGCCGGCAATTGAAAATCGGGGAAGGGACACATATATTTATAGGCCACACTAACTTGGCTGCCCAATCCATGCATATTCCTGAAGGACTGCTCCAGGCTTTTCACTTTACGAAGCACTTCGTCCTACTCCGGATTCTTAGCCGGCCTCTCAGTTTCCGTCGGGAGCTGAAGGTGAGGGGTGTAAGTGTATGGCTCGGGTGCTTTGAAGGTGAGTTCGGGAGAATAGTATTGGTTGTCGTGAACCTGAAACACTAGTTCATTGGATGATTTTTGCAATGTGGCGGGTGGAGATGCCACGAAAATAGGAACAGTTGGTGGAGGAGGGTTTTGTTTGGGTGGTGGAGCTTGGGGATTATAGGAAGTTTCCCCTGATAGTATTGGGCAATGGGGAAGCTCGCTGATGGACCAGTAGGAGGGTGTTCCGGAGTCCGAGCCGGTGAGAGGGTAGGATTAGGGGGAGGTATTGGTGATGTTTGTCCCCTAGCCCAGGCTAGGTGCATCCCAGCTATCTCTTGTCTCAACCTGTCTACTTCCTCCTTTATCATTTGCATCTCCGTCTTTTCCTCCTCAACACTTTTGTCCGAACCAGACATACTTTTCGGAATGGGCTCTTTAGATCTTGTGTGGTAATGGTAATCTGCCAGAACGTTCTAACGAGCTAACTGTTTCGAAATCTCTGGATCAACAACAAACTTGTTAGCGTTAGAGTTTAACACATATTGCAATTTCACGTTGGGGATGCAATGTTCCTAAGCAGTTTAACCATTTCTATCATGTCTTTGTTCTGACTGCATACGTCATTTCGACTTCTTTTAAGTGCCTCCAAACTTTCCTTTTTTAGTGGTGGTCGAATCTTATGTGGATTGCCTACGTATCATGTCCACGCATGAATCAGACCGTGTGTAGTTCTTACACATAAATGCGAAAGCAAATTTTTAAGCATTTTCCATTTTCTTTACTGAAACATTATAATACAAACTAAACATTTTTTGGAAAGGAGAACAAACCCGAAGTAAAATCAATTACGGACTAAAAAAAACTACTGACACATTTTGATGCAAAAGAGAATATACAGACAGACAACAGACTCTAAAAACAAGAACACTAACTCGAACTATGAATACATTAAAGCTCCAAAAGTTGGTGCCTGCGAGGCATCGTTCGGCCTTGCCGCGGGCTTAGGTGCGAGATCCCTTTCAAGTTGCTCCAGTTCGTATACTGTCCGCTTGACGAAAATCATTACTGCTGACATGAAGGTAGTGCAGGTCATGTCTTCACACATTCAACATCTCCTAATGATGGCATGGGCAATAGTCCCAATCTTGTTCCTGGTTCGACCTTTTTCTATGAGCTGGCGCCTTATCTGATCACTATAGCCCCCCAAAACCTGAGAATCCTGGAGATGCTACCTTTGCAGCTGCCGTATTTCATCTTCCATTCGAGCTAGTAAATCGTAATAGTGTCCACTTTTGATTTCATAAGCTTCATCTTGGTTAGCTGCCTTGTCCTCAAGGGTGGTCATTTTTCCCTTTAGTTTGGCGATGGTTTTTTCATATTCCTTCTTCACCTGCTGCAAGTACTGTGTGCGCTCTTTTGTTATTTTTGCCCATTGTGCCCGGAGCTGTGCTATAGCACCCTCAGATTTCTTCAGGTCATCCCGGCGCTCAATTATTTCCTTCTTTAGTCCGTTAATCAATCTTTCATCTCACCGACTCCTTTGCTGATTGTTAGCATCTATCCTCATTTGTCGGATCTGAGCCTTGAGAGCCTCATTTTCTTGGGCTAACTTGTTCTTCTCTCCTTCATCGGCAACAACCTGCAATCTTTTCTCAAATTTCAGATCCTTGATCTGTTGTTTCAGCTTGCCTACTTTGGCCTGGTATTCACGCTTTTTGGCCAACCAGTCCCACGGTTCTTGTGACGCCTTAACGAACTCTTGAATGTGAGGTTTCTTAGTTGGCCGTTCTAGCTTGTCTCTTACAATGTCTCTCTTCCTATACCAGGCGATATAAGCAGGTGAGACTTCGCCTCTGGATAGGTCGCGCATTCGAGTGTTTACCGTTAAATACTGGCATTCATTCCATATAGAACGAACGGTTTCTTCATGAAATTGTCCATTGGTGCTAACCTCGATTGCATAAACACTGAGATCTTCATCTGGGTGTACCACCTGACACCTCCCTAACTGTCTCATCACCCGGTAAGGCGCATAAGGCTGAATGCCTCAGAGTCCCATTAAGAGGAAGTAAGGACCCGTGGAGGGCATGTACACAATTTCTTCAACAGGAAGCCAACCCAATGTCTACCCTATTTTTGCTGCAGTGATGGCGCGAAGGCAAGATACCCAGTCTTCAGACCCTTCTAGCAATTTGAGCACTGAAACCCTCGTGTTATATCCTTCAATGCAACCTTCGTTTGTAGATCTAGAGCTCATATACTGAGGATGATGACACAAGTGCTCGATCATCCACATTTGCAATAATAAATTGCACCCTTCGAAAAAGTCTGCCCCAGCTTTACAGGCTGTGAGAGCTCGGTATATCTCGGACACTATCATAGGGGTAAGCGTGCTTTTGTTGTTGGTAATTAGGACCTTGACTACTCCAGCCACCTTCAAATCAATATTTCTATCTTTCCGAGGAAACACCGCAATGCCCAAGAACGCTACTATGAAGGCGGACCGCCTATGTTCATCCCATTTTGTCCGATTCCCTCTGCTGCAAACCCCGCTTTCCAGATTGTCAAACCCTCCTATATGCCCATACCTCTGGTATATGAACTGCAGAGTAGAAAAACCTCTATCTAACTCAGAGTACGGGACTCCCTTGCTTATCTTCAGTAGATCCATGAACTTGTGCGAATTGACGGCTCTTGGAGCAATCAGATATTTGTGCCTTAGCCCCTCAGTAATGTCCATATAACCTGCTACCTCTTCTAAGGTTGGGGTGAGTTCAAAATCTGAGAAGTGGAATACACTGTGGGCCGAGTCCCAAAATGTAACCAAAGCCTTTATGATGTCACATCTGGGTCTGACGTTCAACAAACTGGTGAGACCTCCCAGATGTAGTTTGATCTTATCTCGCTCGGACTTTTTCAGATCCTCCTACCATAAGCGCAACTCCAAAGGGATCTTGCTCCTAGCTGTTACCGGCAAACTTGGACCCGGGCTCATTCTGTATGTTGTTTGGGGTGATTAACACTCATTGGACTCAAAGAAAGAATAAATTAAAATTGACACACATTTAAATAAAACTCCGATCTTGTCAATACGGCCTTTTAGCACTTCGAAAAAGATTTAACGGCTGTGTTTACCAACCTGACAAAACCTTGAAAATGACCAAAAGTGGCTATTTTCGCAAAAACAGCCTTCCGACGTCTTTTTAGGGACATTCGGTTATTTTTACAAGAATAGAATCACCGACTTATTTATGACGAAAGATTAAAATTTTTGACATTTTTGGCTATTTTTACAAAAGGGGAGGTTGGACCCGATGAGGGCTGCCTACGTATCTCACATCCTGTGAGAATCAAACCGGCGTAGTTCGGGAAACGAGAATAACCTAATTCTGAAAACAAGACTTGTTTAAATAAATTACACTAAAAAAATATATTTTTTTCATTTTCTCAAAATTTTGGCAGAGTTTGCTATTACACTGCTATTTTTCTTTTTCTCTTTTCCGATATTCCAGTATTTTCAGAAGCCGGTCAGCATGCAAGTCTGCAGCAAATAAATGCGTAAAACAAACAGGATGCAGCAGGATGGTCCTTCTCATTTCAGGTCGCTTGTCCTAGACGGACCCAACCCCTGTGTTGAGTCCCCTAAGTCAAGTGCACATGATGCAAATAAGCGTTCCTACTAGGGATCCGGCATGAGGTTTTGTTATACTAGGTTTATCCTGGGTGTTTGTTCTAGACCTGTCTTACCCGAGCGGACAACTCGAGCCGAGGATGGGAACTGCGTACCGGTAACCAAAAGATCATCCAGTCTTGCAACTCCTCCGAATCCTCGTTCTATTTTGGGATATGACACTAACAGAAAGAAGTCACGACCAGCGTGCACTCCTCAAGAGAGAGAAGAGAGGGATTTCGTAGCAGTTTATATATATAGTTCAGATAATATCAAAGCGGTAAAAGCAACATTTAGCACATTAGGACAAAACATGTAATAAAATCAGATAATAAATAAAGCCAAATATAACAATTTATCTAAGCTCAAATTCTGAACCCTGAACCAGAGATTCTGGGTTATTTCCCCAGCAGAGTGGCCAGAGCTGTCACACATCCTTTTCACCCGCGCCACCGCAAAGGGGTGCAGAGAGAGTTTTTCCAATTAAAGGACAATCGAAACGGGATTTATTATTTAATTCAGAGTCACCACTTGGGAGATTTATGGTGTCCCAAGTCACCAGTTGGATCCCTAATCGAGGAAAAGATTAACTCTGTTTAACAGTCTGTGCACCAGAAATCCGGAAAAGGAATTCTGTTAACCCAGGAGAAGGTGTTAGGCATTCCCGAGTTCCGTGGTTCTAGCACGGTCGCTCAACTATCATATTTGGCTTAATTATCTGATTTTTATACAATTATGAACCTATGTGCAAATTTTAACTTAAACCCTTTTTATTATTATCAATATTATTTTAACAAAGAATTGCAACGTTGTGAAAACGTATCTCGAACCCCGTCACATCAATGTACCCGTGGTTATCG
This sequence comes from Nicotiana sylvestris, assembly GCF_000393655.2. Lineage (NCBI taxonomy): Eukaryota > Viridiplantae > Streptophyta > Magnoliopsida > Solanales > Solanaceae > Nicotiana > Nicotiana sylvestris. Next base: position 179,980,346 of record NC_091065.1, read on the forward strand.
ACACATTTCGACTCCGTTGAGATTTGGATTTGGGTCACATAAATGAGCACCCGAGTTTAAGAAAGTAAATCATTAAAGGCGCGCCTAAAGCGACTAACGTATCATCATTTTGGGGAAGGCTATGAACTTTTTCTAAACGGCCCATCCGGAAGTCTAAGGAATTTTACAAATACTTATAGAGGGCCTCGCAGCTTATGTATTTCGTTTGTCGAGGCTCATTTCATTCATTATTAAAAAAAACATTGCAACGTCATGGAAATGCATCTCGAACCACGTCACAATCAATGTACCCGTGATTGTCGACATATTTCGACTTCGTTGAGATTGGGATTTGGGTCACATAAAAGTGCACCCGGGTTTAAGAAGGTAATGTTATTAAAGTACGCGCCTAACAGTGACTAACGCGTTATTACTTTGGGAAAGGCCGTAAAATCTGCTAAACGGACCATCCCAAATTCTATGTATTCATGATATTCCTTTATTGAGGGCACCGCAGCTTGTGCGTTTTATTTGGCGAGTCTCGTGTCCTTTTTTATTTTTTAAAAAAAGTAAGCCTGAAGCAACTATAATTTGCTATTTTTATTGTCTCTAAAGTAAAAAAGAAGTCCTAATTAATTTGTTTTAAGAGCTACTTCCTCTTTAAGAAAGAAACTTATAATTAATCCGCATCGGGCCTCCAAGGCCTACCCGTGGGACAGCCGGCTTTCATCTCCAAATCCAAGCACAACTTTCCTAATCAGTTAACTAATTAACAATGGTTACAATTATTAGCTTAATAACACATTACCATTAATTTCCAATCTCGTGTTAACTATTGACCATTGTCTATTACTATCAGATTGAAAACGTGTACCATAACATTATTATTACAACTAAAATATATTGCTTGTCTAAACTACAACGATACAAGTTTACGCATTACAAAATATTGTCTAAAATTTGTCTAAACTCACTAATGACAATATTGTCTAAAACTTACATAAATATACGCATTATAAAATATATATATATAAAAAAGAATTTTACGAGAATACATAGATACAAGTTTAATTCTTAACAAAATATGAATAACGGATGCACTCTTAATCAATAACCACATTTAAACCCATACTTGCTGATTTCAGCTCAATTTTATTAGTGCAGGCGAAATGCATGAATTCAAAAAAACACGTTCCTGTTTCATCTTGCAGCTTGCTCCTTATTTCAAAATTATACTACAAAACAACACTAAACCAATATGACTATTACATAATCATATTCCAAAATCCAAACAGTCCCGGAATCAAGCAGCCCAAACAACTTATAAATAGTCCTAATTATACAGTCGTCTATTATTCATGTAATATAAACAATCCTAGTTCAAATCCGTGCAGTCCATATCATGTCAACAAGCCAACTAGTTAAAAAAAAACTAAATAAGTACAACCTTTAACGAACTATAACTACAAGTATTCAAATGAACTCAACTCTAGCATAAAACTACATTTTTCACTCCAAGGTTGAACTTACATCAAGGGAATTCGAAGCATGTACCTAGTATTGACAATACAAGAAGAGGAAAAAGAGGATCAACAACAGCAGTAGTAACAAACAGTAGTTGCAACAGCAGTGCAACAACAAATAATCAGCAGCGATAAACGACTCCAAGTATAGAGCAGAAGTAATAGGAAGAAAAGTTCTAGCTATTTCAGATCCTAAGCGAGGCAATGAAACAGTACCTATTCTTTTTCAACTTCCCCAAGCTTTCCAAAAATCAATCCCCTTTTTCAGTCCTAATCCTCCTCTCTTATAGCCATCCAGACCTGCCCCCTCTTTCAAACTTAACTACCCGACCCCCTTCCCCACTAAAAATCTGCATTTTTCCACTTAAAACCCACTAAGGAAAGCTTTTTCCTTATTTTCAGCCCCCATTCTCTCTTGTTCCCCATTACCTTATTAATTTTAAGGACATTTAATACCCAACTAACAAGTCACTAACACTAAAATATTACCCTAACTGTTCCATTCCCAATCACCCCTGAAACCCCTTAATATTACTGCCCACTACAATCTATTCATCTGCATTAAAACCTTTAACTCTAAAATCTGTTCAAGCTAACAATTATCTAAAACTAATTCTGATTAACAGCTATAACCAACTTACTTCTGACAACTGAATGACTGAGGTTAAATTTCAATTGAAACAAATGAACTGAAATTAAATCAAAACCAAACTAACACAACACAGAACTCAATAGAATCCTTAAAGCTGAAACTGAAAATTGAATCAAAATCAACATGAATGCAAGATCATTGTCAGCCTATTGACAATGCCCTGAATTTAAGTGTCCACAGATCAGCACACACAACAACCATTTGACGAACTTATTGGTCTACAAACAAGAATGAATTAATCGACGAAAACTAATTAACCGATTGCCTACAACAATTGACAACAATCAAACAGAAATAGATAATCAGGCAATTCAAGCAACATTGACAAGAACAGGGATTTTCAATAAGACTTAACTAATCGTCGAAGCTTATTCGAATCGATTAAATAGACTATAATTATACACAACAACGAGCAAAAACAAATTCGACCAAATAGAAAGGTCTGAGGGAGAAGAACAGAACAATCGACAAAAATTTTAAAAAAAATTAATATAACAATACCAAACAAATAAACAGACGTTTAAAACATCAAAATAGAATAAAAGAAAAGAAGGAAAAATACATTAAACGGAACAGAGAACAGACGGACTTGACTCGACTCGGACTTGAACTTTTGAGGTCAAACAGACCTTAATCGAGTGTTCTCAACTGAGAACACTTCGACTAAGGTCAGTTAAACACCCAAATCCCCTTAAACTTCGGACAGAAACCAGTTTTGGTTTTCTAGGGTTCTTACATTTCGATTTGGGGTTCGAGTGTTTCTATCCAGATTCGAACCAAACCAACGGTGGTTTGGTCATGAGGGAGGTCAAGGGGTGCCAGGGTGTGAGTTCAGGGCGGATTGGGGTAGGTCCAGATTTTGCTCGAACCTTCAAATGAAGATTCGAGAAACTTGAGGATGATTCGAGGTTAAAGGGGTAGGGATCTGTGTTGAGGGTGGTTAGGAGGTTCAGTGGTGTGAATTTCACGGCTATTGGAGCCGGTGCCGCCGGGTTTTCATGCGAAGGGAACGAGGGCGGCTAGGGTTTTGGGGGCGTCTCTGAAGGGTCTGAGAGAGATGATGGGGCGAGGGGGGTTTGGTTTGGGGGTGGGATATGGTTTGGACTTATATATGGGAGGGGGCGTTTGATCTTGGCCGTTGGATCATTCACGATCAACTGACGGTGATCCGAGTATTGGAGTAGTACTGGGGCGATCCGAGTATTGGAGTGACGGGTCGGGGGTCGGGTTTGGTCAAAGCTTTGGGACCGTTTGATCAGCTGAGATCAACGGTCCAGATTGAAACGCCTGAAACGGCGTCGTTTGGTTGAGGCTGGAGACGGGTCTGGGCTAGTTGGTCCAGTTTTGAACGGGTTTGGACGATTTTGTGTTTGGGCTGGGGATTTTTGGCCCAAATCTTGTTTCCTCTCTTTTATTAATTCTCTCTTTATTTTCTTTCTATTTCTTTTATTCTTTTCATTCATTTTGATTTCTATATTATTTTCTAAAATCATAAACCAAGTTAACTTACTAAAAATACTAATTATCTTTTAATAACATTTATCACATACAATTAAATGCTAATTAACAATAAAATCACACAATTCAACATTAAATGCTAAAAATGCAAAGTACATTATTTTTTATGATTTTCATTTTCATAAAACAAATCACTGGTTAATTAATCCTAAATTTTAAATGCAAATGCAACACATATATTTTTGTATTTTTCTTAACTAAAGTAGAAATAACACGCACCAAAAAAAATACCAATAAATTACAAACAACACAAAACCATTTTATTTTAAATTTTTGGGAGTAGTTCTCATAGAGCAAAAATCACGTGCTCACATACTGTATATATAAACTCTCTGATTTCTTTACTAGAAGAAGAAAATATTCAATTTACAAAATACTCATCATTTGGTTAATAGAAGGATGGTTGGTACCATAACAATGATAAAAAATCAGTAGGCGTAACAAAATTAGGGGTAATAAGGTAAGTGTTCTTCTAGTGTTTAAGAACAACAAAATGACATCAATCAGAAAGCTACTTTCATGCTTTTTTTTTCCAGTAGAGGTTCATGCTTGTAGAGGGTGATCTCCAAAAGTACATGGTATTAACTTACAAAACTAGAAAAATATACGTAACTTGCGAGACTAGCAAAATATAAGTAAATTAGGGGACATGAATTTTTTTTCTTTGTGTCACGTTGTCAAACTCGTGTAATTACGAGATCATGCAAAATGAAGGAAGAGCTTAGCTTTAACATACACGGAGAAGGGAAAAATTCGTATGATATTTTTTGGAAAAGGTTGCACCGTACTCCTTTAGAACCGTAAAATTTTACGTTGCTAATAATTCTCGTTGGATCCTTTTTGGTCGCAAGAATTCATGTTGCTTAATGTAACGTTTAGGATCTGACTGAAGTATTTTTTGAATGAAACTTGTTGAAAAGTTTTGAGGATAGGTAACGTCCCACTTCTTAATTGTAGTGTCTTGATATGGAAAATGTTGGATATTTAATAAAGGTGTAACTAACATATTATGCCACCTAGTAAGAATAAGTGTTGTTGTAAGAATTATCCACCTAATCAAGAATGACTCTTAGTCATTTCTTTAACTAGTTGCCACATTTTGGGTTTCTCATCTTATAGTTTAATTATTAATTTGCTAATATCCTACTACCCGATAATTAACCAATTACCCGCATACTTAAGAATTGTCTCAAATTATTTAAAATTTTACTTATTTTTAATTTACTTTATACATCATACTATCGTGGTCATATGGTACCTTGCATGATACTAGTCCATAAATATCGGGTATTATCGCTCGACCCATAGTTTATCCCAATTCTAAAACCTTCAACAAAACTCATTTTCTTTAATTCGTGTACCCTTTCCTTCATGACACTTACTTATTGCTTGGTATAAATAGCATAAATATGCTAATATCAAGGTAATCTCATCCCCTACTTTATGTCAATTTACTGAAAATAGAACTTTAACGTACGACACAATGCGAGATATAACAATATCTTACTGATTCTGCATTATTGGAAAAGATGGGTGAGAAAGAAGATATTGAAAATATGTTGTCTATTGTTGCTGAAGGGAGTCCGATAGAGGAGTCTGTGTTTGGTTGTGTGAGTGTTTGGGTTCAAGGGGATGTCGAGGGAATGATGATGGAAATGGAGACCTGGTGCCTCAAGGTGACATGGAACTAGTAAGTGCTAAAATGAAGACAATAAAGGGACCTGATCCCTCTGCCTAAGAGGAGTTCTCTACTCCTACTTGGGATAAAACTCCATGCTCTACTAAACAGCCCCTGGAAAATACTAACCCTCATCCTTCCCCTCACATTAATGCAACCACTTTAGATTTTGTATATCCTGAAATGATGTTTCTGTCAGAAGAAGAAGGAGTTGGAAGTGAGGAGGACTATAACAATGTGTATGTAGCCAAGTTCATCGCTGCTAGGAGTGGTGGGACAACTTATAAAATGTCTGTTCTTAAAAGACCCACCATTAGGCAGCAGAAGAAAGTTGCCCTGGAAAATGTTTTAAAGGAAAATAAGGAGAAAAAGAAGAGAAGAAGATTGGTGAAGAGTAGATTAGTTGATGAGAAGGATCTGCCTCCAGCCAATATTGTGGAAGTTGAGGATGAAGAGGTGAATGAGGAACCTGCTTCTCTTGTTCGTAAATCCTCTAAGAAGAATGTGAAACAAAAGAAGGTATCACCAGTAAAGGTTCTGGAAACTGAACTGGGAAGAATGAGTTTGGTGAGAAGGAAAAGCCTGCTGGGAAGGAAAAAAGTGTTGGAAAAAATAAGTCTCACGAGAGAAAGACAAGTGGCAGTGAGGAACCTGATTCCTCAAAGAGGTCCAGAGTTGAAGTGTTTGAGAATGAAAGGAAAGCAAAAAAGTTTTGTGGGGAAGAGTTTTTGATATTGAAATTCTTAACAATTCAGACATGTAGCAATTGGTTGAAATCTGCAAATTCCAAAAGTTGACTCATCTCTTTACTATTCAGAGTCTAAAGGTCTAAGATGAGGAAATTCGTAGTTTCTATGCTGATCTGTTCACTGTGGAGGGTGATATCATCTGCTTGAAGGTCAATAGAGTGGATTTTGTGATTAATGAGGCTGGGCTAGGAGATATTCTTTAGGTGCCTGTTGTAGGGCTCTCAACTGTTGAGGGGGCCTGTCCCCCAAGTTTTAGGAAGCTTATACCAAAGTCTTAGGCTGTTCAGCAAGGGGAACGAGTGCACAAGAAGGCACTGCTTACAGAATACCAACTCATGTTGGAGATGGTGAACAAGGTCCTGCTACCTCGAGCTGAAAGACAATCCATTGCATCGATAGCAGACCTGGTTCTTTTGGAGGCACTGGACGGATACACTGCTATCAAACTGCCCGGGATTCTAATTGAAAACATGAAGAAGGTGACAAACTTCAAGGATGAGAACCATGGGTTTCCATATAGGTTCCTGCTCATAAAGTTTTTGAACGTTTTAAAGTCCCCTTGGGGAGAGAAATTGTAGGAACTCGTAAGCAAATGTTCTCAATGAACACCTTGGAGGAATGCGAATGCATTGATAAAAAGGGGGGAGTTGGCAGCAACTCTACAATTTTTCAGTATATCGATGCTCTGCTAACAAGGAGATAAGGAGGCTGAAGGCCCAGAATACCATTCTTGAGGTAAAGCTTAGTCAAGCCAGCGCGGAACTTGCTTCTAGCAGTGCTCAGGAAGCAGAAGTTGCCTGCTTGACAGTTGAGAATGTAGAGCTAAGGAAATAGGTGGAGAACCTGAAAGAGCAGTTAATCAATGAGCAGAGGGCTGCTAATGCTCGTGTGGATAGTCTCCTCAAGGCTCTTGCTCCTTCGTCCTTCCCTTCCTCTTCCAGTGCCCCTAGATTGTCCCCTTGTCAATGTCCAGTTTGGCAGTCCCTGCCCTATTCTATAGTCATGTTTTGATATATTTTGCCTATGACTATGGTACTTTAGTAATGTTTATTTTGTGGATGTTTTGTAATGATAGTACTACTACTACTATTGCTTTTTTTTTTCTTCTCCTTAAATTTAATGAGCATCTTAGTCTTTTTTATATGCATGTTATACTCTTATGTCCTATTTTTAGCTATGCTTGTGCGCACACAAGTTACATGAGTTAAATTTACTGAACTTTTTTTTCTGTTTACTTGTAAATTCTTTTTATGATGCCAAAATGGGGAAGAAAATTGAAGGGGAGACAATATGGAGATCTGTTTCTCAGAGGGAATCATCAAAAAAGGGAAAATTGATGAGTTGTGTGCTTTTTTGTTTTGATAATTTAACAAACTTCATATGAGAACCAGCTAAAGACCTGATACAAAGCCTCTCCGTGCTCAGAACAACAAGTAAAATATCCTGCACAAAATGAAATCAGCTAAGGGAACAGTAGAGGGAACAAATGGATATCAGTTCCTCCGATCACAGTACAAGCTAACTCTTTTAGCTGTTAAATCTGCTGCACTGTGCACACAACAATGCAGCGGTCACTGTTGAAGCATGTTGTGTACCAGACACTTCCTTGCATCATCCTTGATGACCTCACTTATATATTACCAATATGAAGCAAGGGATTACATACACTTGCAAATCCTAAATCATATTTTACTCTCAAGTGTGCAGTCGCCTTCATTTACTCCAAGGCATTGAAGAACAAAGCAGCAACGTAACAAAGGACCAGATTCCAACATTGAGCACATCGTGTGTCCTTAGTATTTTTGTGTCTTTGTGTATATTATTCACTTGTAACTCCTACTCTGCTTTTTTAGAAGCATCTCGTAGGATACCATTATAAACCATAAATCTTGTGTTTGTGTTTGACTAAAGTTAGTCAAAGTAGTTAGCTTTGTAATAGAGTTATTACAAAAAGGCTTGCAATATAGTTATTGAAAGTAGGCGGGGGATTAAGAGTTTAATTCCTAGGTTACATAGGTTGTAATCTAAAGTTGCTCGGTTTGTGAAGTTGAAATCCTACAAGTGCAGGTCGTAGTTTTTAATCCCGTGAGCTGAGAGTTTTCCACATAAAAATTGTTGTGTTATTTATTTATTTACTGTTGTGTGTGTGTTCTATGAGAATTGATAGAAAATCAAGTTCTCTATACGGTTTGGTGGACTCTTAATTTACAGGAGAATATCATATATTCACACAAGGATAATGATATTATTTTTTTGAGGAAAAGAAGACTGCTTGTCTAGCTGGCTTAAGCAATTTAGGACATGAGAAGGTGGAGCATAAAAGACTAAATTTGGTTATATATGATTAGGTACGTACTTATTTTATTAATCACCGTACCTTAATTATCAGACCTTATAATCATTAATCTTTACGTAGTACTCCCTAGGTATCAACACTTGTATCTTACTGGTAATCTGCTAGACACCCATGTTAAAGACCAAACAAGACCACACTTTGGGATGATTAGAAAACAAAGAAAAGATATTAATCTTTATGCGAATAAATTATCTTACTTTAATTTCCTTTAAACAATTTCCTTAATAGCTAGTTAGTGGTGTGTAGTACATGCATCTAAAAGCAAGTTGTAATTTTATTCCTTAATCTTGCATAATTTATTACATTAGTTATATATTGTTTACATATGGATCAAATGCAAGTGACTATTGACGTACTACACAAAAAAGCTTTCTTGCTTTATGTTTTTTTTTATTTATATTTTAAATAAAGTCAAACCAGTAAAAGAACGGATTATAAAAGTACGCTACTTTATTCGGTATGTGTGTCATTTTATTCCTTCGACTTATGGTAAAATTATAATTAATCTTTGACCCTAGGTGACGCCCAAGGGTCAAATGATAGATCTAGCATTCTAGCAACTTTGTTAGCCCCGAGTTGTGGGATAATAAAGATAAACAGCTTTCGTAACAAATAATTGTTGTGAACATTAACTAAATGATGGAAAATAGTGAACAAGGAATAAGGCTATGAACTGGAAATAGTAAAATATTGTTACCAAAGGCAGATTCAAGATTTGATAACTGTGGGTACTATTATTTTGTAATGCAAACATATCATTAGTAAAAAAAAAAATTGAATTAGGGTATACACTACTAGAAAACTGCCTAAAACCGTCCAGAAATACCAACCGAAAACGGTCAGAAATCTGAAAAAATCAATCGATTTCCGACCGACTTTAATCTGTCGAAAATATATTGGTCGGTAAAAAATAACGACCGAATTCAATCGTAGTTTCGGACCGATTTCGGTTGGTAAATTAATTTTCACAAACAACTCAAAAAGAAAAAATCTGCCGAAAAACAATCGAAATCGGTCAGTATTTTTAATTATGCAATTAAAAAATGTACCATATAGGACTCGAATCAAGGTCTGTACTATGACATGATACTATTCTACTACTAGATTATCGGTACAATTTGGTTTAAGACTTTCTTTTAATTTATTTGTACTCCTTAATTTATTATTATATTTTATTAAAAATATATAATTACCGACCGAAGTATGTCGGTTTTTTAAAATGACTGACTGAAATAACCGACCAATTTTGGTATTTTTTTAATATTAATTTTATATGAAAAATCAATTGATTTCGGTCGGTTTCTTAAAAAATAAATTTTGGGGGATTCTAAAATAGTTTCCTGTATTTTTTGCACCCAAAAAATCCCATGAAGTCGGTTGGTTTCGTAAAAAAATTTAAAAAAAATATTTTGGAAAATTGACTGAATTCAGTTGGGTTTTCGGTCCATTTTTTGACCGATCGAAGTCAGTCGGTTGGTCGTGGTCGGTTTTGGCCCAATTTCTAGTAGTGACATTTAAATGGTTTGATTCTTTTTGAATTAATTTGACTGGTTCGATTCGATTCGATCCACTTTGAATTAATTAAGTTTGATTTGCAAGATTATCGGTACATAAATAAATATGATCACCAAATCGAATAAGTTTTATTCAATTTGATCTAATTATCTCGATTAAAATCCTATTGATAATGTGATTAATTAAAAACCATAATACATAAATAAAATTTTAGCAAATACATTCCTTCAATCTATATATAACTATAATTATATTATCTATTGATGCCATTATTTAAGAATATTTGGAACTCAAGGAAACAACAACATTGGGGGTGATAAAAAGAGACAATGATTAAATTCACATTTAAATAAAATTTTGAAGATCTAACAAAAGAAAAAGGAGCAAATATATAATTTAACAAATAATAAAAATAGAGTTGTACAAAGAGAGAGAAAATAAAAAAGATGAAGAATTAAAAGAGAAAAGTAGCGCAAAAAGAGAACAAAGAAAAGGGAACAAGGACAAATTTATAAACCATGGCACCTAGAATCATTTTGTGACTTAAGGTTTCACCCTTTACTTATATACAAGTTTTTTTTTTGTAATATACTAATACACACATAAAATATTTACCCGAGCATGCGCTTGACGTGACACCCACAATTCCCTACATAGATTCGCGCCTGAATGTCACACTTTTGTGTAACATTATTTATATGAAAGTATGCAACTTCTTCATGACAATGTAAATTTTCGAGAACTTAACGAAAATTTTAAGTTATTCAAGGAGACGTCGTAGGCATAGATTGTTGTCTCACGTGCTTTTTAATTTTAGAGAACCGAAAATCAGTCTTTTTTGATCATCGAAAAATTGTTAAACTAGATCAAATGTTAATTACTTGCAACCACTAAGAACTGAATTTGGTTTTTAAAGAACTTCAAGAATGAAATGTTGAATGTTTATAAAATAATGTTATGGATAGGGCGCAAATATAATTTCTTTAATTTGCTACCTAATTGTAACATTAATTTGATAACCGAAACCATTTATATATGATAAGTATATCCTGCTTATCCTCATTTATATATATATATATATATATATATATATATATATATATATATATATATATATATATATATATATATATATATATATTCAATACTGCAGTTTCTAATTTTTTATTTAGTGCAGTTTGATTGATATAAATATGTTTTCTATATTATCTTTTTCTAAATTGCCACCGTCTTCCTTGTCGATATGTACAATGAAGATGTAAACATTCATTTCATAATTTTGTTATTTAAATGTTAAGTTTGTCTAATTTTCGAGAGTGAGTTACTCATTTTGTTCCACTTTATCTGTCACTATACATATTTGAACAGTCAAAGAGGTTCTTTTTATTTTTATTTTTTATACCGCAGTTACTTCAAAGATTTTGAATTATCATCTATATTGACTTATAACATTTTTTATATAGTTCCTAACATGTTAATTTAATTTTAAAAACCTTGAAGAGATTACATCCAATGGATACCAAAAATTAAATAGTTTAATTCTCGTATTTTGAACCTTTACATAAAATTGTAATGAGGAATTACGTACTAGTTTGATACGGCGAAAATAAGGTACATTACTTGTTAAAATCCATTAAACTTTACGAATAATATAAGAATTTATACTATCGATATATTAAGGTAAATATAGTTTGATTTTATCAATTAGATTTTGTCCTAATTTTTTAGTATAATAAATCTCTCCTCACATTTATATAGATTCAACATCCGGTGTTCAAGAAGACATGCACTGACGATGTAAGAGTTATTGGTCAGTTAAAATATTGTTATAAATAAATTTATTTAATAGCATTAATTGATAAAAAAATAATACATAACGTATTATAACAAATGAAATTATGCCGACGATTATATATATATATATATATATATAAACATAAATCGTTTCAGAAAATTGGCAAGTACAAGACCAATTGAGGACCCCATGTACTACAAAGTTACACACACAAACTGATTTATGACTACTACCTAATAGTCTGATGTTTGCATAGTAATTACAATGGACCATATTGTTAGTGGAAAATAACGTAAATTCGGAGGAAAAGCTTGGGATATATCTTTTTTAATGAGTCGCGCAGTATTGTGATTAAAATTATCCATGATTTTTTCGTACAAGAATATTGCTTCCCACTCTGTGGCAGCCACTTGCCCTACAATATGCCACCAACACCCACAAATGTTTTCTTGTTGAGATTTTATATATGGGGGGAAAGACTTTTTAGGCTCCTACGTATTAAAGAAAACTCGGTTCCTTCCATTCAAACTTGAGATATATGGTTAATATAAGGATAAAGACAAAGCTATTGTTGGACCAAGTAAATGTGAGTTTTGAAGACTGATAAAGGAACTCAGATATCGACCAGGTCCATCCTAATGAAGCACAAATATGGTCAACTCAAGCATGTGAGATGCATCTGAAGGAGATAAACCTAACTTATCAGAAGTGATATCTCATGATCCTAATAAAAAAAGTTGCATATTGGATAAGGAGAAAGGCTCCTTACTCAAAGAGAATACGGTTTAAGAGAAGGATTGAGTTAGAGGCTAAGATCAACTAGAACTCTTCCACCAAGGAAGAGTAGCATCAGAATTCTAGTCAATCTCTATTTACTAACTCCATAAATATCAGTGTTGTTCTCTTTTACAGGTAATGCACACAAACAGAAGTTAAATGTGAATTGAGAGCAAAATAGCAAGGCAATTCTGCAAGCAATTTGTGTGTGATTCAAGCGTGCAAACCTGAAGCTACTTGAACCAAATAAAAGAACCAGTTCCAAGTGTCTGTCTTTTATTCTAGTTCAATTGTAGTAGGTGGTTTTATATTGTACCTTTCAGCTTTATCTAGAAGCAATTGTATTAGGTACTCAAAGTTTTCAAGTTAGAGTTAACTTGAAGTTGTCACAACAGTTGAGGTTGTGTGCTACAACGAGATTAGAGTTAATCCTAAGTTTACAAAAGAGTTTTTGTAAATGCAGTTTTTGGCTCAGTGATTTTAGTTGAGACTTTGGAAAAATCCTACTGGAAAATAGGTCGTGGTTTTTTCACCTTTTGAGCTTGGTGTTTTCCACGTAAAATCTTTGTGTTTTTAATTTCTGTACTTATTATTTCACAACAGTAGTAATTGGAACACATAGAAGAACCAGGTCCTTCTATAACCAGGTTAAGCGAAAAAATTGAACACCACACAAATCACCCCTCCCCCAACTTGTGTGGTATTGAAGTATAAAACATCAATTGTTATCAGAGCGGGTTATCCTTGAAGAGGCTAACACCTTAGGAACAAATCAAGATGAGTGCACCACTTGGAAACTAGGAAGGACAATCCACTGCTTGGCCTCCACTCTTCAATGGCCAGTACGACTGCTGGTGGAAAAATAGAATGAGAGATCATATCATTGGAGAAGACTATGAGCTATGGGACATTGTCATTGACGGTCCTCGGGCTACCACGAAGAAGACTGCTGAAGGAGTAGAAGTGCCAAAAAACAAGAGCTGACTGCACGGCTGAGGACTTGAAAAAGTGGAAAAAGAATGCTAAGTCCAAGAAATGGCTTATGTGTGGACTTGGCCCAGACGAGTACAACAGAATTCAAAGTTGTACTACTGCTAAGAAAATTTGGGACACCTTGCAAGTGATTCACGAATGAACTCCTCAAGTGAAGAGATCAAGAGAAACACTGCTGTATTCTCAATATGAGAATTTCACCATGAAGGAAGGTGAAACCATCCAAGAGATGTATACAAGGTTCACAACACTAACAAATAAACTTAAGTCTCTTGGAAGGATTATCCTTGAAGAAGACAACGTTGCGAAAATTCTGACAAGGGTTTTGCTAGTTACTTGAAAAAGCAAAATCACTGCTATTCAGGAATCAAAGAACATTGCCACTCTTATGTTGGACGAGTTAATTGGAAATCTCACTGCCTATGAACTTAGAAGTCAAACCATTAAGATGGATGCATCCAAGAAGGAAAGAAGCATGGCTCTCAGAATCGCTGAAGGTGCAGATCTAGAGGAGGATGAAATGGCTATGATCACGAGGAATTTCAAGAAGTATCTAATAAGAGTAAAGGGTTGATCAAGAGGTGCAACTTACAACAAACCAAGGGTCCCTGAAAAACAGACCAATGAGGGCTGTTTAAAATGTAGGTAGACTGACCACATGATCAATAACTGTCCTCAATAGGAAATTGAATGGAAGAAGGAAAGGGCTGAACGAAGAAATGTAAAGAAGGAATATGTTCATCCCAAGAAGAACAAAGGATCAACAAAGGCTATGGTTGCTTCCTGGAGAGAGAGCTCAGATGAGGATTTAGAAGATGAAGATGGAGATGAACAAGAATTTATGGCAATTGGAGAATCCGATGAGGAATCTGAGGTAAGTATAATTCATCTAAAAGACAAGATTAAATTTTTGTCAAAAGAAAGGTTGTCCGAGTTGCTTTTGGATTTCATTGATGAATATGAGGATCTAAACAATGAAAAAGAACAGTTGTCTAAGGAGTGTGTGATTTTGAAAGCTAAGTGCAAAAATCTGGAACTTAGGGCTAGTGAACGAGATAGTAAAAATGCTGAGTTAAAGAACCAGGTTCATGAACTTGACACTACTGTCCTAGAGCTAAGATCTAAAAATCTAAAACTGAAATTAGGAACAAGAAAAAAGGAAGATGATCACACACAACTCACTTTAGAAGAAAATGTAGGAAAAATGAAAGATGAGTTGTACAAAAGAGATGCGCGTATAAGAGTCCTAAAGGAGGATCTGAGCAAGGTCAATTATGAGCTAGATAGAACCTGTACATGGAACATGTCCTCCGATGCACTTTTATGTCTACAATAATACCATAGTAGCAATAAGAGATGACTTGGATATGGGACCCCTACACCTAAGTGGGATCCCAAAAGCAAGTACACCACCCTTCCTGAGAACAAAATCTGCACATATTGTGGAAAGACTGGTCACTATAAAAGTGAGTGTACTGCAAAAGAAAAGGCCAGTCAAAAGAACAAAACTTTTGTTCAAGGGAAATATAGATTGTCAGGTTGGACTAAAAGGAATTTAATTCACCATTTTGCCTATAGAAAGGGACCCAAACTAGTTTGGGTTCCTAAGACTAACCCCTGATTTCTTTTTGCAGTTCCAAGTGAAGGGGAGCAGCCAAATATGGTACATGGATAGTGGTTGTTCAAAGCATATGACTGGAAGCAAGAACCAGTTCCTTTCACTTGAGAGCCTAAAAGGAGGTATGTCTCCTTTGGAAATAGCAAGAAAGGTGAGATCAATGGGGTTGGAAAGGTAGGTAAGATAGACTCACATTCCATTGAGAATGTATACTTGATAGATGACTTGAAATATAGCCTAATTAGTGTATCACAACTGCGTGACAGAGGTAACTTGGTAGCATTCATCTCTACCAAATGCTTTATGATAAATCTTACAACTAACAAGATTGTTTTGCAGGGAAAAAGGGTAAACAATACATACATTGTAGATTTGTCCACTCTTTCAGAAAATGAACTCACTTGCTTAAGTGTGTTGGATAATGATCCCCTCCTTTAGCACAAAAGACTTGGACATGCAAGTCTAAGTCAACTCAACAAATTAGTCTCCAAGGACCTGGTGATAGGTCTGCCTAACATCAAGTTTCAGGAAGATAAAGTTTCTAAGGCTTGTGCAAGGGGGAAGCAGGTAAGATCCTCTTTCAAAATTAAGAAAATGGTGAGTGCCACCAGAACGATGGAACTGGTCCATATGGATCTTTGTGGACCAATGAGAACTTTGAGCAGAGGCGATAAGAGATATGTTATGGTGTTTGTTGTTGATTACTCTAGGTTTACTTGGACATTGTTTTTAACATCTAAGGATGACACATTTGACATGTTTACTTCTTTTGTAAGAAAAACTCAGAAACAACTAGGTAATCAACTTGCATCAATTAGGTCTGATCATGGAACTGAATTTGAAAATGCTAAGTTTGCTGAATTTTGTGATGAGCATGGCATAGATCATTATTTTTCTGCCCCTAGGACTCCACAGCAAAATGGAGTAGTTGAAAGAAAGAATAGGACACTTGAAAATATGGCTAGGACTATGTTTCTTTCTAGTAATTTTCCCCTACATCTGGGCAAACGATGTAAACACTGCATGTTATATCATTAATAGGTGCATGACTAGACCTCTTATAGAGAAGACTCCTTATGAGTTACTTAAAGGGAGAAAACCAAATATATCCCATCTTAGGGCATTTGGATGCAAGTGCTTTGTGCACAATAATAGAAATGACTCCCTAGGTAAGTTTGATCCCAGAAGTGATGAGGGAGTATTCTTGGGATATTGTTCACATAGCAAAGCTTACAAAGTGTACAACAAAAGAACTGTGTGTAGAAGAAAGTGGACATGTAATTTTTTATGAAACTAACATTCTTTCTGAGAGACAGGAACATGAATATGAAGCCATTGGGTTGGTAAAGGTTTTAAATGAAGTCACATCACAAGCTGAAGCTGCACCAGAAGAAGGAATAGGTGATGGGAGAAGTTCTTCCATCCAGGGCAACTTGACAGGAGAACTGAACAAAGAAGAACTGAATCTAATTCCCAAATGGAACATTTCCACGAGCCTATTCCTCAGCAACTAAACATGTGAGAAACATCAAACATAAACCAGTTGGTTGTGAAACCTTACAAGTATCAAAGTTCTCATCCCATTGAGAACATAATTACTGATCCAACTTCTGGAATTAAAACTAGATCTCAATTAAAGAATCTGTGTGCTTTTGATGCTTTCTTGTCTCTTATTAAACCTAAAAATGTTGTTGAGGCTTTGGAGGATGCAGACTGGGTAAATGCAATGCAAGATGAACTCAATCAGTTTGAAAGGAGTCAAGTTTGGCATCTGATTCCAAGACCCAAGGATAGATTAGTAAGTGGCACTAAATGGGTCTTCAGAAACAAACTTGATGAAGATGGAACTGTTACAAGGAACAAGACAAGGTTGGTGGTTCAAGGTTATAGCCAAGAGGAAGGCATAAACTATGATAAGACCTTTGCTCCAGTTGCAAGGTTGGAAGCAATAAGACTCCTTATAGCCTTTGCTGCATACATGGAATTTACTCTTCACCAGATGGACGTCAAGAGTGCTTTCCTAAATGGCTACTTAAAAGAAGAAGTGTTTGTCAAACAACCTCCAGGATTTGAAAGCAAGGAGTGTCTGGATCATATATACAAACTAGACAAGGCACTCTATGGTCTCAAGCAGGCTCCTAGAGCATGGTATGAACGACTATCCAAATTCTTGCTTGAACATGGCTACAAGAGAGGTAAAATTGATAGCACTCTATTCTTTAGGGAAAAGGTTAGGAACTTCTTGTAGTACAAATATATGTTGAGGACATAATTTTTGGGGCAACCATTGAAAATCTATGTAAGGAATTTGCTAAACTTATGGGGAGTGAATTTGAAATGAGTATGATGGGTGGGCTTAATTTCTTCCTAGGCTTACAGATTAAATAAAAATCAAATGGAACCATGATCCATCAGCAGAATTATGCAAAAGAGTTGATTAAGAAGTTTAAAATGGAAGAATCAAAGGAAACAGACACTCCTATTGCAACAACCACAAAATTGGACATAGTTGAACCTGGTTCATCTGTTGATCAGAAGTTGTATAGGGGTATGATTGGTTTACTTTTGTATCTTACTGCTAGCAGACTTGACATTGTTTTCATTGTAGGGCTTTATGCTCGATTTCAAGCAAATCCAAAGGAATCCCACTTGACTACTGTCAAGAGAATAATGAGATACTTGAAAGGCACTACTGACCTTTGTCTTTGGTATCCAAAAGGTAGTAACTTTAACCTAGTGGGATATGTTGATGCTGACTATGTAGATTTCCTTGTGGATAGGAAGATAACCTCAGGTATGACACATTTCCTTGGTTCATGTCTTGTGTCATGGGCTACTAAAAAGCAAAATTCAGTGACCTTATCTACTGTTGAAGCTGAGTATGTTGCTGTTGCTTCCTGTTGTGCTCAAGTGCTGTGGATCAAACAACATTTGATGGATTTTGGTATTGAAGTTGGTTGAATCCCTATTTTCTATGATAACACTAGTGCTATTAGTATGACTAAGAACCCGGTTCATCATAAGAGAACTAAGCACATAGATGTTAGACACCATTTTTTAAGGGACAACTATGAGAAAGGACTGATTACTATAGAATTTTGTGCCATTGATAAACAAATTGATGACATTTTCACAAAAGCACTAAGAAGAGAGCACTTTAAAAGGAACAAGTTAGAATTAGGGATGATTAAGATCACCTAATGGGACCAGTTTAGAATGCACAATGGAAAAAAAATTAACTAAAAAAAATATAATTTTTTTGGGTTAGAAAATCTGGAAAGTGTGTAAATATCTAGATTAATCTTTGCTCAGTCTCATACTATAACTAGTATACTCATGTGCCTTGTGTTATATGACTCACTGATCTTTAACAAATTTTCTCTATTTTGGCAAATTGAGGCGTGATCAAGAGGATTCTTAGTGAATAACCTGGTTCATCAGTATTGGTTCATCTGAATAGCGAGGTATGATTTCTACACTCTGCACATTTGAAATATTAATATTGAAATCATGCGCAGAGTCCTACTCGAGTCCAAAATATCAAAAGCCTATCCAATTGATTTTGAACCAGTTTCGTCTTAAACTAGAATCCTCACCGTGTTAAAACACCTAGATTTTAGGGAAGCCTAACCACCTATTGAAACTGAAATGTTAATTAGACTCCTATTTGACTACAAAAAGATGCCATTCTGGGAGGCTACTAAAGGGCTGGTCAATCTTAGTTCACATGCAGATGAACCTGGTTCATCTATTGAGGAGACCCTAGCAGACCTTCTGAAGAAAGTGGGTGCAAGCTATAACACCAAGAAAAGGACAACCCCAACACAAAAAGCTCCCAGCACTGCAAAAACTACCAAGAAAAGGAAGGCTACTTCTCCGACAACTTCTGATATTCCTCTAAAAAAAGGAAGGGCCACAAGGAGTAAGTTGAAGTAGAGTGATGCTGAGTTACAAAAGGCTATAGCAAAAAGCAAGAAGAAAAGAATGGACAAAGGGAAAGCTAAGATTGCAGAGCCTTTTGAGGCTGTTGATGTGGATGTGATGGACCCTGTCCATCAGGATGAACATGTGACTGTAGAGGCTCAGAACCCTAAGCCAAAGAAAACCAAGACTTCTTCAAAAAAGTTTTCATTTGTTTCCAAGGATGCTGAACCTTCTTCTTTGGCTAAAAGAACAAGGTCTGCTGTGAAGCCAAACAAGTTAAGATCATTGAGGAAGAATATTGGAGTAGTGAAGAAGAGGGTGAATCTGACTATGAATAAGATAAGCTAGCCAAGTTTGGCAAATGAAGAATTTTGAAGGGTTGGCTTTTGAAGGATTTGGAGGAACCAAGGATGGTTCGACTGGTTAATGCTCTAGCTGTTCAGGGCTGGAAGGATGTGGTCCTTCAGTTGGATGGCAGGCTGGCGAGAAATGAGATTATTGAGTTCATGGGCAATGCAGAGGTTAAGGATGGCAGCGTTACCAGCCAGGTGAAAGGGGTTAAAGTGACGTTTGATGCAAAAGAGCTGGGTGAAATCCTTGACATTCCTTCTAAACGGTATAATGACTATATGAGGCAAAGATGACCAAGTCTGGACTCCCTTCCTACTGCCCTTACCATTACTAGGTGATTCTGTGATGTCACAGAAGTGAATGAGGCTAAGGTTGTGCATAAGATTGAAATAAAGCCATGCCATAAAGTCCTGTTCGAATTTGTCAATAAGTGTTTGTTCCCTAGGCATGAAAGAAGACACATTGCTAACTATATGGATTTGGTTTTAAAGGAGTGTCTTGAAAGTGGAAGGCAAATCAACTGGTACATTTATTATCAAGCTACTTGATAGGGTTATCAATGGCTCCAAGGCCCGTGCCACTCCTTATGGGTTTATTCTCACTATTGTTCTTTCTTGTTGCAAGGTGCCACTGAAGAAGTGGGAGATGGCCACAAGCAAAGATCATTTTGGAATCAACACTCTGACTGCTTGTGACTATGAGGTCAATGCCATTCCCAATGAACCTGGTTCATCTAAAAAGACACCTATCAAAAGCAATAACAGAGCTCTATTGCAGGAGAGTGGGGCAAAGGATGCCGAGATAGCTAGGCTGAAGTCTCGTTTAGTAGCGGTTGAATCTGAGAGAGATGCTCTTAGAACTGAGCTCACAAAGGAAAATGAGAAGAATGATGAAATTCTTCAAGACATGTTGCACCTTCTCCAAGCCAAGATCCAACCCTCTAGTTCTTCTAAGCCTTAATTTCTTTAGCCTTCATTTCCTGAACCTTGTCTAGACCTTTCAATGACTCAGATTAAGGATTTTTCTTGTTTTGCTCAAGTTTTGACTATTTTTTATTCTTTTTTGTGGATTGTGGCAGAATCATATTCTCTATCAATGAAGTTTGCTATTTTTGCTCTTGTTGACTGTTTATCTTTCTATTAGTTTGTATGAGTCCACCAAACCATAGAGTACCTGGTCCTCTATAAGATTCTGCTGAGAATGCTAATAAAACTGTACGTAAATAAGGCAGAGGATTTTTACATGGAAAAATCCCACACAAGGGGATCAAGAAACCACGACATACACCTGTAGGTTTTTAAAGAACCTATTACAAGCCACTTTGCAATGACTCCTATTGCAAAGTATTTACTCAACTAACTTGTGGTACTCTTACCATAAGCCACTTTGTGACTTTCTAGTTACAAAGGCTTTTTCTAACTTGTGATTCTCTCACCACAAGCCAGTTTGTAACTCTACATTTACAAAGACTTTTCCTTATGACTAAATATAGTCACAACATAAACTCAAGGAGTTTACAGATTTACAAGATGATTCCAAATCAAACGCTTCTAGGTAAGTAGTTTAGGAGATACAATAAGTACAATAACAAGGTTACAACTAAACTAGGACAACAACAAGCTATCTTTTAGGAACTGGTCCGTAGTTGCATTCAACCTTGTTCTTCAAGATTGTGAGGATTGATTTCTCTGTTTTTGCAAGAAGATTGAATGAGAAACTGAAACCTTCAAGTGATGTTTTGTATAAAACTCATTGTGGGTACATCTTGATCACATTACTTGAAATGATGTGATTAATTTATTTGGTTAGAGAATGAGTGGGCGCTAGAGGCAGTGCAGGGCGGCAGAAACAGTGCCGTCAGTCACTTTATTTCCAACTGTATCCAATTGACTTTGTATTGCTATGAGGAAACTACAAGAGTATCAGGTCCTTTTATGGATTCCTAGCTCCTGATGCTGTAGCAGTTCACCTTTAGCTGGAATCCATTAAAGCTTGCAGTAGTCCAAGTAAGTTAGGTTCTCTATCTGGTTCTTAACAGTAAGTTTGTTAGATCATCAAAACATAGGGTAAGAATAGTAAAATCTATCAATTTCCCTCTTTTTGATGATGACAAACTTAACATTTATAGAGTGGAGTTAGAGCAGTAAAAACCGGTTTACGTACCATAGGAACACAGAGTTCCCCCTGTGACTATGCCTTATCGTAACAATTTTCCCCCTGAGTATTATTTTTCCCCTTTTGGCATCATTAAGAAAAAATAACAGCACAAAGAAGTCCATCTAAGCTAATTCATGCCACATATGTTCACACAATCATGATAGAGAATAGAACACAGAAAGATAGTACTGACATAACAAAATGAGGATTGATATTAATAAAGGTTTAATATGCCTCTGCTTTGAAAATGTGAGAGGCAACATTGGACTTGTTAATGGGAGAAGTAGTGTTCCATTCCAACCACACAAAAAAAATAAAACAAAACATCCACCAAACCATCAAAAGAAAGAAAAACATAACAAAAATAACCAGAAACTTGTCACCGAAGAGGTACATAGGGGGCACTAGAAGTAAAAGGCTTGGTAGCTGCAGCAAGTATTTGGAGAACGAGGTCTATTCGGGCGTTTGCCGACTTTTGCTCATTGAGCAGTTCTACTTTCAGGTTCTCTAATTGTGCCCTGAGATCATCATTCTCCTGTGTCAAATGAGTCACTTCATCGTTCGACATCGGAACCCCTCAGGCTTGCTGACCTTCCGGGATAGCATTCCTGGCCTTCAACTGATGAATTTATTCAGCTGCGCTATTCTAGGCATTGATAAGCTGTGAAATAGTTGATGTACTTCCTACCCCCCATACTTTTCCACGCACTCGCACTCTTCCAAAGTCGTTTGTGAAAAAGTCTGTTTCGAGTCCCCACTTTTCCCGTCCCCAGTGGGACTTTAAAGAATTTGAACACTCAAGTAAGCAAGAATCCATAAGGAAGGCCATGATTATCGTCTTTGAAGGTGGAAACCTTTTGCATGTGTTCAATCATGATAGCAGGCAGACTCATAGGAGTAAAACCGTCTAGTTGCTCCATTAGGAATAGGCCAGACTTAGAAGTCACTGACCTCTTTTCAGCTCAAGGAAATAGAACTTTATTAACCAATTCAAACAACAGCTGGTAAACAGGGAGTAGTGCTTTCTTATGGATTTGGTCCCCTTTCTGGTTAGCATTGTCTTTTACCACTGCATTTCTGAAGTTATATTGACACATATCTCTTACACTGGACACACCAGCTGTAGGAACTTTTAAGATCTCTCCAAGCAATTTTACGTCAAAGACGATGTCCGCCCCATTGACCAAAGCACAAACATGGTCAGTATCAACTGGAAAGAGGCTAGCAAAGAAACTTTGTAACTCCTCCTCATACACCTTAGGTACATCAATTTGAAATAGATACACCCAACGTTGAAACTCGACCATTTCCAGAATTTGGCGCATTCCAGCCATCTCAGAGATTGCTGGGTCAAACGTACGACCCAGCAGAACGTTTTGATGCCTCAGGCACTTAGAGCCAAGGCCGACTTCACTTCTCATTTCCTTTACAGAACCAGGTTCTTCAAAAGATTCAGACTTGCATTTCCCGGAATTCTCTCCACTGACTTTGCCTTTTCCCTTGGATTTGACTAGGACATCCTGATCAGACATGGAAAACTCACTCACTACCTCTTTCATCTTAGACATAGATGTTGACCCTTTCTCTATTGAAATAGGCTTTGTCTTTTTCGAAGACCGCCTAACAAGTGAACCAGGTTCCTCTGGGGTTCCCTCTTCCACCTCGACTACAGGGATCGCCTCATCACTTACAGGTACACCATCTTTTACCAACTTTCTTCTTTTCTTCTTACTACTCTTCTTGCTCTTTTGAAGAGAAGAATCGTAGGCCACTCTAACTTGAAGCCTGATAGTCGGTCGTTTGATTTCAGACTCAAGGGTGGACACAACCCTCCTCTTACTTATGAATGCATCAAGAGCCACATTATCTAGGTCTTCTTCATCACTGGATCTCATTTCAGGTGCTTGAATTTCCAGTGGTACAACATCAAATGCAGGAACAACACTGTCCTGGGGATGAGAGCCCTGACATGGGTCCTCTGGAGAGGTATCATGTTCTTCATCTGATGCCCAAGTAGTATCTGCTACTGCATCCCATTCAACAGCTACAATAACCCCTTCTTCCTCCATACTTTGTGTCTCATTTTTCTGAGATGTAATCTCATGCAATACACCATCAGCGGATACCATAAAAATGGTTACAACATTTTTCTCTTCCTCAACCGGTGCTTCCAAAACCATGGAATTGGTGGCGACGATGGCAGAATCCTTTGTGACCTCAGGATTTTGACCTTGTTCTACACTTAGGGTTTGACTGGTGGGAACATCAGACGATGGGGAGAACATAGCAGTAGTTTCAAGGGTTTCTAAATTGGGAAGAGATTGGGAAACTGGGGAAGGTGTGACTATAGCAGCATGAGTAATAGAGGGTGAGGAAGGCTCAGTGAGAACAGAAGGTTCCATAGATTGATCAGTGGTAGTTACAAATAAGGCAGGGAGATCAGAAGTCGTCTCAGCCATTGAAAGAAGTGGTGTGATGATCCTCTTTTTTTGGGTGATTCTAAAGTAAGACTTATGGTTAAGAAGAGCAGAAGAGAGGGTTTTTAAAAGGAGAGGATAATTATGAATAAAGAGGAATAGGCACCGGTTCTTAAATGGCGGTTGGGCGTGGAGAATTCCAATGTTTCAGAGGGAGATGGAACATTTTGAAATGAAGAGACGTGACAGTAGGATCTGAAAAGTTGATGACATGGCAGTTGTATTTTGTACCCTTTTTAAGACGTGTATTAAAGGATGCACAGAACTACTAACCTTTGGTACAAGAACCAGGGTCTTGATTTTTTTTTTGAAAAGAATCAATCCTCTTTTATCATTCATGCACTGCATCTATCGCCTATATAATCATCATGCATGTTTACCTGCAACGGTATTGAAGTGAGTGAGACATGGCCAGAAAATACTTTGAGCCAGTTATTTCTTAAGGGTAAAAGCCAGCTAAAGAGGAATCAGGTTCTCAATTTGGCTTCAACAGCCCTAACTTCACTATGTTTCTTTCAAACTATTCCCTACTTAGCACCTTGGTGAAAATGTCTTCAATTTGATCTTCTATGCTGCAGAACTTCATACATATCAACCCTTTCTCCATACTGTCTCTTAGAAAATGATGTCTCACATCAATATGTTTTGTCCTTTTGTGTTGAACTGGATTCTTTGCCATGTTGAGTGCACTAATGTTGTCACATAGAAGATGCACACTCTCAGTGAGTACCCCAAAGTCCTCCAGTTGCTGCTTGATCCATAGGAGCTGAGCATAGCAGGATGCTACAACTACATATTCAGCTTCAGCTGTTGAAAGAGCCACTGAACTTTGCTTCCTTGTACCCCAAGAGATAAGACATGAACCTAAGAAGTGAGCATTTCAGAAGTGCTTTTCCTGTCAAGATAACCTACATAGTCTGCATCAGCATACCCAATCAGATTAAAACTATCACCTGATGGATAATACAACACCAGGTCATGTGTTCCTTTGAGATATCTCAGTATTCTTTTGGCAGCCTTCAAGTGAGATTCCTTGGGATTTGATTGAAACTATGCACACAACCCCACACTGAAAACAATATCAGGTCGATTGGCAGTGAGATAGAGGAGATACCCAATAATGCCTCTATACATGGTTTGATTCACAGGAGATCCAGTTTCATCCATGTCCAGTCGAGTGGCAGTTGCAATGAGAGTGTCTATCACATTTGATGCTTCCATGTCAAACCTTTTCAAGAGCTCCCTGATGTATTTTTGTTGAAAAATGGATATACCCTTTAGGTACTATTTTACTTGAAGACCCAAGAAGAAGTTTAGTTCCCTCATCATGCTCATTTCAAATTCACTTCCCATGAGTTTTGAAAATTCTTCACACAGAGAGTCAGTTGTTGCTCCAAAAATGACATCATCAACATAAACCTGAATAATGAGAAGGTTCCTTCCTTGTTTCTTTAAGAAAAGAGTATTGTCAATTTTCCCTCTCTTAAAACCATTTTCCAAGAGGAACTTTGACAGTCTTTCATACCAAGCTCGAGGAGCCTGCTTTAGCTCGTACATAGCTTTGTCCAGTTTAAACACATATTTAGGGTGCTCATGACATTCAAACCCTGGGGGTTGCTTCACATAGACTTCTTCCTTACGGAGTCCATTTAAAAATGCACTCTTGACATCCATTTTGTTACAAGGTGAATTCCATATTAGATGCAAAAGCGATTAGAATTATAATAGTTTCCATGCGAGCACTGGAGCAAACGTTTCATCATAGTCAATCCCTTCCTCCTGATTGTAGTCTTGGACCACTAGCCTAGCCTTGTTCCTTGTGGTAATTCCATGTTCATCGAGCTTGGTTCTGAATACCCACCTGGTTCCTATAATGGTTCGATCTGGGGGTCTAGGTACCAAGTGACACACATTGTTTCTCTCAAACTGATGCAGCTCGTCTTGCATGACTATTATCCAATATACATCTTTCAGGGCTTTCTTGATATTTTGGGTTCTATCTAGGGGAGAAAGGCTGAGAAGGCAAGTGAATTTCTGGCTCTTGACCTGGTCTGTACTCCAGAATCTAGAGGAGTGATAATATTGTCTATTGGATGAGAGCTTTGGTGTCTCCAGTTACACGCCTGAGGTTCATTCTGAGAAGAGGAAGGTATGTTTGGCTGATTTTCCTCTATCTTTCTCTCAAGTGCTAGTGAAGTTCCATGAACTGCATCAACCACTCTTTCTTCAGCTTCAATGGTTGTAATTGAAGTGCTTGGTTCTGTTGATGATGAGGCAGTGTTTTCTTCACTTGGCTCCTTTACTTGACTCATCATATCTGCCTTTCCGTTTGTCATGTTAATGACTTCACCAGGAACTAGTGAGGGTTCTCCATCTTGATCTTCCTCAACACTCTTCTCAAATGATAGATAAGATTCATCAAAAATAATATGGATACTTTCCTCAACACATTGAGTCCGCTTGTTATATATCTTGTAAGCCTTGCTTTGAGAAGAGTAGCCTAGAAATATTCCTTCGTCACTCTTGGCATCAAATTTACCAAGCTGATCCTTTCCATTGTTGAGAACATAGCATTTGCATCCAAATGTTCTTAGATAAGTCATCTTGGGTTTTCTTCCATTCAACAATTCATACGGGGTTTTGTTCAGAAGTGATATGATCATGCACCTGTTCACTAAGTAGCAGGCAGTGTTGATAGCTTTAGCCCAGAAGTTCTTTGCAATTCCACTGTCAATAAGTATTGTTCTTGCTATTTCTTCCAGAGTTCTGTTCTTCCTTTCTACTACTCCATTTTGTTGGGGAGTTCTGGGAGCTGAGAAATTGTGAGTGATGCCATTTTCATTACAAAATTCATCAAATTTGACATTGTCAAATTCTGTCCCATGATCTGATCTAATGTATACAACTCTAGACTCCATTTCACCCGGATTTTCTTCACAAAGGCTTCAAACACTTCAACAGTTTCATCTTTGTTTTGAGAAACAGAGTCCATGTGAATCTGGAATAGTCATCCACGATTATGAAAGTGTATCTTTTTCCTCCTCTGCTTTGCACTCTCATAGGTCCACATAGATCCATATGCAGAAGCTCTAGTGGCTTTGAAGTGCTCACATCTCTTTTAGACCTAAAAAGAGGACTTCACATGTTTTCCTCTAGCACAGGCATCACAGACTTTTTGCATCTTAAATTGTGACATAGGAAGACCATAGACCAGGTCCTTCTGAATTAGTTTGTTCAAAAGGGAAAAGTTTGCATGGCCCAGTCTTCTGTGCCATAGTTCAGCATCATCATCAACAGCTTTCAGACACCTCAGATCACTACTCTGTAAGGATTCGAAATCAGCAACATAGATGTTCTTGTATCTTTTGACCACCAGTACTATTTTACCAGTCACAAGGTCAGCGACTGTACATATTTTGGACAAGAATTCCACCTAGTTTCCTTTATCACAAGTTTGAGAAACACTCAGGATATTGTACTTAAGCCCATTGACATAGTACACATTTTCAATAAAATGAGTGAGTGACATCCCAAATTTTCCAACTCCAATAATGTACTCCTTTTTACTATTGCCAAATGATACGCTACCTCCTTGCATGGCTTTTAGTGAAAGAAAATCTGTGGTGTTCCCAGTCATGTGTTTTGAACACCCATTATTCATGAACCATTGTTGACCACTTCCTTTCACTGTTCCCTACACAAGAGATTAGGAGTTAGTTTTAGGAACCCAAACAAGTTTGGTTCCCTTGTAGTAAGCAAGGTGATGAATAAGAGTTCTCTTAGTCCATGCAGGTAATATGCATTTTTTGTGAGTGGAACCTGGTCCCTCTTTTATAGTCACTGTTTCAGCAAATACTTTGTCTTTCCAAACTGATTGATTCTTGGCCTCGACACCTTTCTTGAAGCTCCCAGTGTTCCCACATCGGGCATGAGGCCAGTTATCAGAGACAGTGACGTACTTGATGTGAGGGTTGTGAGGAGTTTTCCCCCTTTAGAGCCCTGCTCCCTGCCTTTTTTCACAATCATTAGTAAGCAAAGCAGTGGTAGCTTCTGAGGACCAGGTCCACTTTAGGGACTTTTCAAGATCATTCTTTACTCTTTCCAGATTAGTTTAGAGAAGCCCGCTTTTCTCAATTTCAGCACACATCCTAAATCTCATAGCTTTCACCTCATTTTCATGCCTAATGTGTTCCTCACTTGCTATCTCCTTTCCCTTTTCAGAACTTTCAGGTTTTGACTTAGTCCATGGTTTCACTATGGTTTCCCTTTGGTCTGCAATTTCTGCCAACAGATCACTCTTTTCTTTTTTGAGGATTTCAATGGTTTTCTTATGGTCAGTAACTACAGCCACTAAGTCATCTCTAGTTTGTTCAGATTCTCCTAATTCTAAGATCAAAGAATCCCTATCCTCCACAAGACTATGAAAGGAAGTGATTAATACATCAGCTAAAGATATGAGTTTTTTGGAGAATAGGATTTCAGATTTCTCTGAACATCTCTGGAATTTACCTCTTTGTTGCCATTGTCTTCATCATCATCTGATTAAGCTATCAAAGCAAAAGTTGAGTCATATCCAATCTCCTCGCCTTCAACTGCCATCATGGAACTATCACCAGTATTAGGTTCATTTTCAGACTGTTTTACTTGTGTAGTTCCCTTATGAGCTGTTTGCAAAGCTTCCCATATCTCATTGGCAGTGTCGCAGATGGAGATTCTATTGTACCCTTTAGGTCCCATTACACATACTAGAATTTTTTTGGCACGCAAATTCTTCTCCACAGCTTTCTTGTCTGCTTCAGTGTACTCTTTGATGGTTTTTGTCATTGAAAATTAATTCCTCTAGCACCTTGGTTGGAGCATAAGGATCATTGCAAATGATATCCCATAGATCACAATCCTCAGCCATGATAAAATCGTGCATTCTAGCTTTCCACTACCAATAGCATTGTCCATTAAACTTGGTGGGTCGGTATAAGGATTGACCTTCTTCAAAATTTGGTGGAGCCGCCATGAAGATCCTTCCTAGGTGTTAGCCTGATAGGAGGAACCTGTTCTGATACCAATTATTAGTTTGTATGATTCCACCAAACCGTATAGTACCTGGTCCTCCACAAGATTCTGCTGAGAATGCTAATAAAATAGTACATAAATAAGGAAGAGGATTTTTACGTGGAAAAATCCCACACAAGGGGATCAAAAAACCACGACCTACACCTGTAGGCTTTTAACTTCACTAACTTGTAAATAACCTATTACAAGCCACTTTGCAATGACTCCTATTGCAAAGGATTTACTCAACTAACTTGTGGTACTCTTACCACAAGCCACTTTGTGACTTCCTAGTTACAAAGGCTTTTTCTAACTTGTAATGCTCTCACCACAAGCCAGTTTGTAACTCTACAATTACAAAGACTTTTCCTTATGACTAAATCTAGTCACAACATAAACTCAAGGAGTTTACGGATTTACAAGATGATTCCAAATCAAACGCTTCTAGGTAAGCAATTTAGGAGATACAATAAGAACAATAACAAGGTTACAACTCAACTAGGACAACAACAAGCTATCTTTTAGGAACTGGTCCGTAGTTGCGTTCAACCTTGTTCTTCAAGCTTGTGAGGATTGATTTCTCTGTTTTTGCAAGAAGCTTGAATGAGAAACTAAAACCTTCAAGTGATGTTTTGTGTAAAACTCATTGTAGGTACATCTTAATCACATCAGTTGAAATGATGTGAGTACTTTATTTGGTTAGAGTGAGTGGGCGCTAGAGACAGTGCAGTGCGGCAGAAACAGTGCCATCAGTCACTTCATTTCCAGCTGTGTCCAATTGACTTTGTACTGCTATGAGGAAACCACAAGAGTATCAGGTCCTTTTGTCGGTTCCTAGCTCCTGATGCTGTAGTAGTTCACCTTTAGCTGGAATTCGTTAAAGTTTGCAGTAGTCCAAGTAGGTCAGGTTCCCTATCTGGTTATTAATTAACAGTAAATTTGTTAGATCATTAAAACATAAGGCAAGAATATTTAAACTTTATCAATTTTCTTGATAGTTTGAATATGTATGGTTGATTACTAATGATTAATCCATGATTGCACTTGCAGTTGCCCCAGTGGCCATGAGTAATTTTTAAAATTTTGGGAATCACACTATGTTTATGCAACTTTTCGATAATTCCAAAAAGGAAAGAGATATTGTGCATTATATTCTGAATAGCTATTGAACAGGAAGAGGATTTAATTAACTTCCCTTTGTTGAAAAATTATAACGTGAGGTAAAGTAGAATTTTTATGTCATATATAAACTGTTGAATTAATTTCCTTAATATAGAAACTTTTCGTATAGTGAGGAAGGGGCTCAGAAGTTACTGTCACGAGTATATGAATCCCCATTATTTATTTTAGTTTTTTTTTATCCCTTTATCGACTCAAATCGGGTTATGAAATGTCATTTTAACCTGATCTACTTTTACCTTCTTTTTCTATCTTAAGAAATGATTCCACGCGGATTACATTTCCATCTTTGGAAGTGTGTCATTTTTGTAAATTGCCTAGTCTTGTACTCTTACCTTACGTACAGATCGAGAAGCTTACGTTCACAAGGAGAGAGTCAGAACTTAAATTTTATGGATTCTAAATTCTAATATAGCGACATCAATTCAGTATCTGACTTTTGAATTTACTTTTTGTATATTTAATGAATTTTTAATATAAATATAAAATTTGGATAAACGTTATTGGATTCGACCGAATTCGTATAAACGTTATTGGATTCGACCGAATTCGTATAAACTAAACTTCTAGCTCTGCTCCGCCTACATTTAAGTTGATCATGATTAAGACATTCACCTAAGGAATGCCATGCATCAAAGTGGAATCAGACCCTCAACATGCATGTAAAAAACAATTAAAAGCACAGAGGATAGCCGCATATCGTAAAGGAGAGTAGCTTTTACAAGTAATTTTTAATTATAAGGTTCACATTACTCCAATCCCATTTGCTGAGAACGTTGGAACGACCTACTTATCTGAGTCACTACACATTATAAACAACATTTTGAGATCATTTTTCATAATTCATTAAGCTGCTTCACCGAATCTTAGCAACTCTTAGTTTGCCATAATCGAATATATATGTTAAGAGGAAGAAAAAACAACAGGATTTGCATCTAACTTAATTTCGAATATTTTAACTCACAAGGTGAAGATTGTCCAAGATCATATAAAATACTACAATTTCTATTTTCGAGTTTCAGCTAATTAGAGACTCTAACACTCTTTTTGTACGCTCCGTACGTTAATAACTAGATATCTAGATAGCAGGTAATATAATGAATTAGATAAACCAACAATTTGGGATCGGCTCGAGCAGAAAAATGGACAAATAGTCACTTTTCAGTCTGATAATCAACAATTAGCTAGCGTTTTAGAACCATTCAAAATCTAGGAGCATGGTTTCACGTAAACTCATGCATGGTACCCGTTTATAAAGTTTGTCTATTAAGAAATTATATAGCACAATTTTATACATTATATACATATGACTTATGCAATGCACATAGTTGTATATCATGAAGGTATACAACAGTAAGAATAGTTGGTTCACATTGTTTTATAATATTAAGGTATATAACATGTGAATCGTATATCTTGAAGGTATACGCTGGTATTTACATACCTTTTGGGTATTTTGTAAATATTTTCGGGTGATTTGCACAAGTAGGACACTTTGGTGTCACTCTTGATCTTTTGGCCCCATTTGTTCTATGGGCACAACTTCAAGTTTAACAAGTGTTGTCCATTTCTTGCCCATGTGCTACACTTTTAACTTTTGACCTTAAAGGTTTATCCATAGGGCAAGCGGCGGCCAAAAAATTAAGACCAATTATTTTCAAGGTTATTGGGTTTAATTTTCTTGGACATTTTTTCTAAATAGATATAAAATGTAATATTTTTTAAAATCGATATTTCGCATGCAAAAATTATACCGTGTAAACATGCACAGTAATGTTTTTGTTATATATGAACCATTGAATTAATCCCCTTAATATAACAAAAGTTCTGGTGTAGTTGTAAAAGGGATCAAAAGTTACCATACGACACAAGTATAAATCTCAATTATATTAGGATTGAAATAATCAGGTGTCATGATGCGAAAGTGAGTGAAGCAAATCTTCAACGACGATAAATCAGATAACAAAAGAGAAATATACCAAAAGAGACACAATCATTTAACGTGGTTTGATCAATTGACCTACATCCAAATACGGAGATGAGTAATTCACTATATAAAAGAGAGTATAAAAGATCGAGAGAACAACCTCACTAAGAGGCACACACAAATTGTCACACCTCTTTTTTACTCCCTTAACCCTCTTGAAATAAATAAAAGAGATTTAAAAAGCTCAAAAGTGTTTTCAAATTGAAAGTGACAAAATCATTTATTTAAAAGGGATTTCTCAAAGTCGCCACTTGGCATATAATCTCAGTGTGCTAAGTCACCATTTAAAATCAATTTTCCCTTAAAAACACATTTGACTCTAAACCTCACTACACCAGAAATTCTAGGTAAGGGGATTCATTTGACTCGGGGAGAAGGTGTTAGGTATTTTTCGAGTCCCGTAACTAGTACAGTTGCATACTTGATCCAGTTGGCTTTTAGAAATACCCAGATTGAGGTAGAAACACACAAAAAATAAAAATAAACACAGAAGAGGCTCGAGGTTGTCCCCACCTAATAAAGAAAAATAAAAATATTAAAATCCTTAACTAACCTACACTACACTTCCTCCACGGTGTTCGTTATGGCCTCCAAAATATTTACAAGCTCGATGGGGAATTCCCCGGATAAATTTATCTAAGGGAACAATCTCTCGCCCCAAAAACTAAAAAAACGTCCTAATATTGCCTATCCAAATGTGGTCGACCTAAACATGCTACTAACGAATAATGTAGTGAAGTAAAAATGAACTAAAATAAAATAAAAAGGAAAGTTTGTTTCATGGCCATGTTCTTTAACTTTCATTTCATGTACTTTACCAAACCCGATCCTAAAGCATGCAAATAGATTTAATCACTAATGGCTTTGGCCTTTCCCCAACATCCATGACCCATTAGAATCCATCATTCAATATTTATTCAAGCAAACAAACAGACGTAATAAGAATCTATGCACATAAGCATTTCAATCACAGAAGACTAAGAATTACAGAAATCTAAAAATAGTAAAATAAAGAGAGCAAACCAGAATTGTTGGGAAGGACCCTCTAAAGATTTTCCTACATCTCAAATAGTTAATATGAAAGAAAATGAATAAGGAACCAAGATTCAAACATTTTACCCAAAGAGACCCATTTTTAACCATGATTTTTCAAACGAAGCAATCCAAACATTTTTACACAATGCCAAAGATATTAAGGAAACCAATATGAAAAAGAAATCGTGAATCTCAGTTTTGAATCGTATACCAAATTATAAGGAAGGAAACACTATTCTAGCACTAAAAGAAAGAAAATAGGAAGAATAACTTGAGTCAAGAAGTACAATTCATGTTTCAAAGCAGTCAAATTCAATCATGAATTCAGACAGTGATATGTAAATCTTTAAGCAAATTTCCACCCATTTCTAGCAACTTCAGAAGATACAAAGGAAACCTTCTTATACATATTCTATGAATTGTTTTCAAACTAAAAGAAATATTCTCAACTAAACAAGATGTGTCCAAAACAACACGTGGAATTGTTCACTTCTGCCAAGGGCTTAGTTAAAGCAATAAAATAAGGCAGCGAGTATGAAACTTTGACTCTGTTTCTTTCAAATCCTAGTACTATTCTGCATTATCGATTTGTGATCTAAACTAATTAAGCTATAGTGAAGGAAAAATCAATAGCAAAAAAATTAAACAAAGAGACATGCCGATATCGGCAATTTCCAGCCAAGAACAATTAATTCAAACTTAAAGATTTAACACAAGAAGCATAGATAACACAAAATCATGTTAAAGTGAAATAACATTGGCTCATATGATCAGTCCAAAACTAAGAATTCACAAACACGTAAGGTCACTAAAATAGGAGAGAAGGATGTTAATGAACCTGAGATGTGCTTTCCTTTAATGTATGGCAGATTAGTAGGTTCAGAGCTCCAAATTCGAATTTCAGGCACAAAAAATAGCAACCAAAATTGAACGGAAACGCGGAACCTCGACAGGAACCGTGAACCAGTGAATTTGACCTCAATGAAAGCGTTAGACAGAAACTCGAAACCTCGAGACACACCTCGATCGATGCTTCGATCAGCTTCAAACCTCAAATAATCTCCAAGTCTCAGAAACTAAAGATCAAAGAGAAAAGGGGCTCCAATCTTTGTGTGTTGTATGATCTTTAAATGAAAGAGTTTTTGAGTAGAAAAACTAAAATCAAACTACATTCCTTAAACTAAAATCAAACTACATTCCTTTTGTATTTTATATTATAGGAATTGAAAAAAAAACTTGAAAAATCAACCAAAAAAATATTCCGACCAGAGCTGAATTGAGAAGAGTCGATTGGTTTAGTTTTAATTCAATTTCTCCTTTGAAATTCTCGATTTTTCTATACCTAAAGCCCTATAAATTGTGTCAAGAGTCCCCTCGCCCTTAATTATGTTTTTGTGTCTGTTGGTGCCTCGGGTCCCTTAGGGTTAGAAGTGGTTATATTTAGGATTTTATATAGGTGTGGAGAAATAACAAGGGCCATTGGATGAGAAATAATGGAAGGTTGAGATTTAAAAATAGAAAATGGGCAGGTTAGGGGATACAACGGGTTTGGCGGGTCAGCAGGGTGTGGGTTGAGGGATTGGGCATAGGATTAGTCCGATTTGGACTAGGGAAGTTGTAACGACCCGATCGGTCGTTTTATGAATTGCCGCTCCGTTTTCCTCATTTCTGCTTCTTCATATGTTGTTTAGCTGTATTTCATTGCATCATGATGGTAAGTTTGGGTTCGGAGTGGTTTTGTAGAGAAATGAGACACTTAGTCTCTTAAGTTGGCCTTTTGTTAGAAAAGTCAACCGAAAGTTGACTTGTGAGTAAACAATCTTGGAATTGGGTTTTTATGATTTGGATAGCTTTGAAAGGTGATTTGAGACTTAGGAGCATGATCGAAATGGGTTTTGGAGGTCTGGGGTAGATGTAGGCTTGTATTGGCTAAATTGGAATTTTGGAATTTTTCGATTGATAGTGGAAATTTTGATATAAGAGTCGGAATGGAATTTCGGAAATTGGAGTAGGTCCGTGGTGTCATTTTTGACGTGTGTGCAAAATTTTAGGTCATTCGGACGAGGTTTGATAGACGTTTTGATCGAAAGTGGAATTTAGAAGTTTTGGAGTTCCTTAGGCTTGAATCCGAGGGAGATTTGGCGTTTCAGCGTTGTTTTGAGTGTTTCAAAGATTGATATAAGTTTGAATAGTGGTATATGACTTGTTCGTACTTTTGGTTGAAGTCCCGGAGGATTCAGGATGATTTCGGATGGTTATCGGGAAGTTTGGGAGTTGGAGTTTGCAGCTGAAGCTGCGGAGTTCCTGCATAACCGCACATGCGGATTGGGGATCGCAGGTGCGGGCGTGCAGAAGCGTAGGGAGGACCGCACCGCAGATGCGTCCAGGACTATGAAGGACAGGAGCCGCAGATGCGGAGTGTGGAACGCACCTGCGAAGGCACAGGTGCAGGCATTTTAGCGCAGGTGCAATTTTGGGCGGATAAGTGGATTCTACAGGTGCACACCTAGGACCGCAGGTGCGAGTATTTGACCACAGGTGTGGTATCGCTGGGCAGAATATATAAATAGATGCCTTCGCGAATTTTTGCTAAGTTTCACCATTTTTGAAGATGGGAAGAGAGCTAGGGCTGTGATTGTTCAAGGAAATTGAAGGGTTTCAGTTGGGTAAGCTTCTTAAGACTTATTATTTGTGTTTATGGCCATTTTTCCATTGCTTAATCATGGTATTAGTGGGAAATTAAGGAGGAAAGTTGGTAGATTAGGGCTTGAAATTTGAGACTTTGATTTTAGGATTTGAGGGGTCGTTTGTGGTCGAATTTTGATGTATTTGGTATGTATGAACTTGTGAGAGTGTAAAGATTCTAGTTTTATGAATTTTATCGGAATCCGAGCCGTGGGCCCGGGGGTCGGGTTTGGCCAATTTCGGGATTTTTGAGTTAAATTTGTAGTTTTTGTATGGGTTTCATTTCTGTGGCATATATTAATGGTTATATATTGATTTTGGTTAGATTCGGGGCATTTGGAGGCTGAATCGAGAGGCAAACACATCGCGGGCTAGAGTTTGGCTTGGCTTGAGGTAAGTAACTCTTCCAAACTTGGTTCTGAGGGTTCAAAACCCCGACTATGTGTTCTATGATTACTATTGAGGTGACGCAAATGCCAAGTGACGGGCGTGTGGGCGTGCACCGTGAGAAATGCGACCTGGATCATTCCAGAGTACAGTTTAGTGACTCTTTCTTGCTGATATCTGTATTGTACTTATGTGATTAAGTTATGTAGCTGCAAATCATGCTAATTATTATGTTAAGGCTTCACGCCAATACTGTTGAGACCCTAGAGGTCATTTCTTGTTGTCATGTCATTAACTTCATTTATATTCTATACTCAGTCTTGTTCATGCATATTATATCATGCCTCAGTCTCGATTCTTGCTATTTGACATATCATATCATTTTTCGGGCTAGTATCATGATATTTTGAGCCATGTGTGTGAGACCGGAGAGTATTGACTGAGTGAGGCCGAAAGCCTGATATTGATTGACATTATAGGATCGGGCTACATGCCGCAGCGAGATATTGATCATGCCTTCGCTGGCATTGATATAGCGCTTGGGCTAAGAGAAGCCCCTTCAGAGTCTTTAAAGCCCCAATGAGCGCAGTTGATGATATTGAGGGATGGATCTTCCCTGGACATGGATCTTGTCCGAAGTATTGGTATGTAGATGGATCTTCTTCATGAGGCTGGATTGGCCTATTTCCTCGATACTGGGTGAATTATAGTCAGTGATGTATATATTCCAGGATGGATCTTTCTTCGGCCGAATGGTCCATATACGGTACCGGGTGGTTAAGCACAGTGAGTGGAAGTATTAGATGTAACATTGATCATGCTATCAGTGCATTGGTACTTAGAGGTTCCTAAGCTTTATATTATGTATTGTTCATACTGTGTTTAGAAATGCGGTCTGGATCATTCTAAAGTACCGTTTAATGACTCTTTCTTGCTGATATCTGTGTTGTACTTATGTGATTAAGTTATGTAGCTACAAATCATGATAATTATCATGTTAAGGCTTCACGCCAATACTGTTGAGACCCTAGAGGTCATTTCTTGTTGTCATGTCATTAACTTCATTTATATTCTATACTCAGTCCTGTTCATGCATATTATATCATGCCTCAGTCTCGATTCTTGCTATTTGACATATCATATCATTGTTCGGGCTAGTATCATGACATTTTGAGTCCATGTGTGTGAGACCGGAGAGTATTGACTGAGTGAGGCCGAAAGCCTGATATTGATTGACATTATGGGATCGGGCTGCACGCCACAGCGAGATATTGATCATGCCTTCACCGGCATTGATATAGCGCTTGGGCTAAGAGAAGCCTCTTCGGAGTCTTTAAAGCCCCAGTGAGCGCAGTTGATGATATTGAGGGATGGATCTTCTCTGGACATGGATCTTGTCCGAAGTATTGGTATGTAGATGGATCTTCTTCATGAGGCTAGATTGGACTGTTTCCTCGGTACTGGGTGAATTATAGTCAGTGATGTATATATTCCAGGATGGATCTTTCTTAGGTGGAATGGTCCATATACAGTACTGAGTGGTTAAGCACTGTGAGTGGAAGTATTATACGTTACATTAATCATGTTATATATGCATTGGTACTTAGAGGTTCCTGAGCTTTATACTCTGTATTGTTCATACTGTGTTTAAGCACTGCTGAGAATTTTCTTGAACTGTAAGCATGTCTACTTTTCTGTACCATTAAATGTTGCTACCTGTTGAGGTTTGGTTCGTTACTACCGTCAGTCCATAGTTTTGACTTGTTACTTACTGAGTTGGTATAGTCACGTTACCCCCCCCCCCCCCGTGTGCAGATCCAGGTATCTCAGGGCACGGTAGCGGTTGCTAATCTTACCAGTTGGAGAGTTTTCTCTAGATATTGCGAGGTAGCTGCCTGGCGACCACAGTTCCACCTTTTCATTCCTTATCTTCCTTGTAGTATTTTTATTGGTTTTTCTCAGATTATGTAGTCTTGGTTATTTCAAACGATTGTAGTATTTTGCTCATGACTTAGTGACACCCGAGGTCAGGCTTATATTTCTTTCCGCTGGATTTGATTTCTACTTTTATCTTTTTGGATTTTTGTTAAAATATGATTTTTCTTAAGTTTAAATTGAAAAATAGAGTGAATGGGTAATAGTTGGCTGGCCTAGTATCACAATAGGCGCCATCACGACCGGGGCAGTTTTTGGGTCGTGACAGTAGTATCCAAAATTGGGCTCAAATTGGCTATATTTATCTCTTATATTGGTTTCTCCTTCAAAATAAAAAATACTATAGAAATGAATTTAAATTTAAATAATTAAAAATAGACTAATTATAATGTGAAACTATTTTTGATATTTTTAATGATTATATTAGAATAAAAAATAAGAAAAAGTAGCTAAAAGTTATGATAAAGCAAAAATAAACATCACTATCGAAGTACTAATGACCTTATACTAAAAATAAAAAATATAATATGATGAGAAATGTTATAAATAAAATTATTTTTGGGTTTTTTTGATTTTTAAATACTAAAATAATAAATATAAAAGTAAAAATAATATAAATTAGAATCCTAGGAAGAATAAACTTAATTAAATATGTATAAAATATTAAAGTAGCTTGAAAACGTGATGGGTCAAAAATTATATGCTTACAGGTGCCCCTCTTTGCTAGGGAAACACGAAGTGTTTTTGAGCAAAGAATCAAGTAAGTGACGTAATTGATTTTTGACTCGATACTTTGTGACGACCCGGCCAGTCATCTCATGAGTTATCGCTCCGTTTCCCCCATTTATGCTTCTTTATGCTTCGTTATCCGTATTTTGTGGTAACATGTTGGCCGGATCAAGTCGGGAATGAGTTTGGTGAAGTTTGAGACACTTAGTCTTTTTTAAGGGAGTTTAAGTTGGAAAAATCAACCGGATGTTGACTTACGTGTTAGAGGGGTCGGATGTGAGTTCCGATGGTTCGGTTATTTTTGGGAGGTGATTTATGACTTAGGAGTATGATCGGAATGGGTTTTGGAGGTATGGAGTAGAATTAGGCTTGAATTGACGAAGTTGATATTTTGGCGATTTCTGGTTGATAGGCGAGATTTTGATATAGGGGTTGGAATGGAATTCCGAGAGTTGCATTAGCTCCGTTGTGTTATTTGGGATGTGTGTGTAGATTTTCAGGTCATTTGGACGTGGTTTGGTTGGGTTTTTGATCAAAAGCTTATTTTGGAAGATTTTAGAAACTTAGGCTTGAATCTGAGATGTTTTAATTGATTTGATATTGTTTGAAGTGTTTTGACGATTGGAACAAGTTTGTATAAGGTATCGGGTTATGTTTGTGCTTTTGGTCGAGGTCCCGTGGGCCTCGGGGTGATTTCGGATGGTTAACGGAGAGGTTGGAAAATTATTGCAACTGCTGAAGTTTTGCTGCTTCTGGTGTTTTCGCACCTGCGGTTTGGGGACCGTAGGTGCGGCACCGCACGTGCGGAAGATGAGCCGCAGAAGTGGTTTTGGAAGAGTTTGTCAAGAACCGTAGATGCGGTTGAGGGGCCGCATCTGCGAAGCCGCAGGTACAGAAGGCCGATCGCAGATGCAGATTTGGACAGGTTAAGTGAATTCTGCAGAAGCGGATGACGGGCTGCAATTGCAATACTACAAAACCGGGTTTTGACCGCAGATGCGGATATCCCTGGGCAGAATTTATATATGTCTTCCTTTGCGATTTTTGAAGGGTTTTACCATTTTTAAACACGGATTCGGGAGCTTTGGGCGATTTTGAAGAGAGAAATCAAGGAGACTTCGTTAAGGTAAGGATTTTGGACCTAAAACACATTTCTATGGTAGTATTTCATGGATTAAGGCGGTAATTAAAGGAATTAAAGGGCTAAAAATTGAGGATTAGGGCTTGAGTTTAAGAAGCCTTTGAAGGAGGATTTGAGGGGTCATTTGGACTCCGATTTTAGTGTTCTTGATATGCATAGACTCGTGGGGAGACGAGGAATCTATTGCTGTAAAAATTTCTGAATTTTGAGACGTGGGACCGGGGGTCGGGTTTTGGTAATTTCGGATTTTTTGGTATTTTTCGATTGTTTTCGCTTGGGCTTCGTTCCTTTGGCATATTTTGACGTCCTCATTCTGATTTTGGATAGATTCGACATGCGTGGAGGCCGATTCGAGGGGCA
Source organism: Nicotiana sylvestris (assembly GCF_000393655.2). Classification (NCBI taxonomy): domain Eukaryota; kingdom Viridiplantae; phylum Streptophyta; class Magnoliopsida; order Solanales; family Solanaceae; genus Nicotiana; species Nicotiana sylvestris. The sequence continues at coordinate 180,020,895 of NC_091065.1, forward strand.
AAGGTGTCGCGGAGTAGTATTTCACCGGTTTGAGGTAAGTAACCATTGTAAATCTGGAACTGAGGCTACAAAACCCCGGTAATTGACTTTTTGATAAAAGCGGTGGCGCACATGCTAGGTGACGAGCGTGTGGGCGCGCACCGGTAGGGATTGTGACTTGGTCCGTCCCGTAGCGACTATTAAGCCGCGTATTTGATTTGGAAATATTATGTTATCCCGTGTTTTGGATATTTATATTGTATTATGGGCTGTATGCCATGTTTGGGGCCTTGTGCCGACCTGTAGCAACCCTTAGAGGCATTTTGACTAATTTCCTCACTTTACTTGCTAGAAGCAAACCCTCAGTCCTGTTTTACCTGCTTAAATGTTTAAAACTGGTTTTATTACTCTACCCCTAATTGTGAGGACAGTTTGGGCTGAGTTCCCTAATTTCCATTGTTGTGCCCGAGAGGCTGTTAGGTTAAAGACTGGGAGAGGTTGAGAACCCAATTGTGAGGATATATATATACTTACATGGATCGGGTTGCACGCCGTAGCAATATACATATGGATCGGGCTGCACGCCTCAGCGATACTTATATGGATCGGGTTGCATGTCGCAGCGATATACATATATTGAGACGTTTGGGCTGTAGGAGCCCCTCCGGAGTCTGTACACCCCTAGTGAGTGTAGTCGACTATAAATTACGGATCGGGCTGCACGCCACAATGGTTACTATGATTTCTATTATTATGAGATACTAATGAGCCGAATGCTGAATGTGAGTACTGTGTGACGAGAATCGAGTCTCGAGTGACTGAGAGACTGCCCGAGGGGCCATATTCTGAGTGATTACTTACCTGAGAGGCATTGTTATGATGTTTTCACTGATTTCACTCTTCTTTTAAATAAGCCTCTGTTAGATATACCGCTAAGTATTTGATTCCAAATGTTTAAACTGGAAATGTGATTTTATAACAAAAACTGAATTTAAGCTGTAAAGATGACCTGATATTTTGTTGATTATCTATTATGTATTATTGAACTGCTCGTCACTGCTTTCAGTCCTTATTTACTCTAGTTACTTATTGAGTTGGCGTACTCACGTTACTCCCTACACCTTGTGTGCAGATCCAGGTGCCCGAGTGGTCGAGTGAGGGCTTTCGGCTATTTCAATATTTGACAGAGACTTTGAGGTAGCTGCATGGCGTCCGCAGCCCCGTTCTCTCCCTCCTATCTTATTATTTTTCTACATTTCCTATACTATTGATGTATTAGGTATTCATACTTGTATTAGAGGCTCTAGACTTGTGACACTAGATTGTTGGGGTTGTGTAGTTATTGTAATTTTGACCTTCTGCATATTTTTGTTGTTTAACGCTTATAATGACATCAATATTTAAAACTTGTTTTAGAAAATGGCTTAAATGTTAAAGGAAAATGGGTTGTGGTTAGTTGATTAGTTGGATTGCCTAGTAATGTGATAGGTGCCATCATGACCGGTAGTTAGGGTCGTGACAAGTTGGTATCAGAGCCTAGGTTACATAGGTCTCGCGAGTCATGAGCTGGTTTAGTAGAGTCTCGCGGATCGGTACGGAGATATTTGTATTTATCCTCGAGAGGCTGCAAAACCTTTAGGAAAAACTTCATATTCTTGAAGTTTTTGTTGTGTGAACTTGTTGATCCGAGTACTAAACTTCTGTTTATTCCATTCTCTCACAGATGGTGAGGACACGTGCTACCGAGCGGGGTGGACGACTGTCAGTTCCACTAGCTAGGGCCATTAGAGGCCGAGGTCGCGGTCGAGGCCGTGGCAGGGGTGGAGCAGCTAGAGCAGCACCGGCAGATCCACCAGCTGCCCCAGTTCCCGATCAGGTCCCAGTTGTGGACGCTACAGCAGCACCAGCCCAGGAACCAGCTGTGCCTATTGTGATTCCAAGCCTTCAGGAGGCTTTAGCTCAGATCTTATCAGTGTGTACCGGTTTGGCTTAAACGGTCTCAGTTACTACAGCCGCAGCTACTTCTCAGGTAGAGGGAAGCACCCAGACTCCCGTTGCTCACATACCTAAGTAGATTGTGCAGGGACTCCAAACACTGGGGGCACCTTCAGCCCAGTCGGTTGCACTATCTCAGGAGTTTGTGGTACTAGTTATGCCGGATGACGAGCAACGTCGACTTGAGAGGTTTGGTAGACTCCAGTCTCCGACATTCAGCGGTGCAGAGGGTGAGGATGCCCAGGGTTTCTTGGATAAGTGTCAGCGGATGCTTCGTACAACAAGGATTCTTGAGACTAGTGGTATGGCATTTACTACCTTTTAGTTTTCTGGGGCTGCCTTCACTTGGTGGGAGGCGCATGAGAGGCGTAGGCCTGTTGGTGCAACGCCCTTACTTGGCAGCAGTTCTCTGTTCTCTTCCTGGAGAAGTATGTACCACAGTCGCGCCGAGAGGAGCTGCACAGGCAGTTTGAGCAGTTGCGTCAGGGGGAGATGACAGTGATGTAGTATAAGATGCGGTTCTCTGAGTTAGCCCGTCATGCAGTTTGGATGGTTCCCACAGACCAAAAGAGGGTCAGGAGGTTTGTTGATGGCCTCACGTACCAGCTTCGGATTCTCAAGACTAGAGATAGGGTGACAGGTGCTACCTTCGAGGAGGTTGTTGATATCGCCCGCGAGATTGAGAGGGTTCACCGGTAGGAGCGAGGGGAGAGGGAGGCCAAGAGGCCTCGGGGATCTGGTAGATTTAGTAGTGCTCCTTCGAGGGATCAGTTCCAGCAAGGCAGAGGTCGTTCATTTAGGCAGGCTCATTCAGCTCGCCCAGGTTACCGTGGGGCATCATCACGTCATGGCTTTCATAGTTCTCATTAGGGCCACTCATCACTTAGTGCTCTCCCAGCTCAAAGCTCGCCTCGTGCTCCATCAGTCTAGGGTTCTTCCATGCCAGGTCCTTCTACTGGTCACTCCGGTGCCAGGGGTTCCCTTCAGTCCCCACCTCCAACACTGGGGAGTTGTTATAAGTGTGGAGAGTTTGGACATATGAGGAGGTAGTGTCCTCATCTTAATGATAGTCAGTCTCAGCAAAAGGGTTAGCCCTTGACTTTTTCTCCAGTTACTTCATCACCCGCCCAGCCAGCTAGGGGTGGAGGTCAGGCAGCTAGAGGCCACCCTACAGGGGGAGGTCGATCAGGTGGTGGACAGGCTCGTTTCTATGCCCTCCCAAGCAGACCAGATGTTGTTGCTTCAGATGCCGTGATTTCAGGTATTGTTTCAGTCTGCCACAGAGATGTCTCTGTATTATTTGATCCCGGTTCCACCTTTTCTTACGTGTTATCATACTTTGCCCTTTATTTTGATATGCCTCGTGAGTCTCTTGTTTCACCTATTCATGTATCTACTTTGGTGGGCGATATTGTTGTTGTAGACCATGTGTATCGGTCGTGTGTGGTGACTATTAGGGGTCTGGAGACCCGAGTAGATCTTTTAGTATTATGTATGGTGGATTTCGATATCAATTTGGGCATGGATTGGCTATCTCCATGTCGTGCTATTCTGGACTGTTATGCTAAGATAGTCACATTGGCTATACCGGGTGTGCCATGGATTGAGTGGCGAGGCTTGACCAATTATGTTCCCAGCAGAGTGGTCTCATTCTTGAAGGCCCAGCGTATGGTTAGGAAGGGATGCCTTTCGTATCAAGCCTTCGTGAGGGATGTTGGAGTTGAGGCTCTCAATATTGATTCTGTCCCAATTGTGAGGGATTTTCCAGATGTGTTTCCTGCAGACCTGCCAGGCATGCCACCGGATAAGGATATTGATTTCGCTATTGATCTAGTGCCGAGCACTCAGCCCATTTTTATTCCGCCGTATCGTATGGCACCAGCGGAGTTGAAGGAGTAGCTTTAGGAACTCCTTGATAAAGGGTTTATTCGGCCTAGTGCATCACCTTGGGGTGCGCCGGTTCTGTTTGTGAAGAAAAATGATTGCACAATGGGGATATGCATTGATTATAGGCAATTGAATAAGGTAACAATTAAGAACAAGTATCCCTTGCCTCACATTGATGATTTATTCGACCAGCTTCAGGGAGTGAGAGTGTTCTCCAAGATTGATCTCCGTTCGAGCTATCACCAGTTGAAGATCAGGGATTCAGATATTCTTAAGACGGCTTTTAGGACTCGATATGGTCATTATAAGTTCTTGGTGATGTCTTTTGGGATGACCAATGCCCCAGCAGTGTTGATGCATTTGATGAGTTCCGGCCTTATCTTGATTCGTTTGTCATAGTCTTCATTGATGATATTCTGGTGTATTCGCGTAGTCAGGAGGAGCACGCAGAGAATTTGAGAGTTGTGTTACAGAGATTGAGGGAGGAGAAGCTTTATGCAAAATTCTCCAAATATGAGTTCTGGATCAGTTCAATGGCTTTCTTGGGGCACGTGGTGTCCAACGAGGGTATTCAGGTTGATCCGAAGAAGATAGAGGCGGTTTAGAGTTGGCCTAGATCGTCCTCAGCTACAGAGATTCGTATATTTCTTGGTTTTCCAGGCTATTATCGCCGGTTTGTTTAGGGGTTCTCATCTATCGCATCGCCCTTGACCAAGTTAACTCAGAGAGTGCTTCATTTGTATGGTCGGACGAGTGTGAGGAGAGTTTTTGGAAGCTCAAGACAGCGTTGACTACAGCTCTAGTGTTAGTTTTTCTATTAGCTTCAGGTTCATATACCGTGTATTGTGATGCTTCGAAAGTTGGGATTGGTTGTGTGTTGATGTAGGAGGGTAGAGTTATTGCTTATGTTTCTTGTCATTTGAAGCCCCATGAGAAGAACTACCCCATTTATGATTTGAAGCTGGCTACCATAGTTCACGCATTGAAGATTTGAAGACATTACTTGTATGGTGTATCTTGTGAGGTGTTCACTGATCATCACAGTCTTCAGCATTTGTTCAAGCAAAAAGATCTTAATTTGAGGTAGCGTAGATGGTTGAAGTTTCTTAAAGATTATGAGATCACTATATTGTACCATCCGAGAAAGGCCAATGTGGTGGCCAATGCTTTGAGCCAAAAGGCAGTGAGTATGGGGAGTTTGGCATATATTCCAGTTGGGGATAGACCTCTTGCAGTTGATGTTCAGGCCTTGGCCAATCGGTTTGTGAGGTTAGATATTTCGGAGCCCAGTCGGGTGTTGGCTTGTGTGTTTTCTCGGTCTTCCTTATATGAGTGCATCAGAGAGCACCAGTATGATGATCTGCATTTTCTTGTCCTTAGAGACAGAGTTCAGCATGATGATGCTAGAGATGTGACCATTAGTGATGATAGGGTGTTGAGGATGCATGGCCGGATTTGCGTGCCCAATGTGGATGAGCTTCGGGAGTTGATTCTGGAGGAGGCCCATAGCTCTTAGTATTCCATTCATCAGGTGCCGCGAAGATGTATCAGGATGTGAGGTAGCACTATTGGTGGAGAAGAATGAATAAAGATATCGTGGGATTTGTAGTTCGGTGTCTCAATTGTCAGCAGGTGAAATATGAGCATCAGAGACCGGGTGGCTTACTTCAGCAGATGGATATTCCCGAGTGGAAGTGGGAGAGGATCACTATGGACTTTGTTGTTGGGCTTCCATGGACTTTAAGGAAGTTCGATGCTATTTGGGTGATTGTGGATCGGTTGACCAAGTCTGCGCACTTCATTCCTGTGTGTACTACCTATTCTTCAGAGCGGTTGGTAGGGATCTATATTAGGGAGATTGTTCGTTTGTATGATGTCCCAGTTTCCATCATTTTAGATAGAGGCACTCAATTTACTTCGCAGTTTTGGAGGTCTGTGCAGCAAGAGTTGGGTACTCAGGTTGAGTTGAGCACATCTTTTTACTCTCAGACGGACGGACAGTCCGAGCGCACTATTCATATATTGGAGGACATGTTGCATGCTTGTGTCATTGATTTCGGAGGGCCATTAGATCAGTTTCTATCGCTTGCAGAGTTTGCCTATAACAACAACTACCAGTCGAGTATTCAGATGGCTCCATATGAGGCTTTGTATGAGAGGCGGTGTAGATCTCTAGTTGGTTGGTTTGAGCCCAGTGAGGCTAGGCTATTGGGGACTGATTTGGTGCAGGATGCTTTGGAGAAGGTGAAGGTGATTCAGGAGAGGCTTCGTACAGCGCAGTCGAGGCAAAAGAGTTATGCTGATATGAAGGTTCGAGATGTGTCCTACATGGTTGGTGAGAAGGCTGTGTTGAAGGTTTCACCCATGAAGGGTGTTATGAGATTCGGGAAGAAAGTGAAATTGAGTCCTCAGTTCATTGGGCCTTTTGAGGTGCTTCGGAGGATTGGGGAGGTGGCTTATGAGCTTGCTTTGCCACCCAGCTTGTCGAGTGTGCATCTGGTGTTTCATGTTTCTATGCTCTGGAAGTATATTAGGGATCCGTCTCATGTTTTGGATTTCAGCATGGTTCAGTTAGATGATGATCTGACCTATGATGTGGAGCCAGTAGCTATTTTCGGTCGTCAGGTTCGGAAGTTGAGGTCAAAGGATATAGCTTCAGTGAAAGTGCAGTGGAGCGGTCGGCCCATGGAGGAGGCTACCTGGGAGACCGAGCGGGAGATGCGGAGCAGATATCCCCACCTATTTGAGGCCTCAGGTATGTTTCTTGACTCGTTCGAGGACGAACGTTTGTTTAAGTTGGGGAGGATGTGACGACCCGGCCAGTCGTCCCATGAGTTACCGCTTCGTTTCCCCCATTTATGCTTCGTTATCCGTGTTTTGTGGTATCGGGTTGGCCGGATGGAGTCCGGAATGAGTTTGGTGAAGTTTGAGACACTTAGTCTTTTTTAAGGGAGTTTAAGTTGGAAAAGTTAACCGGATGTTGACTTACGTGTTAGAGGGCTCGGATGTGAGTTCTGATGGTTCGGTTAGTTTTGGGAGGTGATTTATGACTTAGGAGTATGATCGGAATGGGCTTTGGAGGTATGGAATAGAATTAGGCTTGAATTGGCGAAGTTGATATTTTGGCGATTTCCGGTTGATAGGCGAGATTTTGATATAGGGGTCGGAATGGAATTCCGAGAGTTGCAGTAGCTCCGTTGTGTTATTTGAGATGTGTGTGTAAATTTTCAGGTCATTTGGGCGTGGTTTGGTTGAGTTTTTGATCAAAAGCATATTTCGAAAGATTTTAGAAACTTAGGCTTGAATCCGAGGTGTTTTAATTGATTTGATGTTGTTTGAAGTGTTTTGATGATTGGAACAAGTTTGTATAAGGTATCGGGTTATGTTTGTGCTTTTGGTCGTGGTCCCGGGGGCCTCAGGGTAATTTCTAATGGTTAACAGAGAAGTTGAAAAATTATTGCAATTGCTGAAGTTTGCTGCTTCAGGTGTTTACGCACTTGCGGTTTGGGGACCGTAGGTGTGGCACCGCACGTGTGGTAGATGAGCCGCAGAAGCGGTTTTGGAAGAGTTTGTCAGGAACCGCAGATGCGGTTGAGGGTCCGCATCTGCGAAGCCGCAGGTGCGGAAAGCCGATCGCAAATGCAAATCTAGGCCGGTTAAGTGAATTCCACAGAAGTAGATGAGGGGCCGCAATTACGGTACCGCAAAAGCGGGTTTTGACCGCAGATGTGCGTATCCCTGGGCAGAATGTATTTATGTCTTCCTTCGCGATTTTTGAAGGGTTTCACAAGTTTTAAACACGGATTCGGGAGCTTTGGGCAATTTTGAAGAGAGAAATCAAGGAGACTTTGTTAAGGTAAGGATTTTGGACCTAAAACACATTTCTATGGTAGTATTTCATGGATTAAGGCGGTAATTAAAGGAATTAAAGGGCTAAAAATGGAGGATTAGGGCTTGAGTTTAAGAAGCCATTGAAGGAGGATTTGAGGGGTCATTTGGACTCCGATTTTAGTGTTCTTGATATGCACAGACTCCTGGGAAGACGAGGAATCTATTGATGTAAAAATTTCTGAATTTCGAGATGTGGACCTGGGGGTCGGGTTTTGGTAATTTCGTGATTTTTGGTATTTTTCGATTGTTTTCGCTTAGGCTTCGTTCCCTTGTCATATTTTGACGTCCTCGTTTTGATTTTGGATAGATTCAACGTACGTGGAGGCCGATTCGAGGGGCAAAGGCGTCACAGAGTAGTATTTCACCGGTTTGAGGTAAGTAACCATTGTAAATCTGGAACTGAGGGTACAAAACCCCGGTAATTGACTTGTTTTGATAAAAACGGTGGCGCACATGCTAGGTGACGAGCGTGTGGGCACGCACCGGTAGGGTTTGTGACTTGGTCCATCCCGTAGTGACTATTAAACCGCGTATTTGATATTTTATCCCGTATTGTGGATATTTATATTGTATTATGGGTTGTATGCCATGTTTGGGGCCTTGTGCCGACCAGTAGAAACCCTTAGGGGCATTTTGACTAATTTCCTCACTTTACATGCTAGAAACGAACCCTCAGTCATGTTTTACCTTCTTAAATGTTTAAAACTGGTTTTATGACTCTACCCCTAATTGTGAGGACTGTTTGGGCTGAGTTCCCTAATTTCCATTGTTGTGCCCGAGAGGCTGTGAGGTTAAAGACTGGGAGAGGTTGAGAACCCAATTGTGAGGATATCTATATACTTACATGGATCGGGCTGCACGCCGCAGCGATACTTATATGGATCGTGATGCACGCTGCAGCGATATACATATATTGGATCGGGCTGCACGCCGCAACAATATGATGCTTGGGCTGTAGGAGCCCCTCCGGAGTTTGTACACCCCCAGTGAGCGTAGTCGACTATAAATTATGGATCGAGCTGCACGTTGCAGTGGATACTATGATTTCTATTATTATGAGATACTAATGAGCAGAGTGCTGAAGGTGAGTACTGTGTGACGAGAGTCGAGTCACGAGTGACTGAGAGGCTGCCCGAGGGGCCATATTCTGAGTGATTCCTTGCCCGGGAGGCCTTGTTCTGATGTTTTCACTGATTTCACTCTTCTTTTAAATAAGCCTATATTAGATATACCGCTAAGTATTTGATTCCAAATGATTAAACTGGAAATCTGATTTTATAACGAAAACTGAATTTAAGCTGTAAAGATGACCTGATATTCTGTTGATTATCCAGTTATGTATTTTTGAACTGCTCGTCACTGCTTTCAGTCCTTATTTACTCTAGTTACTTACTTAGTTGGCATACTAATATTACTCCCTGCACCTTGTGTGCAGATCCAGGTGCCCGAGAGGTCGCGTGAGGGCTTTCAGCTGTTTTAGTATTTGAAGGAGACTTCGAGGTAGCTGCATGGCGTCCACGGCCCTATTCTCTCCCTCCTATCTTATTATTTTTCCGCGGTTCCTAGACTATTGATGTATTAGGTATTCAGACTTGTATTAGAGGCTCTAGACTCGTGACACTAGATTGTTGGGGCTGTGTAGTTATTGTTATTTTGACCTTCCACATATTTCTATTGTTTAACGCATATAATGACTTCAGTATTTAAAACTCGTGTTAGAAAATGGCTTAAATGTTAAAGGAAAATGGGTTGTGGTTAGTTGATTGGTTGGATTGCCTAGTAATATGATAGGCGCTATCACGACCGGTAGTTGGGGTTGTGACATACTTATTCAAAAGAAAATATTGACAAAAAGAATGTGGCCGAGTCAAGTGAAGTGTCGTCGATGTTCCAGTCCGCGGTTTCTTGAATCTCTATTTGAATTTTCAACATAAAACACAAAATCAACTATATTCATCAGGTGGGCATCCTGCTGACTTGAACTTGAAGAAACCTTGAGGTTGACCCTATTTTTCATGCAGGCATCCTGCTGCTTGCACTTGGAATAAACTTGAATTTGGAGTAGACCTGAGCTTGCATACCTTGTTCTTTAGGCGGGCTCGTGCTACTTTTGATTTGAACTGAAAAAATTGGAGGTTAACCCTTTTCTTCAGGCGGGTTCCTGGTGCTTTTGACTTGAACTTGAAAACTGAAAATCGGCCCAGTACTTCATGCGGGCCCCTGATAATTCTGACTTGAACTGTAAATTGAAAGCTGACCATGTTCTTTAGGTGAGCTTCTAGTACTTCTGAATTTTAAATGGAAATTGACAGTTGACCCTGTTCTTAAACTTAAAAAGTAAAAGTTGACCATGTTCTTCAGGCAGGATCCTGCTGCTTGAACTAAAATTTGACCTTGTTCTTCAGGCGGGCTCTTGGTGCTTCTCTGATTTGAACTTAAAATAGATTTTCAAAATATCGACCCTCGTTCTCCAGGTTGGTGCCTGCAATCAAAACAAACAAAACGAACAAATTTTTTTGCCCCAGTTTGCACTAGGAAGATTTGTGAGTTGTTAGAAAACCTGTAAATCACCTACGCTATTGATGAAGGATGATATGATGAGAGTAAATTAATGACTCGACTAGGATGTGTGTCTCCCGTGAGATTCAGCTTAAGGAGAACTATAAACTAAGCTTGACTAAACTAAAAATTGACCCTATTCTCCAGGCGGAATCCCTGAACTCAAGAAAAACTAGAGATTAAAAACTTAAGAAAATGAACAACTGACCCTATTCTCCAAGCGGGATCCTTGAACTTTAAGAAAAACTTAAGACTAACAACTTAAGGAAACTAAAAACTGATCCTATTCTCCAAGCGGGACCCCTGAACTTTAAGAAAAACTAAAGACTAAAAACTTAAGGAAACTAAAAACTGATCTTATTCTCCAGGGGGGACCCCTGAACTAAAGGAATGCTAAAGATTAAGAAATTAAGAAAATTGAAAAGTGACACTATTCTCCTGGTGGGACCCCTGAACTTCAGGAAAAACTAAGGATTAATAACTTAAAGAAACTAAAAATTGACCCTATTCACCAGGCAGGACCCCTGAACTTAACGAAAACTAAAGATTAACAACTTAAGAAAACTAAAAGTTGACCCTATTCTCCAGGAGGGACCCCTGAACGTAAGGAAAACTAAAGATTAACAACTTAAGAAAACTAAAATTGACCAAATTCTATAGGCACGACCCCTGAACTCAAGTTAGACTAAAGACTAACAACTTAAGAAAACTGAAAACTAACCCTATTCTTCAGGCGGAAGCCCTGAACTAAAGGAAAACTAAAGATTAACAACTTAAGAAAACTGAAATTGACCCTATTCTACAGGCGGAACTCCTGAACTAAAGGAAAACAAAAGATCAACAACCTAAGAAAACTGAAATTGACCCTACTCTACAACCGGGGCCCCTAAACTCAAGTAAAACTGAAGACGAACAACTTAAGAAAACTAAAAACTAACCTTATTCTCCAGGCGGGACCCCTGAACTTAAAGAAAGTTAAAGACTCTTCCGATTAGGGGAATGCCTAAGAGGTACTATTCTTCTCAACTAGGAAAAATTCCTAGGAGTTACTGTATTTCTCAACTAGGAAAAATTCTTAGGAGGTAATGGTTTTCTCAAATAGGGAAAATTCTTGGGAAGTAATGATCTTCTCAACTAGGGGAATGCCTAGCAAGTAAAAACCTTGTCAAACAGCCTTTGTGCTGACAAATTTGGGCACGACACTTGAAAAATTCAAGCTTCCAAGCTTTGATTTGGACATAGTCTTCTTCCTTGTTTCAAACAAAGAAAACTTGGGAGTTTAAACATGGTGGTTGGTTTGTAGCCTTGACCTTGAGGGTGATTGCTCCTACACTTGCCATGATAACATTGATTTCAACTTGGGGACCTTGCTTGTTATTGGCTAACCACTTTTCAGTCAACCCTTATCATAGAAAACACATTTGATTCATTCAAGCCCAATACAATCTATTTGTTGCATTTTGCTTATGAATTGACATTTACCGAACCTTTGCATTTCACATGAATCCCAAAGCACGTCAATTGTCACCAACCCAGTATGTATACTACTATTTCCTAACTTATACCACTTTAATATGCTAGTGAGACTCCGCTTTATGCAATTGGAAAACTGGTAGCAAATTTTGAAGTCATTTCTCACTTGTTTTAACAAAACAAACTCAAAAAGAGGACCTAAACAAAGCAAGAGGAACATAGTAAGGGACAATGGAAGGAGATGATATCTAACAAGAGAATTACAAAGTAGAAAATTATCTGATGTAGATACCAACTCTAATGACCATGCCATGCATTTTGGATTAAACGGCCTAATCTGTCCAGCAAGTCTAAAGTTCAACTCTTGTTATGCCTCTAAGCCATGAAACTGGGCTTCAATGCTCTGATTATCCTATCTGATTCACGATCCTTATTCAACTTGTAGTGCCCGAAGGGTTTTCACCATCAAGCCTCTCTCATTTTGTTCTTTCTCTCAACTCACCGTCGCCTTATGGTGCCTCTAAAGGTTTTCACTGATAAGACTCTAATTTTTTTTCTTTTCTTCTTATTTCCTCTTATTCTACAAATGACAAGGCATTAACCGTGGTAAAAATATCATATATTCCTGGCATGTCTAACTCGGCACTCTCAAAGATTATTTGGAAGGTCTTTTTTGGACTGTAATATGGCTTTTGGACAAAGTTAAAAAGAATGAACGACATAAAGGCTCAAATTCGACTAAGACAAAATGGGGTACAACTTTACAACTTTTGGAACCGTCTTTTTATAAAAAACAAAACTTCTGCCCCAATTTCTTGAGATGAGGGAATTTTGAATTTTTGACTTGGTGTGACCAAACACTAGAGTAAGGCTGCCTTCGTATCTTGTTGACACAAGAATCAGGTCGAATGTGGTTCAAAGGAATACTGTTTGTTGTTGCTATTTTTTTTCTTCTTTTTCTTTTTTTTTTCTTTTTTTTTCTTTTCTTTCTTTTTCTCTTTTCATTCTCTTCTCTTTTTTCTTTCGAGATGAACTTCTAAAACAAACTTTATGGGGACATGGTTTTTTTAGTGACTCTAACTTGATTCAAAAGAGGGGAGGTCAAAGAAATTAACATAGGCTCAAAAGGGTATCGAATGATATAAAGTGTTTGGGTAGCTGAAAGAAGGCCTCCCAATCTCTGAAAATGCCAAGTACAACACATACAGCTTGAGGATGAAAATTGAAGATCATGGATAGCATTGCTTTTGCAGTATCGGCCTTGATATCACAGATATGCCTTCCACCTTTCTTTAGTGCCTTGTCAAGTACAAAACTCTTGTTGGGTGATTTCTTCTTCACAATGGATGTCCTCCATCAATTTGGAGCAAACTCCCTTGGATTTATCTTGTAACTTGATATGCACTTGAACTCAAAATTGCTCGCTTCAAATTGCATGGAACGCTCTCTCTTGTAACAAATTTTTGTCATCCTATTAACTTCCCAAACTATCTGCCCCAAGTTTACACAATTCGGGCTTTATATAATCTTAAAAATTTCCAAATCTTTACTTATTTCCCTTAAATGTCTCTATCATCTTCAAAACTTATTTTATTGCTTTCTGATTAGACTAACTTTCAAGACCAGGCTGAGAATTCTGCGTGGATGTCATGTTACTAGAATCAGCATGAAAAGAACTATAAAAGGAAAATGAACTAAACACATACGGACTAGAAATAACAGAAAATAGGAAATTGCATTAGACAGTGAAACAAGCAAAATGAAACTTGGGTTACAACCTTGGAACAAACCTAGATAATACTAAACGAGTTACTACGACTAATGAGCTAGGCAAAATAAAAGGCTAGAAGGGTTTGAGTCATATGACAATATTCGAATTACAATCCTGAAATAACCCGGACAACAAAAATGACAGCAAAATAAACTACCAAGACTCCTTCTTGGCTAGCCATAAAAGGAGTATCTTTCCAATTACCAAGCTCAACACCTCAGACCATGAGTTCCACATCAATATTGCCAGGACCATTACCAATGTCAATCACATTGACCTCAACAAATGGCTTTTGAGTCCCTTTTGCTAACTCATTCTTAAGATCAGCTTCTGGAACTGAGACTGATAGCGCTGAAAACTTCATGGAAAATGGCCCGCCAAGAAACTTAGAAGAGTTCTCATTTTCCTTTTCAACACAAATCATGCCCACCATATGCGTCTCATTATGAACAAGCAATGGACTTTGGCTAGTATCTGTTGCATCTGGATTTTGCATGATAATGTCACCTGTATCAATAAGCTTCTAGACTGCTCTTTTCAAATTCTAACACTTTTCTATATTGTTCCCTGGGGCATTAGAGCAATATGTGCACCTTTGAGAATAATCAAAATTCTTTGGAAGGGGTTCGAAATTGCCTTAACTTTGGAACAAACTGGCATATGATTCTCCAATAGGAGTGAAAGACTTTTCCATTTGTTTCTACCTTTTCATTTTGTACTCCGGCCTCGGCTGGAACCTCTTGCAGGTAGGTGGTTAATATGCTTGTGGAGGTGGGTAAGACATTTGTGGAAGTGGTGCAGGCCATTGCTGGTCTTGAGGATGTGGAGCATATGGCGGTGCATTGTGGATAGAGTACTGGGAAGGTGAGGTATGAATTTGGGGATATTGTGCACAGTAATAGCATTGGGAAGGATTATCTAGAGTATGGAGATATTCATGGGGTCGATGTTGAGGCTGAAGGAGTTGAGCACGAACGCCCATTGGATCTTATTGTCGGCGGGGCTCAACAATATCTTTTCTATTTATCTTTCTTCCACCCAAACTTACTGAGATGATCTAAATGTCTTCTGTAGTATCTTTCAATGCAGATTGGCTCATGATTTTTCCTGGCTTGATTCCTTCTTTTACCACCCCCCCTATTTTTACCACATCATTGAAAGGTTTACCTAAAAATGGGATCAAATGACTGAAGTAGGTAGGTCCCTGAGCTTGTATGAAAAGCTTAACCATTTCTTCTTCATCAATCGGGGGACTGACCCGAGCAGCTTGTTCCCTCTATCTGAGCCCAAACTCCCCAAAACTTTCCTCAGGTTTCTTTTCTATCTTAGATAGGGAGGAGAGATCTGGGATAATAACTATATTGTACTGAAAGTATCGAATAAAATCTGGAGCCATGTCATCCCATGCATAGCACTTACTGACATCTTGATTAGTATACCATTCCAAAGCTTCCCCACTCAAGCTCTCACTAAAATATGCCATCAACAACTTATCTTTCCCGCTAACACTTCTCATTTCACTGCAATAACCCCTCAGATGGGCTATAGATCTCCACGCCCGTCATACAAGTTAAACTTTGGCGTGTTAAACCCCGCAGGCAGATGAACATCAGGGAACATACACAAGTCATTGTAAGACATGTTAATCTGACTTCCCATCCCTTGCATGTTCTTTAGGGACTGTTCTAGACCTTTCAGCTTTCTAGATATCTCATCTCGCTCTTCTCCTGTGGACTTTTCATTTTCAATATAAGCCTCATTCCGAGGGCTATGATTGTATGAGCCTGGGACCTTGTGGGCCAACTCTGAGGAGTAGTATTGGGTATCAAGAGGTTTGAACTGGTGGTCACTGTTAGATCTATGAAAGAAAGGTTGTTGAGAAGTTATGATAATGGGGATAGTGGATATGACAGGAGGGTTATTTTTGACAAATATAGTTAGAGGACAAAAAATAGAACTACTAAGGAGGTTGGGAAAGCTGTGATAAGCGGGAAAATTTGGAGAGTATAGTTGATCATCTGACACTATAACCAGAGCTTGTGTGAGGGTAGCGTCTAGGAAGCTAGATGGTGGCGGGGGTGGTGTCTTCCTAGTCATCCAAGCAAGATACATGTCCACCATGTGTTGTCTTAATATCTTTACCTCATCAATCAATCCAGTGTCTTCTTCAACCAATTGCTTTTGGGTACCAGTATCAACCAACTCAATTTTGTTGTCATCAGCCATTGCCTTTCGACTTTATGTTGTAGGGAAGAGTTACTTATTCAAGAACCACATGCCAACCACCCTTCTGTTATAATGAAAATGATAAAGAGGAACAAAATAAAATCATTACATTAGCGTTAGGGCATTTAACATAAGATAATCTCACATTATGGGCGATGCACCTAGTCACAGTTATAGGTTCTAAAATGACTTCAAGGATACGAAGGTCATATTTGCATCATCCCAAGTTCACTCTTCTTGCCCCTTTTCCTCTTCATTTCTTTTCTTGCGCTAGCTTGGTTTTCATTTTCTTCCCTCTCTTTTCTTTCTGATTATCACTCTTTTCTTTTCTCTCACTTGTCACATCCCACAATTCATCTCTTTTTTCTTTTCTTTTTTAATTCTAAAAAACGATTTGATCGAACCCGATATAGGTTGCCTACATATCATGTTCCACATAAATCAGACCAAGCGTAGTTCTAGAAAAGTAATGGACAAAATAAACTAAAAACAAAAATCTTTTTGAATATTTCATTTATAATTTTTTGGTTTTCAAATACATCAGAGGAAGTATGATAACAAACGATTCAACAAACTCAACTAGATTACGACAAACTATGACAGCACCTAAAAGACTCAATATTACTAGACAAGACTTATAAAATAAAAGACAAAACAAACTAAAAATATAAGAAGTCTCCTCAAATAACTCCTAAAAGCAACTGTCCTGGTGCGTCTGTCATGGTCAAGCTCTGGTAAATGAATCAATATCTGAGTGAGAAGAATAAGAATAAATAGAGTTAGTGACTCAAGGCACTATGCGACACCACAACGCCTCCTATTGGACACATACAAGACATGATTGAGCTATTTTTTACAAAATGGCTTACGTGGCCTAAGCTGGCTATTAGTGAAAACTAAACAAAGGTGACCTCTAAGACATGGAAATACCTCACTAAGGCTTATACGGCTTCAAACTCCCAATAATCATGGTCCTAAAATTACGTTGCAGAAATGATCCATTTTGCATAAATGGCCAATATGGCCATATGTGGCTAGACACACGAGGACAACAAGGACGGACATTAAAGGATGCGACACCTAGATGTGTATTCAAGATTTTAAGACCCGGGGTCAATGAACCACTTTTGCAAAAATGACCCCATTTTGCAAAACGACCGAAGTGGCTAGAAATGGATAGACATGCAAATTCAACACGGACAGATCTTAAAGTTACGAGAAAGCTGATTGTAGATTCAAGACTCTCCGGACATGGTTCAGCAAGCCACTTTGCGAAAATAGCCCGGACGATGTGGCCAAAAAAGGCTAGACATGAAAGATTTGGCTACGACCCCCGAAGCCAAGAACTTAAGACTCACTAGGAAGACCGGACCCTATGTGGGATGCCTACGTATCCCGCCCCGAAAGACGAGAATTAAGTATGCGTAGTTTGGGAAGATTGGATATGGGAGAGAATTTGAAAAAAAACAACTGATTTGGAGAAAATATATTTTTGTCTGTTTGAAAAATGATGAAAAATATATAATCTTTTTGGATTTTCTATTTTTTTTCGAAAAAACTATGAAAGAAAAATGTGAGTGGGCCCTACTTGTTTCATTTTAAATTGCACCATCTTTTCTCTCTCATTTGTCCTCAACCATCTTTGATCCGCCAAATGACCCCTTTACCCTTAAAGAATGCAACATTTAGCACACAGGGATGATTAAATGTCTTTTTTGGTCCACGGGCTCATTTTGACATAATTTGGATAGGCCTCCTACAAAGGGACACGGTGCCTAAGATCGAGCCCTGGTAGGTCTAAATGACATGATGCAAATAAGAATGACCTAAAGACTAACCTAAGTTTTGGGATCACTAGACAAGGCAATTCGGGGTGGCACATGGTCGATGGCGGTTACTCTAGATGTCCGCCCATTCCATGCTCCCACGCCACCCCCTAAAGACACGAGTGACTCACAAAAAGGCCGTGTACGCTCAAACATACTCCGAAAGACTTGTTGCAGAAAGAAAACTCATGGTTATGCAAATGATAACAGTTTATAAAGCAGTAAACACACAAGAAAAAACTATAAACACATAAACAACTAGCAAATAATAACAAAGTATAAAAACATAATAAAAAAACAAAAACACAGATAAATGCCTCAATTGAGTATCTTAAAAAGCCAACAAGATCATAGTATCACCTCGAACTTGCAGCTCCCCAGCAGAGTCGCTAACGATGTCACACCTTTTTTTTACTCCCTTAACCCTCTTAAAATAAATAAAAGAGATTTAAAAAGCTCAAAAAGGGTTTTCAAATTGAAAGTGACAAAATCATTTGTTTAAATGGGATTTCTTAGAGTCGCCACTTGGCATATAATCTAGGTGTGCCAAGTCACCATTTAAAATCAATTTTCCCTTAAAAATACATTTGACTCTAAACATGGCTACACCAAAAATTCTAGGTAAGGGGATTTATTTGACTCAGGGAGAAGGTGTTAGACATTCCCCAAGTCCTATAACTAGTACAGTTACATACTTGATCCGGTTCGCTTTTAGAAATACCCAGATTAAGGTAGAAACACACAAAAAGCTATAATAAACACAGAAGAGGCTCGAGGTTGTGCCCACCTAATAAAAGAAAAATAAAAAAAAGTAAAATTAAAATCCTTAACTAACCTACACTACACTTCCTCCACGGTGTTTGTCATGGCCTCCAAAATATTTACAAGCTCTTCGGGGCAATCCCTGGATAAGGTTTTCTAAGGGAACAATCTCTCGCCTCAAAAACTAATAAAACGTCCTAATATTGCCTACCCAAGATTCAAATATTTTTCCCAAAGAGACCCACTTTTAACCATGATTTTTGCAATGGTACAATCCAAACATTTTTACACAATGCCAAAGATATTATGGAAATCAAGATTAAAAAGAAATCGTGAATCTCAGTTTTGAATCGTTTACCAAATTATCATGAAGGAAACAATATTCTAGTATTAAAAGAAAGAAAATAGGAAGAATAACTTAATTCAAGAAGCATGATTCATGTTTCAAAGCAGTCAAATTCAATCATGAATTCAGACAATGATATGTAGATGTTTAAGCAAATTTTTACCCATTTCTAGCAACTTCAGAAGATACAAAGGAAACCTTACTACACATGTTCTATGAATTGTTTTCAAACTAAAAGAAATGTTCTCAACTATACAAGCTGAGTCCAAAACAACACGTGGAATTGTCCACTTCTGCCAAGGGCTTAGTTAAAGCAATGAAATAAGACAGCAAGTATGAAACTTGACTCTGTTTCTTTCAAATCCTACCATTGTTCTGCATTATCGATTTGTGATCTAAACTAATTAAACTACAATAAAGGAGAAATCAATAGCAAAAATAAAACTAAACAAAGAAGACATGCTGGTTGCGGCAATTTCTAGCCAAGAACAATTAATTCAAACTTAAAGACTTAACACAAAAAGCATAGATAACACAAAATCATGTTAAATTGAAAAAACATAGGCTCATATGATCAGTCTAAAACTAAGAATTTACTGTAACGACCCGACCGGACGTTTTGGGCTCTGGCGCGTCATTTAGCAATTTATGGACATGAGCAGCCCCACTTCAGGTATTATGGCTTGTACGTGTGGTCGGAATTGAATTTCGGGAAGTTCAGAGTTGATTGGGAAAGAAAATTCTCATTTCGGAAGCTTTAAGTTGAAAGAATTGAGTAAGGCTTGATTTTTTGAGTAAATGACCTCAGAATCGGGATTTGAAGATTCCAACAGGTTCGTATGAT
The DNA here is from genome assembly GCF_000393655.2 of Nicotiana sylvestris. Taxonomy (NCBI): domain Eukaryota; kingdom Viridiplantae; phylum Streptophyta; class Magnoliopsida; order Solanales; family Solanaceae; genus Nicotiana; species Nicotiana sylvestris. The sequence goes on from NC_091065.1 coordinate 180,040,454, forward strand.
GATTTTGAACTTAGGCGTATGTCCGCATCGAGTTTTGGATGACCATAAGCATTTAAGCGCCTACTGTAGAAGTTAGCATTATTGGAAGAATTTCATAAATTTGGGTTGAAGTGAATTTCAGTATTATCGATGTGTGTTGGGATTCTGAGCCTGGTAATAGCTCCATATGGTAATTCTGTTATTGGGGGCGCATCCAGAAGTGGATTCGGAGGTCCGTAGGACATTTAGGAGTCATTTGCTAAAGTTAGAAATTTGAAAGTTTTTGAGAACTTTGACCGGAAGTGGACTTTTTGATATTGGGGTCGGATTCCGATTCCGGAAGTTGGAGTAGGTCTGTAATATCAAATATGACTTATGTGCAAAATTCGAGTTCAATCGGACGTGATTTGATAGGTTTCGACATCGAATGAAGAAGTTTGAAGTTCTAAAGTTCATCATGTTTGAGTTGGGGTGTGATTCATAATTTTAGGATTGTTTGATGTGATTCTAGGCCTCGAGCAAGTTCGTGTTATGTTGTAGTACTGGTTTGTGTGATTGGACAGGGTCCCGGGGGCCTCGAGTGTGTTTCGGGGTATTTTAGGATCATTTCAAGCTATTTTGGAATTGTTATTGTTGGTGTTTGGTGTTCTTCTTCACAAACGCGAAGGAAGTCCCGCGTTCGTGAAGGGAAAATTGAGGGGCACGAATGCGGTGAAGGACTTGAGGAACCTACGTGAACGCGAGGGGGTAGTCACGAATGCGTAGAAGGAAATGAGGATGGGGCCTAAGGCCATTTGGCCTACGTGAACGCGTTGAAGGTAATGCAAACGCGAAGGGCCTGGGCAGCTGACCTTCACAAAAGTAATCAGTAGGCCGCGAACGCGAAGAAAGAATTTTGGGGCAGAAGCAGGTTGTACTTTACGAATGCGAGGGATGTTCCACGTTCGCGAAGAAGGGCAGTGCTGGGCAGTGAGTTGTTTTAAAGATGGGATTTGGCCCATTTTCTTTCATTTTCTCTTGGATTGGGCAATTCTTGGAGGGTTTTCATCCTCAATGGCAAGTTTTAGAGCGTTGGGCATCGGTTTGAGTCATCCAAAGGGTTTGGAAGCTGGTTATGGAATTTCGGAGCGAGGTAAGTCTTCTTTCTAACCTTGTAAGAGGTAATTATCCCTATAGGTAAATAATTAAACATGTGCGTCTATTTGGTGGGGGCTAAGTAAGCACGAGGTGACGAGGGTCCGTGCGTAGCTGCCATTATGCTTAAGTCCGAGTAGTCTAGGACCCGAAAGCATGTTATACTTGAAATATTTGTAACCTTATTGATAATTTAAATTTCTTAAATCATATCGAATTGGTAAATGAATTTCTAAAAAGGTTAAACATTATTTTTCTTGACCGTTAAAGAGAAGTTTCCATTTCTTTGGGTAATTGTTTCCCTATTGAATTCTTGATTAATTGTTTGATGTGTTTACTTATATTTGATTGCGTCGCATGTATGATTCGCGAGCGGGGTAATAGATGCATCTATGGTTGCCATTCGACCCTAGCAGTGCACAGTTTAAATATTATGTTAGATCAGGCCGTACGACCTCGGTATGATTTGCGCATGCTTGAATTGCTTGCCTTGAAATTTATAAATAATGATATTGCCTCCCTGATCTGAGATAAATTGATAAACGATGAAATATGGAATTGGAAATCTCTTATTACCAAACAGATCGTTTATTTGATTCATGATTCCCTTGAGTTTACTGTTGTTTTTAATTGTTAAAAGAAAATTCTACGTTCCAAGGCCTTAAAAACCTCTTTCGGCATCACCTCGATCTACGTACGCAGTCCGGGCACATAGCTGGAAAGCCATTTTGTGAAAATCTGTGAAAAATGATGAATTTTGCCTTTAAAATAAGTTTAAGTTGACTTCGATCAATATTTTGGGTAAACGGACCCGGACCCGTAATTTGATAGTCTCGGAGGGTCCGTAAGAAAATATGGGACTTGGTCATATGCCCGGAATCGAATTCCGAGGTCCCAAGCCCGAGAAATGAATTTTTAAAGAAAATTATTTTCTGAAATTACTTATGAGCTTTGGAAATAAAATGTGTTTAAAATTTGATGGTATTGGGCCCGTATTTTGGTTCCGGTGCCCGGTACAAGTCTTATATGTGATTTAAGATAAGTCTGTGAAATTTTGTAAGAAACGGACTTGAAATGACGTGAATCGGATCGTTTTTGAGAAAATTGGAAAATTTGAAGTTCTTAAGAAATTTCATGATTTTGATGCTAAATTCATAGTTGTTGATGTTATTTTAGTGATTTGAATGCACGAGCGGGTTCGTATGATGTTTTTAGGTTGGTGTGCATATTTGGTTTGGAGCCCCGGGGGCTCGGGTGAGTTTTGAATAGGCCATGGGGTGGATTTTGGACTTGGAGAATTGTAGGTTTTCAGCTGTTTCAGTGCAGGTCTGCAGGCTTCGCATGCGAGTTTGCAAATGCGAAGGCCTTGTCGCAAATGAGAACAATGGCCAAGGCCAGCTACCTTGCAAATGCGAGGAATAGATCGCAAATGCGATGCCTACCCTTTTAGCCAGTCGTCCCAAATGCGATGCATTCTTCGCAATTCCCAACTCGCAAATGCGAGAAGTTGTTCGCAATTCCCAACATAGCAGAAGTCAAGGTTCGCAATTGCGAACCCTGGTCGCAAATGCAACATCTGCAACCTGCAATTTTATAACTTAGCCGAAAATCTTTTATTTTTCACACTCTTTCAAAACCAAAACACTCTTGGGCGATTTTTCAAAGACAACTCTTCTTCCAAATCGATTGTAAGTCAATTTAACTCGTTTTCTTCAATTATTAACATCTTTTCACATGATTTCAACTCAAAATCAATGATTTTCATGGAAGAAATTGTGTGTTTTGGGTAGAACCTAGGTTTTTCAAAAATTGGGTATTTGGACCTCGATTTGAGGTCCGATTTCAAAACAAATTATATATTTGGGTTCGTGAGGGAATGGAAAATTGGGTTTTGGTTCGAACCTTGGGTTTTGACCATGTGGGTCCAAACGGCGATTTTTGACTTTTTGGGTAAAACTTTGGGAAACTTATTTTCATGCATTGGAATTGATTCGTTTGGCGTTTATTGATGTAATTAAGTAACATGTGGCTAGATACGAGAAAATTGGTGGTGCAATCATGAGGTAAAACGGTAGTAGAGGCTTGAATCGTGTTCGTGGCATCGAGGTAAGTGTTTTGTCTAACCTTAGCTTGAGGGATTAGGAGTTGCGTCCTATTTGCTATGTGTTATTTGTTGAGTACGACGTATAGGCATGGTGACGAATATCTATACGTTGGTGTCAAGCATGCCCATGAGTATTATACTATGATTAATATGACTTCGTTTGTATTGTTCATGTGAAGATTTCTATTGTTGAGCAAGGCTCGTGGAAGTAATATTGGAACTTGAATATTGAAGAGCGTTGGCTCAAGTTGTAAATGAATTGTGGAAGTATAATTGGCAATTGAACCCTATAGAGTATTGGCTCAAGTTGTGAAGTGAGTTGTGAAGTAAATGTGAAAAGGAAAAAAGAAGAGGATTTTTGATATTGTTCCCTCGTCGGGATTTGATTGTTGTACTGTTTTTCCCTTCCCAGGATTTTATTGTGATTTCATTTACTTTCTTTCCCTTATTTCTTGTGAGTATTATTTTGGTAAGAGAGTGTTAAAACACGAAGGGTGATGCCGTGCACTAGTCCTTGATTTTCCTAAATCTTGCTGATAATTGAGTTATGTTGTCCTTTACATTTATTTACTGATTTTCTATTGTTACTTGATTCTATTATGTTGTTATCGATTCCCTTGCCGGGATTTTGTTGTTCCCTTGTCAGGGGCCCCATTGTGATTGGTGTTGAATTGTATATTTGGATTGGGTTGCACGCCGCAATAATATTATATTTGGATCGGGTTGCACGCCGCAACAATGTTATATTTGGATCGGGTTTCGCGCCACAACAATATTATATTTGGATTGAGTTGCACACCGTAACAATGTTATATTTGGATCAGGTTGCACGCCGCAACAATGTTATATTTGGATCGGGTTGCACGCCGTAACAATGCTATATTTGGATCGGGTTGCACGCCGCAACAACAATATAATTGGATCGGGTTGTACGCGCGCAACAGTGATAAATAATATGGATTGGGTTGCACGCCGCAACAGTGATAAATAATATGGATCGGGTTGCATGCCGCAACAGTATTTTTATGATTTGGATCGGGTTGCACACCGCAACAATAGATAATAAAAGTGTTTATTGGTTGGTTACAATTTTCTTATTCTTTTGCTATGAATTTTAAATTGTCTTTATGCTTTTCTCTTGAATTGCTTTTGATAAGTGATATTCCCCCTCAGCATGTACCCCCTCCCATCTTTACTTGTTTATTCCTATTTTATTTTTCCGCTGCATATTATATATCTGCACAGTTTTATTTAGTAGTCTGGTCCTAGCCTCGTCACTACTTCACCGGGGTTAGGCCAGACACTTACCAGCAGATGGGGTCAGTTGTGCTAATACTACACTCTGCACTATATGCAGATCCCCGAGCGGCAACTTTTGGACAGTAGCATTGGGTGGCTGCCTTTAGTCTAGTTAGAGATCCCGAGGTAGTCCTGCAGGCATCCGCAGGCTCGACGTTCTCTTCTATCTTTATGTGTATTCTGTTTTCATTTGTTTCTGAGACAGATTTTACTTTCTTTTCAGACATTTATATGTAGTATTCATAGACAGTCCGTGATATTTTGACACCGGATTCTGGGTAGAGATATATGTTGGCATTGTTGTACTGTTTATGGTTAATTTATCAGATTAAGTCTTCTGCTTGTATTTAATTATCGCTAATATTGTACTGTTATTTCATTGTTAATATAAATTGTTTAAAAGGCTAAATAAAAGGGTTAGTGATTCTGCATTACGCAGCTTGCCTAGCTTTCACGAGTAGGCACCATCACGACTCCCGAGGGTGGGAAATTCGGGTCGTGACAAGTTGGTAACAGAGCTCTAGGTTACATAGGTCTCACAATTCACAGAATAGCTTAGTAGAGTCTAAGAGATCGATACAGAGTCGTCTGTATTTATCCCCTAGAGGCTACAGAGTTAGGAAAAACTTCACATCTATTCTTTCTTGTCGTGCGATTTTGTTCTCTCAATGCTAAATTGAAACCTCTACTCTTGTCCTTTCGCGAATGGCGAGGTCACGTACCACTTCTTCAGCCGAACAGTAGCACAAACCGGTGTTAGATCAGCTACATCTTCGGAGCCTTTGCGGAGGTTGGATAGGTTTCACCAAGCACTTTGCTACCACTTTCAGTGGTGCATCTTCTGAGGATCTCCAGGATTATCTAGATAGTTGTCATGAGGTTCTCAGGAACATGGGGATAGTAGAGACCAATGGGGTCAACTTTGCTACTTTTCGCTTGTCTGGATCCGCCAAGACTTGTTGGAGAGATTATTGTTTGGCTAGACCAGTTAGGTCATCAGCTTTGACTTGGAATCAGTTTCTCAGCTATTTCTGGAGAAGTTTCGTCCTGTCACTCACAGAGAGATCTACCCGAGGCAATTTGAGCGTCTCCAGTAGAGTTCTATGACTGTTACTCAGTACGAGACTAGGTTTAATGATTTGACTCATCATGCTCTTCTTATACTTCTACTGAGAGAGAGTGAGGAGGTTCATTGAGGGACTCGTTCAGTCCGCTCATTCAGCTAAAGGTGGAGGTAGAGGTATTAGAGGTGGAGGTAGAGATGCTTCGGTTTTATTTGATCCAGGATCTACATACTCTTATGTGTCATCTTATTTTGCGCTGTATCTGTTCATGCATAGTGATTCTTTGAGTGCTCCTGTTTATGTGTCCACACCAGTGGGTGATTCTATTGTGGTGGATCGTGTCCATCATTCTTGTATAGTGGTGATTGAGGGTCTTGAGACTCGTGTAGATTTGTTGCTTTCGGACATGGTTGATTTTGATGTCATACTAGGGATGGACTGGTTATCACCTTACCACGCTATCTTGGACTGTCATGCCAAGACTGTGACCTTAGCCTTGCCGGGCTTACCTCGTTTAGAGTGGAGGGGGACTCCTGGTCATTCTACCCGTAGTGTTATCTCTTATGTGAAGGCTCGGCGTATGGTCGAGAAGGGGTATTTGGCCTATTTGGCATATGTTCGTGATTATAGTGCCAAGGTTCCTTCTATTGATTATATGCTTGTTGTTCGTGAGTTCCCTGAGGTATTCCCTTCAGACCTGTCGAGTATGCCACCCGACAGGGATATTGATTTTTGCATTGATTTAGCTCCGAGCACCCAGCTCATTTCTATTTCGCCGTATCGTATGGCCCTGCCTGAGTTGAAAGGGTTGAAGGAGCAGTTGAAAGACTTGCTTGAAAAGGGTTTCATTAGACCTAGTGTTTTGCCTTGGGGTGCACCGGTGTTGTTTGTTAAGAAGAAGGACGGATCAATGAGAATGTGTATTGATTACAGGCAGTTGAACAAGGTTACAATCAAGAATAAGTATCCATTGCCGAGGATTGATGATTTGTTTGATCAGCTTGAAGGTGCCAAGGTATTTTCAAAGATTGACGTGAGATCTGGCTACCATCAGTTGAGGATTAGGGCATCTGATATCCCTAAGATAGCTTTTCGCACTCAGTACGTGCATTATGAGTTCTTGGTGATGTCATTGGGTTTAGTTGCATTCTTGGGCCATATTGTGTCAGCAGAGGGTATTCAGGTTGATCCGAAGAAGATTGAGGCAGTCATGAACTGGCCTAGACCAGCATCAGCCATAGAGATCCAGAGTTTCTTGGGATTGGCAGGCTACTATCGTCGATTTGTGGAGGGTTTTCATCTATCGCGCCCCCGATGACCAGGTTGACCAAGAAGGGTGCCCAGTTCAGATGGACGAATGAGTGTGAGCCGAGCTTTCAGAAGCTTAGGACAACTCTAACTACGGCATCAGTGTTGGTTTTGCCGACAAATTCAGGGCCTTATACGGTTCATTGTGATGCATCTCGTATTGGACTTGGTACGGTGTTGATGCAGGATGGCAAGGTCATTGCCTATGCTTCAGAAGAACTATCCGGTTCATTATTTGGAGTTAGCAGCCATCGTTCACACATTGAAGATTTGGAGGCATTATCTGTATGGTGTGACATGTGAGGTATTCACGGATCACAAGAGTCTGTAGTATTTGTTCAAGCAGAAGGAGCTAAATTTGAGTTAGAGAAGGTGGTTGGAGCTATTAAAGGACTATGATGTCACCATCTTATATCATCCGGGAAAGGCCAATGTGGTGGCCAATGCCTTAAGTAGGAAGTCAGCCAGTTTGAGCAGTCTTGCTTATATTCCGGTTGGTGAGAGACCGCTTGCTTTGGATGTTCAGGATTTGGCCAATCAGTTCGTGAGGTTAGATTTTTCTGAGCCCAGCCGTGTGTTAGCTTGCACGATCGCTCGTTCCTCTTTATTGGAGTGTATCCGTGATTGGCAGTATGATGATCCCCATTTGTGTGTCCTTAGAGACACGGTGCAGCACGGAGGTGCCAAGCAGGTTACTTTAGGTGATGATAGAGTTTTGGGATTGCAGGGTCGAATTTGTGTGCCTAATATGGATGGACTCTGAGAGTTGATTTTAGAGGAGGCCCATAGTTTTCGGTACTCTATTCACCTGGCGCCGCTAAGATGTATTAGGATTTGCGGCAACATTATTGGTGGCGGAGGATAAAAAAGGACATTGTTGCATATGTGGCTCGGTGTTTGAACTGTCAGTAGGTTAAGTACGATCATCAGAGACCTGGTGGTTTGTTTCAGAGGATTGAGCTTCCCGAGTGGAAGTGGGAGCAGATCACTATGGACTTCGTTGTTGGACTCCCACGGACTTAGAGGAAGTTCAACGCAGTGTGGGTTATTGTTGATAGGCTGACCAAGTCAGCACATTTCATTCCTCTGGCAGTCTCCTACTATTCCGAGAGATTAGTTGAGATCTATATCCGAGAGATTGTTCGTCTTCATGGTTTACCCGAGTCTATCATTTCGGATCGAGGTACGCAGTTTACCCCCATTTCTAGAGAGTAGTTCAGTAAGAGTTGGGCACACGAGTTGAGTTGAGCACAGCGTTTCATCCTAAGAAGGACGGGCAGTCCGAGCGGACTATTCAGATTTTGGAGGATATGCTCCGAGCTTGTGTCATTGACTTTGGAGGCTCGTGGGATCAGTTTTTTCCTTTAGCAGAGTTTGCCTACAACAATAGCTACCAGTCGAGTATCCAGATGGCTCTGTTTGAGGCTTTGTATGGTAGGCGGTGTCGGTCGCCGGTTGGATGGTTTGACCCGGGGGAGGCTCGGTTTTCGGGTACGGATCTGGTTCAGGATGCCTTGAACAAGGTTAGGATTATTCAAGATAGGTTTCGTACAGCTCAGTCCAGGCAAAAGAGTTATGTCGACCGCAAGGTTCATGATTTGGCGTTCATGGTCGGTGAGCGGGTATTGCTTTGAGTGTCGCCTATGAAGGGCGTGATGAGATTTGGGAAGAAGGGCAAGCTTAGCCCTAGGTCCATTGGCCGTTTGAGATTCTTGATCAAGTGGGAGAGGTGGCTTATAGACTTGCATTGCCACCAAGCTTATTAGCAGTGCATCTAGTGTTTCATATGACCATGCTTCAGAAATATCACGGCAATCCATCCCACGTGTTAGATTTCAGCACTTTCCGGTTGGACAAGGAGTTGTCTTATGAGGAGGAGCCGGTAGCTATTCTAGACCGGTAGGTTCGTCAGTTGAGATCGAAGAGATTTCCTTCTGTTCATGTTCAATGGAGAGGTCAGCCTGCTGAGGCATCGACCTGGGAGTTCGCGTCTGATATGCGGAGCCGTTATCCTATCTTTTCCCCGACTCAGGTACTTCTTTCTTCTGTCCGTTCGAGGACGAATGGTTATTTTAGAAGTGGAGGATGTGATGACCTTTTTTTCGAGGCCTTAAAAACCTCTTTCGGCATCACCTCGATTTGCGTGCGCAATCTGGCGCGTAGCCGGAAAGCCATTTTGTGAAAATCTGTGAAAAATGATGAATTTTGCCTTTAAAAAGAGTTTAAGTTGACTTTGGTCAATATTTGGGTAAACGGACCCTGACTCGTGATTTGACGGTCCCGCAGGGTCCGTAGGACAATATGAGACTTGGGCGTATGCCCGGAATCGAATTCCTAGGTTCCAAGCCCGAGAAATGAATTTTTAAAGAAAATTATTTACTGAAATTACTTATGAGTTTTGGAAATGAAATGTATTTAAAACTTGATGGTATCGGGCCCGTATTTTGGTTCCGGCACCCGGTACAAGTCTTATATGTGATTTAAGCTAATTTTATGAAATTTGGTAAGAAACGGACTTGAAACGACGTGAATCGGATCGTTTTTGAGAAAATTGGAAAATTTGAAGTTCTTAAGAAATATCATGATTTTGATGCTAAATTCATAGTTGTTGATGTTATTTTAGTGATTTGAATGCACGAGCGAGTCCGTATGATGTTTTTAGGTTGGTGTGCATATTTGGTTTGGAGCCCCGAGGGCTCGGGTGAGTTTTGGATAGGCCACGGGGTGGATTTTAGACTTGGAGAATTGCAGGTTTTTAGTTGTTTCAGTGCAGGCCCGCAGGCTTCGCATTTGCAAAGCCTAGCTCGCAAATGCGAGTTCGCAAATGCGAAAAATGGCCCAGGCCAGCTACCTCACAAATGCGAGGAATTGATCGCAAATGCGATGCCTCCCCGTTGAGCCAGTCGTCGCAAATGCGACGCATTCTTCGCAATTCCCAACTCGCAAATGATTTCAACTCAAAATCAATGATTTTCATGGAAGAAATTGGGTGTTTTGGGTAGAACCTAGGTTTTTCAAAAATTGGGAATTTGGACCTCTATTTGAGGTCTGATTTCAAAACAAATTATATATTTGGGTTCGTGGGGGAATGGGTAATCGGGTTTTGGTTTGAACCTCGGGTTTTGACCATGTGGGACCGGGGGACAATTTTTGACTTTTTGGGTAAAACTTTGGGAAACTTATTTTCATGCATTGGAATTGATTCATTTAGCGTTTATTGATATAATTAAGTAACTTGTGGCTAGATATAAGCGAATTGGTGGTGGAATCACGAGTTAAAGTGATAGTAGAGGCTTGAATCGTGTTTGTGGCATCAAGGTAAGTGTTTGGTCTAACCTTAGTTTGAGGGATTAGGAGTTGCATCCTATTTGCTATGTGTTATTTATTGAGTACGACGTATAGGCATGGTGACGAGTATCTATACGTTGGTGTCAAGCATGCCCGTGAGTCTTATACTATGATTAATGTGACTTCGTTTGTATTGTTCATGCCTTTTGTGAAGATTTCTATTGTTGAGCAAGGCTTGTGGAAGTAATATTTGAATTTGAATATTGAAGAGCATTGGCTCAAGTTGTAAAATGAATTGTGGAAGTATAATTGGAAATTGGACCCAATAGAGTATTGGCTCAAGTTGTGAAGTGAGTTGTGAAGTAAATGTGAAAAGGAAAAGAGAAGAGGATTTTTTTATTGTTCCCTCACCGGGATTTTATTGTAATTTTATTTATTTCCTTGCCCTTATTTCTTGTGAGTATTGTTTTGGTAAGAGAGTATTAAAGCACGAAGGGTGATGCTGTGCACTTGTCCTTGATTTTCCTGAATCTTGCTGATAATTGAGTTATGTTGTCTTTTACGTTTATTTACTGATATTCTGTTGTTAGTTGATTCTATTATGTTGTTATCGATTCCCTTGCCGGGATTTTGTTGTACCCTTATTGTTCCCTTGTCCGGGCCCCCATTGTTATTGGTGTTGAATTGTATATTTGGATCGGGTTGCACACCGCAAAAATATTATATTTGGATCGGGTTGCATGCCGCAACAATGTTATATTTGGATCGGGTTGCATGCCGCAACAATATTATATTTGGATCAGGTTACATGCCGCAACAATGTTATATTTGGATCGGGTTGCACCCCACAATAATATTTTATTTCGATCGGGTTGCACGCCGCAACAATGTTATATTTGGATCGGGTTGCACGCCTCAACAATAATATATTTGGATCGGGTTGCACGCCGCAACAATAATATAATTGGATCAGGTTGCACGTCGTAACAGTGATAAATAATATGGATCGGGTTGCACGCCACAACAATGTTTTTATGATTTGGATCGAGTTGCGCGCCGCAACAGTAGATAATAAAAGTGTTTATTGGTTGGTTACGATCTCCTTATTCTTTAGCTATGAATTCTAAATTGTCTTTATGTTTTTCTCTTGAATTGCTTTTGATAAATGATATTCCCCCGCAGCATGTACCCCCTCCCATCTTTACTTGTTTATTCATGTCTTATTTTTTCGCTGCATATTATATAACTGCACAGGTTTATATGTTAGTTTGGTCCTAGCCTCGTTACTACTTTGTCGGGGTTAGGCCAGGCACTTACCAGCACATGAGATCGGTTGTGCTGATACTATACTCTACACTATGTGCAGATTCCGGAGCGACAGCTTTTGGACAGTAGCATTGGGTGGCTACCTTCAGTCCAGTTAGAGATCCCGAGGTAGTCCTGCAGGCGTCTGCAGGCCCGGCATTCTCTTCTATCTTTATGTGTATTCTGTTTTCATTTGCTTCCAAGACAGATTTTACTTTCTTTTCAGACATTTGTATATAGTATTCATAGACAGTCCATAATATTGTGACACTGAATTCCGAGTAGAGATGTATGTTGGCATTGTTGTACTGTTTATGGTTAATTTATCAGATTAAGTCTTTTGCTTGTATTTAGTTATCGCTAATATTTTACTGTTATTTCATTGTTAACTTAAATTGGTAAAAGAGCTAAATAAAAGGGTTAATGATTCTGCATTACGCGGCTTTCCTAGCTTTCACGAGTAGGTGCCATCACAACTCTCGAGGGTGGAAAATCCGGGTTGTGACATTAATAAACCCACGACTGATTATATTATTGGACCACTAGTAAGTGTCGAAGTCGACCTCTCGTTACTACTTCTTTGAGGTTAGACTGGATACTTACTGGGTACATGTTGTGTTCGCACTAATATTACACTTGCTGTGCATTTTGTTGCACATGCACGTGTATGTTTAGTGGCCTAGATGGGCACAGTGGCATGGTTGATACAGATACTTAGGTGAACTGCATCTTTGGAGACGACCCGCAGCCCGCAAAGTCCCCTTAAGAGTATTATATTTCCTTTTCTATCCAAATTTATATTCTAGACAGATGCTGTATTTTATGTAAATTTCTTAGTTGGTGCTCATGCACTTGTGACATCGAATTCTGGGATGACTATGGGATTTTTCAGTATTTAAATTTGTTAAAGATGTCGTTAATTACTTAGTTAAATTCATTATATATTGTTTAATATAAGGAAAAGAAGTGATTTCAAAAATACTAAAAAAAGAATTTAATTAACTTATTGGTGTTGGCTTGTCGGACAGTGGAGTCCGGCGCCATCACGACCTTTAATGGATTTTGGGTCGTGACATTCATAAACACGTAAGGTCACTAAAATAGGAGAGAAAGATGTCAAAATGGACCTGAGTTGTGCTTTCCTTTAATGTTTGAGAGATCAGTAGGTTCAAAGCTCTAAATCTGAATTTCAGACAGAGAAAACAACAACCAAAATCGAACGGAAATGCCGAACCTCGACAGGAACCGCGAACCAATTAATTCGACCTCAATGAAAGCGTCGAACAGAAACTCAAAACCTCGAAACACACCTCGATCGATGCTTCGATCAGCTTCAAACCTCAAATAGTCTCCAAGTCTCAAAAAGTAAAGATCGAAGAGAAAACGGGCTCCAATCTTTGTGTTTTGCATGATCTCTAAATGAACGAGTTTATGAGTAGAAAATGTAAACTCAACTACATTCCTTTTGAATTTTTTATTATAGGAATTGAAAGAAAACTTGAGAAATCAACCAAACAAATATTCCGACCACAACCGAATTGAGAAGAGTCGATTTGTTTAGTTTTTTTTTTTTCAATTTCTCCTTTTAAATTCTTGATTTTTCTATCCCTAAAGCCCTTAAAATCTTATCAAGAGTCCCTTCTCCCTTTCTTATGTTTTTGTGTCAACCGCTGCCTCGGGTCCTTTAGGGTTAGACGACGTTATATTTAGGATTTTATATGGCTGTGGAGAAATAACAAGGGCCATTAGATGAGAAATAATGGGTGGTTGAGATTTAAAAATAGAAAATGGGCAGGTCAGGGTTACAACGGGTCAGGTGGGTCAGCAGGGTGTGGGCTGAGGGATTGGCTTTGGGTTGGTCCGATTTGGACTAGGAAAATATCCAAAATTGGGATCAAATTGGTTATATTTGTCTCTAACATTGATTTCTCCTTCAAAATAAAAATACTATAGAAACAAAATGAACTTAAATAATTAAAAATAGACTAATTATAATGTGAAACTATTTTTGGTATTTATAATGATTATATTAGAATAAAAAAGTAAGAAAAAGTAGGCTAAAAGTTATGATAAAGCTAAAATAAATATCACTATCGAAGTACTAATGACCTTATACTAAAATGAAAAATATGATACGATGAGAAATATTATAAATAAAATTATTTTTGTGTTTTTTGATTTTTAAATACTAAAATAATAAATATATAATATAAATTAAAATCGTAGGAAGAATAAACTTAATTAAATATGTATAAAATATTAGATTAGTTTGAAAGCGTGACGGGTCAAAAATTATGTGCTTACAGGTGCCCCTCTTTGCTCGGAAACACAAAGTGTTTTTGAGCAAAGAATAAAGTAAGCGACATAATTGATTTCTGATCCGATACTTATTCAAAAGAAAATATTAACAAAACGAATATGGCTGAGCCCTGGTATCTGAGCTGCCTACATATCTTTGGCTATAAAGGAATCATGCCACGTGTAGTTCAGAAGTAAGAAAGATAAAGAAAGATATCGAGGTGGAGAGTCGAGTGCCGTCGAGGTTCCTGTCATTATATTAAAAATAAAAGGAAAAATTACAGCAAAAATATAAGAAAAATACAAGATCCTCGAAAATCAACTATATTCTTCAGGTGGGCATTCTGCTGACTTGAACTTGAAGAAAACTGAAAGTTGACCCTATTTTTCAGGCGGGCATCCTACTACTTGCACTTGAAATAAACCTGAACTTGGAGTAGACCTTATTGTCACACCTCCTTTTTGCGCGCCCGCCCCGAAGGGTTAAGTGCGTGAGGGAGTTTTTCCAATTTAAGTGACAATATTCGAAATGGGATTATTTATTTAATTCAGAGTCGCCACTTGGGAAAAGGTTTGGCTTTTGGTGTCCCAAGTCACCGGTTTGTCTTGAATCCCAAATCGAGGAGATTTTCGACTTTTCCAAATGAAGTCTGCGAACCAGAAATTCTAAGCAAGGAATTCTGTTGACCCGAGGGAAGGTGTTAGGCACCCTCGAATCCCGTGGTTCTAGCACGGTCGCTTAAATTGTTATAATAGCTAAATATCTGATTTAAATACATGTTGTAACTTATGTGCTTTTATTAAGTTTTAACCGCTTTTGTTATTATCATTTATTTTACAGAATTGCAACGTCGTGAAAATGCGTCTCGAACCACGTCACAATCAATGCACCCGTGATTGTCGACACATTTGGACTTCGTTGAGATTTGGATTTGGGTCACATCAATGTGCACCCGAATTTAAGAATGTGATTTAATTAAACCGCGCCAACAGAACCTAACGCGTTATTATCTTTGTAGGAGGCCATGAAGTTTATTAAATGGCCTATCTTGAATTCTAAATAATTATCGTCAGTTGTTGAGGGCCCCGCAATTGTTTTTTTTATTTGGCGAGGCTTGTCTTATTATTTTTAGAAGGGTATCCTACAGTGACTACATTTCTATTATTTTTATTTCCAGAGATAGAAGAAAAGAAAGTGTGTGTGCTAATTGAAGTATATACTTCAGCTTAAACCAAACTCCTGTCAATTTTGATTGATTACTTTTAAGGTAAAAAGGACGTCATGCCTTTTACGAAAATGATTTGGTCGAATAAAAGATTACATATGAGATAGATGAAATGCAATACTTAATCCGAACATTTCTTAATTTGAACTTAACTGAACTTATTTGAACTGGGTTAAAGGATAACTGGCGAAGTAAAATGCTTTAATTTATCATATACGAGTTAGCGAAATACAACGTTTAATCCGAGCATTTCTTGTATTGAGCTTAACCAAACTTATATGGGCTAGTCTTAAAAAAACTAAATGAAACAGAAAACAGTATTGTGTAAAGTCGAAATATGCATACTTATACTAACAGACAATTGTCGAGCTCAAATACAAAGGGGTGAAACTCAGTCGGCTATCAGTATACTCTTTTGAACTATTGAAACATAAGCTAAATCAATTTCCACAAGGCCTGTTAATGTACTATGAATATTACAGCAAATGCTTGAACTTCTTCAACCTTTTTCATTTCATGCTTTCAAACTGTTCCAATTACATCAATATGGGACTTGAAATGTGTACCTGAAAATGCTGAAAGTGCAAAGGAGAAGGAGAAGAAGATGGGAATCAGCAGCAGCCAAAAGGCAGAATTAACAGTAGCAGCAGGACAAAATGCAGCAGCAATAGCGAGCAAGATAGCAGCAACAATCAGAACAGCACAACAGAAAGGATTCTGTTGCGAGATGGAACTAGAGTTGAAGGAGAACAACTCGATGAAACAGCACACAGTGCGATACTCCAGACAGTCCAATTCCGGAATATACCAATGCAGCAGAACACTAACAATAATCTCGATTGAAGAAAGAACACTGCCTAACGTATTGACAATAAATGAACTTCAGACAAACAAGACCAAATTTCTGATTTCTTAGTCTGTTTTCTCTCTTTCTTGCTCTCTTTCTATTCTTGTCAACTCTCTCTTTTCTTTCTATCTTCACAGTGTGTGTGTGTGTTTTTCTCCTCCCTTTTTGGTGTATGTCCATCCTCCTTTTATAAGCCTCAACCTCAGCCCTTTATCAGCCTGTTGGATTAATCAAATAACCCCTCCCATGTGCTGCCCTTTTTCAGTTCCACTTAGCTACTTAAGTATTAGAAAGTTCCCATCATATTCTCTTGGCATGCTTACCTTTTGTGATGTTTATTATTTCTGAAACTAAAGTAGGGTGTGGGCAACAGAATATATCTGACAGCATATGCTGTCAAACCAATTTAAAAATTGAAAGCCCTTTTATGCAGGAGAAAACAGGCTGTGCACAAGGCACATGAGGTGCACCAATGCACATGCTGTGCCAAGTGCACATGCCCTCCATTTCAGAACTTTAAACAAAATAATCCTTTTTACATTACTGATCAATTCAAACAAGCTATAAGTAAACAAAAACTGGTTCTTAATTGACCCAACACATGCTTAGCAGAAGTAAGTTGATTTGTTATTGTTCGGACAGTTGAAACTAATTGACGACTCATGTCGACTCGACTATATTAGCATTAACATACACAATCGTAGCCAAAAAATCAAGCATTTAAACAATATCGATACATGGTTTGAGTTATACTAACTAAACAGAAATGCACTCGAGGAGTTAACTAGTCAGTCCAAACTCGAAACACAAACATTACACTTGCCTTATCAGAATAGGAGGGGATTTAGACAAACACGGAGGTTTAAGTAAAGTGAACAAACAAAAGTTGATAAAATCAAAACAAATATGAACAGACTTTTTAAACAATCAGACGGACTAAAACAATAAAGGAAAGAAAGAAACTTACCTCAACCGCAAAAGATCAAAACCTTAACTCGGACTTGGTCAGGCCTTTCTTAAGGCTGAACGGACTTTAAACGAAGTGTTTCTCAGATGAGAAACACTTTGATTAAAGTCCATTAGACCTTAATCTCTTCGGTTGAACCAGTGACGGAACATGCACAGGAAAAACTAGAGTTCAAAACTTAGATCTGGGATTCGTGTTTCCCTGGTTAGATTCGGACCAAACCAAGTATGGTTTGGTCACGAGGAGGGTCCGGGGAGTGTCTGGTATGAAACTGGGGTTGGTTGGGTTAGATCGAGTTTTGACTCGAATCTTCAAATGAAGATTCGAGGACCTGGGGGTGATTCGAACCATGGGGTTGGTAGATTTGGGTTCAGGATGGCATGGGGGTTCTGTGGTGTTCAGGGCTAGGCCACCGGCATTCATGCCGCCGGTCTTCATGGTGAAGAGTACAGGGGCGGCTCTAGGGTTTGTGGGTTTGGGTGGAGACGACGAGGCTGGGGTATTGGATAGGGGGGGTAGGGTAAGGATCTAGGCTTATATAGTTAGTGGGTGGGTTGATCTCAACCGTTAGATCAATCTAGATCTACGGTTTGGATCTGAGGGTCTTAAGTGAAACGGTGTCGTTTCAGGTGTTGAGGGTTGGGGTCGGTCCGGGTGAGACGGGTCGGGTTTATTGGTGGGTTATGGGGAATTGATCTTGGCCGTTGATCACTCTGAGATCAACGGCCCAGATCAGGCACGACTCAAACGACGTCGTTTGGACGTCCCAGGCATCAGGTGGTGTTGGACCGGGCAGGCTTGGATTTTGGGCTGTTTGTTTGGGCCAATTTTGTTAAAATTGGCCCAAGTCCGGAAGGGAAGGGGTCTATTTTTTATTTTTATATTTATTTATTTATTTTTTTTATTTATTTCTGATTTATTTCAAAACAAAACTAAGCCAAAAAATCAAAATTTAAAATTAAATACACACTCAATACAATTATTTGCACACACACTAAAGTATTTCAAAACAGGTAAAGTCAAACCAAATAAAATCACGGACGAAAATGCCTATTCATGATTTTCTATTTAACGACCGGATTACGGTTTGAATTATGCAGGACACA
Source organism: Nicotiana sylvestris (assembly GCF_000393655.2). Classification (NCBI taxonomy): domain Eukaryota; kingdom Viridiplantae; phylum Streptophyta; class Magnoliopsida; order Solanales; family Solanaceae; genus Nicotiana; species Nicotiana sylvestris. The sequence continues at coordinate 180,058,379 of NC_091065.1, forward strand.
TATATTTTTGAATTTTATTTTAATGAAGTAAATAAATAAAAATGGGTCAAAGTCACAAATAAATCAACAAAGTGCTGCACAGAAATCCGAAATTGTACAGCAGGGCCAATTATATTTGTTTTTATTTCTTTTTGGAGCGATTGTCGTGCGAAAACAAAAATCACGTGCTCACAGCTGCCCCTCTTTGTTTGGAAACACGAAGGGTTTTCGTGCAAAGATAAAGTGAGCGTGTATGAGCGATTTTTGCCTATAGACCACTCCGTATGAAGCATTTTTGAAAGATCTGACCGAATCTTGCTTCAAAGATTTCCTACATATCCTGGGCTAAACAGGAATCAGGTCAATGTAGTTCGGGAAGTTTTGGTAGCTGGGACTACCATGGGATTGCAATGCTTGCTGCTACTGCTGCTGCTGTTGTCACTGCTACGTTACTGACCGCCTTATTACAACCAAACGAAAATTAGAAACTGAACTAACTACTTATACGTATGTCAACTGCTAGTTACAAGATTCCTATCTATGATTCTTTCACGACTTGATCTTGGGTCTTAGCTGATTCTGCTTGTAGACTCTGATCTGAATCTTGATGCTTGCGAGTTGCGGCGACTGATTTAATCTCCGGGATACCGAATAAAATGTGACTGGCAGAGTTCAGGACCTTAGTCTAATGTAGGAGTCGATCTGCTTTCCCTTTACTCTGACATCTCGGGACATCTTCTTTTGTCTTTTTCTTCTTTTGATTCCAAACTGGGATTTATCTCGTGGGTCATTTCGATCCATGTGGCTCGAGGTCAGACCTGCGGGAGAAAACAAACAAACGAACGAAATTTTCTGCCCCAGTATCACTAGGAAAATTTCGTTAATTATTCACCAGGAAGTTCATAAAATTGATGAAAGAGGATATGCATGCTCAGTTCAGAGTTGGAGTCCTAACACCGGCTAGCTGGGGAGAGGTTCGGTTTGGGGTTTAAAACCCTAATGCTGACTAAAAAGAAAATTCAGTTTAGGGTTTAAAACCCTAATGCTGATTGCATGGAAAAGCTCAGTTTAGAGTTTAAAACTCTAATGCTGGCTGAAAGGAAAATTCAGTTTAGGGTTTAAAACCCTAATGCTGATTGCATGGAAAAGCTCAGTTTAGAGTTTAAAACTCTAATGCTGGCTGAAAGGAAAATTCAGTTTAGGGTTTAAAACCCTAATGCTGATTGCATGGAAAAGCTCAGTTTAGAGTTTAAAACTCTAATGCTGGCTGAAAGGAAAATTCAGTTTAGGGTTTAAAACCCTAACGCTGATTAAAAGAAAATTCAGTTTAGGGTTTAAAACCCTAATGCTGATTGCATGGAAAAGCTCAGTTTAGAGTTTAAAACTCTAATGCTGGCTGAAAGGAAGGGTTCAGTTTAAGGTTTAAAACCCTAATGCTGACTAAAAGAAAATTCAGTTTAGGGTTTAAAACCCTAATGCTGATTGCATGGAAAAGCTCAGTTTAGAGTTTAAAACTCTAATGTTGGCTGAAAGGAAAAGTTCAGTTTAAGGTTTAAAACCCTAACGCTGATTAAAAGAAAATTCAGTTTAGGGTTTAAAACCCTAATGCTGATTGCATGGAAAAGCTCAGTTTAGAGTTTAAAACTCTAATGCTGGCTGAAAGGAAGGGTTCAGTTTAAGGTTTAAAACCCTAATGCTGACTAAAAGAAAATTCAGTTTAGGGTTTAAAACCCTAATGCTGATTGCATGGAAAAGCTCAGTTTAGAGTTTAAAACTCTAATGCTGGCTGAAAGGAAAAGTTCAGTTTAAGGTTTAAAACCCTAACGCTGATTAAAAGAAAATTCAGTTTAGGGTTTAAAACCCTAATGCTGATTGCATGGAAAAGCTCAGTTTAGAGTTTAAAACTCTAATGCTGGCTGAAAGGAAGGGTTCAGTTTAAGGTTTAAAACCCTAATGCTGACTAAAAGAAAATTCAGTTTAGGGTTTAAAACCCTAATGCTGATTGCATGGAAAAGCTCAGTTTAGAGTTTAAAACTCTAATGCTGGCTGAAAGGAAAAGTTCAGTTTAAGGTTTAAAACCCTAACGCTGGTTAAAAGAAAATTCAGTTTAGGGTTTAAAACCCTAATGCTGACTAAAAGAAAATTCAGTTTAGGGTTTAAAACCCTAATGCTGATTGCATGGAAAAGCTCAGTTTAGAGTTTAAAACTCTAATGCTGGCTGAAAGGAAGGGTTCAGTTTAAGGTTTAAAACCCTAATGCTGACTAAAAGAAAATTCAGTTTAGGGTTTAAAACCCTAATGCTGATTGCATGGAAAAGCTCAGTTTAGAGTTTAAAACTCTAATGCTGGCTGAAAGGAAGGGTTCAGTTTAAGGTTTAAAACCCTAATGCTGACTAAAAGAAAATTCAGTTTAGGGTTTAAAACCCTAATGCTGATTGCATGGAAAAGCTCAGTTTAGAGTTTAAAACTCTAATGCTGGCTGAAAGGAAAAGTTCAGTTTAAGGTTTAAAACCCTAACGCTGATTAAAAGAAAATTCAGTTTAGGGTTTAAAACCCTAATGCTGATTGCATGGAAAAGCTCAGTTTAGAGTTTAAAACTCTAATGCTGGCTGAAAGGAAGGGTTCAGTTTAAGGTTTAAAACCCTAATGCTGACTAAAAGAAAATTCAGTTTAGGGTTTAAAACCCTAATGCTGATTGCATGGAAAAGCTCAGTTTAGAGTTTAAAACTCTAATGCTGGCTGAAAGGAAAAGTTCAGTTTAAGGTTTAAAACCCTAACGCTGATTAAAAGAAAATTCAGTTTAGGGTTTAAAACCCTAATGCTGATTGCATGGAAAAGCTCAGTTTAGAGTTTAAAACTCTAATGTTGGCTGAAAGGAAGGGTTCAGTTTAAGGTTTAAAACCTTAATGCTGACTAAAAGAAAATTTAGTTTAGGGTTTAAAACCCTAATGCTGATTGCATGGAAAAGCTCAGTTTAGAGTTTAAAACTCTAATGCTGGCTGAAAGGAAAAGTTCAGTTTAAGGTTTAAAACCCTAATGCTGATTGGCTGGGGATAAAGCTCGAGAATACTACCCGATCAATTTTTGAGTTTTCTTGTTTTAATAGAAGATAGAAGGGAGTTTTGTGGGAACTTACCTTTTGAGTGAATTCCTTATTGCCAAAATGTTTCTGGTACCCGTGTACCTTCTTCTTTGGGCAACACCTGCTTCTTGCACGGCTGTCTTGGATTAACACCTGTTTCAATTTCTCAGACAAAGAACAATTGTTAGTTCGAAAATGACGGTCGGTTTGGTGACCTTGATCGTTCCCAATTGCTTCGTTGCGTCTTTATTTCTGTTGCGAAGTCCCGCCATTGATTCAAATTGAATGGCGAAACCTTTAGACTGCTCAGGCTTGTATTTCCGGATTCTGTGATGATTTGCCTCGTAAGGCCTCTTTTTTTTTTTTGTGTCCCGTTTTGCTTGGAGGTTCTCAACGGGGATTTTATTGGAGGTATTTTGTGGGGATTTGTACAAAAGGGAAGCTCTGTGGGGAATATTTACAAAGTGGATTCTTTGTGTGGATTTTTGTACAATGGGCATGCTGGGGATTTATTTCAAAGTGGGATTTCTAGGATTTGTTGGGGTAAGCTTGTTGGGGAATGTTTACAAAAGGACTCGCTGGGATGTGCTGGGGAGATTTCATTTTTTTTTTTTTTTTTTATTGAGGAGATTCTGTGGGAGATTGACAAGACTTTGTTGGGATTTGTACAGGGGGAGACTCTGTGGGGATTTGTCCGAAGGTGGACTTGCTGGGGAAGATTTCAAGATTTCTCTCTTTTTCCTTTACTCCGGAACACCATCAAACGTCATGATTCATCATGCTTGGGTAATCATATCAACGAGATGAGGTGCTTTCCTTCATGAGACGGGATTCCGTGCAAACAAACCATGCCACCTACTCTTTCCGGTGTGTCCTGAACTCGGGGTTAAAATGCAAAAGGGATTCGAAAAGAAACAAAGCAGGGGAAAACAAATCAGAAAAGGAATACCCTTTTCGGGACGAGAAAGACTTATCTGAGGAAGATAACGCTGGCTTTAAATGACATGACATGCTCTTTGGACTGGACGTCCGACCTTCCATGAACTTGCGTTTTCCTGAACCAGAACAGATCTGTGATTCCAAAACCGGTGGAACTTTGCCGAGACCTTCTTGGGGTGGCGTCATTCCTTTTCGGCCAACAGCGCCCTTTGCGGGTTTTCACTGGCTGACCTCTCTCATTTCTCTTCCTGTCATCGCTTGATAGCACTCTTTGCGAGTTTTTACTAAACAAGCTCTCTCATTTTGGTTTCTCTACTCCCGTCGCCTCGTGGTGCCCGAAGGTTTTCACCGCCGAGACTCTCTCATTTTATTTCTCTCAACTCAGGGTGTGCCGGTTTCCATTTGTGATGCTTATTGGTTTCCCACTATCTTTGGTAATTGATTTGAAGGCTTGTACTTGGTAAAGAGAGGTAGCTGATACTAAACTTCTCAAGTGTCCGACATGCCCCGGTTTTCAATTTCAGGGTGGATGGGGTTTTGTTGTTGGTGTGACTGAACCTCAGGGAGAGGCTGCCTACGTATCCTTTCGGAATCAAGTCAAACGTAGTTCAGGCCTCAATCAATGTTTTTTTTTTTTTTTTTTTTTTTTTTTACAGCTCAAAAGTTGGTAGAGAGAATTGGGTAGTGTTTGGGGAGTAGTGGGGAATAAACACCTTCGCCCTTTTCAACGTGTCAGGACCACTTGGAGTATGATCTAGACGTAGTACCTCTTGACTGCATCTGCATTCACCGCTGTGTCAGGGTCATTTCCTTCGATATCACCTAAATACAATGCTCCTCTTGGCAATATTTTCCTTACGATGTATGGGCCTTTCCAATTTGGGGCAAACTTTCCTTTTGCTTCTTCATGATGCGGCAGAATACGCCTCAGTACCAATTGTCCTACTTCGAAATTCCGAGGTCGGACTTTCTTGTTGTAAGCACGGGCCATCCTTCGTTGGTATAACTGTCCGTGACAAACTGCAGCCATCCGCTTTTCATCAATCAACGTCAATTGCTCCAGTCGAGTCTTAACCCACTCGCTGTCCTCGATTTCTGCTTCGACAATGATTCGAAGTGAAGGAATCTCTACCTCTGCCGGTATTACGGCCTCGGTCCCATAAACCAAAAGATAAGGAGTCGCTCCCACCGATGTGCGTACCGTAGTGCGGTACCCCAATAATGCAAAAGGTAACTGCTCATGCCACTGTCGGGAATTTTGTATTGTTTTCCTCAAAATCTTCTTGATGTTTTTATTTGCAGCTTCCACAGCACCATTGGCTTTTGGCCGATAAGGAGTGGAATTCCTGTGTGTTATCTTGAATTGCTCGCACACATCTCCCATCAAGTGACTGTTCAAGTTTGCTGCATTATCTGTAATGATAGTCGCAGGAATACCGAAGCGACAGATAAGATTTGAGTGTACAAAATCCACTACAGCTTTCTTGGTGACCGACTTGAGAGTGACAGCCTCTACCCATTTTGTGAAGTAATCGATGGCAACCAGTATAAACCTGTGTCCATTCGAAGCCTTTGGTTCAATTGGTCCAATGACGTCCATGCCCCAAGCGACAAATGGCCAAGGTGCGGACATGGGATGCAGTTCCGTGGGAGGTGCATGAATCAAATTACCGTGCACCTGACACTGATGACACTTCCGAACGAAACTAAAGCAATCCTTTTCCATGGTCATCCAGTAATAACCTGCTCGAAGGATTTTCTTTGCCAAGACATACCCGTTCATGTGAGGTCCACACACACCTGCGTGTACTTCGTGCATGATCTTTCTCGCTTCCTCGATATCGACACATCTTAAGAGATTGAGGTCCGGAGTCCTCTTATATAACAATTCACTGCTCAAAAAGAAACCACTTGCATGTCGCCTAATGGTCCTCTTTTGATCTCCAGTTGCATGCTCGGGGTATTCTTGTGTCTTCAGGAATTTCTTGATGTCATGGTACCAAGGCTGCGTATTTGATCCCGCCTCGATTACACTGCAGTAACCGTGTCTTTCCTTGATTTGGATTTCCAAAGGATCAACGTGGGTGTCGCCCGGGTAGGGTAGCATAGAAGGCCAGAGTAGCAAGTGCATCTGCCAGTTCATTGCGACACCTCGGAATATACCTGAATTCTATTGAGGTAAAGCGCTTGCTGAGGTCCTCCACATGTTGTCGGTATGGGATAAGTTTGACATCCCGAGTTTCCCATTCGCCTTGAACTTGCCGGATGATCAGGTCAGAATCTCCCATAATCAGTAAGTCTTTGACATCCTGATCGATTGCCATATGTATGCCCATAATGCAGGCTTCATATTCAGCTGTATTATTTGTGCAGAAGAAACGAAGTCTAGCTGTGGCGGGATAATGCTGACCGGCAGGTGAGATCAAAATTGCCCCAATCCCTATACCCTTGGCGTTCACGGCTCCGTCAAAGAACATCTTCCAAACATGAGCTTCCTCCGAGATTACTTCTACGGTGTTTACCTCTTCATCTGGAAAGTAGGTATCCAATGGCTGGTATTCCTCATCGACCGGGTTTTCGGCCAAATGATCTGCTAACGCCTGGGCTTTCATTGCCGTGCGAGTGACATAAACTATGTCGAATTCCGTAAGCAAGATTTGCCATTTAGCCAGTCTCCCAGTAGGCATTGGTTTCTGAAATATATATTTCAAGGGATCCAACCTGCTTATGAGGAATGTAGTGTGGGCTTGGAGATAATGCCTCAGCTTTTGAGCAACCCATGTGAGAGCGCAGCATGTCTTCTCCAACAGAGTGTATTTGGCCTCGTAGCTGGTGAATTTCTTGCTCAGGTAGTAGATCGCCTGTTCCCTTTTCCCGGTCACATCGTGTTGCCCCAGGACGCAGCCAAAGGAGTTCTCCAAGACTGTCAGATACAAGAAAAGTGGCCTCCCTGGTTCGGGAGGGACCAAGACTGGGGGATTCGAAAGGTACTCTTTGACTTTATCAAAGGCTTCTTGACACTCCGTTGTCCACTTAATCGCCGCATCTTTTCTTAACAACTTGAATATGGGCTCACACGTGCTTGTCAGCTGGGCAATAAACCGACTGATGTAGTTCAGCCTGCCCAAAAGACTCATCACGTCTTTCTTCGTTCTTGGGGGAGGTAGATCTTTGATAGATTTTATCTTAGTCGGATCTAGCTCGATACCTCTCCTGCTTACGATGAAACCCAAAAGTTTACCTGACGGAACTCCGAAAGCGCATTTGGCTGGATTTAGCTTCAAGTCATACTTCCTTAGCCTCTCGAAGAATTTCCTCAAGTCTTGGATGTGATTATCCTGTGTCCTGGACTTGACTATTACATCGTCCACGTACACCTCTATTTCCTGATGCATCATGTCATGGAAAATGGCGGTCATGGCCCTCATGTAAGTAGCCCCAGCATTCTTTAAACCAAATGGCATGACCCGATAACAGTAGGTGCCCCAAGGCGTGGTGAAGGCAGTTTTCTCGGCATCCTCTTCATCCATCAATACCTGATGATACCCAGCGTAACAATCTACGAAAGACTGTATCTCGTGCTTGGCGCAATTATCAACGAGGATGTGGATGTTGGGCAGCGGGAAATTATCTTTAGGACTTGCTCTGTTCAGATCTCGGTAATCTACACATACCCGAGTTTTCCCGTCCTTTTTCGGTACTGGAACCACATTCGCCAACCATGTTGTATATTGGACTACCCGGATCACTCCTGTTTTCAGTTGCTTGGTGATCTCCTCTTTAATTTTGTCACTGACCTCGGTTTTGAACTTTCGTTGCTTTTGTTGAACCGGAGGACAATCAGGATGAATCGGCAATTTGTGAACCACTAGATCGACACCTAGTCCCGGCATGTCATCATATGACCAAGCAAACACGTCTTTAAATTCAAGAAGAAGTTGAATTATCGCCTCTCGCGTTTTCTTGTCCGTGTGAATGCTTATCTTGGTCTCCCGGATTTCTTCCGGGGTTCCTAAATTTACCGGTTCAGTGTCATTCAGATTTGGCTTAGGTTTATTCTCGAAATATTCCAACTCTCGGTTTATCTCCCTAAAAGCCTCTTCCGCATCATATTCTGGTTCTGGATTCATTAATTCGCAGTTAAATAGCTCATTGTGATCTGGGCGTGAAGTCCGCAAGCATGTCATATTTAAAGCCGCATTATTAGGACTGAAAAGGAAGATAAGAGGAAAAGTAATAAAATCAGAACGAAAGAAAGAATAGGAAAGCAATGATGATTTTTTTTTATTTTCTTTGGAAAATTGGAAGACAACAACGTTTACAACTAGGAATTCGGAACAACAAATGAAAAGAAGAAAACGTTCAAGTTATGTCCCGGAGATAACTTGTGATACAGGAAAGGTGGCAGGACAGGTCTACCCGGACTTCCGTCTAGTTGGGAATGGCGTGATCTCCCAGTTTTGGAGCTTGGCGTTTGGCCCCATGTATATCATCTCAGCAGTGCTCGTGCCTTCGCCTGGTTGAACCATGTGGACCTCGTAGAGCATTTCCCTCATTGCCCCACATATTTCCTCGATTTCCTCAACTGTGAAGACCTCATCTTCTTCTTCTTCAGTGTACCTTGGCCTGACAAAAGTCGCATGTAAATCCGGCAGTGGTTGAGGCAACTTCCAGCCCTCATTTCTCCTTTTCTTTGCCCATTTTTCGTCTGCTGGAGTAGGTTTGAAACCTAGTCCAAAAGGTTTCTTGATGACTGGTAAAGTAATGGGTTCCGTCATTCCCTGAAGGGTTCGTCCAAGCCCCTTCCCTGGCCTAAATCCGTGTCGGATCATCTCTTTGGCCACCATAACCGAAGCGTTAGACAAGAAAGGCTGGGGGCAAGGTACTCCCTCTTCGTGCTGCTCTGCCAATACCACCTCGAAAGCTTGATAGACCGTATGCTCGCTCCCTTCTCTTGGTTCAAGATACGGGATAGATGGGTCCCGATAAATGGCATGTTCATCTTCTCCATGGACCACGATCTCTTGGTCTTCATACTCGAACTTCACCATCTGGTGAAGAGTAGAAGGCACGGCTCCTGCCGCATGGATCCAAGGCCTGCCAAGGAGGAAATTGTAAGATGTGTCCATGTCGATCACTTGGAAAGTGACTCGAGATTCGACTGGTCCTATGACCAGCAACAGGTCTATTTCTCCCATGGTGTCTCTCTTGATACCATCGAAAGCTCTCACGCAGACGTTGTTGGGTCGGATTCTTCCGGTCTCAATTTCCATTCTTTGCAGCGTGGAGAGCGGGCAGATGTCAACACCTGATCCCCCATCCAGCATCACCCGCTTGACATAGTAGTCCTCACATTTGACTGTTAAATGCAATGCCTTGTTGTGTGCTGCTCCTTCCGGGGGTAGATCGTTCTTGCTGAAGGAGATTTGGTTGACGGCGAAGAATCTTTCTGTCATCCGCTCTAGTTGCTCCACCGAGGTTTCGACCGGTACGTATGCTTCATTCAGGGTTTTCAGCAGGATCTTTTGATGCTCGGTTGACCTCATTAATAGTGACAGCATGGACACTTGCTCAGGGTGCTTGCGCAGCTGGTCTATCACTTCGTAATCCGGCATCTTCATCTGTTTGAAGAACACTTCCGCTTCTTCAACACTCACAGGCTCCTTTGGAGGGAAGCGCCTTTGTGTGGCGTTGTTCAGTTCTTGGGTATTTGAGTACCCTCCAACGAAAGTATTTTCTGGAAGTTCTTCCATGACCTCCTTACCTTTGTACGTTACCAAAGTCTTTTGATAATTCCACGGCACTGTGGACGGGTTGGTCATTGGCTTTTGTGGCACGCGTCCGATAACCACTGGCTCATTCAGCCGAGGTGGTTGAATCGTCCCCCGGACCACATAGGCCCCTTTTGGCACGTACATAGGTTTTGTCTTTTTGATCCCGAAGTTCTGCGTCTTCTTGGCTTGACCCCGCGGTATGTAAAGAACTCCACCCTTTGCTGGTACCACTTTCTTCTCCACCTTCTTTTCAGGCTTGCTTTCTGCAGCCTTGACCTCCTCCCCCCTTTCTGATTTCTGGTCTATTTCAGGCCTCCTCCCCGTGTCGACAATGGCAATTATGGCTTTCAAGGCAGGGTCGAACTCTTTGTCTTCACAAATCATGCCGATCAGCGGCCCATTATTGTGAGCGGGCAATGGATTGTTAGTCACATTCGGGATCTCTTCGTCCCTTAGCACTATTTTTCCCTGCTCTATCAAATTTTCGACCACTCTTTTCAATGACCAGCAGTCGTTTGTATCATGTCCTTCGGCCCCTGAATGATAGGCGCATCTGACTCCGGCTTTATAAGAAGGAGATGTCGGGTTTTGCCTCGTTTGGGGAATTGGTTGCAAGAAACCCAACTGGACTAGCTTAGGGAACAATGTGGAGTATTGTTCACCGATGGGCGTAAAAGTCCGCCGTCGAGGTGGCTCCTGGGGGCGGTAGTTATTCTGCGGGGGTTGTGGGTTATAGTGGTTGCGGTAAGGAGGCTGATTTCTGGGAGGTGGAGCTGGGCCTCGGTTGGCTTGTTGTGGTGAATGGTTATAAGGTTGGGCATTCATGACCATATAAGGTTGATGAGCATATGCCACATTTGAGTGGGGGTAGTAGTGTTGTGGGGCCCTTTCCGAAAAATGGGGCCTGGGATGACGATACTCCCTTGCTTCAGAGGCTGCCATAGCCGTTTCTTCCTTCTTCTTCCCCCTTGTCGTCCCTCCAGACCCGCTTTGGACGGCCTGGGAGGTTGCCCTTAGGGCTGCTTGACTCAGAATCCGACCCGTTTTCAGCCCATTCTCTACCATCTCTCCTATCTTGATTGCTTCCGCGAATGGCTTACCCATGGCTGACATCATGTTTTGGAAATAGTCAGACTCTTGAGCCTGGAGAAAGGTAGTGACCATTTCCACTTCATCCATGGGAGGCTTCACTCTCGACGCCTGTTCACGCCACTTAATAGCATACTCTCTAAAGCTTTCCGAAGGCTTCTTCTTCAAATTCGACAGAGAGTTTCGGTCTGGCGCAATGTCGATGTTATACTGGAATTGCTTTACAAAATCTCTGGCGAGATCATCCCATATATGCCATCGGGACATTTCCTGATCCATATACCATTCCGAAGCTATCCCTACTAAGCTTTCCCCAAAATACGCCATTAGCAGTTCTTCTTTTCCGCCGGCTCCCCGCAATTGGTTGCAGTATTTCTTAAGATGTGCAATGGGGTCACCGTGCCCATCGTATTTCTCGAACTTGGGGGTCTTGAAACCCGTCGGCAGGTGCACGTGAGGGAACATGCACAGGTCGGCGTAAGAGACGCTCTTTTGCCCGCTCAAACCTTGCATATTCTTCAAACTTTGTTCAAGGCTTCTCATTCTCTTAGCAATCTCATTTTGTTCTGCAATCCTGGGGTTCTGATCCTGTCCCGGTGCGAGTTCGCACTGAGGCGGTAGAGGATTATTGTTGGTAGCGAACCTGGTTGGTTCCATTGAGAACGATGGTGCTTGGAATGTAAAAGAGGATGAGTCAAAGCTTGGCTTGTATGTGGCAGGCTGTGCCGTAGCTGGGCAAGGCGATGCAGTAAAGATATTCATGCTTGCATCGGTGGCCGACATTCGGGGATGAGGCTCAGAAGGTGATCCGGCGGAGAAAACGGAGTTGGCTGGGTACCCGAATGGGGTAGCAGGGTAATTTATGGGGACATTAGAAGTCCCACCTGACCTGGAGAATAATTCAGGGAATCCGGGGACGACACTTGGCGGCTCTTTCCCATTGTTCCAGTCATCCAGCATTTCCAACATGCGGAGCCGTAGGATTCTATTTTCTTCCGCAGTTGCGGATTCAGGCGTGAGGACGGCTGAGATTGAGCTCTCCTCAGAGACGGGGACTGTTTGCAATGGAATTTCCGAAGACATTTCCACACTTCCTTTTGACCTGGTGAAGTAAGTGTGAGTACTGCTTCTAGTCCTAACAACAGGTAGTTGAACACCTCTCCTTGATCTCGTGAAGTATGAATGCGAGGCCAGACTTTCACCAAACCAACCGTCTTTTCAAAAACCCTGGGAAAATGCTCAATGACAAGTGCACGGTTAATTTGCAGCAAATAACGGATAGTTAATCTCACGTTGGGCATGATGCACCTATACAGTTAAGTGGATTGCTATATGTCTGCTACGAGAGCATGCGTCATTCCGGTATTTTTCCTCTTATTTCCCCCTTTTTTTTTCTTTTCTTTTGTTTTCCTTTTATTTTATTTACATTTATTTTTTTTGTAGCAAAAGAAAATGCGATCGGATCCGATGAGGATTGCCTACGTATCACGATACTCACGTGAATCAGATCATTACGTAGTTCGAAAAACACAAATGGATGTAAAAGAAACAACCTCTTTATTGTTGGAATGTTCTATTACAAGCTACATTTTGCAAAAGAAAAAGCAAACTTGGAAAATGAACCTAGACTCAACTGAAAATCACCTTGATGAAAAAAAACAGGCAGAAGATGCAAAAATACAGATTTGACCTATGAATGCATTATGGTTTTAAAAATTGGTTTCCGCGGGGCATCGTTCGGCCTCGCCGCGGTCCTAGGCGTGAGATCCCTCTCAAGTTGCTCCAGCTCGTGCATAGTCTGCTTGACATAAACCATTACTGCCGAGAGGAAGGTAACACACATGTTCTCACATCATAGACATCGTCTGGTGATGGCGTGGGCAACGGCTTTGATCCTATCTCTGGTTTGCTTCTTCTCTACAAGCAGGTGCTTTATCTGATCGCTGCATATCTTGAAGACTTGAACATCTTGCACGTGTTGATGCTTCAATCGCCGTACTTCCAATTTCATATGGGCTATTGTGTCATACCAGTATCTGCTTTCCATTTGGAAATCCTTGGCCTGACTAGCTGCTTTGATTTCAAGTGCTGCCATCTCTCTTTTCATTTTAGCAACAGTCTTCTCGTGGTCGCCTTCCAATTGATTCAGGTGTCTGCGATGCTTATCCATTCTTGTATCCCACTGTGCTTTGAGTTCTGCTATGATGTTTTCAGATTTCTCCAAACCATCTCGCCATTCCCTGATTTCACCTTTTAACCCTTTTATCAGCTGCTCGTCCGATCGACGCCTTGGTTGTCTATCTGCATCCAACCTTATCTGTTTGATCTGGGCTCTGAGCATTTCATTTTCTTGAATTAACCTGTTCCGCTCTCCCAGATCGGTAGCAACTTGCACGTTGTGTTCATATTTCAAGTTTTCCACTTGTTGCTTTAACCTGCTGATTTCGGTGCAATAGCCTCTTTCTTTTGCTAACCAATCCCACTGCTTTTGTGATGATTCGGTAAAATTCCGGATGTGGGGTCTCTTAGCTGGCCTTTCATGCTCGAGTTCCCTTCTGTACCATGCAAGGTAACCTGGCGCCGTTTCTCCTTTGGCTTGATCCCGCACGCAAGTATCTGATTTCAAATATTGACCCTCATTCCAGATTTGGCGAATCTTTGCTTCTGGGAACTGTCCGTTAGGACTTATCTCAACTGCTTGAGTGCTTAGATCTTCCTCATGAGGTACTGTCTGGCATCTTCCGAACTGTCTTAAAACTCGGCAGGGTGCGTAAGGTTGAATGCTCTTAAGCCCCATCAGCAAGAAATGAGTTTTAGCCGCTGACATATATAAGACCTCATCAACGGGCAACCATCCCAACTTCCATTGTATTTGGCTGGCAGTAAGAGCTTGAAAGAACGAGGTCCAAGCCAGGACTCCTTCGGGCAAACTGATCTCTTTGGCTCTCGCGTAAGATTCTTCTATGCGGGTCTTTTCCGGGGAACCATGGCTCAAAATCTCGGAATGATGGCAAAGGTGCTCGGTCATCCATATCTGCAGGAGCAAGTTACAACCTTCGAAGAAATTTCCCCCAGCTTTACAAGCTGTGAGAGCTCGAAAGATGTCGGATACCACCATAGGCGCGAGAGTACTGTCACTTTGCGTGAGTAAAGTGCTGACGACCCCAGATATCTTCAAATCAATGTTTCCATCTTTCCTGGGAAATACCAGAAGACCCAGAAACGTTATCATGAACGCCACCCGTCTGTGCTCGTCCCACTTCTGACGAACTCCTTTGCTGCACAGTTTGTTGATTGGATTATTGAATCCCCCCTCGTGACCGTATCTATCATATATGAAGCATGGAGTACAGAATCCGGCTGCTAGATCCGGGTTGTGGACTGTTCTAGGTATTTTCAATGAATCCAGGAACCGATGTACCGTGACGACTCTTGGGGCGACCAAGTATTTTTCCCTCAACGGAAGTTCAGTATTCCCGATGTATCCGGCCATTTCTTCCAAAGTTGGGGTGAGCTCAAAATCAGAGAAATGGAAAACATTGTGCGCCGGGTCCCAATAGGTAACCAAAGCTCTTATGATATCTCCCCGAGGCTGGACTTCCAACAGACCCACAAGACCTTTCAAATATTTCTTAACCTCATTTTGTCCTTCAACACCTAGATCATTCCACCATAGCCGTAACTTGACAGGGATTTTGGTCATTATTGAAAAATGTTCATTTTGCATCGTGCTCATCCTGCACATTTATTAAGGTGATTTTAACAAAAATGACTGACTCAAAATATTTTACAGAGGGGACCAAGCTTTGAACACGGCCTTTAAGCACTTCGGGGACGAAGATTTTAAGGCTGTGTGGGTCTAAAAATGCTAAGCAAAACCCAAAAGTGGCTATTTATGCAAAGTCAGCCTTCCGGCGTCCCTTTCGGGAACATTTGGCTATTTACGATAAAACAATGTCACCCGACTTATTTACGACTCTATTAAAAATTTGACACATCTTTTATTTATTTATTTACTGATTTTTGGCTATTTAGAAAAAATGGGGTTGAACCCGACGAGGGTTGCCTACGTATCTCACATCCGGTGAGAATCAAACCTAGAAATCAGGAATGCGTATTTTTTTACATTTTTTTTTTCGAAGAGAGATGAAGATTAAAGAAACTATATTTTTTTTTTATATATATATATTATTATTTTTTTTTTATTTTTTTTTAAGAAAAATTTGGACTATTAGTCTGAATTCATAAAAGGGGTACTACGAAAGAAACAACTCATTTTTTTTTTGAATTATGAATTTTCGATTTTTTTTTTACTTTTAAAATAAATACCTTTTTTTTTTTTTTTGATCTTTGAAAGTGATAAAAGAAAAAAATTTTGTATATATTTTTTTTTTAACAACTCTCAATAAACAAAACAGTTTTTTTTTAGAAAAATTCCGGCGAGGTTTTGACACTACTTGGACATTGGTTTTATTTTCCAAAAATAAGTAATTATCTCCCCTGCGCTGCTATTTTCCCTTCTTTTTTTTAAGAACCGGTCGACATGCGGAACCGAAGCAAATAAATGCATAACACAGATAGGAATGCAGCATGATGGTCTTTCCATTTCAGGTTGCCTGTCCTAGACGGACCCAACCCCTGTGTTGAGTCCCCTAAGTCAAATGCCATATGATGCAAATAAGCGTTCCTACTAGGGATCCGGCATGAAGTTTCGTTATACTAGGTTTAGACCTTGGTATTTGCCCTAGACTGTGTACCCGAGCGGACAACTCGAGTCGAGGAGGGGGCTACGTACCGGGGACCCGCGAGATCGTCCGGCTTTGTAACTTGTCCGACCTCTTTCTTATTTCAAGTATTGACACTAACAGAATAGGGAGTCTCGACCAGCGAGCTTCTCCCCGGAGGTAAGAAAAGAAGGGTTTCGGCACAGTTTATATACAGTTCAGATAATATCAAAAGCGGTAAAAGACAACATTTAGCACTTTTATGCAAAACATGTAATAAAGATCAGATAATAAGCCAGATATAACAATTATTCTAAGCTCGAATTCTTGGACCCTGAACCAGTGGTTCTGGGTCACAGTTCCCCAGCAGAGTCGCCAGAGCTGTCACACCTCCTTTTTGCGCGCCCGCCCCGAAGGGTTAAGTGCGTGAGGGAGTTTTTCCAATTTAAGTGACAAATATTCGAAATGGGATTATTTATTTAATTCAGAGTCGCCACTTGGGAAAAGGTTTGGCTTTTGGTGTCCCAAGTCACCGGTTTATCTTGAATCCCAAATCGAGGAGATTTTCGACTTTTCCAAATGAAGTCTGCGAACCAGAAATTCTAAGCAAGGAATTCTGTTGACCCGAGGGAAGGTGTTAGGCACCCTCGAATCCCGTGGTTCTAGCACGGTCGCTTAAATTGTTATAATAGCTAAATATCTGATTTAAATACATGTTGTAACTTATGTGCTTTTATTAAGTTTTAACCGCTTTTGTTATTATCATTTATTTTACAGAATTGCAACGTCGTGAAAATGCGTCTCGAACCACGTCACAATCAATGCACCCGTGATTGTCGACACATTTGGACTTCGTTGAGATTTGGATTTGGGTCACATCAATGTGCACCCGAATTTAAGAATGTGATTTAATTAAACCGCGCCAACAGAACCTAACGCGTTATTATCTTTGTAGGAGGCCATGAAGTTTATTAAATGGCCTATCTTGAATTCTAAATAATTATCGTCAGTTGTTGAGGGCCCCGCAATTGTTTTTTTTATTTGGCGAGGCTTGTCTTATTATTTTTAGAAGGGTATCCTACAGTGACTACATTTCTATTATTTTTATTTCCAGAGATAGAAGAAAAGAAAGTGTGTGTGCTAATTGAAGTATATACTTCAGCTTAAACCAAACTCCTGTCAATTTTGATTGATTACTTTTAAGGTAAAAAGGACGTCATGCCTTTTACGAAAATGATTTGGTCGAATAAAAGATTACATATGAGATAGATGAAATGCAATACTTAATCCGAACATTTCTTAATTTGAACTTAACTGAACTTATTTGAACTGGGTTAAAGGATAACTGGCGAAGTAAAATGCTTTAATTTATCATATACGAGTTAGCGAAATACAACGTTTAATCCGAGCATTTCTTGTATTGAGCTTAACCAAACTTATATGGGCTAGTCTTAAAAAAACTAAATGAAACAGAAAACAGTATTGTGTAAAGTCGAAATATGCATACTTATACTAACAGACAATTGTCGAGCTCAAATACAAAGGGGTGAAACTCAGTCGGCTATCAGTATACTCTTTTGAACTATTGAAACATAAGCTAAATCAATTTCCACAAGGCCTGTTAATGTACTATGAATATTACAGCAAATGCTTGAACTTCTTCAACCTTTTTCATTTCATGCTTTCAAACTGTTCCAATTACATCAATATGGGACTTGAAATGTGTACCTGAAAATGCTGAAAGTGCAAAGGAGAAGGAGAAGAAGATGGGAATCAGCAGCAGCCAAAAGGCAGAATTAACAGTAGCAGCAGGACAAAATGCAGCAGCAATAGCGAGCAAGATAGCAGCAACAATCAGAACAGCACAACAGAAAGGATTCTGTTGCGAGATGGAACTAGAGTTGAAGGAGAACAACTCGATGAAACAGCACACAGTGCGATACTCCAGACAGTCCAATTCCGGAATATACCAATGCAGCAGAACACTAACAATAATCTCGATTGAAGAAAGAACACTGCCTAACGTATTGACAATAAATGAACTTCAGACAAACAAGACCAAATTTCTGATTTCTTAGTCTGTTTTCTCTCTTTCTTGCTCTCTTTCTATTCTTGTCAACTCTCTCTTTTCTTTCTATCTTCACAGTGTGTGTGTGTGTTTTTCTCCTCCCTTTTTGGTGTATGTCCATCCTCCTTTTATAAGCCTCAACCTCAGCCCTTTATCAGCCTGTTGGATTAATCAAATAACCCCTCCCATGTGCTGCCCTTTTTCAGTTCCACTTAGCTACTTAAGTATTAGAAAGTTCCCATCATATTCTCTTGGCATGCTTACCTTTTGTGATGTTTATTATTTCTGAAACTAAAGTAGGGTGTGGGCAACAGAATATATCTGACAGCATATGCTGTCAAACCAATTTAAAAATTGAAAGCCCTTTTATGCAGGAGAAAACAGGCTGTGCACAAGGCACATGAGGTGCACCAATGCACATGCTGTGCCAAGTGCACATGCCCTCCATTTCAGAACTTTAAACAAAATAATCCTTTTTACATTACTGATCAATTCAAACAAGCTATAAGTAAACAAAAACTGGTTCTTAATTGACCCAACACATGCTTAGCAGAAGTAAGTTGATTTGTTATTGTTCGGACAGTTGAAACTAATTGACGACTCATGTCGACTCGACTATATTAGCATTAACATACACAATCGTAGCCAAAAAATCAAGCATTTAAACAATATCGATACATGGTTTGAGTTATACTGACTAAACAGAAATGCACTCGAGGAGTTAACTAGTCAGTCCAAACTCGAAACACAAACATTACACTTGCCTTATCAGAATAGGAGGGGGGATTTAGACAAACACGGAGGTTTAAGTAAAGTGAACAAACAAAAGTTGATAAAATCAAAACAAATATGAACAGACTTTTTAAACAATCAGACGGACTAAAACAATAAAGGAAAGAAAGAAACTTACCTCAACCGCAAAAGATCAAAACCTTAACTCGGACTTGGTCAGACCTTAATCTCTTCGGTTGAACCAGTGACGGAACATGCACAGGGAAAACTAGAGTTCAAAACTTAGATCTGGGATTCGTGTTTCCCTGGTTAGATTCGGACCAAACCAAGTATGGTTTGGTCACGAGGAGGGTCTGGGGAGTGTCTGGTATGAAACTGGGGTTGGTTGGGTTAGATCGAGTTTTGACTCGAATCTTCAAATGAAGATTCGAGGACCTGGGGGGTGATTCGAACCATGGGGTTGGTAGATTTGGGTTCAGGATGGCATGGGGGTTCTATGGTGTTCAGGGCTAGGCCACCGGCATTCATGCCGCCGGTCTTCATGGTGAAGAGTACAGGGGCGGCTCTAGGGTTTGTGGGTTTGGGTGGAGACGACGAGGCTGGGGTATTGGATAGGGGGGGTAGGGTAAGGATCTAGGCTTATATAGTTAGTGGGTGGGTTGATCTCAACCGTTAGATCAATCTAGATCTACGGTTTGGATCTGAGGGTCTTAAGTGAAACGGTGTCGTTTCAGGTGTTGAGGGTTGGGGTCGGTCCGGGTGAGACGGGTCGGGTTTATTGGTGGGTTATGGGGAATTGATCTTGGCCGTTGATCACTCTGAGATCAACG
This sequence comes from Nicotiana sylvestris, assembly GCF_000393655.2. Taxonomy (NCBI): domain Eukaryota; kingdom Viridiplantae; phylum Streptophyta; class Magnoliopsida; order Solanales; family Solanaceae; genus Nicotiana; species Nicotiana sylvestris. The sequence goes on from NC_091065.1 coordinate 180,077,595, forward strand.
GCCCAGATCAGGCACGACTCAAACGACGTCGTTTGGACGTCCCAGGCATCAGGTGGTGTTGGACCGGGCAGGCTTGGATTTTGGGCTGTTTGTTTGGGCCAATTTTGTTAAAATTGGCCCAAGTCCGGAAGGGAAGGGGTCTATTTTTTATTTATATATTTATTTATTTTTTATTTTTTATTTTTATTTATTTATTTCTGATTTATTTCAAAACAAAACTAAGCCAAAAAATCAAAATTTAAAATTAAATACACACTCAATACAATTATTTGCACACACACTAAAGTATTTCAAAACAGGTAAAGTCAAACCAAATAAAATCACGGACGAAAATGCCTATTCATGATTTTCTATTTAACGACCGGATTACGGTTTGAATTATGCAGGACACATATATTTTTGAATTTTATTTTAATGAAGTAAATAAATAAAAATGGGCTAAGGTCACAAATAAATCAACAAAGTGCTGCACAGAAATCCGAAATTGTACAGCAGGGCCAATTATATTTGTTTTTATTTCTTTTTGGAGCGATTGTCGTGCGAAAACAAAAATCACGTGCTCACACTTATCTTGCAAACCTTGTTCTTTTGGCGCGCTCGTGCTACTTTTGATTTGAACTGAAAAAACTGGAGGTTAACCCTATTCTTCAGGCGGGATCCTGTTGCCTCTTACTTGAACTTGAAAACTGAAAATCGAACGTATTCTTCAGGCGGGCCCCTGATACTTCTGACTTGAATTGTAAATTGAAAGTTGACCATGTTCTTCAGGTGAGCTTCTAGTACTTCTAAATTTGAAATGGAAATTGAAAGTTGACCCTGTTCTTCAGGCGGGCTCCTGGTGCTTCTAAATTTGAACTTAAAATAAGCTTGACTTTGAAGAAGGCTTGGGCTTGTAAACCTGCATTTTCAGTTGAGCTCCTGCTTCTTAAACTCGAAAATTGAAAGTTGACCCTGTTTCTTCAGGCGCGATCCTGCTGCTTAAACTAAAAGTTGACCATGTTCTTCAGGCAGGCTCCTGTTGCTTCTTTAATTTGAACTTAAAATCGATTTCTGAAATATCGATCCTCGTTCTCCAAGTGGGTACCTGCAATCAAAACAAACAAAACGAGCAAAATGTTTTGGCCCAGTTTGCACTAGGAAGATTTGTGAGTTGTTAGCAAAACTATAAATCACCTACGCTATTGATGAAGGATGATATGATGAGCATAAAATTAAAGACTCGACTAGGATGTGTGTCTCCTGTGAGATTGAGCTAGATGAGAACTATAAATTGAGCTTGACTAAACTAAAAATTGACTCTATTCTCCAGGTGGGATCCCTGAACTCAAGAAAAACTAGAGATTAAAAACTTAAGAAAACGAACAACTGACCCTATTTTCCAAGCGAGACCCCTGAACTTTAAGAAAAACTAAAGACTAACAACTTAAGAAAACTAAAAACTAATCATATTCTCCATGCGGGACCCCTGAACTTTAATAAAAACTAAAGACTAACAACATAAGGAAACTAAAAACTGACAATATTCTCTAGGGGGACCCTGAACTAAAGGAATGCTAAGGATTAACAACTTAAGAAAATTGAAAAGTGACCATATTCTCCAGGCGGGACCCCTAACTTCAGGAAAAATAAAAGATTAATAACTTAAAGAAACTAAAAACTGACCATATTCTCCAGGCGGGACCCCTGAACTTAACGAAAACTAAAGATTAACAACTTAAGTAAACTTAGAACTAACCCTATTTTCCAGGCGGGACCCCTGAACTTTAAGAAAAACTAAAGATTAACAACTTAAGAAAACTAAAAGTTGACCCTATTCTCCAGGCGAGACCCCTGACCATAAGGAAAACGAAAAATTAACAACTTAAGAAAACTAAAATTGATCCTATTCTATAGGAGGGACCCGTGAACTCAAGTTAGACTAAAGACTAACAACTTAAGGAACTAAAAACTAACCCTATTCTCCAAGCGGAAGCCGTGGACAAAAGGAAAACTAAAGATTAACAACTTAAGAAAACTGAAATTGACCATATTCTACATGCGGGATCCCTGAACTAAAGAAAAACTAAAGATCAACAACTTAAGAAAACTGAAACTGACCCTACTCTACAGGCGGTACCCCTGAACTCAAGTAAAACTGAAGACTAACAACTTAAGGAAACTAAAAACTGACCATATTCTCCAGGCAGGACCCCCGAACTTAAAGAAAGGTAAAGACTCTTCCGACTAGGGGAATGCCTAGGTGGTACTGTTCTTCTCAACTAGGAAAAATGGCTAGGAGTTACTGTCCTCTCAACTAGGAAAAATGCCTAGGAGGTAATGGTCTTCTCAAATAGGGAAAATTCTTGGGAGGTAATGATCTTCTAAGCTAAGGAAATGCCTAGCAAGTAAAAACCTTCTCAAACAGCCTTTGTGCTTATAAAATTTGGGCACGACACTTGAAAAATTCAAGCTTCCAAGCTTTGATTTGGATATAGTCTTCTTCCCTGTTTCAAAGAAAGAAAACTTGTGAGTTTAAACATGGTGGTTGGTTTGTGGCCTTGACTTTGAGGGCGATTGCTCCTCCACTTGCCATGATAACTTTGATTTCAATTTGGAGACCTTTCTTGTTATTGGCTAACCACTTTTCTATCAACCCTTATCATAGAAAACACCTCTGAACCATTCAAGCCCAATACCCTCTATCTGTTGCATTTTGCTTATGAATTGACATTTACTGAACCTTTGCATTTCACATGAATCCCAAAGCACATCAATTGTCACCAACTCAGTGAGCATACTACTATTTCCTAACTTATGCCACTTTGATGTGCTAGCCAGACTCCATTTTATGCAATTAGAAAGCTGGTAGCAAATTTTGAAGTCATTTATCACTTGTTCTAACAACACAGACTCAAAAAGAGTACTCAGACAAAGCAAGAGGAACATATTAAGGAGACAATGGAAGGAGATGATATCTAACAAGAGAATTACAAAGTAAAAACTTAGATGATGTGGATACCAACTCTAATGACCATGCCATGCATTTTGGATTAAACGGCTTAATATGTCCGGCAAGTCTAAAGTTCAACTCTTGTTATACCTCTAAGCCGTGAATCTGGGCTTTAATGCTCTGATTATCCTATCTGATTCATAATCCTTATTCGACTTGTAGTGCCTGAAGGGTTTTCACCATCAAGCCTCTCTCATTTTGTTCTTTCTCTCAACTTACTATCGCCTTATGGTGCCTATGAATGTTTTCACCGATAAGACTCTTTCATTTTGTTCTTTTCTTCTTTTTCCTCTGATTCTGCAAATGACAAGGCATTAAACATGGTAAAAATATTATATGTTCCTGGCATGTCTAACTCGGCACTCTTAAAGATTATCTGGAAGGCCTTTTTTGGACTGTAATGTGGCTTTTGGACAATCTTAGAAAGAAAGAACGGCATGAAGGCTCAAATTCAACTAAGACAAAATGAGGTACAACTTTACAACTTTTGAAACAGTCTTTTTTATAGAAAACAAAACTTCTTCCCTAGTTTCTTGAGACGAGGGAATTTTGAATTTTTGACTTGGTGTGACCGAACCCTAGAGTAAGGCTGCCTACGTATCTTGTTGACACAAGAATCAGGTCGAACATAGTTCAAAGGAATACTTGTCGTTGTTGTTGTTATTTTTCTTTTTCTTTTTTTTTCTTTTTCTTTTTTTTTCTTTATCTCTTTTCATTCTCTTCTCTTTTTTCTCTATTTTCTTTCGAGATGAACTTCTAAAATAAACTTTATTGAGACATGATTTTTTTAGTGACTCTAACTTGATTCCAAAAGAGGGAAGGTCAAAAAATTTAACATAGTCTCAAAGGGGTACCAAATGGTATAAAGTGTTTGAGTAGCTGAATGAATGCCTTCCAATCACTGAAAATACCAAGTACAACATATACAGTTTGAGGATGAAAATTGAAGATCATGGATAGCATTTCTTTTGCAGCTTCGGCCTTGATATCACAGATATTCCTTGTCAAGTACAAAACTCTTGTTGGGTGATTTCTTCTTCACAATGGATGTCCTCCGTTAATTTGGAGCAAACTCCCTTGGCTTTATCTTGTAACTTGATATGCAGTTAAACTCAAAATTGCTCGCTTCAAATTGCATTGGACGCTCTCTCTTGTAACATATTTTTTCATCCTATTAACTTCTCAAACTATCTGCCCTAGTTTCACTCAATTCGGGCTTTAAATGATCTTTAAAATGTCTAAATCTTTACTTATTTCCCTCAAATGTCTCTATAATCTTCAAAACTTGTTTCATTGCTTCCTGATTAGACTAACTTTCAAGACCAGACTGAGAATTCTGTGCGCATGTCATGTAACTAGAGTCAGTATGAAAAGAACTATAAAAGGAAAAGAGAACTAAACAAATACAGACAAGAAATAATAGAAAACAGGAAATTGCATTAGATAGTGAAACAAGCAAAATGAAACTTAGGTTACAACTTTGGAACAAACCTAGATAACACTAAACGAGTTACTACAACCAAACAAACTAGGAAAAATAAAAGGCTAGAAGGGTTCGAGTCAAAAGACAATATCCAAATTACAACCCTGAAATAACCCGAAAAACAGAAATGATAGTAAAATAAACTACCAAGGCTCCTTCATGGCTAGCCAAAAAAGGAGTATCTTTCCAATTACCAAGCTCGACACCTTAGACCATGAGTTCCACATCAATATTTAACAGGACCATTACCAATTTCAATCACATTGACCTCAGCAAATGGATTTTGAGTCCCCTTTGCTAACTCATTCTTAAGATCAACTTCTGGAACCGAGGCTGATAGCGCTGAAAACTTCACTGTAAATGGCCCGCCAAGAATCTTAGAAGAGTTCTCATATTCCTTTTCAACACAAATCATGCCCATATGCGTCTCACTATGAACAGGAAATGGACTTTGGCTAGTATCCGCTGCATTTGGATTTTCCATGATAATGTCACCTACATCAATAAGCTTCTGGACTGCTCTTTTCAAATTCCAACACTTTTCTATATTGTGCTCCGGGGCGTTAGAGAAATATGTGCACTTTTAAAAATAATCAAAATTCTTTGGAAGGGGGTTTAGCATTTTTATCTGAATTGGCTTTAACATGTCCAATAGCATTAACTTATGGAACAAACTGGCATATGATTCTCCAATACGAGTGAAAGACTTTTCCTTTTGTTGCTGCCTTTTCATTTTTTACTCCGTCCTCGGTTGGAACCTCTTGCGAATAGGGGGGTTGATATGCTTGTGGAGATGGGTAAGACATTTGTGGAAGTGGTACAGGCCATTGGTGATCTTGTGGATAGAGTGCTGGGAAGGTGAGGTATGACTTTGGGGATTTTGTGGAGAGAAATAGCATTGGGAAGAATTATCTGGAGTACAGGGATATTCATGGGGTCGATGTTGAGGCTAAAAGAGTTGAGCACGAACTCCCACTAGATGTTGTCGTTGGTAGGGCTCAACAACATCTTTTCTATTTCTCTTTCTTCCACCCAAACTTACTGAGATGATCTGAATGTCTTCTGGAGTATCTTTCAATGTAAAATGGCTCATGATTTTGCCTGACTTGATTCCTCCTTCTACCATCTCCCTCATTTGTACCACATCATTGAAAGGTTTACCTAAATATGGGATCAAATGACTGAAGTAGGTGGGTCCCTGAGATTGTATGAAAATCTTAACCATTTTTTCTTCATCAATCGGGGAACTGACCAGAGCAGCTTGTTCCCTCTATCTGAGCCCAAACTCCCTAAAACTTTCCTCGGGTTGCTTTTCCATCTTAGATAGGGAGGAGCGATCTAGGAAATGTCTATATTGTACTGAAAGTGTCGAACAAAATCTTGAGTCATGTCATCTCATGCATACCACTTACTGACATCTTGATGAGTATACAATTCCAAAGCTGCCCCACTCAAACTCTCACTAAAATATGTCATCAACAACACATCTTTCCCGCTAACACTTCTCATTTCACTATAATAACCCCTCAGATAGGCTATGGATCTCCACGCCCGTCATACAATTTAAACTTTGGCATTTTAAACCCCACGGGTAGATGAACATCAAGGAACATACACAAGTCATTGTAAGACATGTTAATCTGATTTCCCATCCCTTGCATGTTCTTTAAGGATTGTTCTATATCTTTCAACTTTCTGGATATCTCATCTCGCTCTTCTTTTCCTGTGGACTTTTTATTTTCAACATGAGCTTCATTCCGAGGGATATGATTGTATGAGTCTGGGACCTTGTGGGCCAACTCTAAGGAGTATTGGGTATCAAGAGGTTTGAAATGGTGTTCACTGTTGGATCTTTGAAAGAAAAGTTGTTGAGAAGTTGTGATAGTGGGGATAGTGGATATGACATGAGGGTTATTTTGGACAAATAAAGTTGGAGGACGAACAATGGAGCTACTAGGGAGGTTGGGAAAGCTGTGATAAGCGGGAAAATCTGGAGAATACGATGGATCATCTGACACTATGACAATAGCTTGTGTGAGGGTAGCGTCTAGGAAGCTAGGTGGTGGCAGGGGTGGTGTCTTCCCTGTCATCCAAGCCTTATACATGTTCGCCATGTGTTGTCTTAACATCCTTACCTCTTCAACCAATCTAGTGTCTTGTTCAACCAATTGTTTTTTGGCACCAGTATCAACCAACTAAATTCCGCTGTCGTCGGCCATTGCCTTTCGACTTTATGTTGTAAGGAAGAGTTACCAGTTTAAAAACTACAAAACCAACCACCTTTATGTTATAATGAAAATGACAAAGAGGAAAAAAATAAAGTCATCACATTAGCATTAGGGCATTTAACACTTTTTTCTTTCCTCTAAAATGACTTCGAGGGTACGAAGGTCATATTGGCACCATCCCAAGTTCACTCTTCTTGCCCCTTTTTCTCTTCATCTCTTTTCTTGCGCTAGCCTGGTTTTCATTTTCTTCCCGCTCTTTCTTTCTGATTATCACTCTTTTCTTTCCTCTCACTTCTCACATCCTATAATTCATCTCTTTTTTCTTTCTTTTTTTCTTTCTTTTTTAATTCTAAAAAATAATTTGATCGAACCCAATATAGGTTGCCTACATATCATGTTCCACATGAATCAGACCAAGCATAGTTCTGAAAAAGTAATGGACAAAATAAACTAAAAACAAAATCTTTTTGAATATTTCATTTATAATTTTGTTTTGGTTTTCAAATACATCATAGGAAGTAAAATAACAAAAGATTCAACAAACTCAACTAGATTACTACAAACTGTGACACCACCTAAAATAATCAATATTACTAGACAAGACTTATAAAATAAAAGACAAAACAGACTCAAAATATAAAAACTCTCCTTAAACAGCTCATGAAAGCAACGGTCCTGGGGCGTCTGTCATGCTCAAGCTCTGGTAAATGAATCATATCTGAATGAGAAGAATAAGAATAAATAGAGTTAGTGACTCAAGACATTATGCGACACCACAACGCCTCCTATTGGACACATGCAAGACATGATTGGGCTATTTTTTATAAAATGGCTTACGTGGCCAAAGCTAGCTATTAGCGCAAACTCAACAAAGGTGACCTCTAAGACATGGAAATACCTCAGTAAGGCTTATACAACTTCAGACTCCTAATAATCATGGCCCTAAAAATTACTTTGCAGAAATAACCCATTTTGCAAAAACGACTGATATGGCCAAACGTGGCTAGAGACGCGAGGACAACAAGGACGGACCTTAAAGGAATGCGACACCTAGCTGTGTATTCAAGATTTTAAGACCAGGGTCAATGAACCACTTTTGCAAAAGTGACCCCATTTTGCAAAATGGTCGAGGTAGCCAGAAGTGGATAGACATGCAAATTCAACCAGGACAGACCTTCAAGTTAGGAAAAAGTTGATTGTGGATTCAAGACTCTCCGGATACGGTTCAACAAGACACTTTGCAAAAATAGCCCTATTTTATAAAATGATCGATGTGGCCAAAAGTGGCTAGACATTCACAAACGTTTAAGGTCACAAACATGTAAGGTCACTAAAATAGGAGAGAAGGATGTCAAAATGGACCTGAGGTGTGCTTTCCTTTAATGTTTGAGAGATCAGTAGGTTCAGAGCTCCAAATTCGAATTTCAAGCAGAGAAAACAGCAACCAAAATTTAACGGAAACGCTGAACCTCGACAGGAACAGCGAACTAGCATCGGACAGAAACTCGAAACTTGGAAACACACCTCGATCGATACTTCGATCAGTTTCAAACCTCAAACAGTCTCCAAGTCTCAGAAACTAAAGATCGAAGAGAAAAGGGGCTCCAATCTTTGTGTTTTGTATGATCTTTAAATGAAAGAGTTTTTGAGTAGAAAATCTAAACTCAAACTACATTGCTTCTGTATTTTTTATTATAGGAATTGAAAGAAAACTTGAGCAATCAACAAAAAAATTTTCCTACCAGAGCCGAATTGAGAAGAGTCGATTTGTTTAGTTTTTTTTTCAATTTTTCCTCTGAAATTCTCAATTTTTCTGTCCCTAAAGCCCTTTAAAATTGTGTCAAGAGTCCATTTCCCCTTCTTACGTTTTTGTGTCTGCTGCTGCCTCGGGTCCCTTAGGGTCAGAAGAGGTTATATTTAGGATTTTGCATGGGTGTGGAGAATTAACATGGGCCATTGGATGAGAAATAATGGGTGGCTAAGATCTAAAAATAGAAAATAGGCGGAGTCAGGGGTTACAACGGTTCTGGCGGGTCAGCAGGGTGTGGGCTCAGGGATTGGGCTCAGGGTTGGTCCGATTTAGGCTAGGGAGGTATACGAAATTGGGCTCAAATTGGCTATATTTGTCTCCAACATTGATTTCTCCTTCAAAATAAAAATACTACTATAGAAATGAAATTAAATTTAAATAATTAAAAATAGACTAATTATAATGTGAAACTATTTTTGGTATTTTTAAAGATTATACTAGAATAAAAAAGTAAGACAAAGTAGGCTAAAAGTCATGATAAAGCTAAAATAAGTATCACTATCGAAGTACTAATGACCTTATACTAAAAATGAAAAATATGATACAATGAGAAATATTATAAATAAAACTATTGTTGTGTTTTTTATTTTTAAATACTAAAATAATAAAAATAATAGTAAAAATAAAATAAATTAAAATCCTAGGAAGAATAAACTTAATTAAATATGTATAAAATATTAGAGTAGCTTGAAAACGTGATGGGTCAAAAATTACGTGCTTACACAAGTGGCATGCTAACACTTGTCATATAGATTCTCCCCCGAAACAAGACTTTCAAACCCATTATGACTACATTATGGTTGATGTTAAATGAGAAAGAAAGATCCTCAAATTATGAAAATTCAAAAAATATTTCTCCAAGAAAAAGGACTAGAAAATATGGGAGATTTATTATTTTTCTTTTAGGAAAAGAAAAACTCAATTATGGTTAGTGTTACAGGGTCATTTTTTTTCGTTTTGACACTGCACGGTAGTTACACAACAATGACTCAACCCTCTTCCTTTTTCCCTTACGTTTTGGTTTGATACCAAGAATATAAAAGGCAACAGAAATCAGACAGGGCACAGTTTCCAGGAATCACTTCCCAACTTTGTATTAAACTCGTGCTACAAAGAAATACATACAAAATCCCCACAAAAAGATAGCCAAAGACAACCACACTCCGCCCTAACAAGTGTGGCTAGGAATTCAAATTTCGAACCTAGCCTAATCCTAACCTAGCAGTTGACATCCCCAACTATAAAGGAATTCAAATTTCAGATTTCAAAACAGACAACTGCCCACTACCCCACATAGCCACTCATGCTGAAAAATAGGAAACTGCCCAACTGGCCAACTGCCTTGCATGTACGTAGCACATGGGCGCAGCCTTTGCATTTTGGTGCCAGTAGGCCAACTCTTGTCATGTCTTAGCACCATGCCCTCGTGCATCATGCCTTGCACGCATGTCTGCCACTGTCGTATGCCCAGCTCACCCATGACACTGTGTTGCCCGAGTCCATCTGCCCTGCCTTAGCTTGCCTTAGTTTTTCCAGCCCTTGCTATGCTTTTGCTGGCCGTTAGCTTTGCCTTGCCATGGCCACGCCAATTTCATGGTCATGTCATGCTTTGGAACCTAAGCCACATGTCGTCGTGCCACAATCCACGTCCATCAACACCTGCCCATGTGGGACAGCCTTATCAATATGATGCCACAATCATCATAGGGTCGTGCCAAGGTCTATCATGTAAATCCCTTATCACTCCCATGCCATGTTCGATTAATCAAGCCGAGGGGACAACAAATTTCCCCCACCAGATGAGCTCGCCGCGCTCGATGAGGTAGAATCTATATACGCCTTGATTTGATTTTGAAATTGCCATAGAGACGATCCTTTTTCCCAAGTTCCATCACACTCCTACTTTCCTGTCCATTGAACCAGGAACTCAGTCTGCCTGTTCTTTTTGCTTTGACCCAAAATACGGTGATCCAAAATCTTCTCAATAGTCTCCTCAAATTTCTTGTGCTCTATTGGAGGATCATGCTTTGGCATTGCCCTTGTCGGACCTTCAACATCTTTATACAAGCGTTTCAAGAAACTCACATGAAATATTGGGTGAATATTGAGATGTTCTGGCAGATTCAACCGGTATGCCACTTCACTATCGCACCTCCTTTTTGCCGCGCCCGCGGGGCGCGTTGGGGAGTTTTCTCCAATTGAAGGACAGTCGAAACGGGGTTTATTTAATTATTTAAGAGTCGCCACCTGGGAATTTTAAGGCGTCCCAAGTCACCAATTTTAATCCCTGAATCGAGGAGAATATGACTCTGTTTATTATTCTGCGAACCAGAAATCCTGAGTAAGGAATTCTGTTAATCCGGAAGAAGGTGTTAGGCATTTCCGAATTCCGTGGTTCTAGCACGGTCGCTTAACTGTTTTATTATTGGCTTAATTATCTTGATTTTATATAAATGTTATCTGATTTTTCTACCGCTTTTACTTATTGTGGTTAAGAACCCTTCTTTGAATCGAATTACGCGTACGTATATTCGTGTTATAAATAAAAAAAATACGAAATTGTGTCACGCATATGTATACGCAATAACTTTTGATAATATAATTACTGAGCAATCATTTTTTCGAAATTGTGTCGAATCAAGAATATTTGTTTTTTCTGAATAGTGAACTGTACATCTCGGTTTTTTATGAAATTGATTTAACGCCTTTGGAAAAATCCTTTTTATTAAATATTCGTTCGAAATTGCGCGTACGCATAATCCGAATTTAGCTTTTAAAATATAATCAGGGTACGCGAACGTATCCCTAATAGCGCGACATATTTGTAATGATATTAGGGATTTTTCCATAAATTGTTTTGTTGTATTATGAGAAATCTTCATTTTTAGATATCATTAATTCTAAAAAAAAATTCACAATTTTTGAATGTTGCCCATTGATTATAATTTCCACATATAGCATGTTTATCCAAGACTATTCAAATTCAAAGAACAGAATAAAAATATGATTGATACTATTTTTAAACAAATATGACATATATATATATATATATATATATATATATATATATATATGTCAAAGGATAAATTGCATATGAAACTGAAAATACATGATTCATAAAGGAAGGAAATATTTTCCGAGAATTTTTATTATTTACTTAATGCAAATTCTACTTCTAATTATCATTGGTATGAAGTGTGGCAATTTATGCTTATACATCTCTTTTCATTCTTATATGCTTGCTTTTAATCTAATAGGCCTAATTACTTGGTTAATTTGTTTTATGAAGGTATATAGACATCGAGCTATAATGGCCGAATTATTATACAAGTTAATTCAATAAAATTACCTTACATGCAACTTAACTGTATATCGTATTCATAACGTATTATAATAAGCTACATCATATCGCCTTTCGCCCACTTTTATACACACATCTATTATCTTATCAACATTACCATCTTAACCTTATGTAACAATAAATATCACTACTATAGTTATCTTGGCACTTCTACATCACTTCTTACTTAACCAACAACAAAATTCAAATAATGACCAACATTCATACCATATTCCCTACTTCGACAATTTAATATGATTAAACTAATGAGATAATAAGCTAATGTTATTACAAATCTTTATACGAACTTTCAAAGTAAGACCATTAGCTCATAGCTATCAAATTGAATTCACTACTAATTAACTAACATAAAATAAAAAATGAAATTTAAATTGATGAACTGGGACAAATAAGAAACAGAATTTCAATTCAATCTTCGTTTATCCGCCATATTGAATCTCTTTCCAACATAGAATTTAAAAGGATATGTACCTGGAAATGGAGGTAGAAGTAGTAAGTTTCAACAGTTGCAGCAGTAACAAAATCAACAGAATACCAGTTTTTCCACAGATTTGAACGATAATAAGACACGAAGAACCCTGATGAATAGGGACAGAACTTGAGAAAATTTCAGATTTCACCGAACAATATTTACAAGCAAACAACGGACAGATTCTAGAAAAGTAACATTTTTCAGATTTTTCAGTTTCTTTCCTGTTTTGGACTTCTTGTTTCTAATTTTTCTGTTTTTGTTGCTGTATATCTGTGTGTGTGTGTGACCGCCCTCTTGTTCCTTCAAAACTCTCCTCAAAAATTCTCTAGGGTCTTAAAAACTCTCTTCTGAAAAATGATCCTAAAATCTGTTTGCTTTCCCAATTTCACACTCTCTTTTTTTTCTCTTAAAACTCTTAAAGACTCTCTTAAAAATTCTCTCTCTGTCTATCTAAACTCAGAAAAACTCTCTTAAAAACTGATCCAGATCCCCTTAAAGTCTGTCCAGCTCCTGTATTTATACAGGGCTGGTTCTATACTCATTAGTATTGGAGGGACCCTTTATCCCTTTAACAACCAGAAAGTTTCCATTGAAACTTCTTTTTAATACTTTATGTGATCCTAACATGATTTTCAGCAGCCCCATTATCCCTTGTTCCCCCTTTATTACTTAAATATAGCCATTAACATTACATTATAATACACTAGCACTAACACCCTGTTTTTACTGTTTTATTCCCAGAAATGCCCCTGACCTACTGTTATTACTTGAAAAATCAGAACCCACTGTAAAACAGATTCTACAATCTGTATAGACTTAACTATCCTTTTGATTTACAGCTATAACCAATCCTATGACTTTGAGACAGTATATTACATTCTAATAACTGATTGACAAAAACTGCATTTAAATAGGGAATTCCCAACTGAATACTGAATAAAAACAACCTTAACATTATACAGAATATGCAGGATTATTTTCACTGGAATTCAAAACTGAATTAAAAGCAAACAAATACAGGAGCATTGTCAATATACTGACAATGTCCTGTTTAGAAAACAACAATACAGCATACATTTGAATTCACTGATTCACAAACAAACATGATTCAATTGACGAGTACTAATCAATTGACTATTTACAACATTTGTCAAATATTAGTCTAAACAATAGAAGCAGACTGTTTCAGTTAATATTTTCAGAAATGAAAATTCGTAATATAACTAATCGACGAACTTAATCGAGTCGATTACACACATTGTAAACAATCACAACCAATAAAAACAATTCACATTCGGATCAAGTAGCTAGGTAGGAGACAGAAATGACAGAATTGATCAAAACAAATATGAAAAATGAAAAAGCTAAAACAAACACAAAAATACATGTATAATACACAAAATAAATAGAAAAAATACCTTTGAATCTTCAATTTTATTCCGACTCGAACTCAACTTGGATTTCGGATTTTTTGTTTGAAATCAAACTGACCTTAGTCGAAGTATTTTCCACTGAAAATACTTCGACTAAGGTCGATTAAACCTCAATCTTCATCATAATCTGAACAGAATCCGGAAGTTTGGTATTTTTAGGGTTCTTAAAAACTCGATTTGGGATTTAACCATTTCTGGTCAGATTCGAGAAGAACCAAACATGACACAATGGTGAGGGTAGCCTGGGGGTCATTTGGTGTTAGTTTGAAACGGATCTGAGCCTGTTCTTGTTTGGTCCGAATCTTCAAAAGAAGATTCGAGAAGTTCCGCACTGATTCGAACCAAACAAACGATAGATCCATATTCAGGGTGACTAGGGGAAGCTGTGGTGTCGATTTGGGACTGTTAGGTCTAGATCTGAACTTGGCTCGAATCTTCAAATGAAGATTCGAGAACCTCCAGGGAGATTCGAACCAAGCTGGTAACATATTCGGATAGAGGGTGTTCAGGGGGTCCTAGGGTGTTAAGTTGGTCGCCGGTTGATGCCGCCGGGTTTCAGGCGAAGGGGAATAGGGGCGGCTAGGGTTAGAGGTCTATTTGGAACGATGATGAACAGGAGCGGAGAGGGGGGGGGTGTTTAGTTAGGGGGCCGGGTAAAGGGTTACGGGTTTATATAGGGGTGGGGTGGATTGATGTTATCCGTCCGATCAAGTAAGATGAAAGGCCAGGATTAATCCACTAATCCGAACGACGTCATTTGGTCTAAGTTCAGGGTCGGCCTGTATTGGGTCAAAGGGTCGGGTTACAGGTTTCGGGTAAGGGTAGGAGATCTCGTCCGTTGATTGGATTTGATCGAACGGTCCATGCTGAACCGCAACTAAACGCTGTCGTATTGATTCTTTTCGGACTGGACCGGACCTGGGCTAAAGGGGGGCTAATTTGGTTTGGGTTGTTGGGGTAATTAATTCACTTGGGCCTGGATTTTAATCCAGGTCCAATATTCTTTCACAATTACATATATTTTCTAATTAAAAAAAATCCTAATAAAAATTATAAAACAATTTTTAACCTTACACAAAAAATATTAATTACTTCATAACAATTATTTAACACATAGTCAAAACATCAATCACACAATGAAACATTAAAATTAGAACAAACGCATATTTTTGTGATTTTATTTAAATTATCTCTTAAATGCATAATTAAATCCTATATGCATGCAATATGTATTTTATTTTATTTTTTGATTTATTTTGACAAAATAAACATTTACGGATATAACACAAACATTTAACACCACGCAAATTCAAAAATTACACAGTAAAAGAAATTTATTTTATTTTTTGATTTATTTTTGGAGTAGTTTTCGTTAAAGCAAAAATCACGTGCTCACAGCTGCCCCTCTTTGTGCGGAAATTCGAAGAGTTTTCGTACAAAGATAAAGTGAGCGGACACGAGCGATTTTTGCCCGTTCGAATACTCCGTGGGAAGCATTTTTTAGAAAGATTTGACCGAACCTCTGCTTCAAAGGTTTTCCTACATATCCTTGGCTATAAAGGAATCAGGTCAATGTAGTTCGGGAATTTTTTGGTAACTGGGACTACCATGGGACTGTGATCTTACTGCTGCTTTGTGCTGTTTTTACTGCTTGCTGACCTCCTTATTACACATTACTTTAAGGGAAATACAAAATTAAGCTAGATTATGGTACAGGAATTATAAAAATCTTATCTAGATCATGCCCTTGCGTTTCTTGTTGTCTTCATATCTTGGTGAATCTTGGGCATTTGGCTTATTTCGTATTCCTCTTGGAACTCTTGTTGTTTCTTGCTGGGGATTCTGTTGAACTCCTCTGCTTTATTGATTTTAAGTGTGCTCCTTTTTCATATGAGCGGGCTTTTGATTTCAACACTTCAATTGCATTCCCTCGTTCTTCAGGTGGGTGCCTCAACTGTTTCTTTTCTTTCTTTATCCCCATTCTCCAGGTGGACGCCTGATTTCTTCTTTTTCTCATCCTCATTCTCCAGGTGGACGCCTGACTTCTTTAATTCTTTCATCATCATTCTCCAGGTGGACGCCTGACTTCTTCAATTCTCATCCTCATTCTCCAGGTAACGCCTGACTTCTTCTTTTCTCATCCTCATTCTCCAGGTGGACGCCTGACTTCTTCTTTTCTCATCCTCATTCTCCAGGTGGACGCCTGACTTCTTTAATTCTTTATCCTCATTCTCCAGGTGGACGCCTGATTTCTTTAATTCTTTATCCTCATTCTCCAGGTGGACGCCTGACTTTTTCAATTCGTATCCTCATTCTCCAGGTGGACGCTTGACTTCTTCTTTTCTCATCCTCATTCTCCAGGTGGACGCCTGATTTCTTTAATTCTTTATCCTCATTCTCCAGGTGGACGCCTGATTTCTTTAATTCTTTATCCTCATTCTCCAGGTGGACGCCTGACTTCTTCTTTTCTCATCCTCATTCTCCAGGTGGACGCCTGATTTCTTTAATTCTTTATCCTCATTCTCCAGGTGGACGCCTGATTTCTTTAATTCTTTATCCTCATTCTCCAGGTGGACGCCTGACTTCTTCTTTTCCTCATCCTCATTCTCCAGGTGGACGCCTGACTTTTTCAATTCTTATCCTCATTCTCCAGGTGGACGCCTGACTTCTTCTTTTCTCATCCTCATTCTCCAGGTGGACGCCTGATTCTTTAATTCTTTATCCTCATTCTCCAGGTGGACGCCTGATTTCTTTAATTCTTTATCCTCATTCTCCAGGTGGACGCCTGACTTCTTCTTTTCCTCATCCTCATTCTCCAGGTGGACGCCTGACTTTTTCAATTCTTATCCTCATTCTCCAGGTGGACGCCTGACTTCTTCTTTTCTCATCCTCATTCTCCAGGTGGACGCCTGATTTCTTTAATTCTTTATCCTCATTCTCCAGGTGGACGCCTGATTTCTTTAATTCTTTATCCTCATTCTCCAGGTGGACGCCTGACTTCTTTTAATTCTTCATCCTCATTCTCCAGGTGGACGCCTGACTTCTTTCAATTCTTATCCTCATTCTCCAGGTGGACACCTGACTTCTTCTTTTCTCATCCTCATTCTCCAGGTGGACGTCTGACTTTTTCAATTCTTATCCTCATTCTCCAGGTGGACGCCTGATTTCTTTAATTTCTTTACCAGGTATTTCCTGACACAAATATTGTATTTGCCCCTGTTTTAAATCAAAGAAAACTTTGTTAGTTTAAAGCAGGGTGGCTGGCTGTGGTATTCTTGCCGATGGTGATGTTTCTCTTCGTCTCTCTTTATTGCCTTGGAATGATTGAAAAGACTGTTTTGTCTTTGTAATTGATCCTTGACTATAGGATTCCCCTCTGTGTGTTTTCCTTCAAAACCTTTCAACTGTAATCATGTGCCTCTTTTGACTTTGCTGATCCACTTTTGATTTCATCTTTCTTACACCCATATTTTATCTCCTACCTTTCGTGGCTGTATTTTGTAACCTTGAATCTTGGTAGTATACCTTGACATCCCTTCTTATTTGTTTAGAATAAAACTTATCTCAAAGCTTGTAGAAAGTAAGATTATTAGTAGCGAAATACGCTGATTTCGACAATTAAAAAATGAAAAGAAAAATCCAATTTTTTGGATGACTGTTGGAAAAGGAATAAAGGACTTATCTGATTGGAATTACTGGCACCAATGATCAGGATATGCACTTCGGATTAATCAACCCAGTCTTTTAATCAATCTCCTCTCAATTGTCTCAAGGAGTTTTCACCGATAAATTTTCCTCGTTTTTCACTTCTTCACTTCCTTTTCGCCTTATGGTGCCTGTGTGGGTTTTCACCGATAAGACTCTCTCATTTTACTTTTCTCTCAACTTCCGTCGCCTTATGGTGCCCGTGTGGGTTTTCACCTATAAGACTCTCTCATTTTACTTTCTTTCCTTGTTTGTACCAGAGTGTTATGAACCACTTCATTTGCTTGCCTCAGCATTTTTCTAAGATTGATCGAAAGGTCTTTTTGGTATTAAGGTTAGGAATGGAAAAGGTATTAAAAGCTAAATAGCTTTGGTATGGGTTTAAGATTACAACTCTTGGAATCATTTCTTATTTCCGACACAATTCCTGCCCCAGTTTCTTGATTGGGGTCTCTTAATGTTTCTTTTCCGTGCACATTGTGCATGTGGTGCACCCTATGACCGAGCCGTGAGGCGCCTACGTATCCTTCTTTGAGGAATCAGGTCAAACGTAGTTCACTACATAATAGTGAAGATTTTATTTTTATTTTTTATTTTTTATTTTTTTTATTGATTGATTACAAGAGAGGGTAGGAAAAAACAAGTATGGCTCAAAAAGGGAAGCAAATGGTATAGTGTTTGGATAGCAGAACAAATTGCCTTTGTCATTTCAATCTTCGAAATAGTGCTAAATACAAACATTCAAAAAGTTATGCATAATATCTCTTTACCGCGTCAGAATTGATCGCCATATCTATGCATTTGCCTTCGATATCTGTTAAACATAGTGCACCAATCGATAATACTCTGGTCACAATGAATGGTCCTTGCCAATTCGGAGCAAATTTGCCTTTTGCTTCAACCTGATGTGGAAGAATGCGTTTCAGCACATGCTGACCTACTTCAAACTTCCGGGGACGCACCTTTTTGTTGTATGCTCTTTCTATTCTTCTTTGATATAATTGACCATGGCATACTGCGGTCAATCGTTTTTCGTCAATCAAGTTTAACTGTTCTAGACGGGTTTTGACCCATTCATCATCATCAATCTTTGCTTCGGCGATGATCCGAAGGGAAGGAATCTCAATTTCTGCAGGAATTACTGCTTCAGTGCCGTATACCAACAAATAAGGAGTTGCTCCTACTGAAGTGCGAACAGTAGTGCGGTATCCCAATAATGCAAATGGTAATTTTTCATGCCATTGTTTTGAACCTTCTACCATTTTCCGCAGTATCTTCTTTATGTTTTTGTTGGCTGCTTCTACTGCTCCATTCGCCTTGGGCCGATATGGGGTAGAGTTACGATGTGTAATCTTAAACTGTTGACATACTTCTTTCATTAAGTTGCTGTTAAGATTAGCACCGTTATCTGTGATGATCACCTTCGGGATTCCGAATCGACATATGATATTTGAGTGGACAAAATCGACCACAGCTTTCTTGGTCACTGATTTGAATGTCTTGGCCTCAACCCATTTGGTAAAATAATCAATAGCTACCAGAATGAATCTGTGTCCATTGGATGCTGCCGGCTCAATTGGTCCAATCACATCCATGCCCCAAGCAACGAAAGGCCATGGTGCCGACATTGTGTGCAACTCGGATGGTGGAGAATGAATCAAATCTCCGTGTATTTGGCATTGATGACACTTGCGTACAAAACTGATACAATCTCGCTCCATGGTAAGCCAATAGTAACCAGCTCGGAGGATTTTCTTTGCCAACACATATCCACTCATGTGGGGTCCGCAAACTCCTGAATGTACTTCAGACATGACAGTTGTAGCTTGTCTGGCATCTATGCATCTTAATAATCCAAGATCTGGTGTTCTTTTATACAAAACTCCTCCGCTTAAGAAGAATCCATTTGCTAATCGCCTAATGGTCCTCTTTTGATCTCCTGTGGCTTGTGCGGGATATATCCCCATTCTGATATACTCCTTGATGTCGTGGAACCATGGTTCACCATCAAATTCTTCTTCAACCATATTGCAATAAGCGTGCTGATTGTGGACTTGAATATGTATTGGATCTACATAAGCCTTGTCTGGATGGTGCAACATTGATGCTAGGGTAGCCAATGCATCGGCAACCTCATTATGGATTCTTGGAATATGTTGGAATTCCACTGATTGAAACCGCTGACAAAGATCATGTAAACATTGTCGGTATGGTATGAGCTTCAAGTCTCGGGTTTCCCATTCTCCTTGAATTTGATGTACCAAAAGATCCGAATCTCCCATGACTAAGATTTCTCGGATACCCATGTCTGCGGCTAGCCTTAACCCCAAAATGCAAGCTTCATATTCAGCCATATTATTGGTGCAATAAAATCGCAATTGAGCCGTAACAGGATAGTGATGCCCTGTTTCAGAAATGATTACAGCTCCTATTCCGACTCCTTTCATGTTGGCGGCTCCATCAAAGAAAAGTTTCCAGCCAGGTTTTTCAATTTGTTCCACCTCGTCGATATGCATTGTTTCTTCATCAGGAAAATAAGTCTTCAACGGCTCATATTCCTCATCGATCGGGTTTTCGGCTAAATGATCGGCCAGTGCTTGAGCCTTCATTGCAGTTCGAGTCACATAGATGATGTCAAATTCTGTGAGCAATATCTGCCACTTCGCAAGTCTTCCTGTTGGCATAGGCTTTTGAAAAATGTATTTCAATGGATCCAACCGAGAAATGAGGTAAGTAGTGTAGGATGACAAATAGTGTTTCAATTTTTGAGCTACCCATGTTAGGGCGCAACATGTCTTTTCCAGATGAGTATACTTAACCTCATAAGCTGTGAACTTCTTGCTAAGGTAGTAGATGGCCTGTTCTTTTCTGCCCGTGAGGTCATGTTGCCCCAATACACAACCAAATGAATTCTCCAAGACCGTTAAGTAAAGAATCAAAGGTCTTCCTGGCTCTGGCGGGACCAACACGGGTGGTTTCGACAAGTACCCTTTTATCTTATCAAACGTTTCTTGACACTCATCAGTCCATTTGACCGCAGCATCCTTTTTTAACAATTTGAAAATTGGCTCGCAGGTTGTTGTGAGCTGAGCAATAAACCTGCTGATGTAATTTAACCTTCCCAACAAACTCATTACTTCAGTTTTGTTTCTTGGGGGTGGCAGTTCTTGGATGGCTTTGATCTTTGATGGGTCTAGCTCGATGCCTCATCGACTGACTATGAATCCCAATAACTTTCCAGATGGAACTCCAAATGCGCACTTGGCAGGGTTAAGCTTGAGGTTGTACCTGCGAAGTCTTAAGAAGAACTTCCTCAAATCTCCAACGTGGTCGGCCTGATGTTTTGATTTTATGATCACATCGTCCACGTATACCTCAATCTCCTTATGTATCATATCATGAAACACTGTGGTCATTGCTCTCATATAGGTTGCTCCGGCGTTCTTTAAACCGAATGGCATTACCCGGTAGCAATAAGTTCCCCATGGTGTGATGAATGCCGTCTTTTCTGCATCTTCTTCATCCATTAGAATTTGATGATACCCGGCATAACAATCCACGAAAGACCCTATATCATGCTTGGCACAATTGTCGATCAAAATATGTATATTGGGTAATGGGAAATTATCCTTTGGACTTGCTTTGTTGAGATTGCGATAGTCGACGCATACTCTAATTTTGCCATCTTTCTTTGGCACAGGAACGACATTAGCCAACCAAACAGGATATCGAGTAACTCGAATGACCTTTGCTTCCAATTGTTTGGTGATTTCTTCTTTAATTCTCACACTCATATCAGGCTTGAATTTTCTCAACCTCTGCTTGACAGGAGGCACTGTTGGATCGGTGGGCAATTTGTGGACCACTAAATCAGTGCTCAAGCCCGGCATGTCGTCATACGACCATGCAAAAATATCTTTGAATTCTATGAGTGCTTTAATTAACTCCTCTCGGATTTTTGGCTCGAGATGGACACTTATTTTAGTTTCTCCGGACATTACTCGTGTCCCCTATATTGACGTCCTCAGTATCACTCAAGTTAGGTTTGATTTTTTCCTCAAAGTGAATTAACTCTTTACTAATCTCTTCAAAAACCTCATCTTCATCATATTCTGATTCATAATCACAATATATTTCTTGAATTAATATTTCGGAACTAGATTGATTTTTAAGACTGGGCTGAAGATTCCTCATGCATGCCATATCACTAGAGCCAGCGTAAAAAGAACTGTATAGAAAAGAAGAAAAAGAAAAGAAAGCTATTAGGAATGATAATAAAAAGGAAACTGCTTTTTATTGGATAATGAAAGATAACAAGGTTTTGCACACTTCAAACCAACTGTAAGATAAACTTTGGGATTACAACCTTGAAATAACCCAAACAAACTGAAAGAAAATCAAAATAAACTACCAAGACTCCTTTCGAATTGGGAGAGGAGTGGCTTTCCAATTATTGAGCTTTGTTTCTGGTCCAACGAATTGAACTTCTGCGTTGCTACACCCTTCTCCGCCTTCCAGCATATTTACATCACTAAACAATTTCTCGAACCTTTCAATTAATTCCTCCTCAGGATTGACCTGGGATTTAGGAATTGTTGTTATCGGGCGATTTTTAGCACCGGTCTTGACAAAAGACTTCGACAGCTGTGGTACTGGTTTTGGAAGAACCCATGCTTGGTGTTTCAACTTCCTGGCCCTTATCACGTCATTGGTGGTAGGTGTGAACCCTAAACCGAATGTTCCCCAGTTCTCGGGGAGAGATACTGGTTGTACAATTCCTTGCAAAGATAAGCCCAGACCTTTGCCGGGTATAAAGCCATTCTTCAGCATTTCATAAGCTACCATGACTGATGCAGAGGATACCTTTGGATTCGAAAGGTATTTTCCTTCTGGAATTTTTTCTACCGTCACCGTGTTGGACACTTGGTACACCCATGGTCCTTGGTCAATTTCTACTCCCTCGACTGGTACAATGGTGCTGTTGTGAGCATTTAAACTTTCTTCTCCATGCACGACTATTTCTTGATGGTCCCATTCAAACTTGACAGCCTGATGTAGTGTTGACGGGACTGCTTTAGCAGCATGGATCCATGGTCGACCCAACAACAAGTTATAAGAAACAGATATGTCCAACACTTGGAATTCCATTGTGAATTCAACTGGCCCTATAGTTAGCTCCAACACTATGTCGCCAAATGAATCTCTGCTTCCCCCGTCAAATCCTCGTACGCAGATGCTATTTTTCTGGATCCTCTCCTCTTTAATTTTTAATTTGTTTAAAGTGGAGAGAGGGCATATGTTTGCACTGGACCCATTGTCAACCAATACCCGGGTTACTACGGAGTTTTCACATTTCACGGTGAGGTAGAGAGCTCTGTTGTGCTCGGTACCTTCCACAGGTAATTCATCATCAGCAAATGTAATTCTGTTTGTTTCAAAGATTCTGTTGGCTATTTTGCCCAAATGATTTACAGAGATCTTTTCAGGAACATGAGCTTCATTCAGGATTTTCATCAACGCCAGACGGTGTTCCTCTGAATGGATCAGTAATGACAACAATGAAATTTGAGCGGGGGTCTTCTTTAATTGATCCACAACAGAATAATCATGGAGTTTCATTTTTCTTAAAAACTCCTCTGCCTCTTCTTCCGTCACAGCTCTCTTTGTTGGCATTGGATTGTTTTTAGTTTTTCTCAGCTCTTCGGGAGTAAAACATCTTCCCGAACGTGTCAAGCCTTGCACCTCACACACTTCTTCCTTGATTTCTTTGCCCTTGTACATCACAGTCACCCGTTCATAGTTCCATGGGATGGCTTTGTTGTTGATGACCGGTAGCTGGATTACAGGTGCAATAATAACCTGATCTGTACGGGCTCCTTCCACGAATATAATGGGTTTGTTAGCAACCCCTGGTACTACCACTTTCGGCCTTTCTTGTTTTGCGGCAACTTTGCTCGATGATGCCTCATTGACTATCATAGACGGTTTATCACCATTTTTGTGCTGCTTAGACATCGGCTTCTCCTCCATTAACTGTTTATCTGGCTTGGTTTCATGAGTCTTGATCATCATGACAGTTCGTGACGGCTTCTTTGTTTCTCCATCAGCTTGTATGATTTCTATCATGTTAGCCTCTTGATGGGCTGGCATTGGATTTCTATTGATATTTGGAGTTTCGGGGGTTTGAACCTCGATTTTATTAGTATCAATCAGCTCTTGTATTGCATTTTTCAAATGCCAACATTTCTCCGTATCATGACCTGGTGCACCGGAGCAATATTCACAGCTAATGGTGTTGTCCAGATTCTTTGATGGAGGATTGGGTAGTTTGGATTGTATTGGTCTCAGCATGTCTAGCTGTCTCAACCTGTGGAACAGACTAGCGTAAGATTCTCCCAATGGAGTGTAAGTTTTCTTTTTCTGTTCCCTTTCTCCCCTGAATGCTGGCCTAGGCCTGAAACCTGGTCCGGGATAAGCTCGGGGGTAGGTATTTGGTGTGACAGAAGCACGCCAATTGGTGTGAACAGGTGGCTGATTGTATGCTTGAGCATGGTTAATGGCAAAATGAGGCTTTGAAGGGTGATAGTAGTGTTGGGATGAATCATGGTGGTAAGCTGATTGGCGAGGTCGTTGTTGATTATAGTAAAGCGGTGAACCTCTGGGTCCCGGCCAAATTCCTGAATCAACTACTGCTGCTTCCTCCCTCTTCTTTCTTCCGATTCCTCCTACCCCGCCTTGAATAGCTTGAGTAGTTGCCTTAATTGCTGAATAGCTCATGATTTTATTTGTCTTGAGGCCTTCTTCCACCATACCTCCCATCTTCACTACCTCGTTGAATGATTTTCCAACCGCTGAAACCAAGTGGGCATAGTAAGTTGGTTCCAAGGCTTGGAGGAAGTAGTCTACCATTTCGCTCTCCTTCATAGGAGGATCCACTCTTGCTGCCTGTTCTCTCCACCGAAAACCATACTCTCTGAAACTTTCATTGTGTTTCTTCTCAAATTTGGTCAAAGATAATCGATCTGGGATGATTTCCAGATTGTATTGGAAATGGTATGCGAATGCCTGTGCCAGGTCATCCCAGGTGTACCATCTTCCATGGTCTTGGCGTGTATACCACTCCAAAGCTGATCCGCTTAGACTTTGACTGAAGTAAGCCATCAATAATTCATCCTTTCCCCCAGCTCCTCGCATCTTGCTACAGAAACCCCTTAAGTGGGCTACTGGGTCGCCGTGCCCGCTGTATAGGTCAAATTTGGGCATCTTGAAGCCAAATGGCAATTGTACATTAGGGAATAAGCATAAATCTTTGTATGCTACACTGACTTGCCCACCTAATCCCCGCATGTCTCGGAACGATTGTTCTAGACTTTTGACCTTCCTGAACATCTCTTCTTGTTCAGCATTTTTGGCTGGCTTGTCAATTTCGGTTGGGAGATCAAACCGAGGAGCAGTTGAATTGATTTCGGAGGCTTTGAAGGTGGGCTCCGGGGGGTAATATTGGTTGTCTTGGGCCTGAAATGTAGGCTCACTAGGAGATTTGTGAAATGTAGCAGGGGGAGGTGCTACGAAAACAGGAGTCATAGGTGGAGGAAGGTACGGAACTGGTTTTGGAGGTGGAGACTGTGGTGTCTGAGAGGTGGTGCCTCGGTAGTGCTGATAAATGGGGAAACTTGGGGATAATTCAGTGGTGATATTATCCTGAGTTTGGATCATTGATGGAGCAGGGTTATTTGGGTAAGATGGGGGTAACTGTCCTGTAGACCAAGCTTGGTACATTTCAGCCATTTGCTGCTTGAGCTTAAGCATTTCTTCTTTCATTTTCCCGACATCCATCTCTTCTATCTCCATACCTGTGTCAACATCTGGGATAGACATACTTTCGGGTATTGGTCCTTTTGATCTTGTGTGATAGTGATAATATGCCAGTATACTCTTTAGAGAAACTAACTGGTTGAATTCTGAAAATGGACAAACTTGTTAGTTTTGAGAGTTTAACACATATATAATCACACGTTGAGATGCAATGCTCCTAGACAAATAATCCCTTTCTATTATGCATTCGCTCGGTTGCTTGTGTCGTCCCAGCTTTCTTGAAATTGAAAAATTGTCATTCGCTTTTATTTACTATATATATCTTTATCGTGGTGGTCGAATCTTAGAGATTGCCTACGTATCATGTCAAACATGAATCAGACCTTGCGTAGTTCGGACCAAAGTCAATCATGTTTATTTATTACACAAAGATGGAATTACATTTGAAAACTTTAAGAAAATAGCTTGAAACACACACACTTAAATCAAAATAAAAGATACAATTCATAACATCTCACAACATGCCCCACTTTCCACTTTTGTTCTCTAATATTGGATTATCTGCTCAATGTGGGGCTTGACCTGGATGGCCTCCCAGCGTACGATACATCCTTTCCAACTCCATTGCTAGATGACGAGCAAAAGTGGGCGCATGTTCTGTAAACCTTTCATAATCCATTCCTTGGCAGTTTACATAACTTTGAGATGTGAAGACTGCCAGGTCGTGGATCTGTGCCCTGAAACCTTGGAGACGTTGGTCTTGGTCTTGCAATTGCTGCTGACGAGTGGTGGCTATGTCTCTGACACGGTTTTCACGATCTAAAGCTGATTCTAATAGAGCTCGGAGTCTGGCCTGCTCTAATCTTGCTTGCGATCTTTCCCTGTCGAGGTCTGCTTGTTGGTATTTTCTCTGTTGCATCTTCTTGCCTCTTCTAGTTGTGCACGAAGCTGGTCTTCTGATCGCATCCAATAGTCTTTTTCCTTCTTGAATTGAGCCTTGTCTTTTTCGGATTGCCTATCTTGGCGTTCCTTGTTAGATCTGGCTTCTTCGTTTAATTGTTGGATCCTTTCTTTTGCTTTGCTCAATGCCCTTTCGTTTTCCGCAAGAATGGAATCATAATCTTGCATTTTTTCGAAGAGATTGGCGATGGTTTTTTGATCCTTCCAGCTCCTCTTTGGCGTTTCAGAGACTCTTTTCATTTTTTGGAATCGAGCATGAAGATTTTCATTCTCACAAGCTAGACTCTTTTTCTCGCCTTTGGCTTCTTGTTCTTGCAAATCTTTCTCCAAACTGAGGCTTCTTAGATTTTCTTTTAGGGCATGGATAGTGGCTTTGTACCCTTTTTCTTTTTCTCCCCAGATTAACCGCTCTTGGATTTTATCATTGAAATTTTGAACATGGGGTCTTTTTGTTGGCCTTTTTAGCTCAGGTTCTGGTACATCATCCACGCGAGACCGCTTTTCGAACCACCTCGCATATCCAGGATTTATCTCACCCTTGGTAGTGTCTAGGACTTGAGTATCACTTTTCAAGTATCGGCACCCATTCCACATTTGCTGAAGTAAAGCTTCGGGAATAGTGGCTTCTGGGTGTAATTCGATTACTTGCATACTCAAATCTTCCTCATCAGGAACTATTTGATATCTCCCTAGTTGCCTTAGGACTCTTAGTGGTGCATACGGCTGAATGCTTCTCAATCCCAATAGTAGTAGATAACTATTTGAGGTTGACATATGTATTACTTCTCTCATCGGGAGCCATCCCAGAGTCCATTCAATTTGATTTGCCGTTAAAGCCTTTAGATGAGATACCCATGCTTCTATCCCTTCTGGAGCTTGATAATTTTTTGTTCTTTCCTCATAGCTCTCGATGCAATTAGCTTTGTTCGACCCATACTGTATGATCTTGGGTTGTTGTTGGAGATGTTCAATCACCCACATTTGCAACAAAATTTTGCATCCTTCGAAAACTTTCGCTCCTGATTTGCATAAAGTCAAAGCCCGATAAATATCTGATAGAATGATGGGGACAAGGGTGTGATTTTCTTTAGTGGTGAGGATTTGCACAACTTTTGCGGTGCGAATATCAATTGTTCGCTCTTTATTTGGGAAGACCATGACTCCTAGAAAAGCCACCATGAAAGCAAATCGACGGTGCATCTGCCAAGTGTCTTTGTTTTGCTTATTAGTAAGGCCTTTCTCATGAATTTCGAACCCATCTGACTTTCCAAACCTGGAATACAAAAAATTGAAGGAACAACATCCATTGATGACATTGCTTTTCCTGATTTGACTGCTGATGTTCAGAAGACCGAAGAATCGATGTATTGAAGGAGCCTTTGTGAATATCAAGCTTTGATTTCTTAAACTTCCGTCAAAACCAACATATCCAGCTATCTCCTCTAATGTAGGAGTAAGCTCGAAGTCAGAGAAACGAAAAACATTGTGAACAGGATCCCAGAAAGTTACTAATGCCGTAATCAGATCATCCCGAGGCTCAACTTTCATAATGTCCGTGAGATTTCCCAAATGCTTGATGACCCATTTTGACCGTCTTCGCCTAAATCATACCACCACATTTGAAGCTGACATAGAAATTCCTCCGTACTAGTGGATGAGGGGCTTTGTGTAGTGCTCATTTTGTATCTGATATTCAATTTTAATAAAGTCAAAATTTATACTAAAAATCATTTTCGAAATTTTTTCTTTTATTTATTAAAAAAAAAAAAATTTAAAAACTATATTTTTTCGAAATTTTTAAAGCAACCCATTTTATTCCTTTCTCCTTATCAAGATTTTATTTGAGTTGGTCAACAAGCATGTTCGAGGCGAATAAATGCACAAATAACAAGTAGGATGCATCATGATGGTCTTTTAATTTTGGGTTCACCTGTCCTAGACAGACCCAACCCCTGTGTTGAGTCTCCAAGGCCAAATGCATATGATGCAAATATTCGTTCCTACTAGGGATCCGGTACATGGCTGAGTTATTCTAAGTGTAAAACCTTAGGTTGATTGTTCTAAACCTGGCTTACCCAAACGGACAGTTTGAGCCGAAGCGGGGGTAATGTACCGGGAGCACGAAAGTCTGCCCGGCCTAGTTACTTGTCCCAACTCCGTCTTATTTGGTATGACTTTAACAGAAAGGTGGGTCACGCGCACGTGTACACCATAAATTCAGAAGACTCAGAAAGAAGGGGGTTTCGTAGCAGTTGTATATATTCATAATTCAAGTGATATTAAAGCGGTAAAAA
This sequence comes from Nicotiana sylvestris, assembly GCF_000393655.2. NCBI lineage: Eukaryota > Viridiplantae > Streptophyta > Magnoliopsida > Solanales > Solanaceae > Nicotiana > Nicotiana sylvestris. Next base: position 180,106,145 of record NC_091065.1, read on the forward strand.
AAACATTTAGCATATTAGCAAATAAACAGTTGAAAATTATATAGTAAGTAAAGCCAATAAAAACAGATACTTTAAGCTCGAATTCTTTAAACCCTGAACCAATGGTTCTGGATTATAGTAACACTTTTGTCCCCAGCAGAGTCGCCAGAGCTATCGCACCTCCTTTTTGCCGCGCCCGCGGGGCGCGTTGGGGAGTTTTCTCCAATTGAAGGACAGTCGAAACGGGGTTTATTTAATTATTTAAGAGTCGCCACCTGGGAATTTTAAGGCGTCCCAAGTCACCAATTTTAATCCCTGAATCGAGGAGAATATGACTCTGTTTATTATTCTGCGAACCAGAAATCCTGAGTAAGGAATTCTGTTAATCCGGAAGAAGGTGTTAGGCATTTCCGAATTCCGTGGTTCTAGCACGGTCGCTTAACTGTTTTATTATTGGCTTAATTATCTTGATTTTATATAAATGTTATCTGATTTTTCTACCGCTTTTACTTATTGTGGTTAAGAACCCTTCTTTGAATCGAATTACGCGTACGTATATTCGTGTTATAAATAAAAAAAATACGAAATTGTGTCACGCATATGTATACGCAATAACTTTTGATAATATAATTACTGAGCAATCATTTTTTCGAAATTATGGCGAATCAAGAATATTTTTTTTTCTGAATAGTGAACTGTACATCTCGGTTTTTTATGAAATTGATTTAACGCCTTTGGAAAAATCCTTTTTATTAAATATTTGTTCGAAATTGCGTGTACGCATAATCCGAATTTAGCTTTTAAAATATAATCAGGGTACGCGAACGTATCCCTAATTGCGCGACATATTTGTAATGATATTAGGGATTTTTCCATAAATTGTTTTGTTGTATTATGAGAAATCTTCATTTTTAGATATCATTAATTCTAAAAAAAAATTCACAATTTTTGAATGTTGCCCATTGATTATAATTTCCACATATAGCATGTTTATCCAAGACTATTCAAATTCAAAGAACAGAATAAAAATATGATTGATATTATTTTTAAACAAATATGACATATATATATATATATATATGTCAAAGGATAAATTGCATATGAAACTGAAAATAAATGATTCATAAAGGAAGGAAATATTTTCCGAGAATTTTTATTATTTACTTAATGCAAATTCTACTTCTAATTATCATTGGTATGAAGTGTGGCAATTTATGCTTATACATCTCTTTTCATTCTTATATGCTTGCTTTTAATCTAATAGGCCTAATTACTTGGTTAATTTGTTTTATGAAGGTATATAGACATCGAGCTATAATGGCCGAATTATTATACAAGTTAATTCAATAAAATTACCTTACATGCAACTTAACTGTATATCGTATTCATAATGTATTATAATAAGCTACATCATATCGCCTTTCGCCCACTTTTATACACACATCTATTATCTTATCAACATTACCATCTTAACCTTATGTAACAATAAATATCACTACTATAGTTATCTTGGCACTTCTACATCACTTCTTACTTAACCAACAACAAAATTCAAATAATGACCAACATTCATACCATATTCCCTACTTCGACAATTTAATATGATTAAACTAATGAGATAATAAGCTAATGTTATTACAAATCTTTATACGAACTTTCAAAGTAAGACCATTAGCTCATAGCTATCAAATTGAATTCACTACTAATTAACTAACATAAAATAAAAAATGAAATTTAAATTGATGAACTGGGACAAATAAGAAACAGAATTTCAATTCAATCTTCGTTTATCCGCCATATTGAATCTCTTTCCAACATAGAATTTAAAAGGATATGTACCTGGAAATGGAGGTAGAAGTAGTAAGTTTCAACAGTTGCAGCAGTAACAAAATCAACAGAATACCAGTTTTTCCACAGATTTGAACGATAATAAGACACGAAGAACCCAGATGAATAGGGACAGAACTTGAGAAAATTTCAGATTTCACCGAACAATATTTACAAGCAAACAACGGACAGATTCTAGAAAAGTAACATTTTTCAGATTTTTCAGTTTCTTTCCTGTTTTGGACTTCTTGTTTCTGATTTTTCTGTTTTTGTTGCTGTATATTTGTGTGTGTGTGTGACCGCCCTCTTGTTCCTTCAAAACTCTCCTCAAAAATTCTCTAGGGTCTTAAAAACTCTCTTCTGAAAAATGATCCTAAAATCTGTTTGCTTTCCCAATTTCACACTCTCTTTTTTTTCTCTTAAAACTCTTAAAGACTCTCTTAAAAATTCTCTCTCTGTCTATCTAAACTCAGAAAAACTCTCTTAAAAACTGATCCAGATCCCCTTAAAGTCTGTCCAGCTCCTGTATTTATACAGGGCTGGTTCTATACTCATTAGTATTGGAGGGACCCTTTATCCCTTTAACAACCAGAAAGTTTCCATTGAAACTTCTTTTTAATACTTTATGTGATCCTAACATGATTTTCAGCAGCCCCATTATCCCTTGTTCCCCCTTTATTACTTAAATATAGCCATTAACATTACATTATAATACACTAGCACTAACACCCTGTTTTTACTATTTTATTCCCAGAAATGCCCCTGACCTACTGTTATTACTTGAAAAATCAGAACCCACTGTAAAACAGATTCTACAATCTGTATAGACTTAACTATCCTTTTGATTTACAGCTATAACCAATCCTATGACTTTGAGACAGTATATTACATTCTAATAACTGATTGACAAAAACTGCATTTAAATAGGGAATTCCCAACTGAATACTGAATAAAAACAACCTTAACATTATACAGAATATGCAGGATTATTTCCACTGGAATTCAAAACTGAATTAAAAGCAAACAAATACAGGAGCATTGTCAATATACTGACAATGTCCTGTTTAGAAAACAACAATACAGCATACATTTGAATTCACTGATTCACAAACAAACATGATTCAATTGACGAGTACTAATCAATTTACTATTTACAACATTTGTCAAATATTAGTCTAAACAATAGAAGCAGACTGTTTCAGTTAATATTTTCAGAAATGAAAATTCGTAATATAACTAATCGACGAACTTAATCGAGTCGATTACACACATTGTAAACAATCACAACCAATAAAAACAATTCACATTCGGATCAAGTAGCTAGGTAGGAGACAGAAATGACAGAATTGATCAAAACAAATATGAAAAATCAAAAAGCTAAAACAAACACAAAAATACATGTATAATACACAAAATAAATAGAAAAAATACCTTTGAATCTTCAATTTTATTCCGACTCGAACTCAACTTGGATTTCGGATTTTTTGTTTGAAATCAAACTGACCTTAGTCGAAGTATTTTCCACTGAAAATACTTCGACTAAGGTCGATTAAACCTCAATCTTCATCATAATCTGAACAGAATCCGGAAGTTTGGTATTTTTAGGGTTCTTAAAAACTCGATTTGGGATTTAACCATTTCTGGTCAGATTCGAGAAGAACCAAACATGACACAATGGTGAGGGTAGCCTAGGGGTCATTTGGTGTTAGTTTGAAACGGATCTGAGTCTGTTCTTGTTTGGTCCGAATCTTCAAAAGAAGATTCGAGAAGTTCCGCACTGATTCGAACCAAACAAACGATAGATCCATATTCAGGGTGACTAGGGGAAGCTGTGGTGTCGATTTGGGACTGTTAGGTCTAGATCTGAACTTGGCTCGAATCTTCAAATGAAGATTCGAGAACCTCCAGGGAGATTCGAACCAAGCTGGTAACATATTCGGATAGAGGGTGTTCAGGGGGTCCTAGGGTGTTAAGTTAGTGACCGGCGGCGTTGATGCCGCCGGGTTTTAGGCGAAGGGGAATAGGGGCGGCTAGGGTTAGAGGTCTGTTTGGAACGATGATGAACAGGAGCGGAGAGGGGGGGTGTTTAGTTAGGGGCCGGGTAAAGGGTTACGGGTTTATATAGGGGTGGGGTGGATTGATGTTATCCATCCGATCAAGTAAGATGAAAGGCCAGGATTAATCCACTAATCCGAACGACGTCGTTTGGTCTAAGTTCAGGGTCGGCCTGTATTGGGTCAAAGGGTCGGGTTACAGGTTTCGGGTAAGGGTAGGAGATCTCGTCCGTTGATTGGATTTGATCGAACGGTCCATGCTAAACCGCGACTAAACGCTGTCGTATTGATTCTTTTCGGACTGGACCGGACCTGGGCTAAAGGGGGTAATTTGGTTTGGGCTGTTGGGGTAATTAATTCACTTGGGCCTGGATTTTAATCCAGGTCCAATATTCTTTCACAATTACATATATTTTCTAATTAAAAAAAAATCCTAATAAAAATTATAAAACAATTTTTAACCTTACACAAAAAATATTAATTACTTCATAACAATTATTTAACACATAGTCAAAACATCAATCACACAATGGAATATTAAAATTAGAACAAATGATTATTTTTGTGATTTTATTTAAATTATCTCTTAAATGCATAATTAAATCCTATATGCATGCAATATGTATTTTATTTTATTTTTTGATTTATTTTGACTAAATAAACATTTACGGATATAACACAAACATTTAACACCACGCAAATTCAAAAATTACACAGTAAAAGAAATTTATTTTATTTTTTGATTTATTTTTGGAGTAGTTTTCGTTAAAGCAAAAATCACGTGCTCACATTCACTCACCTTCTTTACAACTTCAAATGGGTCGTCATACTTTGGAATCATCCCACGATGACGCATTTTTCTAATGATTTTCTTCCAAATCTGTGGCATAAGATTCAACAACACCTTGTCACTAACATTGAACTCCAAAGGCCGCCTATTTCTGTCAGCATTCCTTTTCATCCTTTTAGCCGCTCGTCTCAAGTTGTCTCGATCCTCAGCCAGCAACTCATGCCTGTCGCGAGAATATCGATAAGTAGTAGGACACTTGCCCCCTGATTTCAACTAAGCAACTTCCAGCTGTGTGTCAAGCTGTCTTCCCAACACAATCTCAAACGAACTCATTTTAGTTGCCAAAGACCTGTGCAAGTCATAACAAAACTATGCACTGTTCAATAACTCAACCCAATTCCTCTAATTAGCAGTCATATAATGCCTCGAGTACTCTTCAAGCAGATGATTTATATGCTCTGTCTACCCATCGGTTTGTGGGTGATTTGCAGTCATGAATTTCAAATCAGTCCCCAAGAATTTGAACAAAGTAGTCTAAAACCGGCCTGTAAATCTTGATCCTAATCACTCACAATAAATCTTGGACCCACAAATGTTTCACAACACGCTTGTAGAATAATTCTTTAGATACTTCAGACGAACAAACAGTTGCAGTAGCAAAAAAAATTCCATACTTTCAGAATCTGTCTACCACCACTATAATTGATGTTTTGCCATCAACTTTTGGAAGTCTGCTGAAAATTCCATAGAAACAAAAGCCCACGGACACTCAGGAATTGGTAGAGGTTGTAGCAAACCAGCTTCTTTCTTCCTTTCAGTCTTGTCAAGTTGACAAACCAGACAAGTTTTCACATAGGCTTCAATGTCATCTTCCATATTTAGCCAAAAGTAATTCCAGGACAGCAATGCCAACATCCTTTCAATACCGGATGACCAGCATATGGAGTATCATACATCTCCTTTAGAAGAGAACGATGCAATCTAGCACGTTGAGGAACCACAATTTTCCCCCCTTTGAAGTGCAACAGATCGTCCTCGATTTAATACCGTTTAATTGTCCCATCTTTCACTTGATTAATCAATTTCACATACAATGGATCATTTACAACACATAACTTGATTGTATCCATAAAATCAGATTTAATTCGAGTAAATGCATAAGTTGCAGCAAATACCTCTTTGCAACTAAGTGCATCAGCAACCTGATTTTGCTTTCCAGGTTTCTGCACCCATATGAAGTCGTATTCAACCAAGAATTCTTGCCACCAGGCATGCTTCAGGCTCAATTTTAGTTGACTTTTGTAGTAGGTATTAGCCACGTTGTTCGTGCGCACCACGAACATTGTTCCCAGCAAGTAGACTCTCCAAACTTGAAGGCAATGAATTACTGCAACCATCTCTTTCTTATGTGCAGAATAATGTTGCTCCGCAACATTCAAATTTTTGCTTTTAAATGCAACTGGATGATCCTCCTGGACCAGCATACTGCCAACAACATAATTTGAAGCATCAGTGTGTATCTCAAATGGCAAATCAAAATCTAGTAGCTTCAATAATGGTTCGGATGCAATGGCCTTCTTCAATGCATTGAAATCCTTGTCACACGAATTCGACCAAACCCATTTGACATTCTTTTTCAGCAAATCCGTCAAAGGAGCATCCATTTTTGAATAGCCTGCAATGAACTTCTGGTAATAATTTGCCAAGCCCAAATATGATCTAAGTTCCTTTATCCCGCTTCGTGCTTTCCAATCAACTATTGCTTGCACCTTCTTTGGGTCCATCTGCACTTGGTTTTCACTAACCAAATGGCCTAGAAACTTTATTTCGCGACTTGCAAATTCACATTTCTCCAGCTTGACATAGAGTTGATAGGCTCTAAGTATTTCTAGCACTTTCCTTAAGTTAGACTAATGATTGTCAAGGGTCCAGCTATAGATGACTATGTCATCTAAGTATACAACTACAAAGTCATAAAGATACTCATAAAGAACGTTGTTCATTATATTACAGAAAGTTGTTAGGGCATTGGTTAGCGCAAACGACATTACAAGAAATTCAAAGCTACCATATCTAGTTACACAAGTGGTCTTAGGGGCATCCCCCTCGGCTATCCTAACCTTCCAATAGCCTGACCTTAGGTCAAACTTAGTAAAATAACTAGCCTTAGAAAACCTGTCCAGCAGATCTTGAATCAAAGGGACCGGATACTTGTTTTTGATAGTCACCTTGTTCAACGCCCTATAGTCAACACACATCCGCAACGTACTATCCTGCTTTTTCTGGAACAAAAAAGGAGCACCGTATGGAGCCTTCGATGGTTGAATCAACCCAGCATCAAGCAACTGAGACAATTGCTTCCTTAATTCAGTCAGTTATATAGGTGACATGCGGTAAGGAGGCCGCGCAGGCAGTAGTGATCCAGGAATAAGTTCAATCTTTTTCGTTTTGACAATGTACGGCAGTCGCACAACAATGACTCAACCTTCTTCCTTTTTTCCTCACGTTTTGGTTTGATACTTAGAATATAAAAGGCAACAGAAATCAGACAAGGCACAATTTACAGGAATCACTTCCCAACTTTGTGTTAAACTCGTGCTATAAAGAAACACATACAAAAGCCTTACAAAAAGATAGCCACACTCTGCCTTGACAAGTCTGCCTAGCCTAAGCATATATGGGCAAACGTTTTTGGCTCATAGCCTTATCCTAACCTAGCAGTTGACATCCCCAACTGCAAAGGAATTCAAATTTCGAATTTCAAAATAGACAACAGCCCACAGTTCCACATATTCACTCATGCTAAAAAAGAGGACACTGCTCAACTCGCCAACTGCCTTGCATTTGCATGGCATGTGGGCGTAACCTTTGAATTTTGGCGCCAGCAGGCCAACTCTTGTTATATCTTCGTGCCATGCCCTCGTGCAGAATGCCTTACGCGTATGTCTGCCACTACCGCATGGCCAGCTCCCCCATGACACTGTCTTGCTCGCGCCCATCTGCATTGCCACGCCCTGCCTTAGCTTGCCTTAGTTTTTCCAACCCTTGCTATGCTTTTGTTGCCCGTTGTCTATACCTTGCCATGGCCACGCCAATACCATGGTCTTGTCATGCCTTGGCACCTAAGCCACATGTCGTTGTGCCATTGACCATGCCTATCAATACCTGCCCATGTCGGACAACATTGTCAACATGATACCACAATCATCATAGGGTCGTGCCGAGGTCCATCATCCCTCGTCACGCTCATGCCATATTCGATCAATCAATCCGAGGGGTTAACAGTAAGTATGTAGCTCTTTCTTTCAAAAGATAAGAAAATTAGGGAAACTCCTTAACAAATTATGACATTTAGTTTTCTTTTAATCCGTTTATCGACTCAAATGGGATATAGTACTAGAAATTTGGCGAAAACTGATAGTCACCGACCTACTTCGGTCGATCAAAAAACCAGCCAAAAATCATCCGACTTCGGTCGTATTTTCGTAATATTTTTTTATCAATATTTTCTACGAACCCAACAAACTTTGGTCTATTTTGTGGCGCAAAAATTCGAGAAACCATTTTTGTGTCCCGCCAAATTTATTTATAAGAAATCGACCAACTTTGATCGTTTTTTTATTTTAAATAAATTAAAATTAATATTCAAAAAATCGACCGGAAATCGGTCGGTTATTTCGGTCGGTCATTTTAAAAACCAACCGATTTCGGTCGGCAATTTTATTTTTTAATAAAATCGACCGAAATCGGTTAGTTATTTTCTGGCGAAAGTGCAACTAAAGAGTACAAATAAAATAAAAGAAAGTCTTAAACTAAATTGTACCAATGGTCTAGTGGTAGAATAGTATTCTGCCACGGTATAGACCTTTCAGTTCGATTTTCAGATGATGTATTTTTAATTACATAATCAAAAATAGCGACCGACTTCGATCAGAAAATACCGACCTACTTCGGTCGGTTTTTTCGGTAGATTGTTTCTTTTTTGTTTGTTGGTGAAATTTAATTGATCGATCGAAATCGGTCGAAAATTGCTACCGGCTTCAGTCACTATTTATTACCGACCAGCCTTATTTCGACGGATTAAAGTTGATCAGAAATCGGGCTGTTTTTTCAGTTTTCCGACTGATTTTAGTCGGTATTCCTAGACAGTTTTTCACAATTTTTTTAGTACTGATATGGAATGACATTTTAACCTTTAGTTTTTACATTTCCTTTTCTAGCTAATTAAGAAGTGATTCCACGTGGATAAGATTTCCATCTTTGGAATCCGTCATTTTTGATTAAGACATTCACCTAAGATATGCCATGCATCAAAGGAATATCAGATCTACTCTCAACATTTACAAATAAAAAAATTAAAATTAAAATGCGCAAAAGGATAGGCTCATATTGTAAAGGAGAGTAGCTTTTGCTAGTAATGTTTAATTATAAGATTCACAGTACTCCAATCCCATTTGCTAAGAACGTTGGAACGACCTACTTATGTGAGTCACTACACATTATAAATTAACAACATCTTGTATCTAACTTAATTTCAAATATTTAACTCAAGGTTGTCAAAGATCATATAAAATACTACCATTTATATTTTCTAAGTCTCAACTACTAACGTGGGACTCTAACACCCTTCTTGTACGCTCTGTACACGCTCGGAATTGGAAATCTAGAGAGCATGTAATAATTAAAATGGGTATTTACTACTAATAATTATTGAGAAAAATATACAAAATACCCATTAAACTTAAAATAATTATCCTTTTTTACCTGTTTAAATAATCGGAGTTTTTCCTAACTATATCATATATGAAACCTTATTACCCTAAATGTGGTTAGTTTGTTAATTACCCGCCCAGTCCACACTTTAACTACAATTTATATACCATTCGACTATTAGGCATAAAAAGGGCAGAATATTCCTTAAAACGCGCTAAAATTAAGGAGAGAATCTTGGTGTTAATTGATTCTATATTAAATTTAATTTTTAAAAAGGAAAAGGAGATTTCTTATCTGCGTATTTTTCTCCAGAACTACAATTCAAATTCTCGAAAAAAAAAGAACGAACAATTCAAATTTTCGAGTTTCAACAACTCAAAGTTGAAAAAATCTGTTCTTCCATATATTTTCCACCATTGATAGCCATTAAAAAGCTTGAAAGCTTTGAATTCAAATTTGGGTTTTCAAAAATCATTATTTGTTTGGATTGGGTGTTGTTGTAAATAATTCGGAATATGTTTAGGAGTTTATATCTCAATTTTGAGGGGTTTTGGTGAAGATTAGACTTGGTTTTGACTGAATTTTAGATTGAAACTCGAAGAAGAAGAAGAAGAAGAAGAAGAAGAAGAAGAAGAAGAAGAAGAAGAAGAAGAAGAAGAAGAAGAAGAAGAAGAAGAAGAAGAAGAAGAAGACGAAGAAGAAGACGAAGAAGAAGAAGACATAATTCCAGAAATTGTAGATAAATTGTAGAATTGTAGATCAATTGTAGATAAATTGTAGATTGGGAAGACTAAAACTTCTACAAATCTTCTACAATTATGTCGAAAATGTCAATTATGCTACAATTGAAATGGGAATTGGGATATTAAAATTCAATGTATCCAGTTTGTAGATATCTTGTAGATAAATTGTAGATTATTTGTATTCTGATAGTAGATGCATTGTTTTCTGTTTTCACAAATCCAAAACGACTAAAGCTTCTACAAAATCTTCGGCAAAAAATAGTCTACAATTTATCTACAATTTTTCTAATTTTTCTACAATTTATCTACAATTTCTACAAAATTACTACATTTATACTACAATTAAACTACAATCTTATGTGAAAAAAATATTGATAACAAAATTTGCTCTTCATCTACAAAAATCGTCACCGTTTATTGGATTGGTACATTGAACTTTTCCGACTCCGGCAACTTTTCTGGCAATCGGACGACTACCTACAAGTCTACCACAAGCAACACACCTTCTGAAATCCCCAATAGTGATGGTAAAAAGGAGCAGCGACGGTGGTGCTGACCATATACTCTTCGATTTTTTTTTCCGGTAATTGAAGAACCACCCACAAGTGTACTGAGTACAGCTATCAAATCAACACAGCTTCCGTCAACTTATGCTGGCAAAATAGCTTCATTTAGCTACTACAATTTTAGCAATTATTACATGAATTACTAGGTAAAATGAGATTCATCACCTAGCCAACAACTTATTTAGTATACTTTTTTTATGTTTATAAAAATGGATTAAAAAGCAAAACAGAGTAGAATAAGAAAGAAATGAGAAATAGAAACGGAGAAGAGAAAGAAATGGGAGGGGGAAAACGGGCTGGTCAGATCTTAGTAATTAAGTGGAGAGAGAAACGTGGGATATATGGACACCTTTAATTAAGGAGTAAGAAACTGCCAATTAATTATACCTCTAATTTAATTATGGTATATAAATGGTAATTTGGTATGCTGAAATGTAATAAACACAAACCTTAAACATTGAGGGTAATAAGGTTTCATATATGGTATAGGAAGGTAAAAATCCCTTAAATAATTGCTACAATATATACCTACCCAACTAAAACTAATTACCCAACCTACATTTTCCTTAAAATAGGTTTAGCAAATGAACAAGTATAAATAAACAAACGGCCCAATATCTGCTTGAATCAAATTTGATCAAAGATGGGTTTAGAAGTGGATTACAGGCTTATAGCCCAACCCATCCAATTCAATAAATGTTGCTCTAAAATTCCTCGTCGAACATATTTTGTACCTTGCACATTGTTTAACAATTCTATAAGAAAATGGAATTTTAGGCAACACGACAACTGTTTAATTTGTTGCTAACTTGTCTTCCTAGAAATATGCAATGTACAAAACATCAATCTATGGAGATAAGTTACTTGGATCAAGCCTGATACTAATAGAGAGTCAAGATCAACACAGATGGTAGTTTCTTCATTAAAAATGGTAAAGCAGGAATTGGTGACACAGTTAGAGATAGTACTGGGAGTTAATCATAGCTTTCTCGGTACAATTCAATGTTGCTCCAACAACCAAGCCAAAGCACTTGCAGCAATGTATGGTACGACATATGACAAGGCTAATTTTTTGTTAGTTGAAATTTGTATATACTTTTGTTCCTGGAAGAGTATAATTATGAATATCTCTTCAGTATAAAAGATTGAATTAGTCAATCTTCTGTCGCCGAGGTAGTTAAGGTCCATGTCCCCGTCAGGCTTTGTACTTTTTTGGTATATATATCGACATGGTAGGGGTCTAGCCAAATCCCCCATAACCAAAGGCACACTGCTGGAGATTGACGGCTTAATTAAAAAAATAAAATCTAAATTAACAGGAGACTTTTATTGTTTATATGGGAAGATCACATGAAGTGATCTTTAATTCCCAAAAAGATTTAAGCTAGCCGTATAAGCTCAAGAAGAAAGTACTGCTAGAAGAAACAGACAACTAAGTAAATTTCTAGATAAGTCGGATTGAGATCCTTTTGTTTTGGGTGAGTTTCATGAATTGTATTTGGGCTGCTTAAGGGGTCAGAATGAGCTATAAAAAATAATGAATTAACTTGGGTTAAGCTCAAATTGACCCATGAGCTAATATGTTTGTAGTCCAACCCATTAATCTCTGGGGGAGTTGGACGGATTGGATGGGTTTAGGCTCAAATTGCCACCCTTACGGACAAGTAATGTAGCTAGCATAACTTTACTCGTTATACGATCAACAAATTAATTATTAATAGAATGAAACAGTACAATATTATTAAACTGTATTTTCTACATCCAAATAAATGATTTTTTCATCCTAATTTATAAGTAGTAAAAGTCTAATTAGCGTAGCTGCACATTCCATAAGCACAAGAACTGCTTTTCTGGCACTTGTTATTGCAACCCCCACAATGCCTATTATTAAACAAAGTGTTGACACACTGCCCTTTACAACAAGTTTCATTGTACTTACAATCCTTCCCACAAAATCCACAATTTTTTTTGTCATTCAACACATTTACACACTTCTTGTTGCAGCAGAATGGCCCTGAGCTACCTTTGGCCCAACATATTATAGGGTTGATGTTGCATGTTATACGTGTAATTTCTGTGATTTTCAACTTGTGATGATAAGATGATATTTGTCTATCGGAAATAGTCTTTTTGCCCTTCCAAGGTAGGGGTAAAGCTGCGTACATCCTATCCTCCCCAGACTTCACTTGTGGGATTACATTGGGTTGTTGTTGTTGATAAGATGGTATTTGTGGTAGAAATTTGTCAAATCTTGGAAAAGATAATGTTGGATTGTCATTAGGTTCTCGAAAGAAAATGCTTTTGTAACACTTATAACTAATGCCATTATCAAGGCTAACCAAAAAAAGACTTTTACATTCTTCATAATTTTCTTGTGTAGGGAGTGAAATGAAACGGGAGAGATATATGGATTGATATTAATAAGAAGGAAACAAGGTAGTACGTATTTATATAGAGAGTAATTAAGTTGCATGTTGGAAGAGTTTTGACTTTTGTTTTGCTAGTGGAGTGGTCTATATTCAAACCTAAGACATAAATTCAAATAGTTAACCTAAATTAGGTGTTTCAACATAATATAATTGTGTGTTCTATAGAACTAACTCCACAACCCTAATGTGTTTCATTTTGTATGGTGGTGTAATTTGATTGAGTATGAAATTTAAGAAAGAAAGAAGTACTTTTATTATATATATATATATATATATATATATATATATATATATATATATATATCGAAAATACCCTTAGACTTATGATTTATCATAACATTTTTCTGACTATAAGAATATATTATTAATGGTAAAATAAAAAGTTTAAAGCTAAAGAATTTTAAAGAAATTAGAAGGTATCAATTTTTTTTGTTTTATTTTTGTTTTTTGTTTTTGTGAAATTGACTAAAAAAAAGAGTGTCACATCAAATATTATAGAGAAAGTGTTAAAAATAGTTCTAGCTATATATTAGCCATGATAATATTGAATGGTTTAACTTTGAGTTGAAGGATGAAGAAAAAAGTCATTAGGGAGAGAAATTGCAAAGGGAACTAGTTAGTCACTAACTAATTAATGGTGATACAGAACCCTATATCAGCATCTTAATTTGAAGAATATTTCTAATTCTTTGCGTGTCTAAGCGAAATATGTCGGAAATAAAATGTCATATTGCTGCAGATGTACCAATATCTTAATTATTATGTGAGGAAGAGAATTGGACTAGAGTCGTATAGGTTTTTGGGTTTTAACCTTACTTTTTGAGTTAGGTCTCATTGACAAGAATATAGTTCAGCTTGTTTATAATAATGGAAATCATCAAAAATTTGTTACTTCCAATTTACTACAGTCTACATATTCTAGAAGTTTGAACGATGTAACAGAATTAAGAGTAGTTGATTCTACTATTAGTATCAAAATGATATAATTTCTATTTTTTAATAAAGAATAAGCTGTTAAAAGAAGAGAATGTTTAGTTCACAACAACGATGGTATAGGAAAAGACATGGTTGTTTGACTAAAAGATATTGAAACTTTTTTTATTAAATCAATTAAAGAAGTTGAAGAGGTTAATGTTAGTCAAACATATTAGATTTTAGATCTGTAAACAAACCAGAAAATAATACATAAAATGAAGTAGAAGCGATAAATTATCGAAGTCTTTCATTTCTTCTTTTACCAATCGGTGAAGAAGACGGTTGTATATACATATTCATTGGAAGATTCCCCTATTTTCTTTTCACTTAGGAGATTATAGAGAAGAAGAGAGAGAAAAAGCCCCCATTTCTAGGAAGGTCCCATCCCTATATATAGTCATGGAGTCCTTGTCATATATTTGGGCCATAGCTTCCTCACACTGCGTCCGTTTTCGTTGTTCGGAGCTTGCTGCCATTGTTCACGCCATGAAGATCTGGCGCCATTATTTGTACGGTGTGCCTTGTGATATTTATACTGATCATCGGAGCTTGCAACACTTGTTCAAGCAAAAGGATCTTAATTTGTACCAGAGGAGGTGGTTGGAGTTGCTGGAGGACTATGATATCACTATTTTGTATCACCCGGGCAAGGACAATGTGGTGGCCGATGCTTTGAGTCGCCGGGCAGAGAGTTTGGTGAGTTTGGCTTATTTACTAGCATCGGAGAGGCCTATGGAGATGGATGTTCAGGACTTAGCCAGCCAGTTTGTGAGATTGGATCTTTAGGAGCCTAGTCGGGTTCTAGCTTGCGTGGTTTCTTGGTCTTCCTTATTTGATCATATCAGGGAGTGTTAGTATGATGACCCTCATTTGCTTGTCCTCAAGGACAAGGTTCAACACGGTGATGCCAGAGATGTGACTATTGGGGGAGGACGGGGTATTGAGGATGTAGGGTCGAATATGTGTACCCAATGTTGATGGGCTTCGAGAGTTGATTCTAGAGGAGGCCAATAGTTCGCAGTTATCCGGGTGCCGCGAAGATGTATCAGGATTTGAGACAGCACTATTGGTGGAGGCAGATGAAGAAAGATATAGTGGGGTTTGTAGCTCGGTGCCTCAACTGTCAACAGGTGAAGTATGAGCACCATAGACCGGGTGGGTTGCTTCAGTAGATAGAGATTCCGGAGTGCAAGTGGGAGCGGATCATCATGGACTTTGTAGTTGGGCTCCCACGGACCTTGAGGAAGTTGGATGCCATTTGGGTGATTGTGGATCGGCTGACCAAGTCCGCGTATTTCATTCCTGTGTGTACTACCTATTATTTGGAGCGTCTGGCGGAGATTTATATCCGGGAGATTGTTCGTCTGCATGATATTCCAGTTTCCATCATTTCAGATAGAGGTACTCAGTTCACATCACAGTTCTGGAGGGTCGTTCAGCATGAGTTGGGTACTCGGGTGGAGTTGAGTACAGTATTTCACCCTCAAACTGACAGACAGTCCGAGCGCACTATTCAGATTCTTAAGGATATGCTCCGAGCGTGTGTGATTGAGTTTGGAGGGTCTTGGGATCAGTTCCTGCCACTGGCGGAGTTTGCTTACAACAACAGCTATCAGCCCAACATTTAGATGGCGTCGTATGAGGCTTTATATGGTAGGCGGTGTCGATCTCTGTTGGGTTGGTCTGAGCCAGGTGAGGCCAGATTATTGCGCACAGACTTGGTTCAGGATACTTTGGAGAAAGTTAAGATGATTCAGGATAGACTACGCACAGCCTAGTCCAGACAGAAGTGTTACGCGGATCGGAAGGTTCGAGATGTTTCTTATATGGTTAGAGAGCGGGTTCTACTTCGGGTTTCGCCTATGAAGGGCGTTATGAGATTTGGCAAGAAAGGAAAGTTGAGTCCGAGATTTACTAGCCCTTTTGAGATATTGAGGCTTGTTGGGGAGGTTGCTTTTGAACTTGTCTTACCTCCCAGCTTGGTAGAAGTTCATCCGGTATTTCATGTTTCGATGCTCCGGAGGTATCACGGTGATCCGTCGCACGCGTTGGATTTCAGTTCAGTCCAGTTGGACAAGGATCTATGTTATGTTGAGGAGCCAGTGGCAAAATTGGACAGGTAAGTTAGAAAGCTGAGGTCAAAGAACATTGCATCGGTGAAGGTTCAGTGGCGGGGTCAACCGGTCGAAGAGGCGACCTGGGAGACCGAGCAGGATATGCGCAGCCGTTACCCTCATCTTTTCACTACTTCAGGTATGTCTCTATGCTCGTTCGAGGACGAACGAATGTTTAAGTGTGGGAGGATGTGACGACCCGGCGGGTCGTCTTAAGAATTTACGCCTCGATCCCCTATTAATTACTTTTTTAGTATTTATTTTTGCTATTTTGATTTGCCAGGATGTTCGGTCTTGAGTTTCGGAGAGTTTCGGGACGCTTAGTCCATAAATAAGAGTTTAAGTGTTGAAAATTTAACCGTAGTCGGAATAGTGTGAAGATGGCCTCGGAATGGAATTTTGATGGTTCTGTTAGCTCCATTATGTAATTTCGGGCTTAGGGGCGTGTTCGGATTGTGTTTTAGAGATCCGTAGCTAATTTAGGCTTGAAATACTTAAAGTCGAAATTTGAAGTTTCCGGTTCAATAGTGAGATTTTGATCCGAGGGTCGGAATGGAATTCCGGAAGTTGGAGTAGCTCCGTAGTGTTGAATGTGATCTGTGTGCACAATTTCAGGTTATTCGGACGAGATTTAATAGACTTTTTGATCGAAAGCGTATTTTTAGAGTTTTGGAGTTCTTAGGCTTGAATTCGCGGTAGATTCGTCGTCCCGATGTTGTTTTAGGTGTTTTAAGGATTGTTAGTCCCGGGGGCCTCAGGATGGTTTCGGAAGGTTGTCGAAAGAATTTGGGATTTGTTTGAGCAGCTTCAGCTACAGGTTTTCTGTCATAACCGCACATGTGGTTGGGTCCCGCAGATGCGTAGCCGCAGAAGCGACATTTGCATCGCAGAAGCGTAAATGGGGAGGATCAACAGGAGCCGCAGAAGCGGGTGATTTACCGCAGAAGTGGTACCGCATCTGCGTAAGTGGGGTCGCAGGTGCGGAAGGCTGAGTTTAATGAGATGTCGCATATGCGACCATCTTTTCGCAGAAGCGGGTCCACAGATGCGGTCCCAAGGCCGGAGAAGCGGATTAACTGGGCAGAAACATATAAATACTTACCTTCGCGAAATTTAAGCTATTTTCACCTCTTTTCAAATGGGAAGAAGGCTTGGGAAGCATTTTCAAGAGATATTTCCAGAGGTTCACGGAGGGCGAACCGTGATCGTGACAACGACATTGGAGCAACAGTCAAAGACGACACACCCGAAGGAATCGCCAGAGAACTAATTCTGGCCAAACTCGGCACAAAACTTCACAAAATCCAGAACTTGTTAGATCTAAACTCGTTAGAATAGAAGTAAAGCACATGTGAATAATGGTGATGAAACAATCGCCGGTTTTCTACTCGTTCATCATCGATGGCGACTCCGACGATACAAAGATAGTAGAGGGGGGAGAAGGGAAAGAAGCAACGATTAGGGAGACTCAATGGCTCGCCGGCCAGCTTGCCGGAGGTGGCATCGGCGACGGATGTTGGCCTTCCAAGTTGACAGAGGCAGTGGGGTTAGGTGTATTTGTTTTATTCTTTGATTGAGAACACGAAAAGATGAAGTCAGGGGAGGGGTCGAGGTCTGCCCGCCGTTGGTGTTTTTGGTTTGTCCGGCGCTATTGTTCTAGCAGTTGGTGGAGGTGGGAGGCTGTGTGTGTGAGTGGTCGCTGGTGGAGCTGCTTGATGTCGTTTGTGGGGTGTTGTTGCCGCTAGTTTTCTAGGGGTGTAGATGAGATGGAGATCCGGTGGGGGTTCTTTTTTTTTTTTTGGTTTTGCCGCTGGTTCCTTTTTTGTTTTGTGTATCTGTTAGCTTTTTAGGTCTCTAGATAATGAAGAAGGGTGTTATTTTTTTATGAAGGTCTGTTGTGCGCTTAAGGTGTATCCAGGAAGAAGAAGCAACGGGGGGGGGGGGGTGGGGGGGGGTTTTGATAGGAAACGGCTGGTCCCTCTCCTACAGGTTAGGGGTTGTTTTAAATGTCTTTCTAGAATTTTAGGGGTATTGGGCTTTTATTATTATGGGTTAGATCCGAATTGGGTCAAATTTACCTTTAAAAATGGCTTTTTAACTCTATTAGACTAAAAAAAATATTAATTCCTAAAATAATAGCTATAAGATTGTGAAATCATTCCTAATTAAAAAAAATTACTAGAATAAAACTAAATACTAAAAGTGAAATTATTTTTGTATATTTTTTAATTTTACGAAAGATAGATAAACTAAAAATAACTAAATAAAATATCAATTAGCTAAATAAGAGAACATATTTTTGTATTTTTCATTTTTGTGATAAAAATAAAGTAAAAGAGTCAAAACTATTAAACTAACTATATTAGACCTAAACTAAATATTTAAATGCTATATTGTGTAAAATCTTGGGGAGGGTCAAAAATTACATGTCTACAGGCATTTTTCAAAGGATTTTTACTGAAATTAGATTTTTACGAGATGATTTGATTTATATATTATTTTGGAAACATTTTGTACTTATTGTGGTGTTATGACGTGTATTATGTGTTTCTTATTGCTCAGTTTTTATTTACTTTTATTACTTACTGAGTTGACATACTCACATTACTCCCTGCACCTTGTGTGCATATCCAGGAGTTACGGGTCTTGATAGCGAGCGCTGATCCATCATCCGTCGCGGATACTCGGAGTCGGCAAGGTAGCTGCATGGTGATCGCAGCCTTGCTCTTCTCCCTCTTATATATCTTCCTTAGACTGTTTTAGTATTTTTCAGACAGTGATAGTCTTCGTTGTATTCAGATAGTACTTAGTAGATACTTGTGACTTGTGACACCCCGATGTCGGGCTATTGTTTTTTTTTCGCACTTAATATTTAAACTTATGTTATGGAATTTTATTAGTTAATGGCTTAAAAACACCTTTATTATGAAATGTTGAATATTTTGGGAATGTATCGGCTGGCCTAGTTCCATGATAGGCGTCATCACGACTGGGTTGGTTTTGGGATCGTGACAAAAGCTATTGTCGACGCGATAATCAATTGCCGTGCTTAACTATATATAGTTGGGCTAACATTTATGGATTAACATCAAATTATCCTAATATTTATAATATTTGTGTGATTGTAAAATTTTCTCATAAAAAAAAATATAAAAATATGTGTTTTACACTTACACCTTTTTAACAAAAAGTATGTTTAAAGACTTATATCATATACAATTAAAATATTTATTTTATCGTACATATGGATCATGTACTATGTTAAAGAAATTTTAGCCAACCCGTCAATTGTTCGGTTGCTAACTTGTCCACGTGGAAATATGCAAGGTACGAAACATCTACCTAAATTAATTGGAGACTTTTTTATTGTTGTATAAAATGGGAAGATCACATGGAGTAAATTGAATTCCCGAAAAAGATCATTACAATGGAGAAATACCTAAAAGATTTTTAAGCTAGTAGTAAAATCCCTACAAAGCGAAGAGCAATGATTATTAATTAAAATGAACAAACGACTAATGTACGTAACTTGTCACACAATCAACAAATTAATCTTTTCAATGGAATATTATAGTAAGTAGTCTAATTAATTAGCGTAGCTGCACATTCCATAAGCACAAGAACTATCACTCTTGCACTTGTTATTGCAACTCCCACAATGCCTCTTATGGAACAAAGTGTTGACACACTGCCCTTTGCAACAAGTTTCATTGTACTTACAATTCTTCCCACAAAATCCACAATTTTCTTTGTCATTCAACACATTTACACACTTCTTGTTGCAGCAGAATGGCCCTAAGCTACCTTTGGCCCAACATATTATAGGGTTGATGTTGCATGTTATACGTGTACTTTCTGTGATTTTCAACTTGTGATGATAAGATGGTATTTGTATTTCGTAAACAGTCTCTCTGTCCTTCCAGGATAGGGGTAAGGTTGCGTGCATCCTGCCCTTCCCAGATCCCACTTGTGAGATTATACTGGGTTGTTGTTGTTGATGATGATAAGATGGTATTTGTGGTAGAAATTTGTCAAATTTTGGAAAAGATAATGTTGGATTCTCATTAGGTTCGTTGAATGAAAATGCTTTTGAAGCAGTTATAACTAATGCCATTATCATGGTTAAACAAAAAAAGACTTTTACACTCTTCATAATTTTCTTGTGTAGGGAGATGATGAAATGAAATGAGAGAGAGAGATATGGATTGATCATACTAATAAGAGGGAAACAAGGGAGTACGTATATATATAGAGTAAAATTAAGTTGGATGTTGGAAAAGTTTTGACTTTTGTTTTGCTAGTGGAGTGGTCTATATTCAAAGCTAAGACATAAATTCAAATAGTTAACCTAAATTAGGCGCTTCAACATAATATAATTATGTGTTCTATAATCTATAGAACTAACTCCACAATCCTATTATTTCATGTGTTTCATTTTGTACGGTGGTGTTTGATTGAGTATGAAATTTAAGAAAGAAAGAAATTTTTGTATTACATATATATCGAAAATACCCTTAGAATTATGATTTTAAAATATCATGATATTTAATTCTATGACTATAAGAACATATCATTAATGGTAAAATAAAAAGTTTAAAGCTAAAGAATTTTAAATATATAAGAAAGGTGTCTGTTTTTATTTTATAAAACATACCAAAAAGAAAAGAGTGGCATATTAAATGTAATAGATCGAGAAAATGTTAAAAATAGTTCTAGCTATATATCAGGCATGATACCATGTTATATTGAATGATTTAACTTTGACTTGAAGGAAAAAAAGTCATTAGGGAGAGAAATTGCAAAGGGAACTAAGTCACTAACTAATTAATGGTGATACAACCCTAATATATAGCATCTTAATTTTAAGAATGTTTCTAATTAATTCTTTGCGTGGCTAAGCAAAATAAATCGGAAATATAATGTTATATTGCTGCAGCTTTACCATTAATATATTATGTGAGGAAGAGAATTGGACTAGAGTCGTATAAGGTTTTGGGTTTTAACCTTACATTTTGAGTTAGGTGTCATTGGCAAGAATATAGTTCAGCTCGTTTCCCTACTAGAAATTTAGAAAAAATCGACCGAGAAAAACTGACCAATTTGGTCGGTTTTTTAAAATATATTAATTTTTAATTTTTTTTAATGAAACCGACCAATTTTTGTCGGGTTTCTTTGGCACAAAAATGCGGGAAATTATTTTTGAATTCCCTGAAATTTATTTTTCAAGAAACCGATAAATTTTGGTCGGTTTTTCAATTAAAATAAATTAAAATTAATATTTAATTTGGTCGGTTAATTCGGTCGGTCATTTTAAAAAACCGACCAACTTTGGTTGGTTATTTTCGTGTGAAAATACAATTAAAGAGTATAAATAAATAAAAAGACAATCTTAAAACAAAATACACCAATGGTTTAATGGTAGAATAGTATCCTACTACATTACACATCCCGGTTCGATTCCCAGATGGTGAATCTTTTGATTACATTGGTCGTTTTTTTTTTTTTTTTGCAATATTTTTTTTTGAATTTAATTGACTGATCAACGTTGGTCGGTATATTAAAACGGCAAACAAAATACCATCAAAGCGTATTTGGCCGCGTTTTGGTCGGTAATTGGCTATAACCGATCAAAGTTGATCGGATTTTTTGGTCGATATTTACCGAATTTCTAGTAGTATTTATAATAATGCGAACATCACCAAAATTTTGTTACTTAAATTTACTACATAATCTAGAAGTTTGAACGATGTAACAGAGTTACAGAGTAATTGATTCTACTATTAGTATCAAAATTATATATTTCTATTTTCTTATCAAAATTAAGCTAATAACAGAAGAGAATGTTTAGTTCACAGTACAAGAAAATTAATGGTACAACATACAATATAATACGAGACATAAACCCATCGCCACATTAATGTGATAGACATAGCCCTATCATGAGAGTATATGTTCAAACTTTGCATGATTATTACGAGATAATTAACAATGTGTCTCTCTAAATTTTAATAAACGGTAATAATTTATATGTTAACTAAGAGATCGATCTTACCACATATAGTCAGTCGGATTCTCTATTTATTTTTCTTAGGGTGTATACATAAATTATATATTAATTATACGCAGTTATATAATATTTTTGTGTTATACAGTACTTTGTGATAATTTTGAAGAAGACGAAGTTTAAAATAAAATATGAATATTCGACATATGTAATTAATTTCAAAAACCAACATATGTAATGTCCAAAGTAATTTTTAACTTTTGATTTTAGGTACGGTTTTTGACGTGTTTGGACTTAGAAAAATATTTGCAGACGCACTGAAGGGCTATCGTTCGCCTCTGAACTTTGGCTTGCAATATAATTAAGGATCATTTGGTAGGGTGCACAAAAATAATGTTGAACATGGTGTATTAGTAATGCTGGTATTAGTTATGCTTGCATTAGTTATGCTGACATATTTCTTATTTATTGTTTGGTTTGATGTACTAAAGCATTGCACAATTTTTAACAAAATTGTTTGTTTATTAAAATATCCTCAAAACCAACCCATCACTCTATCTTTTTAAAAGAAACATATGTTGAGAAATATTTTTATATGAAAAAGTTTTAAAAAAAAATTATTTGATTTATTTACCTATATTGTAGTATAGAACTGAATATTTATTTATAAAAAAGAATATATGCTAAGTATTTATTTATTTACTAGGAATATAATTTTTTTCCCACTTTCTTGAATTATTTCAAACTTGCATTAATATATGTGATGACCCAAAGGGTCATCTTGTATTTGAGAATCCGAATTCGGGTTCCGAGACCTTGAAAACCTCACTTTCCTTTTCATCGATTTGTGTGCGCAATCCGGACGCGTTTCTGGAAAGCTATTTTGTGAAATTTGAGAAAAATGCTAAATTTTTGCCTTTAAATTTGAATTAAGTTGACTTCGATCAATATTTTGAGTAAACGGACCTGAACCCGTGATCCGACGGTCCCGGAGGATCCGTATAAAAATATGGGACTTAGGCGTATGCCCGAAAATGAATTCTGAGGTCCCTAGCCCGAGAAATGAATTTTTGAAGAAAATTATTTAACTGAAAATATAATGGTTTTTGAAAATTTAACGATGCTTGATTTCGATGGTATCGGGCCCGTATTTTGGTTCCAAAGCCCGGTACAGGTTTAATATGGTATTTAGGTTATTTCTGTAAAATTTGGTAAGAAACGGAGTTTATATCACGCGATTCGGACCCTCGGTTGTGAAATAGAAACTTTTAAGAGTTCTTGAGATTTTTCATTGATTTTGATGCTAAATTCGTAGTACTAGGTAGGGGTGTACAAGCCAAACCATCAAGTGAAACCGAACCGACGAACCAAGTCAAACCGAAGAAAAACCCGACTCATGATTTGGTTTGGTATTGAAAAATAAAAAATTGATATCCCTCTTGGTTTGGTTGGTATTTAACAAAAAAATAAGTCAAACCGAATCTAAACCAAATCGATATTATATATAAATAGATTTTAAAAAATTTATACATAAAAAATAATCATTAAAATCTAATTTGTAAGTATTTTCTAAATTATTTTATAGTTTTCAATATCTTGAGATATTATTTATTTGTGGGTTTATAATTTCACTATCCACTAAGTAGATTCTATCTACTAATCCAAATATCAAGCCCAAATTAAATCCAATAAGACAAAAGACAACAAATCCCAAGTTCTCTGTGCTCATGCACTAGATTGCATATTCAGTTAATCCTCGGATCATTACGGATGACAACATTGGATTTTAATTTCTCCTTTCAATACATATTTGGTGCAGTTGATTGTCATCTTGCTCACATAATTGGTGATAATTTTAGTGTTGAAGTTTATCAAGTTTACACTTTACCGTGCTTTGCTTTGTCACATATTTGTTGTCGTTTTCTATTATGGAAGGTCTTGCAATTATGATTCATAGGAACAATTGGTATTCCTCATAGATTATTTAGAAAAATAGTAATGATGCAGATAATGGTGACCATTTGATCTCTTTTTCAAGCACAATATATAACTAAATAGAAAAACCGAAAATAAACCGAAAAACCGAGGAAACCAAGAGAACCGACTAAAACCGAAATCGAAAAAATCAAGTTTTGATTATGAATTTAGTAAACCGACATAGTTGGTTTGATTTTGGTTTAATAAAAAACCAAACCAAACCGCCTCATGTACACCCCTAGTTCTAGGTGTTATTTTGAAGATTTGATAAGTTAAATAGGAGTAACCAAATAGGGTACCTCATGAAGAATTAACCTAATAGCAGCTCACTCAATTACTTAAACTAAAAAGAGCCGACGAATGTATAATTTATATATACTGACTTGAAAAAATAAATAATAAAATTGCCCGACTATTTGTGTAAAAATCCCAAATTTTACTAAATTTCAATAATGAAATGCCAATACAAAGAGAAGCCCAAATCCAATTCATTTAGGTAGGATAGTGGGCTTTATGGGTCAGTCTACAAAAGAAATAGGGCCTCCGTTCATTGAGGTCCATTTATAGCAACTCGAAGGTAGGCTAGAAGTCAAATGGATTATTTTTGAGGAAAAAACATAAGTATGCCATATTTAAGAAAAAAATTTAGTTACCTAACAGTAATAGGTATTCTACAAAAAAGGCACCTAAATAATTATATTTTTAGCATGAAGCTATAAATATGGACCCAGAATCACTATTTAAAAAATCTAAAGCATTCAATTCCAAAAAAAAAAAAAAATCCAAAACAGTTCTGATTTTTCTCCTTAACTTTCTAAATTAACGTTGAACAATAATTTGACTATTTTTATATTATTTAATTTTTGATTCTTTTATGTTTGTATATTTAAATTTTAATGATATATGAAACATATATTAATTGACATTGTAAATATTTTACAAATATATTAAATATATATAGTGTATATTTAGAGTAATTAAGTTTTATAAAATAAATATTCTACAAATATACTAGTATATGCATAGGTTCTTTCTTGAAGATTTTTATATTTATGCTATATTTCTAGTATAAAATATTTTATATCTTATACATATCATGAACATCCCACCAAACAAATTCCAGCTAATCGCATTATTAATAAACAAAATATAAACAAAAAATGCATGTTTAGTTTTAAATATATAAGGTATATATATATTTGTCGTGTGGTGTGTGTATATATATTACTTGTATAAAAATAAGTAAAAATATTTAGGTAGCAACAATAAAGGAAGAGGGAGGGAGGGGTGCCATTAGTGCCGTTACAAAAGAATGAAAAAAGGAATGTTTTACTATAATGATGAGAGAGAAATAATATCAATAATATTAGAATAAAACTAATTCCTTAATCTGAGGATCAACTTATTTTTAAAATATGCTAGAATTGTAAAAGAAATTGCCATTTATGGAATAAATAAAAAATAATATTATTAATGAAAATAATATTAAATAAAGGATTAGGCATATAAAAATCTCATTATTATTTTCTGGGAAAGTTACACATTTGGTCGCTCCGCCAAAAAAGAATTACATTTTCTAACCAATATATATATATATATATATATATATATATATATATATATATATATATATATATATATATATATATATATATATATAATACATCTAACGGATAGTTTCTTGTACACGCGGCTATTTAAGTAAATTTTTCTTTTGAGAAATTTAAATGGAGTGTCACCTTTGAAACGATAAAACCCTTATTTTCAATCCGTAGCAATACTTTAAAAAAAAATCATTTGGCTGTAGTTTTTCAAGTTTGTGTCCACTTTTACTTTCTTATTTCATTTAATATTCAATGTAATTTGCAGCCCCAAAGAAAATGGATTTGACATTAATCCATTCTCCGGCCTGTTTTTTTCAGTTTTCCAAGAACTCCCTATTGATGCACTTGGAAATTATGTATCGGATACAATTTCTTAAAAGATTTATTTATATACAAAGTGTAAAGAGTCTTATACTACGCTTTGCTTTCAGAATACAAATGTTATATAGGTTGATTCTTTTTTTTTGGATGCTCGCTCAAATTCAAGAAATAAAAGGATCGGAGGGCTTAACCATAATTTCTCAAGTACGAGATAAGATCTCACTAATCGGAAGGAAAAGGAGTGCTTCGAATCAGCATCATATCGGCTGTAACATACTTGACATATTTTTCAAATTAGTTTTAGGATACGCGCTTTGCGCTGTGAGCACGTGATTTTTGTTTCACACGACAATCGCTCCAAAAAGAAATAAAAAATAATAATTGGCCCTGCTGTACAATTTTGGATTTCTGTGCGGCACCTTGTTGATTTATTTGTGACTTCGGCCCATTTTTATTTATTTACTTTATTAAAATAAAATTCAAAAAAATATATGTGTCCTGCATAATTCGAACCATACTTGGTTTGGTCCGAATCTGATCAGGGAGGCATGAATCCCAGATCTGAGTTTTGGAAATTTTGTGTTCCTCCGTCACTGGTCCAACCGAAGAGATTAAGGTCTAATGGACTTTAATCAAAGTGTTTCTCGTGAAACACTTTGTTTAAAGTCCGTTCAGCCTTAAGAAAGGCCTGACCAAGTCCGAGTTAAGGTTTTGATCTTTTGCGGTTTAAGGTGAGTTTTCTTTCTTTTCTTAGTTGTTTTGGTTCGTTTAATTGTTGTAAGGGTCTGTTCGTTTTCTGTTTATGTCCTTGACCTCTATCAACTGTGCTTCAACCACTTTGCCTGAACCTCTGTTTGCTTGTCTAAATCCCCCCTCCTATTCTGATAAGGCATTATGTATTTGTTTGTGCAAGTAGTTGATTTTCGAGTTTGGACTGACTAGTTGACTCCTCGAATGTATTTTTGCTTAGTCAGTATAATTCGAACCATGTATCGATACTGTTTAAATGTCTGATTTTTGGCTACGATTGTGTATGTTAATGCTAATATAGTCGAGTCGACATGTGTCGTCAATTAGTTTCAACTGTCCGAACAATAACAAATCGAGTTGCTTCTGTTGAACATTTGCCTGAATCAATTAAGAACCAAGTCCTGTTAATTATAGTCGTTAATATGATTTCAGAAACCTAAGGCTTGGTCTGTAACTGAAATTTGAGTTGATGGCATGTGCACTTGTGCACGGCATGTGCATTGTGCACAGCCTGTTTTCCTGCATAAAAAGGCTTTTGATTTTAAAAATGGTTTGACAGCATATGCTGTCAGATATATTCTACTGCCCATATTTGCTTTTGGTTAATAAAATGGGAAAGTTTAAGGCTGCCAGGGGAATGATGGGGTTTTATATTTAATTAGCTAAAGTGGGACTGAAAAGAAAAGGGCACATGGGAGGGGTGTTTGATATACTCTAAACAGGCTGTTAAAAGGGGAAGGTGAAGGCTTATAAGAGGAGGACCTGGGGACACAGAGAGAGAGACAGAGATATACAGAGGGATTAGAGATAGTCATATAGAGAATTAGAAAAGGGGCTGATGGAAGAAGAGAGGAGGAAAAGGGATACCATCTGATATTAGAGTAATACACAGAGAGAGGGAGATTGATATATACAAAGATTTTGATACACACACACACACACAGATAGAGATTGATAATAAAGGGAGGGGAATACACTGATAGAAGAGGGATTTGATAAGAAAACAGGAAAAGAGAGTTGTCTGAAAACACACGGACAAAAATAGAACAAAGAGAGGCCTAACACAAAAAGGGGAACTGCATTTTTCTCATCTTTTGTTTTGATTCTCAACTGGTCTGATTGTGCATGTTCCATATTGACTTATCCTGAGTCTTGTTTGAGATTACTGGTTGTGTGAAGTGTCAGTCCAGTTCTGGACCCATTCTGGTTAAAATCTGATTCCATATTGTTGGGAATTTGCTACATTCTGCCATCTTTCATTGGTTCTAAGTTGCATTCTTGCACTGGGTTTTGCTTCTATTTGGTTACCTGCTGTTGCTGCTGCTATTTGGTTTCCTGCTGCTGCTGACCTTTCTGCTTCATTTCTTCTTTGCATTTCAGTATTCAGTGTTCTCCAGGTACACATTTCAGATCCAATTTTGGTGTTAACTGTAACAATTCAAAAGCATGAAATGAAAGGAGTTCTTGAAGAAGATTTAGATGTCTGTTTCGTAATGTTTGTGATATACTGATTTCTGTTGTATAAATTGATTAGCTTGATTCAGTAATGAAAGATTAGTTAGATAATACTTAATCAAGTTTAGCCTCTTGCATCTTAGTTCATAGTTGTTTGCCAGTACAAGATGCAATAGTATAATATGTAGAATGCATGGATAATTGACATAGAATTTTCGACCGGATTCCTGTTTAACTATAATGAGATGCATACAATAGAGAACTTCCATTTTACGCAATGATATTTGGTGTTATTTTTTTAGTTTTCCTTTATCAGCACTCGCTAGGCGGCATATAGCAGCGCGTTCGAATCCCCATTAGTAATAAGACGTAGTAGTTAGTTCTTTAATCCAGCCTAAATAAGTCTAGTTAAATTCAATTCAAGAAAGGTTTTGGACGCACGTATAGCATTGGGTCAATCTCGAATGTAACTTCTTTGTCCAATTGAAGCATGTCTCACAAGGTATGACGCCTCTCCACTTTGTAAATAACTAATCAGAAATTGACAAGAATCCAGATTAGGCAAAGGCTTATAATTGAATTAGCATGTACCTTTTCTTCTAGTTTCAGAGACAAATGCATTAGAAATGTAGCCACTTTAGGATATCCTTTCTAAAATAGAGATGAGCCTCGCCAAATAAAAATGTAAAATTGCGGGGCCCTCAATAAATAACCATGATAATTATTTAGAATTCAGGATAGGCCATTTAATAAATTTCATGGCCTTCTACAAAATAATAACGCGTTAGACTCTCTAGGCGCGGCTTAATTAAATCATATTCTTAAATTCGGGTGCACATTGATGTGACCCAAATCCAAATCTCAACGAAGTCCAAATGTGTCGACGATCACGGGTGCATTGATTGTGACGTGGTTCGAGATGCATTTTCACGACGTTGCAATTCTATAAAAAATAAGTGATAATAATAAAAGCGGTTTAAACTTAATAAAAGCACATAAGTCACAACATGTATTTAAACCAGATATTTAGCCATTATAACAATTTAAGCGACCGTGCTAGAACCACGGGATTCGGGGGTGCCTAACACCTTCCCTCGGGTCAACAGAATTCCTTACTTAGAATTTCTGGTTCGCAGACTTCATTTGGAAAAGTCTAAAATTTCCTCGATTTGGGATTCGAGATAAACCGGTGACTTGGGACACCAAAAGCCAAACCTTTCCCAAGTGGCGACTCTGAATTAAATAAATAATCCCATTTCGAATATTGTCACTTAAATTGGAAAAACTCCACCCGCGCATCTAACCCCTCGGGGCTGGGGGCGCGCAAAAAGGAGGTGTGACAGCTCTGGCGACTCCGCTGGGGATTTTGAACCCAGAACCACTGGTTCAGGGTTCAATAATTCGAGCTTAGAATAATTGTTGTATTTGGCCTCACTATCTGATATATATTACATGTTTTGACATAACATACTAAATGTTGTCTTTTACCGCTTTGATATTATCTGAACTGCATATAAACTGTGCCGAACCCTTCTCTCTTCACCTCCGGGGAGAAGCTCGCTGGTCGAGACTCCTTATTCTGTTAGTGTCGATACCTGGAATAAGAAAGAGGACGGATAAGTTACGAAGCCGGACGGCCTTTTGGTTCCCGGTAAGTTGCCCCTCCTCGACTCGAGTTGTCCGCTCGGGTACACAGTCTAGAACAAATACCAAGGTTTAAACCTAGTATAACTCGACTTCATGCCGGATCCCTAGTAGGAACGCTTATTTGCATCATGTTGCATTTGACTTAGGGGACTCAACACAGGGGTTGGGTCCGTCTAGGACTAGCAACCTGAAATGAAAAGACCATCTTGTTGCATCCTATTTGTTTCCGCGCATTTATTTGTCTCGGACATGCATGTTACCTGACTTTGGAGTATTTGAAAATAAAAATAAAAAATATCAGTGTATAGGACTAATTTTCTACTTTGAAAAATAGCAATGCCCAATTACCGTCAAAACGCTGTTGAAATTTTGCAATAATAAAAGGTGAAAATGTTTTATTTACTAAGAAAAAAAACAAAAGATAGAAAAATAGTCTTTTTGGAAAGTTGTTTGTTGAAAAGGAAAGAGTTTTGTTCTAAAATAATTCGGTTAATTGGGCCGAACTACGCGGGTCTGATTCTCACCGGATGTGAGATACGTAGGCAAACCTCATCAGTTCCGGCCCCAATTTTCAAAATCAAAAAATATATATATTTCCCTTTAGTTCTTTCTTTATAAATTTTTCCTTGGAAAACATAAAAAAGAAAAGAAACAAAAAAATAATATAGAAGTTTTCTTAAACTCAAATAAAAATAGTCTCTTTCTTTCTGAAGTCTTTCATGTGAAATAATGTAATAAGAATTAAAAACCAGCAATAAAAATCCAAAAAAAAATACTCTTTGCTTTTAGTCTCTCTTTTGTAAAATGTTTTTTTTAAAAAATAAAAAATATATATATTTGAAAATTTGAAATTTCGAAATATTAGGATTTTTCTTTAGAAGTGATTTTGTAAATAAATAAAACTCAGAATTTCACATCATTTTCTTAAAAGTCCCTCTTTCAAAATTTAAGGGGCAACATCATATACATTCTTTCTTCCGTAGAAAAGGTAAAACAAACGAAAAAAAATCAAAACCAACCAAACATATTTTCTTTTCTTAATAAATTTCCAGAATTCAAGTCAAAAGCAAATAAATTTTAGAAGTATTTCTTTAAAAAATAAAACAAAAATCAAAATAAACAAAATTTTCTTTCTTCTTTTAAAATATTTCTTTAAAAAAATTCCACAAAAAAAAAACAACAAAAAAAAAGTGAATAAGTGAATAAACAAAGAATAGTCAAATCTTTTGAGCCCTATGCTAAATGAGCACTTGCTTCTTTATTTTTGTTAGTTTCGAACTACGTAATGATCTGATTCACGTAGGCATCGTGATACGTAGGCAATCCTCATCGGATCCGGTCGCATTTCTTTTACTGCAAAATAAAAAAAATAATATAAAAAAAAAATTAAAAAGGGGAAAGAACTAATAAGAGGAAAAATGCCGGCATGACGCATGCTCTCGTAGCAAACATATAGTAATCCACTTAACTGTATAGGTGCATCATGCCCAACGTGAGATTAACTATCTTTTATTTGCTACAAATTAACCGTGCGCTTGTCGTTGAGTATCTCCAGGGTTTTTGAAAAGACGGTTGGTTTAGTGAAAGTCTGGCCTCGCACTCATACTTCACGAGGTCAAAGAGAAGTGTTCAACTACCTGTTGTTAGGACCAGAAGCAGTACTCACACTTACTTCACCAGGTCAAAAGGAAGTGTGGAAATGTCTTCAGAAATTCCATCGCAAACAATCCCGGTTTCCGAGGAAAGCTCGATCTCAGCCGTCCTCACACCTGAATCCGCAACTGCGGAGGAAAATAGAATCCTACGGCTCCGCATGCTGGAAATGCTGGACGACTGGAATAATGGGAAAGAGCCGCCAAGTGTCGTCCCCGGATTCCCTGAACTATTCTCCAGGTCAAGTGGGACTTCTAATGTTCCCATAAATTACCCTGCTACCCCATTTGGGTACCCAGCCACCTCCGCCTTCTCTGCAGGATCACCTTCTGAGCCTCATCCCCGAATGTCGGCCAATGATGCAAGCATGAACATCTTTACTGCATCGCCTTGCCCAGCTACGGCACAGCCTGCCACGTACAAGCCAAGCCTTGACTCATCCTCTTTTACATTCCAAGCACCGTCGTTCTCAATGGAACCAAATAGGTTCGCTACCAGTACTAATCCTCTACCGCCTCAGTGCGAGCTTGTACCAGGGCAGGATCAGAACCCCAGAGTTGTAGAACAAAATGAGATGGCCAAAAGGATGAGAAGCCTTGAGCAAAGTCTGAAGAATATGCAAGGATTGAGCGGGCAAAAGAGCGTCTCTTACGCCGACCTATGCATGTTTCCTCACGTACACCTGCCAACGGGTTTCAAGACCCCCAAGTTTGAGAAGTACGATGGGCACGGTGACCCCATTGCACAATCTTAAGAAATACTGCAACCAATTGCGGGGAGCCGGCGGAAAAGAAGAACTGCTAATGGCATATTTTGGAGAAAGTTTGGTGGGAGTCGCTTCGGAATGGTATATGGACCAGGACATATCTCGCTGGCATATATGGGATGATCTTGCCAGAGACTTCGTAGGGCAGTTTCAATATAATATTGACATCGCACCAGACAGAAATGCTTTGTCAAACTTAAAGAAGAAACCCTCGGAAAGTTTCAGAGAATACGCCATCAAATGGCGTGAGCAAGCGTCAAGGGTAAAACCTTCCATGGACGAGATAGAGATGGTCACTACTTTTCTCCAGGCTCAAGAGTCCGACTATTTCCAAAACATGATGTCGGCCATGGGAAAGCCTTTCGCAGAAGCAATTAAGATTGGAGAGATGGTGGAGAACGGTTTGAAAACAGGAAGAATTTTGAGTCAGGCAGCCATAAGGGCAACCTCCCAGGCCGTCCAAAGCGGGTCTAGAGGAATGGCAAGAGGGAAGAAAAAAGAGGAAACATCCATGGCGGTATCAGAGATGGGAGAATATCATAATCCCAGGCTTTGTTCTTCGGAAAGAACCTCGCAACATTATTTCTCCCACCAAAATGCGACCTACGCTCCTCAACCCTACATGGTCATGAGCACCCAGCCTTATATCCAGCGGTCACAACCAGTCAATCGGGGGCAGGCCCCACATCCTAGGAATCAGCCTCCTCACCGAAACCACTACAATCCTCGACCTCCTCCAAATAATTTCCATCCTCGGGAACCACCCAGGAGACCCAACTACACACCAATCGGTGAACCCTATTCCACCATATTCCCTAAGCTTGTCCAAATGAATTTGTTGCAGCCCATACCACCGAACGGGCAGAACCCGGGATCACCATCATATCAGCGGGGTGTCAGATGTGCATACCATTCAGGGGTAGAAGGGCACGACACCAACGACTGTTGGACATTGAAACAAGCTGTGGAGAATCTGTTAGACCAAGGGAAGATTGTGTTGAAAGACGAGGATATCCCAAATGTGACCAATAATCCGTTGCCCGCCCACAACAACGGGCCGATAGTTGGGATGATTTGTGAAGACGAGGAAGTTGATCCGACACTTAAAGCCATAATTTCTATTGCTGATACAGAAAAAGGACCCAGGGTAACTCCAGAGCAAGAAAAAGGAATAAGTGATGTATTCAAGCAGGCCTCCATGGTATGGGGGACGATCAAACAACCTCGGCCGAACGAGCCAGTGTTTGTCGGACGCATACCACAGGAACCAAAATACAACAAAGAGGGAGATGATAAGGTGTCCCCGCTCGACGAGAGCGAGGAAATATGTGAGGCGACAAGGGAAAAGCTATGCGAAATACACATGGTCCAGCCAGGAGAGGGTACTAGCACCGTTGAAGCATCGTACATGGGACCAAGCACCTAGTTTCAAAACTAGAAGGCTACGCCATTCTTGATCAAACGGAAGTCCTAATGAACCTGTCTTGCCACCTTCTCTGCATCACGAGTAACCCCAGAGGGTGGCTCGGATGTTTTTCTTCAGTTTCATGTTTTTAATTTCCTGAATGTCAACCTTTTTCCTTATCTTCCCCAAAATGCCAAGAAATGAAATCGTGCTTGATTACTCACTTTCTTCTTCTATGTTTTCTTTTGTGTTCTCTTCAATTCTGATAAATGCAGCTTTAAATAACATGACATGTTTGAGGACTTCATGCCCGGATCACGAGAACTCCGATCAGATTTCAAATAATGAGTCAAAAATTTGAGATATAAAGGATTTGAAAAATAGGAACAACTAAAGAAAATTGGTTCATGGTTTGGAGAATGTCCGTCACTAAAACAGAGTTTGAGAGCAGTAAATGGGTTTAGACCCGTACAGAATGATAACCTTAATAACTGCGGTTTGTCACGAGCAATTGTACCAAAAAGAAAGAAGGGTCCATACGTCATCGAAAAACGTTACCAAATGGAGCATTTGTATCTGGGCGACGTCGGAAGAAACGACGTCAGCCTTGCTTGGAAAGCAAGTGCAGTGATATGTCTAAATCACTCTGGCGGTATCTTTGCACAGTTTGAGATGACGAAGGCTTTCATTCTCGCTACCCAAACACTATCAACCCTTTGCAAAACCCATTTGAGCTGGTTACTCTTCTTTGATTACCCTCTTTGGAACCTGAAAATATTGTTGAAAATAAAGTGAAAAAAAAAAAACAAAACAAAAACAAAAAAAACAAAACAAAAACAGAAACAAAAACAAAAAAAAACAAAAAAACAAAAACAAAAATCCAAAAAAACAAAAGTGTGCCTGAACTACGTTTGACTTGATTCCGAAAGGATACGTAGGCAACCTCTCCTTGGGGTTCAGTCACACCAACAATAAATCCAGGAATTCCCCCGAAAGTAAAACTGGGGCAGAAGTTATAATAATTCGGCAATAATCCCACCCAAAAGTTCCAAGTTGTAGTTCAATCCAAATTCTTTTCACCCCAAACCTTTTTTAAGTCCTTCTGATCAATCAGCAAAGCATTTCAAAATAGGAAGATGGAATTATTTGGGTCCGATACAACAAAATGAGGAGAATAAAGATGAGAGAGTCTTGTCGGTGAAAACCTTTGGGCACCGTGAGGCGACGAGAGAAGAGAAATTGAAATGAGAGAGCTTGTTTAGTAAAAACTCGCAAGGAGTACTAGCAGGCGACAGTAAGAAGAGAAATGAGAGAGGTCGACTAGCGAAAACCCGCAAAGGGCGTTGTCGGCCAAAAAGATGATTCCACCTCAGAAAGTCCTGGCAAGGTTCCCGGGTTTTTGAAAAAATATAGATCTGTTTTGATTCATGAGGAAATGCAAGTTCTCGGAGGTCGGGCATCCAGTCCAAAAGGCATGTCATGTCAGTTTGAAACTGGCATACACTCCAGATAAGTCCCTCTTTTCTCCCCGAAAGGGGCGTTTCTCTTTAAACTCATATGTTCTCCTTTACATAGTTTTCTTTGAGTTCTTTTCGATCTAACTCTTAATTCCGTAGTAATCGCAAAGAAAGGTGGCAGGACCGGTTTTACAGGGCTCCGTTTGGCGAGAGTCGAATAAAATGTACAACCTCGGTGGCGCGTCAGTCCCATCCCGACTGGCCGTGATAGTTGATTTGCTTCCAAAACCGACAAATCCCCATAAGCTATCCCTTGTACAATTCCCCAAAGAAGTCCACCCCAGCACATCCCCAGCAAGTTTGCTACAAAAAAAAAAAAAAAAAATCCCCACAGAGTCTCCTTAATAAAATCCCCACCAAAAATCCCCAAGCAGAACGGGACGGAAAAGCCAAAGCCTTATAAGACAAATCATCACAAAATCTGGAAACGCAAGTCTGAGTAGTCCAAAGGTTTTCGCATGTGAAATCCAATCAATAACAGAGTTTCTCAACAAGAATTGGGCCAAGACAGAGCAATTGGAACAATCAAGGCCCCCAAACCAACCGCCGTTGTCAAACTAATAATCTTTCTTTGTTTAAGAAAATTGAGACAGGTGCGACACAAAGCAGCTGTGCAAGAAGCAGGTGTAGCCCAAAAGAGATAAAGCGCGCAAGCATTGAAACAACCCTGCAGCAGAAAACGACCAAAGGTAAGTTTCCCATAATATTTTCATGCATTTTGATGGATCTCCCTGGCATAACCCAAGGAACTTTTCCTACCCAAAACCCCCGGCATAACCCGATGAATCTTCCCGGCATAACCCGATGAATCTTCCCGGCATAACCCGATGAATCTTCCCGGCATAACCCGATGTATCTTCCCGGCATAACCCGATGAATCTTCCCGGCATAACCCGATGAATCTTCCCGGCATAACCCGATGAATCTTCCCGGTATAACCCGATGAATCTTCCCGGTATAACCCGATGAATCTTCCCGGCATAACCCGATGAATCTTCCCGGCATAACCCGATGAATCTTCCCGGCATAACCCGATGAATCTTCCCGGCATAACCCGATGAATCTTCCCGGTATAACCCGATGAATCTTCCCGGCATAACCCGATGAATCTTTCCGGCATAACCCGATGAATCTTCCCGGCATAACCCGATGAATCTTTCCGGTACAACCCGATGAATCTTCCCGGCATAACCCGATAAATCCTCCCGGCATAACCCGATGAATCTTCCCGGCATAACCCGATGAATCTTCCCGGCATAACCCGATGAATCTTCCCGGTATAACCCGATGAATCTCCCCGGCATAACCCGATGAAGCCTCCCGGCATAACCCGATGAATCCTCCCAGCATAACTCAATAAATCTTTTCGGCATAACCCGAGAACCTTTCCATGCAATCAGCATTAGGGTTTTAAACCCTAAACTGAATTTTCCTTTTAGTCAGCATTAGGGTTTTAAACCCTAAACTGAACTTTTTCCTTTCGGCCAGCATTAGGGGTTTAAACCTTAAACTGAGCTTTTTCCATGCAATCAGCATTAGGGTTTTAAACCCTAAACTGAATTTTCCTTTAGTCAGCATTAGGGTTTTAAACCCTAAACTGAATTCTTCCTTTGTTCGGCTTTAGAGTTTTAAACCCTAAACTGAACCTTTCCCCAGCTAGCCGGTATTAGGGCTCCAACCCTGAACTAAGCATGCATATCCTCTTTCATCAATTTTATGAACTTCCTGGTAAATAATTAACGAAATTTTCCTAGTGAAACTGGGGCAGAAAATTTCGTTCGTTTGTTTGTTTTTTCCCGCAGGTCTAACCTCGAGCCACACGGATCGAAATGACCCACGAGATGAGTCTCGACTCAGAATCAAAGAAGAAAAAAGACAAAAGAAGACATCCCGAGATATCAGAGTGAATGGAGAGCAGATCGACTCCAACATTTGACTAAGGTCCTAAACCCTGCCAATTGCGTCTCACTCAGTATCCCAGAGGTTAAACAAGTCGCCGCAACTCGCAAGCATCAAGATTCAGATCGGAGTCTACAAGCAGAATCAGCTAAGACCCAAGATCAAGTCGTAAAAGAATCATAGATAGGAATCTTGTAACTAGCAGTTGACATACACATAAGTAGTTAGTTCAGTTTCTAATTTTCGTTTGGTTGTAATAAGGCGGTCAATGACGCGGCAGTGACAACAACAACAGCAGTAGCAGCAAGCATTGCAATCCCATGGTAGTCCCAGCTACCAAAACTTCCCGAACTACATTGACCTGATTCCTGTTTAGCCCAGGATATGTAGGAAATCTTTGAAGCAAGATTCGGTCAGATCTTTCAAAAAAAAAAATGCTTCATACGGAGTGGTCTATAGGCAAAAAATCGCTCATACACGCTCACTTTGTCTTTGCACGAAAACCCTTCGTGTTTCCGAACAAAGAGGGGCAGCTGTGAGCACGTGATTTTTGTTTCACACGACAATCGCTCCAAAAAGAAATAAAAAATAATAATTGGCCCTGCTGTACAATTTTGGATTTCTGTGCGGCACCTTGTTGATTTATTTGTGACTTCGGCCCATTTTTAATTATTTACTTTATTAAAATAAAATTCAAAAAAATATATGTGTCCTGCATAATTCGAACCGTAATCCGGTCGTTAAATAGAAAATCATGAATAGGCATCTTCGTCTGTGATTTTATTTGGTTTGACTTTACCCGTTTTTAGTGTGTGTGCAAATAATTGTATTGAGTGTGTATTTAATTTTAATTTGATTTTTTGGCTTAGTTTTGTTTTAAAATAAATAAGAAAAAGGAAATAAAAAAAAATATAATAAAAAAATAAATAAAGAAAAGACCCCTTCCCTTCCGGACTTGGGCCAATTTTAACAAAATTGGCCCAAACAAACAGCCCAAGACCCAGGCCTGCCCGGTCCAGGCCACCTGATGCCCAGGACGTCCAAACGACGTCGTTTGAGTCGTGCCTGATCTGGGCCGTTGATCTCAGAGTGATCAACGGCCAAGATCAATTCCCCATAACCCATCAATAAACCCGACCCATTCCACCCGGACCAACCCAAACCCCTTACCCTCGAAACGACACCGTTCCACTTAAGCCATCAGATCCAGACCGTAGATCTAAATTGATCTAACGGTCGAGATCCGCCTACTCATTCCATATATAAGCCCTTAACATACCCTACCCCCCTATCCAAACCCCAGCCTTCGTCGTCTTCACCACAACCCCCAAACCCTAGAGCCGCCCTTGTATCCCCCACCATGAAAACCGGCGGCATGAACGCCGGTGACCTTCCCCTTAACACCCTAGAACGCCCTTGCCATCCTGAACCCAAATCTATCAACCATGTAGTTCGAATCCCTCCCCACCTTCTCGAATCTTCATTTGAAGATTCGAGTCAAAACTCGATCTACTCAGTTTAACCCCAGTTTCATACCAGACACTCCCCAGACCCCCCTCGTGACCAAACCATACTTGGTTTGGTCCGAATCTGATCAGGGAGGCATGAATCCCAGATCTGAGTTTTGGAAATTTTGTGTTCCTCCGTCACTGGTTCAACCGAAGAGATTAAGGTCTAATGGACTTTAATCAAAGTGTTTCTCGTCTGAGAAACACTTCGTTTAAAGTCCGTTCAGCCTTAAGAAAGGCCTGACCAAGTCCGAGTTAAGGTTTTGATCTTTTGCGGTTTAAGGTGAGTTTTCTTTCTTTTCTTAGTTGTTTTGGTTCGTTTGATTGTTGTAAGGGTCTGTTCGTTTTCTGTTTATGTCCTTGACCTCTATCAACTGTGCTTCAACCACTTTGCCTGAACCTCTGTTTGCTTGTCTAAATCCCCCCCTCCTATTCTGATAAGGCATTATGTATTTGTTTGTGCAAGTAGCTGATTTTCGAGTTTGGACTGACTAGTTGACTCCTCGAATGTATTTTTGCTTAGTCAGTATAATTCGAACCATGTATCGATACTGTTTAAATGTCTGATTTTTGGCTACAATTGTGTATGTTAATGCTAATAAAGTCGAGTCGACATGTGTCGTCAATTAGTTTCAACTGTCCGAACAATAACAAATCGAGTTGCTTCTGTTGAACATTTGCCTGAATCAATTAAGAACCAAGTCCTGTTAATTATAGTCGTTAATATGATTTCAGAAACCTAAGGCTTGGTCTGTAACTGAAATCTGAGTTGATGGCATGTGCACTTGTGCACGGCATGTGCATTGTGCACAGACTGTTTTCCTGCATAAAAAGGCTTTTGATTTTAAAAATGGTTTGACAGCATATGCTGTCAGATATATTCTACTGCCCATATTTGCTTTTGGTTAATAAAATGGGAAAGTTTAAGGCTGCCAGGGGAATGATGGGGTTTTATATTTAATTAGCTAAAGTGGGACTGAAAAGAAAAGGGCACATGGGAGGGGTGTTTGATATACTCTAAACAGGCTGTTAAAAGGGGAAGGTGAAGGCTTATAAGAGGAGGACCTGGGGACACAGGGAGAGAGACAGAGATATACAGAGGGATTAGAGATAGTCATATAGAGAATTAGAAAAGGGGCTGATGGAAGAAGAGAGGAGGAAAAGGGATACCATCTGATATTAGAGTAATACACAGAGAGAGGGAGATTGATAGACACAAAGATTTTGATACACACACACACACACAGATAGAGATTGATAATAAAGGGAGGGGAATACACTGATAGAAGAGGGATTTGATAAGAAAACAGGAAAAGAGAGTTGTCTGAAAACACACGGACAAAAATAGAACAAAGAGAGGCCTAACACAAAAAAGGGGAACTGCATTTTTCTCATCTTTTGTTTTGATTCTCAACTGGTCTGATTGTGC
This sequence comes from Nicotiana sylvestris, assembly GCF_000393655.2. NCBI lineage: Eukaryota > Viridiplantae > Streptophyta > Magnoliopsida > Solanales > Solanaceae > Nicotiana > Nicotiana sylvestris. The sequence goes on from NC_091065.1 coordinate 180,146,270, forward strand.
ATGTTCCATATTGACTTATCCTGAGTCTTGTTTGAGATTACTGGTTGTGTGAAGTGTCAGTCCAGTTCTGGACCCATTCTGGTTAAAATCTGATTCCATATTGTTGGGAATTTGCTACATTCTGCCATCTTTCATTGGTTCTAAGTTGCATTCTTGCACTGGGTTTTGCTTCTATTTGGTTACCTGCTGTTGCTGCTGCTATTTGGTTTCCTGCTGCTGCTGACCTTTCTGCTTCATTTCTTCTTTGCATTTCAGTATTCAGTGTTCTCCAGGTACACATTTCAGATCCAATTTTGGTGTTAACTGTAACAATTCAAAAGCATGAAATGAAAGGAGTTCTTGAAGAAGATTTAGATGTCTGTTTCGTAATGTTTGTGATATACTGATTTCTGTTGTATAAATTGATTAGCTTGATTCAGTAATGAAAGATTAGTTAGATAATACTTAATCAAGTTTAGCCTCTTGCATCTTAGTTCATAGTTGTTTGCCAGTACAAGATGCAATAGTATAATATGTAGAATGCATGGATAATTGACATAGAATTTTCGACCGGATTCCTGTTTAACTATAATGAGATGCATACAATAGAGAACTTCCGTTTTACGCAATGATATTTGGTGTTATTTTTTTAGTTTTCCTTTATCAGCACCCGCTAGGAGGCATATAGCAGCGCGTTCGAATCCCCATTAGTAATAAGACGTAGTAGTTAGTTCCTTTAATCCAGCCTAAATAAGTCTAGTTAAATTCAATTCAAGAAAGGTTTTGGACGCACGTATAGCATTGGGTCAATCTCGAATGTAACTTCTTTGTCCAATTGAAGCATGTCTCACAAGGTATGACGCCTCTCCACTTTGTAAATAACTAATCAGAAATTGACAAGAATCCAGATTAGGCAAAGGCTTATAATTGAATTAGCATGTACCTTTTCTTCTAGTTTCAGAGACAAACGCATTAGAAATGTAGCCACTTTAGGATATCCTTTCTAAAATAGAGATGAGCCTCGCCAAATAAAAATGTAAAATTGCGGGGCCCTCAATAAATAACCATGATAATTATTTAGAATTCAGGATAGGCCATTTAATAAATTTCATGGCCTTCTACAAAATAATAACGCGTTAGACTCTCTAGGCGCGGCTTAATTAAATCATATTCTTAAATTCGGGTGCACATTGATGTGACCCAAATCCAAATCTCAACGAAGTCCAAATGTGTCGACGATCACGGGTGCATTGATTGTGACGTGGTTCGAGATGCATTTTCACGACGTTGCAATTCTATAAAAAAATAAGTGATAATAATAAAAGCGGTTTAAACTTAATAAAAGCACATAAGTCACAACATGTATTTAAACCAGATATTTAGCCATTATAACAATTTAAGCGACCGTGCTAGAACCACGGGATTCGGGGGTGCCTAACACCTTCCCTCGGGTCAACAAAATTCCTTACTTAGAATTTCTGGTTCGCAGACTTCATTTGGAAAAGTCTAAAATTTCCTCGATTTGGGATTCGAGATAAACCGGTGACTTGGGATACCAAAAGCCAAACCTTTCCCAAGTGGCGACTCTGAATTAAATAAATAATCCCATTTCGAATATTGTCACTTAAATTGGAAAAACTCCACCCGCGCATCTAACCCCTCGGGGCTGGGGGCGCGCAAAAAGGAGGTGTGACATGCGCGTGTACCAAATTGATAAATGTATACTTTAAAAATTCTCATAAGTATTACTAAGAAATATGTTTAAGTTATTAAATAGAATTTTAACAAAAAAATGTAAGTTCCAAAAACGATGAATATTGATTCCATTTAACTAACTCAATAAAAAAAATCAATTCCACATAAGTCCTCAAAAAATTCTGCATAGGTCCTCAAAAATTGTCTTGTTGTGATTTGTCAAATATCAAAAAAATTAATCTTTTTATCTTTTCGAGATTTGGGAATAAATAAGTTGGCCGTATAATTCCTAGGAAAAATTAGTAAGTTATAATATAAATTTTAAAATAATTAATATTGAGTTAATATTTTACGAAAAATAACATGAACACGAATGCTCAAGTACCAGTGATTTTCTCAATGCCCTTGTGCTAGAAGTACATGTACAGAGGGACTCAATTTTTTTATAAATTGATGTATATACAATAGTCCAAATATTTAAGTTGGAACAAAAGTGCACATCCAATAGAACTTTAAAATTCTATATCAAATTCATGAGATATTTACCTTCCTAATTTGTATGTGTAGTTACAAAAAAAAAAATGATACAAACGAATCGTTTGATATTTACTTAGTTGATTTTAATATCCTAAAAATTAAGATTTTACATAGTGATTTAAATAAGGAAAGCTTTAATAAGAAAAGTTTTAGTTGATTTCAAACTCTACATATTAGGAAAATAATAAAATAACTATTTCTACATATAAGAAAAATAACTTAAATTGTTATTTTGTTCAATGTAAAATTTATTTTAAAAGGGTAAAAAAGGCGAACGACATTTCACTAAGGGTCTTCTTGCTTTTAATATAGTATATAGATATATAGATTAGTAATATCACGGGTTATTGTCAGCGACTGACTAGCTGTTATTATCTTGTAAGTTACGTGACCGTAAATTTTCTTACACCATCACTATTATATAAAAGGTAAGCTCTTTATAAAAAGAACCATGTCATTCTCACTAATTTAGTCATAATTGGAAGGAAAAGTGTCACGACCCCAAACTCGGACCCGATCGTGATGGCGCCTCACGTGAAGACAAGGCCAGCCGACACATTTTCAATCCTGTTTAAACAATTAAACAATAAACATTTAGTCTTAAACATGATATAAATCCAAAAGTAAGCAGTGACAATACAAAAATATTTGCAAAATACAACCCAACACAGCCCGATACCGGGGTGTCACTAGTAATGAGCATCTAAAAATTCGAAATAAGACAATAAAGTCTACAGAGTTCAATACAAATCTAAAACAACAAGAAATAAGATAAGGGAAGAAGCTCTGGGCTGCGAACGGCGTCAGCTACTTAGAGAATCTTTGGATCAGCTGGAGCTGGAAAGATCAACACTCGGTAGCGGGACCAGATGCGCCTGAATCTACACACGGGGTGCAGGGAATAAAGTGAGTACTCCAACTCAGTGAGTAATAATCATAAATAAAGACTGAAAGTAGGAAATCACGTAAGGCACATTACAGGCCATAATGAAGCAGTAAAAGCTATTAAAATAGTAAATCAGTAAGGATATGTGAAATTCATTCTAGTTCAACTTAAACTTCATGAAAAGTTTTTTCAGCAATTAAGCAGGTAAATGACAGGCAATTAATAAAGATAAACACATAAAGGTTCGTCCCTCGTGCACAGTATCAACAAATCCGCCCCTCGGGCAATATCTCAGAACAATACCAGCACCTCGGGCTATATCTCACATCACAATGGGTAATCGCGCTCACTGGGGGTGTGCAAACTCCTAGAGGGGCCCCTTACGGCCCAAGCGCAATATCAAGCAATCTCGTGGCATCATCACTAGGCTCTCGGCCTCATATCAACAAGCTACCTCGTGGAGTACATATCTGAGGCCCTCGACCTCATAATCATAATCAGTGTATCGCCGTTGCGGCATGCAACCCGACCCAAAAGTATCCTCACAACACATGCTTCGGCCTTACTCAGTCAAAATCACATAAACCAGTCGGACAACAGTAAAACATGATGGTCAGCCCACAATATTATTTTAAATATCATTTAGTATGTTAAAAACAGAGTAAACATGGATGAGTTATGAAAACAGTAGATGATAGCATGACTAAGTACAAGTATAAAATTAAAACATTGAGGAAATATCAATAAAAATTCCCTAAGGGTTAAAATAGTTGGCCCGATGCCCAAATATGGCATTCATCCCAAAACATGATGATAGCAAATAGTTTTCAGTCAACTACGCGGTAAAAATAGTCATTCGGGATGGACTAAGTCAAATCCCCAATAGTGCACGACCCCACGCTCGTTATCAAGCGTGTGCGTCACTTCAATATAGCACAACGATGTGCAATCCGGGGTTTCATACCCTCAGGACATCATTTACACTCATTACTCACCTCGATCCGGTCCAAACTCTAGCCCGCGATGTCTTTTCCCTCACGAATCAACCTCCGGATGTTCCAAATCTAGCCACAATCAGTACATAACCATTAGAATATGCTAAGGGAGCAAAGCCCACTCGAAAATATCCAATTTACATAAAAAAAATCCCAAAATTGCTCAAACCCGACCCCCGAGCCCACGTCTCTGATTCCGACAAATTAACATCAATAGAATCCTCATCCTCCCACAAGTCTATACATATCAAGAACATCAAAATCGGACCTCGAATGTCCCCTTAAATCCCCACTCAAAGGTCTATTAATTTCAAGCCCTAATTACCCATTTTGCTACTGATTTCCATGGATTTCAAGATTACAAATGTTAAAATTCATCATATAAACAAGTTTAGGGTCCAAAAATCTTACCTCCATGAAACCCTCTTGAATTCCCTCTTCAATTAGCTCTCCAAAGCTTTTCCCTAAATGAAATATGGTGAAAACCCACTCAAAATCGCGAAGAGAACCTTATTATACTTTCTAACCCATGCATTTTCGCATCTGCGGTCAATCCACCACATTTGTGGTAGTGCTTTTGCGGTCCAAGAGCCGCTTCTGCGATTTTTCACTTATTCCCAACTTTCTACATCTGCGATGATATCTCCGCACCTGCGCCACCGCAGGTGCGGTTACCTAACCTCTTCTACGGTCACAGCCTACCTCACCTTCTTCCGCTTCTGCGTCTTTCTACCTCATATCTGCGACATCGCACTTGCGGTCCCCAATTTGCAGGTGCGGAAACAACAGAAGTAGAAAATCTGCAGCTCACCAAAATTCCAAACTTCTCCGTCAACCATCTGAAATCACCTCGAGGCCCCCTGGACCTCAACCAAAAGCACAAACATATCCCATAATCTTATTCAAACTTATACAAATCTTCAAAATACTTCAAACAACATCGAATAAACCAAAACACATCGGATTCAAGCCTAAGCTTTCAAAATCTTCCGAATTACGCTTTTGATCAAAACCTATACCAAACCACGTCCGAATGACCTGAAATTTTGCACACACATCCCAAATGACACAAAGCAACTACTAAAACTTCCGGAATTCCATTCCAACCTGTATATCAAAATCTCACCTATCAATCGGAAAACGCCAAAATCTCAATTTCGCCAATTCAAGCCTAAACCTTCCATGGATTTCCAAAATGCATTCCGATCATGCTCCTAAGTCCCGAATCACCTAACGGAGCTAAACAAATCATAAAAACTCCGATCTGAGATCATAGACAAACAAGTCAAATCTTGATCAAACCTTTCAAATTTCAAGCTTCAAATTGATAACTGTTCTTCCAAATTCATTCCGATTACCCTGAAAGCCAAAACCAACAATTTACATAAGTCATAATAGATCACACGGGGCAAGTTAAGCCCGAGAACTGGCAAGCAAAGTGCAAAAGCTCAAAATGACCGGTCGGGTCATTACAAAAAGAGGGATTCCAATCAGCGTATGTTAACATGTTGTATGTTGAGAGACATGAATGTAACAGTGTAGTGTAGCAGTATATTTGGATATGACCCACGTGGTAGTTAGTGGTTAGTATTTAGGTAGTTAAAGGATATTCAGTTAGTTGATAGTTGTATTTAGTTGTTAGTGATTAGCTATAGATTAGAGAGAGTTAGTAGTTGTATAAGTACATTAAAAATTAATGGAATAGTAGACGGTTTCCATTTCCCATACGACATCTCATTTCTCCTCTTTCGCAGAAGCTTCTAGAAGAGCTCCAATGTCTGATTCCATCTCAGCTCCCATGGACTTTTAGCATGGTATCAGAGCAACTGATTCTGGTAATTCACCTGTTCTCCGAGCTAATTACCAAGGCACTCTGTAAATCTTAACTTTGTCAAGCTTGTTTCCAGCTATGGTGGCGGAAAAGTTCACCTACACGCATCTTTTGTTCATAAACTCGAGTGACACTCCTAGTTCAGTGCTCGTTCCTATCAAGATCACTAGATCAGAAAATTATGGCTTGCAGAGTAGATCGATGAGAATTGCTCTCCAAGCTAAGAGGAATCTAGGGTTTGTGCTAGGTACCTATAAGAAGGAATCGTTTGATAACGAGTTGCACGATTAGTGGGAAACATGCAATGAAACAGTTCTTTCATAGATTATCAATACAGTTTCTGAAGATCTACTCAGTGGAATCGTGTATGACTCAGATTCCTACTTCATGTGGAAAGACCCTAAGGAACGATTTGACAAGGTCAATCGCATGAGGATTTAGTACACTGTCAAATAGCTAATCTCTCACAAGGTACGAACTCTATTCTTGTATATTTCACTAAATTGAAGGACCTCTGGGCTGAATATGATGCCATGGTCCCTCCTCCTAGCTGTGACTGTGCAAAGTCTAAGGAATCAGTTGAGCATTTTCATCAACAGAGGTTATTACAGTTTCTAAGTGGATTAAATGACTCGTATGACCAAGATAGGAGATATATTTTATTGAAATCAACTTGTCCTACAATTAATCAAGTCTATTCTATGATAATTGAAGATGAGAGTCAACACTCAGTTGGTCTAAATGAAGTTACTACAAACACAGATCCCTTATCTATGCAATTAACTCATGGACAGCCTTATAAAGGCAAGAGACCATTTTTTGCAGTTTGAATACTGCAATATGAAAGGCCATAGCAAGGAGAATTGTTACAAATTGATTGGGTACCCCACTGATTTTATGTCTAAGAAGAATACAAAATCTGGTTTTGGAGGATCTGGAAGCCAAGTTAACTCTGGTGGACAGACTGGATATGGTAAACAACCCTTCAATGCTATCAACAATGTGACTGGAAATGTTTATATGCAACCACTACAGATGCATTATAGAAATTCAGGACGAACTGAAGTCAAGGCTTAGTATTTTACTGAAGAACAATATAAATAAATTCTCAATTTGCTAAGCAAGGATGTCGAAGAAGATTAAAGCAATGAGGAAAACCACATCAATGTAACAGGTAATGCAATTTGTATGATGTCTAAGGTAAAAAGTGATTATGAGTGGATAGTGGATCCTGGAACTATTCGTCATGTAGCTTCTAAGAAAAGTCTTATAAATAATGATCATAGTCAATAAGTATCTAGTAATAGTAAAGTACATTTACCCATAGGAGATAGGGCAGATATTACTCATACTGGCTATGCATCCTTGTTTGGCACTACAACTATGAGTAATGTGTTGGTTGTCCCTGATTTCATGTTTAACTTGTTATCAATGTCCAAATTGACCAAAGAATTATCACGCTCTGTCAACTTTTTCCCTGGCTTCTGTGTCTTTCAGGAGCTCTGGAGTGGCAAGGTGAAGGGGATTGGCAGACAAAGAGAAGATTTGGACATATACAAAGAAGCAGCTATTGGTAAGCAGGCACACAACATCCAATAACAACAATAATTCAAAAAAAGGACAACAACTTATGGCATAACAGAGTTGGATACCCATCTGCTCCAGTAATAAAATCCATGAAGTTGTTACATGATCATGTAAATAGTTTACAATTGAATAAGTGAACAATTTGCCCTTCGGCGATGCAAGCTAGATTGATGTTTCCCAGTAGTGATTCTAGAGCTAATGCACCATTTTACATTGTACATATGGATCTTTGAAGCCCTTATAAAATTGCTACTTTTGACAACAAACATTATTTTTTGACTTTTGTAGATAATCACAGTAGGTATACATGGATCTATTTGTTGCAACTTAAGTCTGAAGCTATTGTGGCTATTAACTCTTTCTTGTCCATGGTGCAACACAGTTTGGTATCATGGTTAAGGCTCTTTGGACAGATAATGGCACTGAGTATTTTAACTCACGCAATACTTTACTTTAGGATTTAGGCATACTTCATCAGAACAGCTGTGTTCACACTCCTCAACAGAATGAGGTGGTTGAAAGAAAACATAGGCACATATTGAATATAGCTAGGGCACTAAGGTTTCAATTCAAAGTGCCTATTAGATACTGGGGAATATGTATCAAGACTGCAGTTTACCTTATGAACAGACTTCATTCTATTGTAACTAGTAACAAAAGTCCTTATGAGTTATTGTTCAAGAAGCATGCAACATTGCATCACTTAATGGTGTTTGGATGTCTGTGTTTTGCAACTACAATTTCTAAAAGAGACAAGTTTGCAGAAAGAGCAAAGCAGATATTCTTATGGGGTATTCAGAGTTGCAAAAATGTTATATTCTCTTAGATCTTAAAACAAATCAGTTGTTTGTCAGCAGAGATGTTATTTCTAGAGAAAATGAATTTCCTTTTGCCATTGCATAATCAAAGACACAGTCTACACCTAGAACTACCAATATAGACCAAACATCACCTCATGATATATCACAAATCCTATCAGATACAACCCATGATGCACTACCAAATTCACCATAGAGCTCCCCAGATATACCTCATGACGTGCCACAATATTCACTAATACCTCCAACCTCAATGACACTTCAACACCTTCTACTAGGCCTAATGATAATCTTGCCATCTCCCTTGAACCTACTGTCGTTGATTCTGATTCGTTTGACCTGGAATTAAGTCCTTCCTTTGCTCTGGAGCATGAAGAGGGAGATAACATCAATAAGGTATCAACATCCTTTGATGCTGGTCATATTCCATCAGATGGAGTTCATGCTCCAGTCACCAGGAAGTCTTCAAGAGATTCCAAGCAGCCTGTTTGGATGAAGGATTACATTACCACCAAACAAAGCACCAGAAAACACCCCATCTCCAATCACTTGTCCTATGATAACATCAAGCTAACATATCAAGCATATCTTGCGAAATTCTCTACATTTGTGATGCCCAAGTGCTACATAGATGCCGTAAAATATACCAAGTGGATAGAGACAATAAAGTAGGAGATCAAGGCACTAGAGAAGAATGGTACATGGGAAGTGGTAGACCTTCCAAAAAGGGAAAAATGCAATAGGCTCAAAATTGGTATACAAGATCAAATACCAAGCCAATGGAGAGTTTGGGAGGTTCAAGGCTAGACATGTAGCAAAAGGCTACAGTCAAAAGGAAGGCCTTGATTATTATGATACCTTCTCACCTATTGTTAAAATGGTGACTGTAAGGTCAGTCATAGCCCTATTTGCATCTAAAAGCTAGACTTTATGGCAAATGGATGTGTACAATGCATTCTTACAAGGAGAACTGAGTGAGGAAGTTTATATGGATATGCTTGAGGGGTTCAAAACACATGGGGAGTCAAGGGTGTGTAGGTTGATCAAGTACTTATATGGACTAAAGCAAACATCTAGGCAGTGGAACATAAAGTTGACAGATGCATTGGTGGATGCGGTATTTGTCCAAAGCAGCCATGCTTATTCGCTGTTCACACTAAACAAGTCTGATGGCATAGTGATTGTCCTAGTATATGTTGATGATCTACTCATCACATGGAGTATCATTGAACTGATTAATGAAGAAAAAAGAGCGTTGAATCAGAAGTTCAAAATGAAAGATCTTGGTGAATTGAGGTACTTCCTTGGCATAGAACTGTTGAGATCAAGCTCAGGATTGATTCTCAACCAAAGAAAATATGTACTAGAGTTGATCTTTGATATGAGATTTTCTGCAGCAAAACCAGCCAAGACACCTTTAGAGTCCAATTTGAATTTAACAACTGTGGAGTATAACAAAATGACAGGAGTTACAGGAGATGAAATCTTGCATGACATCAGTTCATATCAGAGACTGATAGGGAGGCTGATATATGTAACTGCCACAAGGCTTGATATCTACTATGTAGTTCAGACAATGAGTCAGTTAATGCAAATGCCCAAGAAATCCCACTAGGAAGCTGCAACAAGATTGGTAAGGCACTTGAAGAGTTCAACAGGACAAGGCATTTGGTTGAGGGCAGGAATCACACAAGAATTGACATGTCGGTGTGATTCTGATTGGGAAGCATTTCCAAATACAAGAAGGCTAGTGACATGATACATAGTGGAGTTTGGGGAGTCCTTGATCTCATGGAAATCAAAGAAATAACAAATAGTCTCTAGAAGTTCAGCTGAGGCAGAGTATAGAAGCATGGCTTCAGCTGTGGTAGAGCTACCTTGGTTTCATGGACTGTTAAAGAGCTGGGAGTTAGCATACATAGTCCAATGATTGTGTTCAGTAATAGCAAGGCTGCTATGTAAATTGCAGCTAACCCCATCTTCCACGAGAGAATGAACTATATAGAGATAGACTATTGTCGTGCCCCCTTTTTCTAGAGTGAAATCAAATTTATGACATTTGGAGGGACAACTCGTTCCTTTTGGAAACTAGGTTTGCGTTTGAAGAGTCGCCACCTAATAATTAGGGTGCATTAAAACACCAAAAGAGTTCGATTTAAATAACCAGAGATTGGGTAAAGGCTTGAAATTATTATAAGGGGAAGGTGTTAGGTACCCATCAGAATCCACTAGTATGGTTCCCGGCCAGACAATTATTGTGAATTTGGTGAAATTAACATATAGACAAATAAGGCTCAAATAAGAGGAGATTTCACATACTGATTTGAAAGTAAACAAAGTTTTGAAAGAACAATTAGAAAAGCTAATTTTTAAAAGAGGGAGCCGGAATGCTAAAAGAAAAGAAATAAAGAATAAATGGAGAGGAGTCCTAGGTTTATTAAAAATATGGATCTCCCCACACAATGTCCAGTAATCACTCCTCAATGAGGGGCTACACGTGACATTATCGCGTGGTCATCATATCTATATCTACCCTTCCCACCCCGTTAAGGTATTTAAAGTGCAGATTGGTATTGATTACTTATTCCATGCTATTACCCATCCCAATCCTATCAGTCCCGGAGGCATTTAGGACTACTAATCCTAAAAGGGAGGGGTGTTGGGTTATTTGGAGTTTCAAAGGTAAAACTCTAAGGCGACATACAAAAACACATATTGCACATTGTGGGGAAAGCATGTAAACAAACAGAAGCTTAGATATTCTTCCTCAAACAAAGAAAGCATATAATTAACATGACTTACACATACTGTTTAGGTCTGATTTTAAAGGTGTTAAAGACGAAAGAGAGAAGATTATTTAGACAGTTTCAGTTTATCACATAACTCAGATAAGAAGTCTGAATCAGGCCTGCATGCTGGATGTAATAATTAACAAAAGCAGATATAGTTTATAGTTATTACTCTAAGGCTTGCCTAAGTGTTTGGACAAAGGTCCTAAGGGATGGTATCTACTGGATTCAGAAGATAACAAAACTTGAAGTGAATCATTTGAAATCCTATATGCATACTCGTTAAACTTGCTAAGTGAGGGATTCAGATTATTAAAAGAGAGGCGGAGTTTAAACGAATTGATTACAAGTTCTGCAAACGATAGCATTCATTATTACTAATTGAGTGAAGCGAATCAGATTCGTTTAGAAACTCCTATAGGCATGCTTTCTATACATTGCTGATTTTAGGTACTTATAGACGTGGTGTCGAAATGCAGAAGCCTTATAGACATGATATCTAAATGCAGTTGAATAGGCAGAATTTTTAGAACATCTTATAAGCATAGTTTCTACATGTATTGAGTATGCATAATTAGAACAGTCCTAAAGGCATGATTTCTATATAAAGTTCGAATATGCAGATTAGAACAGTCCTATAAGCATAATTTCTACCGTTTGCATGCATAGTTACCCAGCCCTGATTCACTATCCAGCCCCAAATATTTATTACAAGCCAAAATGAATAAAATTACATCAGGAAAAGTAAAAAGTACAACTAGAGGGGCCTGATTCTGACTTCCTCTTTGAGTTACAAGATAGACCAACTCAAAGATCATTGATCCAAAGCCTTTCTCCAATTTGAGTGTGTCAAAGTTCCCTAAGAGCCTCAATGGGACTCCAGGCAGTGCTCGCACCCAAATTGTATCACCAGAATGGGACAAGTGTAGTGTGGAAGGGCCAGCCCTCAATTGTCCAAGTTCAGAGGGAGCTCAATGGGTCCCAAGGCAAGGCTCACAAGAGGGGGACAAAACTTAAGTCTAAGAGAGAGTGCAAGTGAAGAAACAGAGCTCTGTTGGAATAGAGAAGAGGGAAAACAACCACAAACAAATTGATAATTTCATACAAAGGGGTTCTAGGGGTAGGGGAGTTGCAAAGAGCCTATGCTTAGGCAAAGGGTAAGCTTTGGGCATGCACAACAATGGAGATGCTGGCATGCCTATAAGCCTACGAGAACACACAATATTAGAGGTTAGGATCTCAGGGGATCAAGCTTGAGTCATAGGCAATAATATTCAGTGCTGCCATGCCTCAAACAAACCATAGCATGAACACATAAGGGGTAGGAGTTTAGGGTTCATAGTAAATCTAGAACAGGTAGAAGGAAATTATAACATGCTAAAATAAGTATTGAACCAAACACAAGAAGCAGATAGACAAAAAAGTAAATGTATTAAGTAAACACATTGGGATGATGCTAGAATCTTAGTAAACATAACAGTTCAAAGAAGAAAAATGCAGTAAAAGCAGGTAGCAGGACTTGAGAAACAGGCCACAGTACAAGTAACAAGAGAGACTGTTTTTTGAGTGTGAGTGTGATTTTAGAAAACTAAGAGTGTTTGTGTGTCCGTGTTAATGAAAAAGACAGGTATTTATAGTGTGAAAACAGGCAGAAAATAAGGCAAGAAAATAATTATAGAACTGTGTATCAATTAAAATCAATCAGTATAAGAAAACTTCCTTTAATTAAGGAGTTAAACTTAAACGGTAATGGACAGAGAACATTTAAGGAAAGAAATCAAGTAAGCATCTTGTGTAGAGTAGACAATTAGGGGTAAATACATAGGGGTTTAACTAAGGAAAGAATTAATGAAGAATCTTTGAAATACACGGTTAACCAAATAAGGTAAGAAACACAATAAATCAATCAACACATAGTAAATTAAGGGGTCAGGGATTCGAAATTACTGGTTCATGAATAAACAAATAAACCAAGTCAGAAACAGGAGAATCGAAAGGCTAGGAAATTTTTTAAATCAACCCAAGAAACAGGGAAATTAGTAAAACAAGGAAATAATCAATCAGACTTACATAAGGAGGTCTGAAATCAGTCCCAAATTGCAGGTCATTTTAGAGGGAAATTCAACATATAAAAGAGTGCAGAGACATTAGTCATGCGAGGTTAAACCATGGCAAAGAGAAGCATGCAATAATAACTACAAAGTCAGTAGATAGTGAAACATGATAGTCACATATGTCAACTCAGTAATAGGGAGAAGAGGGTATCAGAAGCATGCAAAAGAGTCCAGTAGAACGACCGTTCTGAGAATATAGTTTAGTTCAAAGATTGCAAGAAACAAAATCACATAGAGAAACAGAAGTTGGAACAAGAAGGACTTTGAATCTAGTCGAGCAACTTTAAATAGACGAAGCAGTTATCAGAAGCTTGAATAGGTCCAAAGGAATTAGGGCTTTGAAATCAAACAAACTCAGAGATGAGGAACAAGCAAAATCACATAGCCAATAGTCTCAGAACTCAAATGAACCCCAACTCTCAAGGTTTTCACCATCAATCGAGCATTAGAGACCAAAACAAGTAAATCAGGCAAAAATACTGAAGAAATAAGTTCAGAAATCTCAAAAAAGGAACTGAGACTATTAACATGCATATTCCAGTAGAAGAACAACATAAAGAAATACAGTAGAAGAACAACATAAGAAACACACTAGAACATGTTGAAAAATCAGAGAAGGCTTCGAACTAACATAACAAAACCCTAAATCGGAAAAGATAATGGTTTTGAAGGCAGAGTTTTGAAAGAAACTCGAGAAAACATTTGAAAATTTAGAGAAAACACAGATCTACAATGGATCTAAAAGAATTGGAAGAACCTCGAAGGTTAGGGTTCCATAAGGACCCCAAATAGTGAGAAAGGCTTGGAAAGTCCTTGATCTAAGCAGGAGAAGTCAAGATCAGGCTTGAATAGCCATGGCTGGCCGGAGCAAGGTCGGAGACAGCCGTAGAACTGAGGTCAACCAAAGTCTGGGCCAAGCTTCTTCAAGGTATGGCCTTGAAACTATGATAATCGATCATGCAGGAGTCGTGGAAGGTAGACATAGGCCTTCAATAGCCTTGGAAACCATTGATTTAGATGGTTTTATGGTGGAAGCCGAGGGAGGCGACTAGGGTTTGAGAGGAACTTGAGAGAGAATTGAGAGGGGATGGAGTTTGAAGGCGGATACAGATGGGAGATGATTAGGGTTAGGGGTAATTGAGATTTAAAAAAGGAAAGGGTTAACAGTGGTCGTTGATCATTTTGATCAACGGCCTGGATTGAAGGGGAATCCAGGCGGGTTATTTTAAAATGGTCATGGGTCGGGTAGATTATGATTTGGGCCGAGTAATTGGGTCTCATATTGGGTTCAAATTGGGGTGCCAAATCCTTCCAAAATTGAAATGAAATGGGCTAACATTTAAATAGCCACTTTTCCCTTGTTTAATTTTATAAAAATAGTAAAATAATTTCTGAAAACAAACTAAATGTACTAAAATGATTAATAATACATAATTATCAAATTAAAAATACTGAAGTTAATTTTATAAATATAAATACAATTAAATCTTAAAAGAGGCCAATATTGCAATTATACACAATTTAGCTTTAAAATTGCCAAATAAATTTGTAAAAATATACAAAAATTATGTTAACTATATTTTAGTACAAATATAAGAATAAAATAAATGAATTACCAAAATGATAACTTTGGGAATAATTATTGGATTTTTCTTCATAAAATAGTGCAATAAATTGATTTAAGAATCCTTAAAAATTAAGAGAAAAATCTTAAAACCTTGGGACATATTTATATATGCATATACATGATATTTTGAAAGTAGCTTGCATATTAAAAATATACAGAGAAATATTGGGTATCAACAACTACCCCTCTTTACCTGGAAAGGATGAAAGAGTTGTCGGGTAAAGATATGATGACCAATTTTGACCGAATGAAATGGTTTGAGGAGAATTAGCCCGTACTCTGTTTTCTGAGCTTCCTACATATCCTTGATCTTACAGGAATCAGGCTGTATGTAGTTCGGAATCCGTCGACGGAATATGTCGATGGAGACTTTTCAAGAACGGACGCAATATTCAGGATGGGGTGAATGGTTTAAAGCCTGATAGGGCTGCGGGAACTGGAGTGGGATCGCTCCTGCCGAGATGGCCGTTACTCACTGGTTTACCTGCAAATAAGTAACGCAAACATATATAGTGCGTAAATTTAAACATGATGCAAATTCCTGTCGGACCATGAATGTTGTCTTTGGACGGTTAGGATGACATCCTTAGACTATGACGTCATGGGCCATGAAATGTATAATAAAGAATTCCCAGGCCATGCAATGATGCTCTCGGGCTATGAGAATGATGCCTCCGAACTATGATGTCTGTGAATTATGCAAAAAAAAAAAATAGTAATCGGTCCTCAGGCCATGAAATGATGTTCTCGGGCTATGAGAATGGTGCCTCCGAACAATGACGCCTTCGGATAATTTGGCGATCTTTTAGCCCATGAGATGCAGTGTTTGGCGATCTTTCAGCCAATGCAATGCAGTAGGTGGCGATCTTTCAGCCAATGCAAATGTAAATAAGGTGGCAATCTTTTAGCCAATGCAAATGTAAATAAGGTGGCGATCTTTCAGCCAATGAAAATGTAAATAAGGTGGCGATCTTTCAGCCATGCAAATGTAAATAAGGTGGTGATCTTTCAGCCAACACAAATGTAAATAAGGTGGCTATCTTTAAGCCAATGCAATTGTTAATAAAGTGGCAATCTTTCAGCCATGCAAATGTAAATAAAGTGGCGATTTTTCAGCCAATGCAAATGTAAATAAGGTGGCGATCTTTCAGCCATGCAAATGTAAATAAGGTGGAGATCTTTTAGCCATATAGATAGAGGTAGAGCTTAACCTCGGAAGGCAGAATGGTAGCCTTATGCAATACGGAAATGCATATGGAGGCAGAGCTTAACCTCAGAAGGTAGAATAGTAGCCTTATGCAATACAGAAATGCAAATGGAGACAAGGCTTAGTCTCAGAAGGCAGAATGGTAGCCTTATGCGATGCAGAAATGTAGATGGAGACAAAGCTTAGTCGGAAGGAAGAATAGCAGCCTTATGCAATACAGAAATGCAGATGGAGACAGAGCTTAGTCTCGGAAGGCAGAATGGTAGCCTTATGCAATGCAGAAATGCAGATGGAGACAGAGCTTAGTATTGGAAGGTAGAATAGTAGCCTTATGCAAGAAGTAAAAGGGAAAATGATAATAGAATTTTCTTAGCTGATAACGGATTGCGATATTGTGACTGCTATGGATACTGTGTCTGCTGGGGACACTGTTGTGTGCGGATAACAATTGTGAGTAAGTGCGACAGTTCTGAGAGTTGTATTTCTAAACAATGTTTGTCTCGTGAGTGTATAGTATGTCAGATGCTTTCGCAATTCAAGTGCTTGTATCCAAAGAAAAATTGTGAGTTTTGTGAAGGGGGGAGGTTAGTTCGTATTCCCGCTGGCTCTGCTTGACCTGCTCGGCTTGATCTGGTGATACTGTATGTATCATCAGGGTAGCGTTGCTAAACAAAGCAATTTGGTAATAAACATGCATGATTTAGCAGAAATATGATATAAATACATAACTAATAATAGTTTTCTTCATATGAACCAACGACTGCGACGTGGTTCAAGATATTGCAACCCTTCTTGTTACGGAATTTTGAGGGTCCTCCTCAAAATTCTACCCCAGTTTACTAGGTTGCTGCTTCTGACTGTTTCTAGCGCTAATTGGCTGAAATCGGCTTCGGAATTTTGAGGGTCCTCCTCAAAATTCTGCCCCAGTTTCCAATTGCGGGGGGGGGGGGGGGAGGGGAATTTTTTTATTGAATTGTGACTGAACTCATAGGGCTACCTACGTATCCCCTCTTAAACGAGAATCAGGTTAGGCATAGTTCAATTTACATCATATAGGAAAACATAAGGATTACACATAGTAACGCTTGACTGCATCTGAATTGATGGTTTTGGCCAGACTTCTTCGTCCATTTCTGTGAGTATGAGGGCTTCTCCCGTCAGAACCCGGTAAACCATGTATGGACCCTGCCAGTTGGGAGAGAACTTCCCATTGGCTTCATCTTGATGCGAGAAAATTTTCTTTAACACTAGCTGCCCTGGTGTGAACTGTCTTGGCTTGACTCTTTTATTGAAGGCTCTGGACATTCTATTCTGATAAAGCTAACCGTGACAAACTGCATTCATTCTCTTTCCATCTATAAGATCTAGCTGCTCATAATGACTTTTCACCTA
Source organism: Nicotiana sylvestris (assembly GCF_000393655.2). NCBI lineage: Eukaryota > Viridiplantae > Streptophyta > Magnoliopsida > Solanales > Solanaceae > Nicotiana > Nicotiana sylvestris. The sequence goes on from NC_091065.1 coordinate 180,163,727, forward strand.
TTCCGCATCGTCGAGCTCAACTTCTTATATGATCCTTAGGGAGGGAATATCTACCTCGATGGGAATGACTGCTTCTGTACCATAAACCAGCATATAAGGGGGTTGCTCTAGTTGATGTGTGGACTGTGGTGCGGTACCCCAATAAAGCAAATGATAGCTTCTCGTGCCACTATTTATGCTTCTCTATCATTTTCCTTAGTATCTTCTTAATATTCTTATTGGCAACTTCTACAGCCCCGTTCATCTGAGGTCTGTAGGCTGTAGAATTCTTGTGCTTGATATTGAAAGTTTCACGCATAGCTTTCATCAAATCATTGTTGATATTGGAAACATTATCAGTAATGATTGACTCTAGAGTCTCGAATCGACAAACAATGCGGTTGCAGACAAAGTCTGCCACGACTTTCTTAGTTACTGCTCTATAAGATGCTGCTTCGACCCATTTGGTGAAATAGTCGATTGCTACCAGGATAAATCTATGTGGAAGCGGCGGGCTCGATTGGTCTAATAACATCCATTCCCCAAGCGGCAAACAACCATGGTGAGCTCTTTGCATTAAGCTCATTTGGAGGTACTTTTATCATGTCTGCATGTATTTGGCAGCGGTGCCATTTTTGGACATACTGGAAGCAGTCCATTTCCATAGTCATCCAAAAGTAACCAGCTCGAAGTATCTTCTTTGCTAAGACGAAGCCGTTCATATGCGGACCACAGGTCCCAACGTGAATTTCCTCTAGTAGCCTGGATGCTTCCTTTGCGTCGACACACCTTAGTAACCCCAAATCAGGAGTCCTCATATATAGGATTCCTTTGCTGTGAAAGAAATTATTGGATAACCTATGAAGCATGCGTTTCTGAGTAGGATTTGCAAGTTCTGGGTATTCGCCTTTTGCCAAATATTCCTTGATATCATGAAACCAAGGCTTTCCGTCTGCTTCTTCTTCAACATGAGCACAATAAGCTGGCTGATCATGCATCTTTACCAGAATGGGATCAATGAAGTTTTTGTCTGGATGTTGTATCATAGATGATAGGGTAGCCAATGCATCGGCGAACTTATTCTGGACTTTGGGAACATGTTGGAATTCTGTCTTTATGAATCTTTTTCTCAATTCCTGTACATAATGCAGATACGGGAGTATCTTGGAGTTCTTGGTTGCCATTCTTCTCGGACCTGATGTATAAGTAAGTCTGAATCTCCAATCACTAGCAACTCTTGAATGTTCATGTCAATAGCCATCTTGAGCCCTAAGATGCAGGCTTCATACTTGGCCATATTGTTGGTACACGGGAACCTGAGTTTGGCAGACACCGGATAATGCTGGCCGGTTTCTGATACTAGGACCGCTGCTATGCCAACTCCCTTGAAGTTTGCTGCTCCGTCGAAAAACATTCTCCAACCATCATAGGATTCTGCAATATCTTCTCCTATGAATGATACCTCCTCGTCGGGAAAATACATTTTCAGGGGTTCGTATTCTCCATCCACGGGATTTTCAGCAAGGTGATCTACTAGTGCCGGTCCCTTGATTGCCTTCTGAGTCACGTAGACAATGTTAAATTCACTCAACAGGATTTGCCATTAGGATAGCTTGCCGGTGGGCATGGGCTTCTAAAAGATGTACTTTAAGGGATCCATCCTTGATATGAGATATGTAGTATAGGCACAGAAATAGTGCCTTAGCTTCTGAGCTACCCAAGTCAAATCACAACAGGTGTGCTCTAATAGAGAATACCGGGCCACGTACGGGGTGAACTTCTTACTGAGGTAATAGATGGCCTACTCCTTCCTCCCTGTTTCATCATGCTTTCCCAGAACGTAGCCGAAAGCTCCATCCAATACTGAAAGGTAGAGTAATAGAGGTCTATCTAGCTCGGGCGGGACCAAGACTGGTGATGTTGACAGGTATTCCTCGATTCTATCGAAAGCTTTTTGGCAATCTTCGGTCCATTTGGTAGCGGCGCCCTTTTTCAACATCTTAAAGATTGGCTCGCAGATAACTGTAGACTGTGCTATAAACCGGCTGATATAGTTAAGTCTTCCCAAGAAACTCATTACGTCCATCTTGTTCTTTGGCGGTGGCAATTCTTGAATAGCTTTGACCTTTGACGGATCCATTACTATTCCTCGGCGACTCATAATAAAATCAAGTAGCTTTCTAGCAGGAACCCCAAATGCACACTTTGTGGGATTCAGTTTCAGGTTGTACCTTCCCAGTCTATTGAAGAACTTCCTCAAATATTCCATGTGGTCAGTGGCTTTCTTGGACTTGATAATAACATCATCTACGTACACCTCTATCTCCTTATGTATAATATCGTGGAAGATGGTAGTCATGACCCTTATGTAGGTGGCCCCAACATTTTTTAACCCAAACGACATCATCTTGTAACAATACATTCCCCACGGCGTAATGAAAGCAATTTTCTTAGCATCTTCTTCATCCATCCAGATCTGATGATACCCAGCGAAACAATCTACAAATGACTGTAACTCATGCTTGGCGTAATTATCGATCAGGATGTGTATATTCGGCAAGGGGAAGTCATCCTTCGGACTGGCCCAGTTGAGATACCAGTAGTCAACACATGCTCTGACCTTCCCGTCCTTCTTTTGTACTGGCACAATGTTGGCTAACCATGTTGGGTATTCTACTACCCTGAGAACCTTGGCTTTGTCCTGCTTAGTGACTTCTTCCATGATTTTCAGACTCATGTCAGGCTTAAACTTTCTGAGCTTTTGTTTTACCGGCGGACATGTTAGATCGATTGGCAATTTGTGAGCCACAATAGATATACTCAGACTAGTTATGTCATCATATGACCAGGCGAATATGTCCTCATATTCCTTTAGAAAATATGTGTATTCTTTCTTTTCTGATGGCGATAAATGAACGTTGATTCGTGTTTCTTTGACGTTTTCTGCATCTCCCACATTAACAATCTTAGTCTCGTCCAGGTTGGACTTAGGTCTGTTCTCAAAATTCTCGACTTCTTTAGTAATCTCTTCCGGTATGTCATCCTCCTCTGAATCTATGTCCATTTGTTGCATTGTCTCGTTGTATATCACAGTCATCGGTTCATCAAGATAAGTAATAGTAATGCTGTATAAGTATAGTAATGAGAGAAAACAATAGTAATATGTGTTGATTCATAAGAGAAGTCAAAATGCTTTGATAAATTGCATAATTGTTTTAAACATTGGAGATCTTATTGCAGGAATTGAAAACATGCGAGAAAAATTAAAAATCTTTTAGTAAATCAAAACAGTGCTTGTTTTAGCCTTGCTACCCCGAGGCTCGTCGGGCTTTGGTTGTCCTGATGGTCCAATTATTGAGGCGTTCTCCTCTGCTTACAGCCTGTATGAAAGAGCTTTCCTCCACCTCCTCCCCAAGAATGACACAATAGTTCATATCACTATCTTCTAAGAACAAATTCTTCACCGCTGCCAATGCTTCCTCTTCGTCTGACCCATAGATAACATCGGCCGGTTGGAAAGTCTGCTCCAAGTGTGGTATAGGCTGCTCCAGCGGATAGTAAGGACCACGCCATGGTGGCGACCAGCTGTTGAACTCCTCCCAGGTATACTCATATCCCAGACTGAAAGTAGTGCCATGCTTCTTGAGTTTTGTAGGCTTAGTAATTCCTTGGAGATTCTTGCCGAGCCCTTTGCCAGGTTCGTACCCACACCAATTCAGTATACTCTCGATCTTGTTGTCCCACCATTTATATTTGTCGAAAACATTCACTCATTCAATGTGATGGTAAGTCTCTCCACCTAGCCTCTTTCTCCCTTCGATTGATGGAATGGTTTGGTGACTGTATATGGGGTTGCTACCGTCGCCATGAATGATCACTTCCTAGTGGTTCCATTCAAATTTTACCGTCCGGTGTAGTGTTGATGCTACGGACCCAACAACATGAATCCATGGCCGTCCTAACAGCAGATTGTAAGATGTCGGCACGTCTATCACCTAGAAATCAACATCGAACCAAGTTTGCTCCATTTGCAAACACAGACTAATCTCCCCAATGGTGGACCTTTGGGAACCGTCGAAAGCTTTCACATTGATGGCTCCATCCTTTATCTCGTGTAATACCTTGCCCAATTTCTTGAGTGTTACCAGTGGACAAATGTTAAGACTGGAACCCCCATCAATCAGGATCCTGGTGATAAAGTAGTCCTCGCATTGCACAGTGATGTACAGTGCCTTGTTATGACCCAATCCTTCAGGTGGTAGCTTATCCTCATGAAAAGTAATTTCGTGACTTTCTAATATCTGACCGACCATGTTAGCCATTTCTTCGCCAATAATGTTGTTGGGTACGTATGCTTTATTTAGCACCCTCAACAGAGCATTCTTGTGTGCCTCAGAATTTTGTAGCAAAGCAAGTATAGAGATTTGCGCCAGTGTTTTGTTCAACTGGTCAATGACCGAGTATTCTTTGGCCTGTATATTTCTCAAAGATCGTCTGGACCTGTCTCAATAATGGGTGAACTATTGGAGGCCTACTTGCTTGAATCAACTAGGTGTTCTGGAGTGTAGACCCTACCGGTTCTCGTCATACCCTGTGCGGCAACAGTTTCCTCGAACCTAACCTTGCCTTTCCTCCTTTCCTCAGCTGTATAGTCCCATGTTATAGCCTTTGTGTGGAATGGTGTTACGACCGACATTTCCACTGGGATTGTCATAGGTATCTTTACTTCAAACGGAGCATGGGCCTTGGGTGACAAAACTGCAACTTCGAGTGGTGGGGGTGTATTTGCTGAAGTCACGAACTCGACCTCAATTGGTGCCGGTGTCTTTGTAGATGACATTGCTTCAAACTCAAGTGGTATGGACATATTTACCTCAGCGTCCCCAGACGACTGAATCTGGACTATAATTGGATTAAGAGTGACTATTGGTTTCTTTGGGTCAACACCTTCTGTGATCAACCCGATCGACCCCTCGGGATCCCAATCATTCTCTATTTCGATCATGTGAATGCCTCCACCCTTATGGTCTGGCAGAGGGTTGTTGCAGACATTCAGAGCGGGTTCCTTTGCCATAATAATTTTGTTGTCAATCAGAGCCTGGATCTTATCTTTCGGAGAACGACATTCGTCGATAGAGTGTCCCTTCATGCCGGAATGGTATGCATAGGATTTGTTTGGATTAATCCACTGAGAAGGGTTCTCAAGGGTTATATCAGGGATAGGGGTGACATAACCAGCAGTTTTGAGTCTCTCGTACAACTGGTCAATAGGTTCAACAATTGCTGTATACTATTTAGGAGGTCTGCGGTCAAAATTTGGTCGAGGTCTAGGGAAGTTTTGGCATGTAGGGGGTGATTGATAGTGGGATGGTTGAGCATTTTAGACTTGGTAAACATGTGCGGGATGGGAATATTTGGGTGAAGTAGGCTGATATGTGGGAGGTGGAGGTGATTGATAAGTGGGTGGTGGAGTTTGGTAAGAGGGTGAGGGTGCTTGATAGTTTGGAGTAGGCTGATATGTGAGTGGATGCATTGGATAGGTTTGGTATTTGATAGGAGACTTGGTTCTCTGTGCGACTTTTACGGCCCCTACATCCCTTTTCTTGGATGTACCACCAGACTGTAAGGCCTTCTTTATAGCTTGCAAGGCCTCAAAGTTTGTAACCATACCATTTTTGATGCCCTCTTCAATCCTTTCTCCCAGCTTGATAATGTCAAAATATTTATGGCTCTCAATCAACATTAGCCTTTCATAATACTATGGGTCCTGAGCCCGGACAAAGAATTTGTTCATCTGTTCTTCTTCCAAGGCAGGCCTGACCTTGGCAGCTTCGGACCTCCAGCGAGTAGCATACTCGCGAAATGTTTCTGTAGGTTTCTTCTTTAGATTCTGAATGTAGAACACATCCGGCGCATTTTCTGTGTTGACCCTGAACTTGTCTATAAAATTGGATGCCATACCTACCTAATTTGACCATTTCTTTGATCTTGGGTAATGTACCAAGATAGAACATCTCCTTTTAGACTCCTCATGAATAGCTACATGCGAATTCTCTTGTCTTTCCCTACTCAAACCAGTTTGTCGCAGTATGTTCTCAAATGGACCCTCGGATCACCTGTACCATCAAACATCTCATACTTTGGGGGTTTATACCCATCCGGCAGCTCAACATCTGGTTGTATGCATAGATCTTCATATTCAAACCCTCAATTCCCTTGCTTTTTTCAACACCTTGAATTCAGCTAGTCAGTTTCTTAAGTTCTTCAGTCAGGTTCCTGATGAGCGAGTCTTTATCATCAGACTCGGGTGTGCTTGAAATGGGTTGGGTGGAGTGTGGCATGGTCTCCACATAGATGGGGGTGTTGTTATGGGTGTGGAAGTGGTCATTTGTGGAGTTCAGGGGTTCTTGGATGAGCAGCATAGTATTGTTGGAAGTATGGTAGGTGTTGTAGTGGTAGTGCGAAGCGGGATGGTTTTGTGGCTTTGGGATATTTTGTGGAGGTGTGGGGTTATGAGAATTTGGGAAATTGACATCGGGAGTGGTGAGGGAAAATGACAGGTTTTCTAGATTCTGAACCTGATCAAGTTCTTTCTTGGAATTTCAACAGCTTTTGTTCAAGTTAGGATGCACTTTCCTTAGGAACCAGAGTACTATGACCATGAGTGATCTCTACCCGTTCAGGTGAATTCTCCTTTCTAGCATTGTTCACATCTTCCATCTTTCCTTTGTTCTTGTTTTTGACAGGACTAAGAGGAGGAGTGGGTGGAGAGCCCCTAGATCTCGTGAGATAAGATGGTGTTGCCAGAGTGCACGAACTAACCTTTGGGGAGGGGAATAAATAAACAAAAAGTAAAAACAAAAAGGTAACAAGTTAGTGAGGATTATAAGAAAATGTTGCGATATTTAAACATAGTGCAAGAATGTAAATTATGTCCTATTTTGGGAACCTCTTTGTGCCCAAGGTAGGCCTAGTGACAAATTGATTTGGAGAACTTAAAATGATAAATGCCTCATTTTATTGATAAAAAGTAGACGAATCCCAAATCGAGACTAAATAACAGGAAATAAAATATCACTAGTGGCCATTGGCCTTATTACATTCATAAAACGAAAAAGTAAATTCCTATCTACTTGATCCCAGAAGGACCTTCCCCAGACTCGACATCCTTGTCTCCATCGAACAACTTTCCTAACTCGCGAAGTCCCAACAATAGGTAGGCTCTGGCTAGATGTCCGCCCTCATTTCCCTCAGCATTCTGGAAATCCTCGATTCTTTTGAGAAATTTTCTTTCCAGCTCTACTATGCCCTGCTCCAAGTACCCCAGTCGCTTGTTGGCACTGACAACCATGTCTTTCCACTCCTCGATCAACTTTTGGTTGGTTTCCTGTATCTCATGGTGCTCGCTTTCAGATTCCCTAATCCTCTTACACAGTTGATTGTATTTGACCTGTGCCTCTGCCCTTTCATCTATGATCCTGTGGCTCCTAGCAAGCCCTGGCTGGCCTAGACCGTTATGATTATCCTCCAACCAGCCTGAATAGTAGGGAGCACAACTAGAGTGGTATCTGTCTAGATCGATTGTATCTCTCCCCATGATGATCTTGCAATGCCACATATGCTGAGGTTGGCACTTATAAGGACTATCATTAGCTTGGAAGTCAGCCCGGAAGTGACTCATGTTGTCGACCCTTGGTATAACTTGCTTTCTACCAGCTTGTCTCATAACTCGGAGAGGGACATAAGGGTAGGTTCCTCTCAGACCGATTAATATCAGAAATGGTGCATCCCTGGATCGGGCGATGAACTCCTCGGTAGGGAACCACTCGAACATCTATGGTACCCGGTCCTCGGTCAGGTTATCAAATAACTCTACCCATCCTCTAGCATCTTCTGGCTGGGCAAACATATTGGGCATATAGTTCATTCGCTTTGGATGATGGAAAGCGATATGATCATCCCAGTCTCTTCGCTGAATTTCTTGTCGGTATTCACCCCTTTGGAGATGCTACATGAGCTAGAGCTGAAGTAGCAAATTGCAACCTTCAAAGTGTTTGGATCCTTGTTGACACTTCTCCAAGGCTCGGTATATCTCCGCAATGATCATGGGCACAATGCTGAAAGGTTGCCCACCAATGCCCTCCATCAGAGTTTTAGTTACCATAGCCAGCCTGGTATGGATCCTTGCTTTCTTCATTGGAAACGCTATCAACCCTAGGAAACAAACATAAATACAAAGACCCTTCGGTGAATATGCCCTAATGATGTGATGGAAAATTCGTCTGGATAGGTACGACAGGACTTGCTGTGACCGTACCTCTCATTCAAATAGTCAAAGGGGATATAAGATTCCTTTAGACATGTCAGTTCTGGATTATTCTTCAGACCCATCATTTTGAGAAAACCCTTGCCCTTGCGGTTCTCAGGCATTAACAAACCCGGAGTTTCCCATGGTACACTAGCCAATCCTCCTATTTCTTCTAGTAAGGGTGTCATTTCAATGCCCCCAAAGCGGAACACAAATCTCTCACAATCCCAGTATAAAGTGGCAGCTTATATGGTTTTGTTGTTGGGTTGGATTTCCAGGAGAGAAGGTAGGTTTCCCAGATATTTACGGACAAGGGTTTGATCACTAGAGTGAAGATCCTGCCACTAGCTTAGCAATTTTGGATGGATGTTGGTGACCATACCGAATCTGGGGACTTCGTGACTCATATTTATGCAAGACAAAAGGCTTAGTCCCTTACCCCCACCAGACTCGACTATTTAATATCAACAATTGGCATAAAAGCATTTAGTTCTCCAAATTAATGCACAGAACGTGGTAGTGTCCATTTGGGTTTTAGGAAAACCCAGCAGACTTTGGACAAGTATATCTTAAAGGGTCATTATGCGGACAACATAGCTGACTAGGTTTGACCATGATGCATCCACAGTTAAATAGAGTAAGGTTTCTATGTGGTTTTAGACTGGTACCTTTGAGCGGCTAACTCAAGGGGGAAAGTCATGGAACCGTCGACTACACCGTTGATTGACTGGTTTTACCGCAAATATGCCTTTTCCGGATTTCGGGGGTGATAATATCGGAAGAGCGCAACCACTCATTATAAGCGTTGTTATGGTATTTGTTTGGCACGAGTGGAGTATGATGTTAAGCATGATTATGCAACAATTAAAAGCATGTTGTCACATATTTGCACATTTAAGAAAGTAGTAAATACAACAATTTCATAATTTAAAGCGGTAATAAAAGAAAACAGTAAAGGAAAGAAACAAAAAGACAAGTCAGTTTTGCAATCAAAAAGGAAATTGAATGCTTGAAAGAAATAAACAAAAAATTGCGCATAAAGAAGCATAAATTCACAATAATAGTCTGAAATGGTAAAAGCCAAAAAAATCCCCAGCAGAGTCGCCATGCTGTCGCACCCCCTTTTTCTAGAGAGAAATCGGGTTTATGACATTTGGAGGGACAACTCGTTCCTTTTGGGAACTGGGTTTGCATTTGAAGAGTCGTCACCTAATGATTAAGGTGCATTAGGACACCAAAAGAGTTCGATTTGAATAACCAGAGATTGGGTAAGGGCTTGAAATTATTCTAAGGAGAAAGTGTTAGGCCCCCCTCAGAATCCACTAGTGTGGTTCCCAGCCAGACAATTATTGTGAATTTGGTGCAATTAACATATGGACAAATAAGGCTCAAATAAGAAGGGATTTCACATAATGATTTAAAAGTAAACAAAGTTTTGAAAGAATAATTAGAAAAGCTGATTTTTAAAAGGAGTGGAAATGCTAAAAGAAAAGAAATAAAGAATAAAGGGAGAGAAGTCCTAGGTTTATTACAAATATGGATCACCCCACACAATGTCCGGTAATCACTCCTCAATGAGGGGCTACACATGACATTATCGCGTGGTCATCATATCCATATATACCCTTCCCACCCAGTTAAGGTATTTAAAGTGTTGATTGGTCTCGATTACTTATTGTATGCTATTACCCGTCCCAATCCTATCAGTTTCGGAGGCATTTAAGACTACTAATCCTAAAAGTGAGGGGTGTTGGGCTTATTTGGAATTTCAAAGGTAAAACTCTAAGGCGACATACAAAATACATATTGCACATTGTGGGAAGCATGTAAACAAACAGAAGCTCAGATATCCCTCCTCAAACAAAGAAAACATATAATTATCATGACTTACACATACTGTTTAGGTCTGATTTTAAAGGTGTTAAAGACGAAGGAGATAGGATTGTTTAGATAGTTTCAGTTTATCACATAACTCAGATAAGAAGTCTGAATTAGGCCTGCCTGCTGGTTGTAATAATTAACAGAAGCAGATTCAGTTTATAGTTATTACTCTAAGGCTTGCCTAAGTGTTTAGACAAAGGTCTTATAGGAATGGTATCTACTGGATTCAGAAGATACCAAAACTTGAAGTGAATCGTTTGAAATCCTATATGCATACTCGTTAAACTGTCTAAGTGAGAGACTTAGATTATTAAAAGAGAGGCGGAGTTTAAACGAATTGATTACAAGTTCTGCAAATGATAACATTCCTTATTACTGATTGAGTGAAGCGAATCAGATTAGTTTAGAAACTCCTATAGGCATGCTTTCTATACATTGCTGATTTTAGGTACTTATAGACGTGGTGTCGAAATGCAGAAGCCTTATAGACATGATATCTAAATGTAGTTGAATAGGCAGAATTTTTAGAACATCCTATAGGCATAGTTTCTACATGTATTGAGTATGCATAATTAGAACAGTCATAAAGGCATGATTTCTATATGAAGTTCGAATATGCAGATTAGAACAGTCATATAAGCATAATTTCTACCCTTTGCATGCATAGTTACCCAGCCCTGATTCACTAGCCAGCCCCAAATATTTATTACAAGCCAAAATGAATAAAATTACATCAGGAAAAGTAAAAAGTACAACTAGAGGGGCCTGATTCTGACTTCCTCTTTGAGTTACAAGATAGACCAACTCAAAGATCATTGATCCAAAGCCTTTCTCCAATTTGAGTGTGTCAAAGTTCCCTAAGAGCCTCAATGGGACTCCAGGCAGTGCTCGCACCTAAATTGTATCACCAGAATGGGACAAGTGTAGTGTGGAAGGGCCAACCCTCAATTGTCCAAGTTCAGAGGGAAATCAATGGGTCCCAAGGCAAGGCTCACAAGAGGGGGGCAAAACTTAAGTCTAAGAGAGAGTGCAAGTGAAGAAACAGAGCTCTGAGGGAATAGAGAAGAGGGAAAACAACCACAAACAAATTGATAATTTCATACAAAGGGGTTCTAGGGGTAGGGGAGTTGCAAAGAGCCTATGCTTAGGCAAAGGGTAAGCTTTGGGCATGCACAACAATGGAGATGCTGGCATGCCTATAAGCCTATGAGAACACACAATATTAGAGGTTAGGATCTCAGGGGATCAAGCTTGAGTCATAGGCAATAATATTCAGTATTGCCATGCCTCAAACAAACCATAGCATGAACACATAGGGGTAGGGGTTTAGGGTTCATAGTAAATCTAGAACAGGTTGAAGGAAATTATAACATGCTAAAATAAGTATTGAACCAAACACAAGCAGCATATAGACAAAAAAGTAAATGTATTAAGTGAACACATTGGGATTATGATAGAATCTTAGTAAACATACCAGTTCAAAGAAGAAAAATGCAGTAAAAGCAAGTAGCAAGACTTGAGAAACAGGCCACAGTACAAGTAACAAGAGAGACTGTTTTTTGAGTGTGAGTATGTGTGTGAGTTTAGAAAACTAAGAGTGTTCGTGTGTCTGTGTTAATGAAAAAGCCAGGTATTTATAGTGTGAAAACAGGCAGAAAATAAGGCAAGAAAATAATTATAGAACTGTGTATCAATTAAAATCAATCAGTATTAGAAAACTTCCTTTAATTAAGGAGTTAAACTTAAACGGTAATGGACAGAGAACATTTAAGGAAAGAAATCAAGTAAGCATCTTGTGTAGAGTAGACAATTAGGGGTAAATACATAGGGGTTTAACTAAGGGAAGAATTAATGAATAATCTTTGAAATACACGGTTAACCAAATAAGGTAAGAAACACAATAAAGCAATCAGCACATAGTAAATCAAGGGGTCAGGGATTCGAAATTACTGGTTCATGAATAAACAAATAAACCAAGTCAGAAACAGGAGAATTGAAAGGCTAGGAAAGTTTTTAAATCAACCCAAGAAACAGGGAAATTAGAAAAACAAGGAAATAATCAATCAGACTTACATAAGGAGGTCTGAAATCAGTCCCAAATTGCAGGTCATTTTAGAGGGAAATTCAACATATAAAAGAGTGCAGAGACATTAGACATGCGAGGTTAAACCATGGCAAAGAGAATCATGCAATAATAACTACAAAGTCAGTAGATAGTGAAACATGATAGTCACATAGGTCAACTCAGTAATAGGGAGAAGAGGGTATCAGAAGCATGCAAAAGGGTCCAGTAGAAAGTCCTTTCTGAGAATATAGTTTAGTTCAAAGATTGCAAGAAACCAAATCACATAGAGAAACAAAAGTTGGAACAAGAAGGACTTTGAATCCAGTCGAGCAACTTCAAATAGACGAAGCAGTTATCAGAAGCTCGAATAGGTCCAAAGGAATTAGGGCTTTGAAATCAAACTAACTCAGAGATGAGGAACAAGCAAAATCACATAGCCAATAGTCTGAGAACTCAAATGAACCCCAACTCTTAGGGTTTTCACCATCAATCGAGTATTAGAGACGAAAACAAGTAAATCCGGCAAAAATACTAATGAAATAAGTTCAGAAATCTGAAAAAAGGAACTGAGACTTTTAACATGCATATTCCAATAGAAGAACAACATAAAGAAACACAGTAGAAGAACAACATAAGAAAAACAGTAGAACATGTTGAAAAATTAGAGAAAGCTTCGAACTAACATACCAAAACCCTAAATCGGAAAAGATAAAGGTTTTGAAGGCAGAGTTTTGAAAGAAACTCAAGAAAGCATTTGAAAGTTTGGAGAAAACACATATCTACAACGGATCTAAAAGAATCGGAAGAACCTCGAAGGTTAGGGTTTCAGAAGAACCCCAAATAGTGAGAAAGGCTTGGAATGTCCTTGATCTAAGCAGGAGAAATCAAGATCAGGCTTGAATAGCAATGGCTGGTCGGAGCAAGGTCGGAGACAGCCATAGAACTGAGGTCAACCAAAGTCTGGGCCAAGCTTCTTCAAGGTCTAGCCTTGAAACTACGATAATCGGGCATGCATGAGTCGTGGAAGGTAGACATAGGCCTTCAATAGCCTTGTAAGCCATTGATTTGGATGGTTTTAGGGTGGAAGCCGAGGGAGGCAGCTAGGGTTTGAGAGGAGCTTGAGAGAGAATTGAGAGGGGAGGGAGTTTGAAGGCGGCTACAGATGGGAAATCATTCGGGTTAGGGGTAATTGGGAATTAAAAAAGGAAAGGGTTAACGGTGGCCGTTGATCATTTTGATCAACGACCTGGATTGAAGGGGAATACGGGTGGGTTATTTTAAAGGGGTCGTAGGCCGGGTAATTGGGTCTCAGATTGGGTTCAAATTGGGGTTCCAAATCCGGCCAAAATTGAAATGAAATAGGCTAACATTTAAATAGTCATTTTCCCTTGTTTAATTTTATAAAAATAGTAAAATAATTTTTGAAAACAAATTAAAGGTACTAAAATGATTAATAATACATAATTGTCAAATTAAAAATACTGAAGTTAATCTTATAAATATAAATAAAATTAAATCTTAAAAGAGGTCAATATTGCAATTATAAGCAATTTAGCTTTAAAAATGCCAAATAAATTTGTAAAAATATGCAAAAATTATGTTATCTATATTTTAGTATAAATATGAGAATACAATAAATGAATTACCAAAATGATAATTTTGGGAATAAGTATTGGGGTTTTCTTGATAAAATAGAGCAATAAATTGGTTTAAGAATCCTTAAAAATTAAGAGAAAAATCTTAAAACCTTTGGACATACTTATATATGCATATACATGCTATTTTGAAAGTATCTTACATATAAAAAATATACAGGGAAAATTGGGTATCAACAACTGTCACTTCATTAGAGACAAAATCTGGACATGAATGGAGAAGACTTCATTTGTACATACTACGGACAACTTGCAAATCTTCTGACCAAGGGCCTAGGGAAAGTGCAACATGTTCATTTACTTAGCAAGCTGGGGGTTCTTAACGCTTTACACCCTCCAGCTTGAGGGGGAGTGTTGAGAGATGCCAATGTAACAGTGTAGTGTAGCAATATATTTGGATATGACACACGTGGTAGTTAGTGGTTAGCAGTTAGGTAGTTAAAGAATATTCAGTTAGTTGACAACTGTATTTAGTTGTTAGTAATTAGTTGTAGATTAGAGAGAATTAGTAGTTGTATAAATACATTAAAAATTAATGGAACAGTAGAGGGGTTCCATTTCCCATACTGCATCTCATTTCTCCTCTTTCACAGAAGCTTCTAGAATAGCTCCAATGGCTGATTCCGTCTCAGCTCCAATGGACTTTTAGCATTGTAACATACTAATATCTTGTTTTATTATTTGGGACTGACTATCTGGCATTGTAAACCATATGTGTGAATTACACTTGCCAATGACATATTAAAACGAATCAAATAAAAGATGACACGTGTAATTTGTAATAATTAAAACAAAACAACCGTCTGACCCCCTTCCCCATGCCCGCGCCCCATCTAGCTATCTCAAAAAATCAGTCCAAACTTCCGGCAAGTTCTAGTCCGGCAAAAATGGAGTCTCACCGGATTGACGAAAAATTTGAATTAACAAACATCTCGTACAACCCAAGTACTACACGAGAAAAAGCTCTCTGATCTCGTCAATGCCCATATATGATTGTCAATTTTTTTTGGTGGATATATGAATGCTCATTAAAAGAATAAGTAAGTACACATTAGAAGATGAATACATCATATTTTCTCCATAAATAATAAAGAATCCAGTAGTAATATTCAACGATAAATTGGGTATGGTAAAATAAAATCAACAGTAGTCAAGCCCGTGAGTGTCAGAGATTTAAAGCATCAAAGCAGCAACAAATACATCTATAACAACAGATCCGGTGATGATGACTCCATTGAAGGAAGTAGAATTAGGAGAGTTGGTAGGAGAACCGCCGGGAGCGGTGGCAATGGATGGAAGAGAAGCTCCGAAAGAAGGAGATATCGGAGTATCGACAACTGGTGGAGCTAGCGGAGACAGATTGAAGATTTGTCTTTAGTATGCTTTTTTGTATGTTGTGGAGGGAGTTCTTACGGTGGTGGTAGTAGCAGTGATAGAGACAGTAGCTGCAGTTTGAGGTTGAAAAGAGACATAAGCACAAAATTTGAGGTACCAATTTTTCTATATTAGCTTGCTATTTGGGCTGCCATGGAAATTGTTCTTGTCCTCCATGGAAGGTGAAAAATTTAAAGAAGGAAAACTATGAAATGAAGGTAAGTGGAGGCCATATAAAGTAAAATATTTTTAAAAAAAGATAAAAACTTGATTTTAAGAGTTTCACGCGCTTAGATGTGAATATAAAGCACATACTTTGCCATGTCAGTGCAAGGGGTTCACGAGGTTATACTTCAGTCGAGAAAGAAGTGTGAAATTGATAGTGGGGTCAGTTAAAGTATTTATCTAATCGTTGAGGACAACATAAAAGGACCGTTTATGTATTTCCCCTTACATAAAAGTAAGTTAAGCTCTTTATAAAAAGTTATGTCATCCTCACTAATTTAGTCATAATTCAGGGAACAATCTCCTGCCAAATTCATTATATATAGATTGCCCAAAATGTAGGTTTTCATTTGACCATCACAATTAAGAGGTCATGCCTAGATTAAAATTTAATAAACGACAAATACTGGGTGTTGTAAGCGCCACTGTTAACTCTGATTTCCTATGTGCGCAAGACATAACGTACCTACATTGCAATATAAAGAATTTATGAACTATTAACGTACTTTTAATCAAGTAAACTAACTTTTCAAGGTATTATTCATGTCTACGAACATTTACTTGTAGTTTTTTTAGGTGATTTAGTGATAAAAAAAATTATACTATTTGTACGTCTATAAGGTTATATGTGCTTGTTTACCCTAAAATCGGATAACAATTGAATTTATACGCTGTTTTAAGGACACGTGATATAACTTGGTACAAATTAAGAAGAATAGATTAATATTGATATTGACGATGAAAAAATAAATGCAAACCACACAAATTGAAGTGCCTTGGCCCTCAAGTTCAGTCACCCTTGAACCAAATATGTTTCAACTGGCTTATGAACAAAATAACAAGATAATGAAAGCTAGAAAACGATAGTATATTGTTTTATATTGCGTGAGTATGATGATGTTTACAAATGATCAGACTCCCTTTATATAGTAGGGGAATCCTACTCTTGTTACAATCCTGTATGAGGTAAGAAATCTCATGATTAGCTAATTAATCAGCCTCTTCTTGATATATGCCGGGATTTCTGCCGTGATCCTTGCCCTATTGCGGATATTTTAGCTTTCCGTTATTTATATCGGTAAGCTTCCTTCGATCTCGCTTGATCTATATCTTGCTCGGTCTCGATCGTGGTCGATCTCGATCTTGACCGAGCTCTGGGTCATGAGCTCGGCAACCTAACTTTGCATCATAGTTCGATATAACACGAGGCTGAACCTTGGCCTATCATGTTCTGGTCTCAATGAGTCACACAAAAATGGCAAATCCAATTTTGACCGTATACAGATAGTCCCCTCGTTTCTCGGAAAGAAAATAACGAGAAACGATATGAATTTCCAAGTTTCATCTTGATAGGCTGTAATGTAAGCGACGAACGTCACTGACATACCCGATCATGATGTAAGCAGTGACTCGAAACATCCCGTCGATCCAGTTACCAAGGCATTAAATATCTATCAGTTGTTGGTCGCCACCACAAGTTCTGAACCTTCACCGGCAAGCTATAAGTACCATAACCTTCCTTTATTCAAATGTTATGTTCAAAGTTTCTCCCATTCTTGCTTCCCATCAAAATCTCTCTTTCTTGAACTTTTTAGTGAACCACGTATCATCCCAATTCCCTTCTCTTCTACCCTAAAATGGCAAAACTTCTAAAACTGTACCGCAAAAGGAGGCTGCCTCTTCTTCATGGCCCGCTGGCGATGAAGTTATATTGGAATATCCCTTTAAGGATTTTGTTCTGGGAGGGTGTCCTACTGCCACCGATTTTAGGATTAAAAAGACCTCCTTCGTACCTAGTCGATGTGAACCGATCTCGAGGTACATATGTACGATAACCGATGATCTCCTTCCCAGAGTTAAAGAGGATTGTCACTAGGAAGATAAACATGTTGTGATACCTTCGCCAGAGGAATCGATCACTACCCACGTGGAGGGTTTCCTAAGTGTTTACACTTACCCTTTCATGTTAGGTCCCTTTGACCCTGTCATCGTCACTTTCTGCAAGAGGTACAACGTGACCCTTGGCCAGATCCATCCTTCCTTCTGGAGAATAGTGATTCTCCTCCGATTCTTCGTGAGAAAAATTAAGGGATGTCCTTTTACCCTCGATCACCTTATGATCCTTTATAGTCCCCGACTCTATCGAAGAGGGCTGATCAAGCTTGCTCGCCGGGCCATCAAGGACTCGTTCTCGAACATTGACGAGGCTTGTGACCGAGGTTGGATGGGATGATTTTTCTGAATAAGGACTTCAGACCTGATCCCTGCTGAAGACATGCCATTTCCTGAGAAATGGAACACGAATCATAAGTATTACTTCGCCTTAAATGTCTAATTTTGTCATTTTACTTCTTATCTTCTTTACTCATCTATGTTTTTTTGTGTTGTAGCTGTGACCCAGGTGCCGGAATAGTCCATGATCTCACGAAATGGGTCGACGCCCTAGTGCCGCAGAGGACATATTCCGAGCATGCTTGGATGGAGCTGTCGAAGGGTAGATAGGAAGCCCACAATTATGGTAATTTTCTTTCTTAGAACGGTTATCGTCCAGGGTTCTTCTCGAACTTAATCATCTTTTTTTCTTTGTAGGCCTCGGAAAGGACGTTGCAATGAGTCCCCCATATGGTGGTCAAGAAGTCCTTCCCCAACCACCTACTCCGAAGTAGGCCAAAGTGAAGAAAAGGAAAGGGGCTCCGAGTTCCCCGTGCTCGGAAAAGAAGAATCCAACGAAGAGGTCGGACAATCCCAGGGGAGACGTCAGAGCTATGTCCTCGGACTAAATCCATCGATTAAGGGATGAGTCCGAAGAAGAATAAGAAGAAGATAAATTTAAACTAGTGGCCCGCATGCGAGCTGGTGTCACCGTACAAAAAGTTCTCGAACCGGCGGGCGTTGAAACTGAAATATCCCAACATGTGAAGGTCGTTGAGAGAGCTCTGGCTGAAGCTTCCGAGCCAGAAAGGGTCGATCCCATCCTGCCCCAAGTTAAGGGGGTTGAGAGACAGACCGGGGGCGATAGTCCCCGAGATGCGGTAAGTGCCCCAATAGATGAACTTGGGGCGATCGACATCAGTGGGTCTCATAAGATTTTGGACACCATGCTTCATGAGGCCAGTATGTTGAGTTCCCAGTGGGTGACTGATATCCATGGCTTCTTGGATGGGGTCGAATCTGCCGCTTTAGAAGACATGACCAGGCTCGATGACCTGCTGGTGCCAAGGAAAGAGACGTCGTCGCATGCTACCGTGTTTTCATCGAGCCCAAAACTGGTGGGTCGATTCCCGGCCCTAAGTGTTAACCCTGACCATGTTAACCCTGACCAAAGACAACAATAGCCTTTTCTATTCCGGAGGATGCCCAAGTTTTCTCTGCCCCTGTAGGGGTCGCTAGTTATCTTTGGTGCTTGGTGACCAAAGAAGATCAGGAAGTGATGGATGAGGTGGAAGCCCCTTGCCTTTTCAATGAAGCTCAACAAGCATTAAACCGGGTAAGTTTGCATGTCTTTTCTTTTCATATATTCTCTCTATTAATGTTGTAAGTAACATCTTCCCTTATGCTTGGAGGCTTCGGTGCTGTAACACGAGGCTTTCCTAAGATATCAGGAGAAATTAACTCATCACGAGGCCGAGGTCCGGGACCTCACTGAGAAAAGTGACACCTACAATCTTCTTAGTGAGAAGCTTCATGCCGATTTAGTAACGGCTCTGGACGAACACACCAAGATGGCTGAGCAGGTATTCCGAATGCTTTACGATAGTGAGGATGGACTGGAGATAATGACTCACGATCCGATTCTGCAGTTTCGGAAGAGGCTTGAACAAATCAGGGAGCTTTAGAAACAAGTAGATACAATTCGAGCTGAGGCTGAGGAGTTCAAGAAAAATATGGACATCTTAGCCTCAAAAAGGGAAGCTGTCCAAAAACAAATAGAGTCGGCCGAGATCCACCTCCGAGCTGCAAGAGAGAAGGCCTTGGTGCAGGCCAAGAAAATCGAGGAGCTTCAGTCCCAATTAGCAAACTTGGCCAATGAGCTCGAGGCGGCCAAATCTAAGGTGGCCGTGGCCAACACCAAAGCCCATGAATACAAGATTTACTTCGAGGCCATCCAAGCGCAGGCCAAAAGCATGGTGGATCATGCAAAGTGGCAAGCTCGAAGGGAAGCCCTCAAGGGAGCCATGCTCAGGGCTTTTATATACTAGCTGAACTCGAGAACGCCAAAGCAGAGTAAACCAGGGCTCGAAAGCTGGCCTTTCCTGAAGAAGAGTCAGATAATTTAAGCAAGTATGAAGGTGGGAAAGATCCCGAGGGCGGAGATGTTGCCTCCGATGAAGACCAAGGCACTTAGGCCTTTGTTTTTTTGCTTTCCCTTTGTATCTTTTTGAGGCCATTTCGGCCATTGTAAATTTTTTCGAATTAAGCCATTTTGGTTTTTGTAAAGACTATTGTGTAAATATATACAAGGTATTTTCCCTTTTAGCTTTCGAATTGTTCTTTTGCTTTATTACTTGAATTCACAAAGGTCGGGATGCCTTAGCATAAAATAGCTTGGCTGTATAAGTTCGAACAACCTTGCCTTTACATTATTTTTGTTTTTGAGTCATCTTGGAGGTTCTAGATTACCGGGAAACTTCTCCAAAGTAAGTAACTCAGACCATAGTTTGCTGAGGCCATTGCCTTTGAAATCAGTTCTGAAAATTTTGAATGCCTATTTTTTGTTATAGTTCTCGGACGTCTCCGAGCCGTGTTAATGCGCTTGTAGCCTTTTAATTCGGGCCTAGCCCAGTGAGCTTGCTTTCTTGAGTTATTTATGCTTGCCTAAGATAACATTCCCCAAGTAGGTATGGCCGTGGCATTTAAATTTTGGGGGTTGCCTAAGAGGTCTTATGCCTCTGATGTTCAGTTCGATCTGTTCGAGTTTGTTTTTCGAACGGCTGTCCCCGAGTGTTGGAGTGATCATCCAAAATCTAGTTATAATTGGCCCTTGAGTTCGTTTCCTTAAGAGATTGAAAGTATGAAATTTTAAAGTGGAAATTTTTCTAAGACATAATATAATTGCAAGGAAAGTACATTCTCTTTATTCTTGTTAAGTAATAGTTATACATGCGTACATGTTTTATGTTAGGGCTCGAGTAACCTATGTGGGCATTGGTTCGTTTTGATCGCTTGGCACTTACAACAAATCTTACCTATCGAGACCCTTCTATTATGAAGTAATTTCCTCGCAAAAGGTTGATATCCAAGGGTAATGCCCCCAATATTCGAGGCTGATTGTAGAGGAACCACGGATACTGTTAGTGTTGTCTTTGACCCCGATTTTGGATCGGCCTTCGATTCTAAGTTAGCACAATCCATTGTTGCCTCGTTAAAAACCTTGCCGAAAAGGCCAATTGGGAAAAAAACAGTTCAAGAAAAAAAAAGAGTGCAACACGTGCTTTTTGACCTAAAGGCTTATGTCACGATCCGAAATTCCCACTGTCGGGATTGTGATGACGTCTAACATTTCACTTACTAGGCAAGCCAATGTTAGAACAATTTATCCTTTTTAACAGTTTAAAATTTACTAATGAAGAAGAACTGAATTAACAGCAATAATCCAAAATAAATAATGCAGAAGCTAAAACAACCAAACGTTTAATACATCCCTAAACCCAGTGTCACAAGTATATCAGCTACTAGAATAGTACATACAAGGGTCTGAAGTAACATAAAGCTATCTAAAATGAAGATACACAGCTAAATAAAACAAAGAAGGGGACTCCCAGGAGCTGTGGGTGCTGAGCAGCTGTTCCTCAAGTCTCCGCAGGTTGTCCAATCCGAGCTCACTTATAGCCGCCGTTGGGATCGACTCCAAATTCTGCACAAGAAGTACAGTGTGTAATATGAGTACAACCGACCCCATGTACTCTGTAAGTGTCGAGCCTTACCTCGACGAAGTAGTGACGAGGCGAAGGCGGGTCACCTACACTACAACCTGTACACAGGACATAATAATGACAGAAAATGGAAATACGGAACATGATAAAACAGTCAGCTAGAAATAATAACTACAGCCTCAAGAAATAAACCAATGTCATCCAAAATTACCAATCCTTAGCATTTCAAATGAGAATACCGAAAACCAACACAACTCAAGAAATGGAAACATATAGATTATTGCGGCGCGCAACCCGATCCCATCATACAACACAGAATCTTCCCTTATTTCACCATAATAACATCAACAATAGATATAATATATAAATGTTGTGGCGTGAAGCCCGATTCCACCATATGTCAATATCAGTATCATGATTCACCCTTATTTCACCATATCAATCCACCCTTATTCCACCTTTACGGTGTGCAACCCAATCCCACCGTACATTACAGATTCAACCTTATTCCACCATATCAATCCATCCTTATTACACCTTTTGCGGCGTGCAACCCGATCCTACCATATCAATACCAAATACTCAATATACACAGTCAAATTAATAACTCAAATCACGAAATCTTTACAATCAATAAATATCAAACTGAACCAGAGAGGGAAACCTTGTACAACATAGGAATCTACATAAGAAATACTATACAACAAGACCAATCCAGTAATTGACAATTAGAAGATGCAAGTAAGTTAATTTAAGCAATTAGCAGGGAATCATGAAACTATGAAAAGAGCTAACATCATTAACAGGAGAAATAGTGATTAACAAGTAGCAATTAAGCATGGAAGGCATTTAGAGCATATAACAGTTAAGATGGGGAAAGAAATAATTAAGGAAAAGCGGAAAATTAGGGAAAATAGATAATTCAGTGGCATATAAGCACTCGTCACTTCGCATATATGCTGCTCACATGAGATTCACATAGCACCTAGTCTGAGGGTTCCTAATTCCCTCAAGTCAAGGTTAGACACAATACTTACCTCACTCCGCAGTTAATTCAAAGCTCTACCGGGGCCTTTCCCTTAGAATCCTCCTCCAAACCACTCATATCTCGATACAATTGACTTAATAATATCAATTATTGCTAAAGGAATCAATTACAATGCATAAATTTTGAATTCCCAGACTTTATCTCAAAAACTCAAAAATCAACCACGAGCCCGCTTGGTCAATACTCGAGGTGCGACCAAAATCCATTTACCCATTCAACCCTGAGCCCAGTTGTATAATTTGTTTCAAAATCCGACATCAATTCGTGATGTAAATTCTAATTTTACAAAATCCCTAATTTTACAAACCACCAATTTCCACCATGAAAATCCTAGTTATTAGGTTGAAAACTTATGAAATGCAATGGGTAATTGAAAGAAAGTAGTTTAGAATCACTTACCAACAAATTGCGAAAGAACATCTCTTAGGAAAATCGCCTCTAGGTTTTTTAGTTTTTGAAATTTTGAAAGAATGGAAAAATCTCGTTTTTCTGGTCTGTTTTAATCACTACCGCCAGGCCTTCTTCGTGTTCGTGAAGGGCCTGATGTGATCGCGAAGCAGCGATGCAAATAGCCTACAAGTTCGCGAGATACCCTTTGCATTTACAAATGCTTATACCCACCAGCCTACACGTTCGCGAGCCATGTGCCACGTCCGCAAAGAGTATAGATCAATTCCCCTCCCCCAGGTCCCATGCTGGTCGCGTTCGTGAAGGGTAATTCCCCCACTGCTCTGCATTCGCGAAGAAGAATTTTCACCCAGTCCCAGTTTATTCTTTGCGTTCGCAAGATTACATTCGCAAACGCGAAGAAGGAAAATAGAAGACACTTGAAGCTGCAGAAAAACCAGATTTTCAAAATTCAATTCACTCTGTAGCCTATCCGAAATTACCCGAACCCTCAAGGCTCCAAACCAAACATGCACACAAGTCCAAAAATACTATACGAACTTGCTTGCGCGATCAAATCTCCCAAATAACACTTAGAACTACGAATTGAACACTGCATATGCGGTTCACCAGGCTCAAATGCGCCAACGCAGAAACGGTAATCTAACCGCAGATGCAGTTTCTTGCAAGCTCAGACAACTCCGCAGAAGCAGGCCTTTTCTTGTAGAAGCGGGGTCGCTTCTACGACCATCATTCCGCAGATGCAGAATCACAGGGGAGTTTTTGCATGGTTTTCACCCCTTTTTGCTCAATTCCACTCCAATTGAATTCAAATCACTTCATGGCATTATTTGCCTGAAAATCTAACAATACACACCATAAACAAGCTCATATTATAGTTAAAAGACATAAAAGCTAAAGAAAAGAGACTAGAATGAGTGGTAAAATCACCACTCATCAACACCCCCAACTTAAAGCGTTTGCTTGTCTTCAAGCAAATCAAAACCAACACTTCAATGAGGATTTACCATTTAAAACACAAGTGGTATTATTTACAAATCACATTCTCCAATTAAGCACCATTCTTATGGATTTGGTTGGTACTAATAATTAGGCTCAAGTATGTCCGTCTTTTCCGAGTGACTCCCTCAATTAAAAACAACTTCAAGAATGTGCAAGGGAGTTTCAAAATAATCAAGTGACAAGAATAAGCCTGAAGAAGTGACTCAAAAGCAGTAGTCCACTGCATATGCTCAACTTACTCAATTTCACCAATCCATCCTAATTCATGTGCCCTCACAAGAAAGAAAGTCCCAAAATTACTATATTTACAATAAAATATAAGAGACAAATTTACAAAGAAACTCGCTCTCACAAAGAATTTCAAGTGTTACAACATCTCATACCATAAGCTTGCCCTTATTTTAATTCATCGCCTAATCAAGAATATTCAGTTGGAGGTCCTATAAGGACTTTTTAAGCTTGTAATGTAGGTTTAGGGAAGGGTCGGATAAGCATTTGGATACAAGCGACTTCACCCTCCTTGAACACTACTCACATTTGTCTTTCTTTTTGCACTTTGTTTCTTTTCAAACCACATAGCCTCATTGGCATCTAGTTACCAATATAGAACCACCTTAAATACCTCTCTAATTTTCTTCAAGGCTCCATATTTATATACATACATATATTTCCCTTTTTTTTTATATATATACATATTTTTCTTTTGGAGCTTGAATAATTTTATTTAAACACTTAGAGGTATATGTTCCTACACTCAATGTACAACCTTACCAATTTCTACTTTGACACCACACCCCCAACTTAGGCATTTAGCCTCATTCTCAATGTTCAAGGAGGGACGGGTTCAAAAGAGGGAATTATTTTACAAAAGGGGAAAGGTTTGTAATGAGGTGGCCAGTGAAAAAGTTAAAGGCTCAAATAGGGTACTAGTGATATTATTTATGCAATGGTAGGCTTGAAAGGCTAAAGAGGTTTTGCAAATAACACAAAGAATGCATAAGATCATCCCTCCAACTAAACATACTATCATTAGCGTTGAAAGACCAACCGTGCAAGTTCTAGATGATAGAAGAAAACACAAGATTTATTTGTACAAACACTAACACACATGGCACATGAATTAATCAAGATGGGTCAATTTCATTTTCTAATAAGAGCATCTATAGCAATATTATTCAAACTAGTGGGAAAAGAGTCACTAAAAGAGTTAAAAATTTATCACAAAAATTATTCTTCACCATGCAACTTACTTGTTTTAGTTCAAAACCAAAATTCGGAGGGGTAAAAAACAAGACACTAATTTTATTAGTACCAAATAATCCAAAAGTCTTCTCCTAGCAAAACAAGACTAATTTTCTTAAGAAAGTTGTCACGCTATCTATCATAGGGAAAAGTCACCCGGTTCACTTTAAAAATGTTCCTTGGGAAAGAACCGTTGCATGAAGAAAACCCAAGGCTACTAAGGAAAAAAAACTAAAAGAACAAAACTACTAAAAAGGATACTAAAATAAAAGCGACTAATACAGATAACAACAAGCAACTAAAGAAAATAAATAACAAAAGAAAGCTAAAAATAGACTAATCACAACAAGCTCAGCAAGATCATCTGATACACAAAATAGCCTGGCAAGGGCACACAATATCCAAAACAACAAAGTAAGCCCGGCAAGGGCATACAATATCCATAACAACAAAATAAGCCCGTCAAGGGCACACAATATCATAGTATGAATATAGTATACTCCTATAGCCTCCCCCAACTAAAAACAATGCAGTGTCCTCACTGCACAATATCAAAAATAAAGCATAAATAGTTTGAGGGTCTCCCTGGGGTCTGCATCAGACTAGCAAACTGTGAGAGGACGCTTGATCAATGAATGTGCTGAACTCGTAACCTCATCATCATCATCACTATCACCATCACCATCACCGGCCTCTGACATAAAGGAGTACTCCTCGCTATCATCTTTGTCCCCCACTGGTACTTTCTTGCTTGGCTGCCCCCATTTGAAGATGACATTTATGCCTCTCCACATTTTTATCATGAACTTGATCTTCTTCTTGTTTTTCTCCTTCTCCTTCTTGAAGTCTGACTGGAGATCTGCATGCGCCTTGGCCAAGTTGTCGTAGGATGTCTCAAGTCTGGTAACTAATGCTGCCATCTTCTCATGAGCGTCTTTCTGACTCTTCTGCGCATCTAAGTAACTCTTCATTTCTTCCCTGGAGAAGTACGAGGGCCCATGGTGGGAGGATGAAGGCCCACTCGGAAGTTGTGACACTAACTCCCGGATGGATGCAAGCTCGGAGTTTAGCACCCCAAATGGTCCCTCAGGTGCAGTTGCCTGTGAAGATGACTCTAAACCAGCAGCCGTGGTGTGACCTTCCTTTTCTTGCCTTTGACTGCACTACCCTCTCCTGTCACTCTCAGTGGATGAAAAGGTTTATCAGTTGGTAGCCATCGATCGGTTCTACGCACCTCAACCTCTGATATCGTGCATAGCTGTGTGATCAATGAAGGGAACATCAACCCTGCGTCCTTGTCCCGCAAATACTCCTTCAGCTCCCCCAAGACATAGTAACCGACATTCACAGGAATGTCGTCCAGGATGCATGCAATGATCAATGCCCTGGTGTAGGAGACATTTGAGACATTTCCACAAGGAGATACCTTGTTGCATAGGATGTACAACCATATATTTTCTTCAACTGTGAAGTTAATTTACCTCAAACCTTTTTTCATGTTTCCCCATTTGGCTCACATGCTTGGAGGGTAGAGTTTGGAGACAAGCCATTCCCTGTTGTCACTCTGATCTTTCTCTCGCACTAGCACCATTGGATAGTTTTGAATCCCAAGGGTGTCATTTATCTGTTCTATCCCAAACCTTACCAATTTTCCTCTAATGATGAGTTGTGGGTTGGCAAAGTCCGTGCGCTTAAGGTTAGCATAGAATTCGCGAACCCACTCCTCATTAGCTTTTCATGGAGTGAGAATGAAGCATGACCATCCGGAGGCATGCAGACGGGCATAGAAATTTGGGAGCTTCTTGGCCAATTTTTCCTCGTTGATCCCCTTTTTCAAGCACTATTTTTTTGTTGACGAGGTTGTCATAATATCTTCACTGACAGTCAACCGACATGAAGCGTGAGTTATCAAATGATTCCTCAACCTCCTCCTCAATTTCATGTTGTTGTGAGACATTTTCGCTCATGTTCGAGTCCATTTTGGTTCAAAGTACCTTCAGAAAATCAAAATAAAGTCAGTCGGGCAATAGAATCATGTTAATCAATTTAAAACACCACAATTAGGCCAAAGAATCTACTTGAACGGGTCCGGGAAGGTCCTGTTGCAAAGCTACTGGAATTTGGAATTTTGCCCAGTTTTTGCATCTGCGGAATAGTAACCGCAGGAGCGGTTCCGCTTTTGCAGAATTATCACCGCATCTGCAGTTCTACTCAGATTGGCCAAAATTGCACCTGCGGAAAAATCATCACAGGTGAGAGACCGCATCTGCGGTGCTCGTGCAAGAGTTGAAATGCCCAGATTTTCTTTACATTTTTCAATTCTTAAACCCGATTTGGCACCTAATTTATACTCAAGACTTCTAAATTAGTGCACTACATGAAATTCTGATTCTATTGAGACCGATTTTGTGGTACTTAACAAGAAATTGTCTTTTAAACACTTTGTCGAACACCTTTCAAGCAGTTTAAAATGGCCTTTTCACGTAATTTGGGTACTCAGATTTCCCACAAATTTGTTTCATAATACATAGCACACACAAATGCACGCTCAACCAATTTCCTTACCCTATTCTCACACAAATCAGAGGGGAAGGGGGAAATAGGGGACACGGCCATGGCAGGCCTAAGAAAAGAAGAAGGAGAAAAAATAAGACAAAGAGAGAGAGAAGTAGATGAGAACTAAGAAAAAATACCTGAGTCTCATGTGAGTGCAGTAGAATTCGCAAGCAATGGAGGTTTTGGAGTATGTTAGAGATGGGTGAGTTTAGGGCTGGGGGAACAAATACAGAGTATACCTGAGGGAAATGTGGAAATTAGAACATTATGACTCCTCAATTTCTACACCTGCGAACGTTTAAGTGCTTCTGCGACACCGCTTATGCTGCAAAGCAAGTGCATCTGCGTAGATTGCCACTTCTGTGGTGGAAAGATTGCTTCCGCGGGACCGCATCTGCGAGCAAAATTCCGCAGATGCGGTTACACCAGATAACTGGTGCCCAGAATTGCAGACACTATTTTGTGCCATTCCAATGTCCCGAACTCCTTAATTCAACTCCAAAAAATCTGAAACTTGGTAGATTAGTCAAAAATAATATACTAAGCTATTCTAAAAAAGAAAATTTTAAAAATGACTAAACATTTTGAAAATGATGGGTTCCCTCCCACCAAGCGCCGCATTTAACGTCATGGCACAATGCAACTCAAATTTACCACTTTTCTCGCCACTTTGATGATATGAATTGGGAACCTAGCTTGGAATCAAGCTTATGACCACGAGCGGTGGTGGGTGGTAAGTAGATGATCAAGCCAAAACTTAATTTCTTCATTTTGCACTTCTTGGCTTTCAAGTGAGGAATGTTATTTTGTCTTCTTGTTCCTTCAAATTGTAGGATATATGGTATGCGTTTTTCCTCCTCGCAGTCCATCATTGATTCATATAGTTCAACTTTTATGTCACCACACAATTCCATTGTTGAAAAATGCTTGGAATGTGACTTCAAACCTCCAACTTGCAATTTTTCTCGGATTTTGACATCCTCTTTTTCCCCCCTGACTAGAGTCAATATCAACTAAATTTTCTTTTGCACCGGGTGACTCTAATTTCATATTTTTCTTAGCATCATTAACACTCATGGAGTCGGTTGGTGGATGTTCTATTCTTGATTCCTCAAAGTAGAGCTCACTTTCTTCCTCGAAATCGGACCCTTCTTGACTTCCTTCCACACTCTCATGTTTGTGGGCATAGTGAGCCTCAACCAATATTTTCATTTGATCTTCCAAAATGCGGATATGTTCATTATTGTAAGCCAAGCCTTGTTTCAAGTCCTCGAGTGCAATGTTTTGCTTATCCTCATTTCCAAGAACGGTCTCCGACATGAGCATCATCTTCTCATTTTGAGCATTTGAGAGTTCTTCTTGATTTTGATCAAGCGCCAAGGAAGGATTTTCGGCTTCCATATCTAAGAAAAATTCTTGGTTGTCCTTAACTTCTGAGGCTTTTTGGACCTCTAAAGCTTCAAGCATTTATCCCATTTGTGAGTGCAACCTTTCAAGTGCCAAGTAATTTTGGAGACTATTTTCCAAAAGCTCCTTCAAGGCACTTTGCTCTTTGTTTCCTCCTTCAAGTAGGCATTCTAATATGAGGTTGAACTCTCCATTTTGACCATGCTCAACTTCTTCCATTTTCATAGCCCTATAATTTTCATCACAAAAAGTAGAATCATCATAGTGGGGGCTTGAGAAAGGGAAGGACAAATAAGCACAATACTCCCAATGACCATTTTGACAACCACTGTTATCACAAATACTCCACTCATAGGTTTGAGATTGTGCGCACAATCCACCCCCGGGAGAATTCAAACAATTTTTTCATGAGTGTGGTCCTCCAAGTATGAACAACTACCATCCGACCAATTTTCATTAAATGATGCCATTTTTCAAAAATAATAAAATAAACAAGAAACAAATAAGAAAAATAAACCAAGGTAAGAAAAATTAATTACACAAATATTCACAAGTTTGGATTAAAGCACTTACGCTTATTTCTCAAACAACCTAAATTACGCCAAATTGTTCACCGACAGCGAGGCCAATTTTGATGACGTCCAAATTCACTACTAAAAGTAAATGATGAACGGTCGCATGCAATATAATTTACCCAACTATGAGTCGGGGTCGAATCTCACAGAGAACAATATGTAGGCGATTAGGAATGTAAGAGAATTATCACTTATCGCGCAATGCCAAACACTTAGATTTTGGTTTAGAAAATGTTTTATACCTAAATGCAGAAATGTAAACTAATCTAGAAAGCAAGTAAAATTATCAATGGCTACAAGTATGGATGCATCGAGAATTACACTCAAGTAACGATCCAATTTATTTCACGATTTTACAAATATGAGCGAGTTTATGTTAATTAGCCACGGATAATAATTCTTAATTAGCTTCTTCCGAAGACTAACAAGACTTCCTAATTGAATTATCCCTGACCCAATTAAGAGATTAAGCACACCTGGAATGGTTACAAGTAGTTCAATCCTATCCCTAGGTAGAATCTATAAAATGAGGGTTAACGCCTCAAGTTCTTGTTAATTAATCTTTCCCAACCCCACATTATCTTTTCCAAAATTAATTCGGAGTTAATGGGCGAGTCCTAGGGTAGTTAATCCCTTTGGAAACATTAAATAACAAGAATAATTAAAGAAACAATAACTCACTTCATAAAAGAATAAAAATCATTCAATATATAAGCACAACAAGGTATTTAATCCACACTTTAAACATGAATATTTCTATAAACAAAATTCAAGTCTTGGAAATAAATACTACACACTTAGATATATAATACAAAGCAAGGAAATGAAGAAATAAACATAAATGGGTAAGAAATCCTTAACCACAAGCTTGAAATCTTCAAAACCCAGTGTGTGTGCAAGACCCTAGCTTCAAGACTTGTTCTCTCTAGTCTTTTGGAATTGAAAATATGCCAAAAATTCCCAAAATATCTGCTAGGACGAGTATAAAAATGGTTTGGGGGTTGAAAACATGTGAAATGCCTGAATTGCCCAGGTCTGATGCTCGTTAACTGCACCTGCGGAAGAATCCTCGCAGGTGCGGCTCCGCAGATGCGGAGATCCCATTGCAGAAGCGAAATGCCAACTAAAACTCTATCACCACAGATGCGCTTTACCAGGCACAAACGCGCCACTACAAAAGCGGTAATCTAACCGCAAATGCGGTTTCTTGCAAGCTCAGACAACTCCACAGAAACGGGCCTTTTCTCGCAGAAGCGGGGTCGCTTATCCTTCCGCAGATGCGGAATCACAGGGGAGTTTTTGCATGGTTTTCACCCTTTTTTGCTCAATTCCACTTCAATTGAATTCAAATCACTTCATGGCATCATTTACCTGAAAATCAAACAATACACACCATAAACGACCTCATATTATAGTTAAAGGACATAAAACCTAAAGAAAAGAGACTAGAATGAGTGGTAAAATCACCACTCATTAAATGTGACATTTCTTAGCACTAAGTCCCCGACGTTGAAATATCGAATGTTATCCTTTTGATTGTAATACCTTTTGATCTGTTGCTTTTGGGCGGCCAATCGAACAAAGGTAGTTTCACGCCTTTCATCTTATAGCTCCAAGCTCGTACTCGTGGCCTCGTCATTTGATTCCTATGTTGCATATAGGAATTTGATACTCGCTCCACGACTTCATCGGTATTAGAGCTTCGTAATAGTAAACCAATGAGAATGGGGTGGCCCCGGTACTGGACTTAGAAGTTGTGCAATATGTCCAATGAACTTCGGGAAGGATCTCTCTCTATTTCCCCTTGGCATCGGTCAACCTTTTCTTAAGCTTTTGGATTAGGGTTTTATTGGTCGATTCGGCTTATCCGTTCCTACTACGGTGATAAGGTGTTGATAAGATCCTTTTGATTTTATGGTCTTCGAGAAATTTTGTCACTTTACTACCGATAAATTATTTTCCGTTATCACATGCAATTTCGGATGGTATCCCGAACCGATATATGATGTGGTCCCAGATGAAGTCGATGACTTCCTTCTCACAGATCTTCTCGTATACATGTACTTCAACCCACTTAGAAAAATAGTCAGTCATAAATAAACAAATTGAGCCTTATCTGATGCTGATGGAAGAGGGCCGACAATATCCATCCCCCACTTCATGAATGGCCACGGTGATAAAACCGAATGCAGCAACTCCCCGAGTTGATGAATCGTCAGAGCATGTCTTTGGCACTTATCACATTTTTGCACGAACTCCTTCGCATCTTTTTTCATATAGACCCAATAATGGTCGTCTCTTATTGCCTTCTAAAACAATGATTCGGCGCTAGAGTGGTTCCTGCATGTGCCTTCGTAGACTTCCCTCAAAACATACTCGGAATCTCCCGGTCCTAGACATATTGCTAGAAAACCAATGAACATTCTACTAAGCAAGGTTCCGTCCCCGGATTAGCTAAATCGAGCTGCCTTTGTGCGTCAGGCCC